>NC_052328.1:25772957-26400152 GCF_016432855.1 Salvelinus namaycush
GGGAAGAATGGGCCAGCATCCCTATGGAAAGCTTTTGACACCTTGCAGAGTCCATGCCCCAACGAATTGAGGCTGTTCTGAGGCATCATATATCATATATCAATCATATACTTTACAAATGGGAATGAGCTGTACCACACCAGATACACGTAACATAATTAATCTCAAATGACAATCTTGGAAAGCATTAATGTTCCAAACCAGACACAGATTTAGTTGAGTCTGATCATAAAACAGATACAGTCCCTTACCCAGTAAAACTGGTGGAGGAATCAAGGGCAGATGTCTTTCTATCTAGCCCTGCCTCAGGATTAGGATCCTGCATCTGCTGAATTTGAGCAGGCAACGTACTGGGCAACTATCCAGGGGCCTGATCAATGAATAAGTAGGCCCAGCCCGCCCGCTCCAGGAAAATACTGACTAATTGAGGAGTTGGAGCGGAGCCAGACCCAGAAATGTGCACAGTGATGAGATATTCTCTGCCATGATTTCTAAATTGCTGTTGGCGGCTGGGCAGCAAGATGGAATGACATTGAGTAATGAACACGGCACGCTTTTGTGTATTTTCCAATCTTGTCTTCTTTTTATGTACCAGCTGATTTTCTCCTATTATTTGATGTTGCACAGACCAATAGATTATTCCTGTAACTAAAGCTACTTAATTCACTAACATTTTAACTTGCATGGGTAAAAGTCAGAAAGCGAGACAACGAGTGGAAGAGAGAGGGGGTGAGAGAAGTGTAGATGCAATCATAGTCTGAATGCCAGCAAATATACAGCTCACTGAATAAACAGATTGTATTATGGATGACAACGTCTCACAGATATATCTACTCTCCAGCAAATGTTTATCCCCGTCAGGTAGAATACGTTGGCAGCCCGCTGTTTATCCCCGTCAGGTAGAATACGTTGGCAGCCCGCTGTTTATCCCCGTCAGGTAGAATACATTGGCAGCCCGCTGTTTATCCCCGTCAGGTAGAATACATTGGCCGCCCATGAAGAGAATAACGTCTTACTCCCACCAGTTGGAACAGTTAAAGCAAGAGAGAATCCGGTGGGATAAAAACAACGTTTAAAAAAGGTGATGATTTCATATATATTTTCCCTCTTGGCATGGATACAAAGAGAGGTTTAGAGACAAAAATAAAAAAGTGAAATGCAAAGACTACAAAAAGATCAAGGGAGAGAAGTGAGAGGGAGGGAGGGAGGGAGGGAGATTTCCTCATATTCTGGGCTGTCTGTCCTAGCTCTTCATCTTACCAGCGTAATTGCCTATAAAACATTAATTTCATTATTCCAGCAGTATGGTTGTGAGCAACCCATGTGAGGGGGGTGAGATGGAAGGAAGGCAAATCACACTGCCGGGAAAAGTTACACGCACGCACGCACACACACACACACACACACACACACACACACACACACACACACACACACACACACACACACACACACACACACACACACACACAATCATGACTGGCAGAAAATGGCATCTTGAAAAATTTCTCTTTCAGATCTGAGTTCATAGACAAATAGAAGCTCTCATTAGCAACAATCTACTGTATGCCTCTCCAAACAAGGCAACTGTCTTCAGTTACCTTAATTTCACTCTTTCACAAATGTGTTTTGCCTCGAGGAGCTTGAATAAAATAGTTTACTTATGTGAAGACATTTCAGGTTATCTTCAAAATTGTGTGTGAGAAAAGAAGGTAGAAAAGCCAGAGGGGAAGGAGGAGGGTGAATGAAAGAGAAGAACAGCGGGAGACAAGAAGGAATTATAGTGTATGGAGACTCCCAGCTACTCTCCCAGTGAAGCCTTGTGAATCAGCCTTCCATTCAGTGGTCTCAGCTGAACAGCACTGGGTTGTTGTTTTGGAAATAATTGTGTATT
Source organism: Salvelinus namaycush (assembly GCF_016432855.1). Taxonomy (NCBI): domain Eukaryota; kingdom Metazoa; phylum Chordata; class Actinopteri; order Salmoniformes; family Salmonidae; genus Salvelinus; species Salvelinus namaycush. The sequence continues at coordinate 25,774,852 of NC_052328.1, forward strand.
TAGGAGGCGCATCCCAGCATCTTAATTTTGTGTTTTAATTGGCACTGGTTAAGATTAAGCCCCAGCTCTTCTACGCTGAAGAACCACACACTTAAACAAAGGCTTTCCTATATGGGCACGGTGTGTAGTGTGGTCCAAGACAGCAATCAGAATCTACACGTCTCCAAGAGACCAGTAGATTATAAGATGCACTACACCACAAAGTCACAGATCTTGGTTGCTAGCGGACATTGCTGATGCATTCCAGTCCTATGTTGACCCCAGAGGGATTTTAGCTAATGACGAGTGGTCAGTTATTCAGTTGAATCTAGGTCTCTCGGTCAGCAGAAAAGGTGCTCCCGATTCCACGCTGTGGGCTGTCTGGAATATCTAGTTCCGTTAGAAATCTAGATTGCTTCAACTGGGATCGAACCGAATCCTATGGAGTGCGTTACCATGGAAACCGCGCCCGTCTTCATTTTTACCTCTACCTTCAAAACCAACTGTGAGAGGACATCATATCACATTAACACAGAGGGGTGGCGAGCAGAGGAAGCGCTAGTTAGAATACAGTGCATGCAGTTTATGCAGATTGGGGATTAGCATTAGAACTCTGGTCTTGAGCTTCTCTTACCCAGCGACCATCCCTACACTGCGCAAAAGTAATTTGGGATCTTACATAGGCTGAATCAAAAGTGTTGACTCACTCCCCGGACTCAACATGCGCCTTGTGATTGTCTGAACTCATGCATGTCATAGACCCCTATGAGAAATGAATAACTAGTTACGCTAGATTTTATTTTATACAAAATAGCTACAGATTAATATTTTTATTTTGCTTTTCACCAGTAGTCAATTTCTGTTTCTGTTACCCAAGAAAGGTTGTGTCACGTTCCTGACCTGTTTTCTGTTGTTTTGTATGTGTTTAGTTGGTCAGGACGTGAGCTGGGTGGGAATTCTATGTTGTGTGTCTAGTTTGTCTGTTTCTATGTCCAGCCTAATATGGTTCTCAATCAGAGGCAGATGGTAATCGTTGTCCCTGATTGAGAATCATATATAGGAGGCTTGTTTTGTGTTGGGATTTTGTGGGTGTTTGTTTCCTGTCTCTGTGATTGTCTGCACCAGATAGGTCTGTGTCGGTTTTTGCACATTTGTTATTTTGTATTGTTGTTTGTAGTGTTTTACTTGTTCTTTATTAAACATGTTTAACACTAGCCGCGCTGCACTTTGGTCCTCTCCTTCACCCCTGGAAGGAAACCGTTACAGAAACACGCACCAAACCCGGACCAAGCAGCGTGGCAACGGGCAGCAGCAACAGCAGCAGCGGTACAAGGAGGAATGGACATGGGAGGAGATTCTGGACGGAGAAGGACCCTGGGCAGAGCCAGAGGAGTGTCGCTGTCCCAAAGCGGAGCTGGAGGCATCAAAAGCGGAGAGGCGGCATTATGAGGCGCTTGCAAGGCAGAGTGGCTGGAAACCCGAGAGGCTCACCCAAAAATTTCTTGGGGGGGGCTAAAGGGCAGTGTGGCGAAGCCGGGTTGGATACCTGAGCCAACTCCCCGGGCTTACCGTGGAGTGAGAGGGCGTCGTACTGGTCAGACACCGTGTTATGCGGTAAAGCGCACGGTGTCCCCAGTACGCGTGCTTAGCCCAGTGCGGGCTATTCCACCTTGCCGCACTGGGAGGGCTAGGTTGGGCATCGAGCCGGATGTCATGAAGCCGGCCCAACGTATCTGGCCTCCAGTACGTCTCCTCGGGCCGGCATACATGGCACCAGCCTTACAGGTGGTGTCCCCGGTTCGCCTGCATAGCCCAGTGCGGGTTATTCCACCTCGCCGCACTGGCAGGGCTACGGGGACCATTCAACCTGGTAAGGTTGGAGAGGCTCGGTGCTCAAGAGCGCGTGTCCTCCTTCACGGTCCGGTATATCCGGCGCCACCTTCCCGCCCCAGACCAGTACCACCAGTGCCTACACCACGCACCAGGCTTCCAGTGCATCTCCAGAGCCCTGTTCCTCCTCCCCGCACTCGCCCTGAGGTGCGTGCCCTCAGCCCGGTACCTCCAGTTCCGGCACCACGCATCAGGCCTATTGTGCGTCTCAGCCGGCCAGAGTCATCCGTCTGCCCAGCGCCGTCTGAGCCATCCGTCTGCCCAGCGCCATCTGAGCCATCTGTCTGCCCAGCGCCATCTGAGCCATCTGTCTGCCTAGCGCCATCTGAGCCATCCGTCTGCCCAGCGCCGTCTGAGCCATCTGTCTGCCTAGCGCCATCTGAGCCATCTGTCTGCCACGAGCCATTAGAGCCGCCCGTCTGTCCCGAGCCATTAGAGCCGTCCGTCAGTCAGGAGCCGCTAGAGCCGTCCGTCAGTCAGGAGCTGCCAGAGACGCCAGCCAGTCAGGAGCTGCCAGAGACGCCAGCCAGTCAGGAGCTGCCAGAGACGCCAGCCAGTCAGGAGCTGCCAGAGACGCCAGCCAGTCAGGAGCTGCCAGAGACGCCAGCCAGTCAGGAGCTGCCAGAGACGCCAGCCAGTCAGGAGCTGCCAGAGACGCCAGCCAGTCAGGAGCTGCCAGAGACGCCAGCCAGTCAGGAGCTGCCAGAGCTGCCCTACAGTCATGAGCTGCCCTCCAGTCATGAGCTGCCCTCCAGTCATGAGCTGCCCTCCAGTCATGAGCTGCCCTCCAGTCATGAGCTGCCCTCCAGTCATGAGCTGCCACTCAGTCATGAGCTGCCACTCAGTCATGAGCTGCCACTCAGTCATGAGCTGCCACTCAGTCCGGAGCTACCTCTCTGTCCGGAGCTACCTCTCTGTCCTGAGCTACCTCTCTGTCCTGAGCTACCTCTCTGTCCTGAGCTACCTCTCTGTCCTGAGCTACCTCCTAAATCATGTGGGGGCCTTGGGGAGGATTCTTAGGCCAAGGTCGTGGGCGAGGGTCGCCACTCAAAGGACGCTAAGGAGGGGGACAAAGACAGTGGTGGAGTGGTGTCCTCGTCCTGCGCCGGAGCCGCCACCGCGGACAGATGCCCACCCAGACCCTCCCCTTGAGTTTTAGGGGTGCGCCCGGAGTTCGCACCTTGAGGGGGGGGGGTTCTGTCACGTTCCTGACCTGTTTTCTGTTGTTTTGTATGTGTTTAGTTGGTCAGGACGTGAGCTGGGTGGGAATTCTATGTTGTGTGTCTAGTTTGTCTGTTTCTATGTCCAGCCTAATATGGTTCTCAATCAGAGGCAGATGGTAATCGTTGTCCCTGATTGAGAATCATATATAGGAGGCTTGTTTTGTGTTGGGATTTTGTGGGTGTTTGTTTCCTGTCTCTGTGATTGTCTGCACCAGATAGGTCTGTGTCGGTTTTTGCACATTTGTTATTTTGTATTGTTGTTTGTAGTGTTTTACTTGTTCTTTATTAAACATGTTTAACACTAGCCGCGCTGCACTTTGGTCCTCTCCTTCACCCCTGGAAGGAAACCGTTACAGGTTGGTGGTCTATATCAGGGCTCTGGTCTCAGCAGTGTTTTTAATCAGAGGGTTACTGTTCCACACCATTTAACCTGTCACTACATCCTATAGTTCAGTGGTTCCCAAAATGTTTATAGTCCCGTACCCCTTCAAACATTCAACCTGCAGCTGCGTACCCCCTCTAACAACAGGGTCAGTGCACTCTGAAATGTTGTTTTTTGCCATCATTGCAAGCCTGCCACACACAGACTATACATTACATGTGTTAAACATAAGAATGAGTGTAAGTTTTTGTCAAATAATCAATAACTTTGCTCTTTATTTAGCCATCTTACATATAGAAACATATTTGTTCATCAAAACTTGTGAATAACTCACCACAGGATAATGAGGAAAGGATGCACATAACTCTGCAATGTTGGATTGTATTTGAGAGAGTCTCAGTCTTAAATCATTTTCCACACACAGTCTGTGCCTGTATTTCGTTTTCATGCTAGTGAGGGCCGAGAATCCACTCTCTCATAGGTACGTGGTTGCAAAGGGTATCAGTGTCTTAACAGCGCAATTTGCCAAGGCAAGAAACTGTAAGTGCAGCCCTATCCAGATATCTGGCAGTGGCTTCTGATTAAATTCAATTTTCACAGAACCGCTTGTTGCAATTTCGATGAGGCTCTCTTGTTCAGATATCGGTAAGTGAACTGGAGGCAGGGCATGAAAGGGATAACGAATCCAGTTGTTTGTGTCGTCCGTTTCGGGAAAGTACCTGCGTAATTGCGCACCCAGCTCACTCGGGTGCTTCGCTATATCACATTTGACGTTGTCCGTAAGCTTGAGTTCATTTGCACACAAAAAATCAAACAATGATGGAAAGACCTGTGTGTTGTCCTTGTTAATGCAGATAGATACGAGCTCCAACTTCTTAATCATGGCCTTAATTTTGTCCCGCACATTGAATATAGCTGTGGAGAGTCCCTGTAATCCTAGATTCAGATCATTCAGGCGAGAAAAAACATCCCCCAGATAGGCCAGTCATGTGAGAAACTCATCATCATGCAAGCAGTCAGACAAGTGAAAATGATGGTCAGTAAAGAAAACTTTAAGCTCGTCTCTCAATTTTAAAAAACGGGTCAATACTTTGCTCGTTGATAACCAGCATTGTATGCAAAGAGGTAATTGTTTCAAAACATCTCCTGCCATGTCACTGATGCGTCGTGAAATAGTGTTGTTAGATAAAGACATTGTCTGTATAGTTTTTGGGTCTTTTTCCCCCAGCATTGTCCCAGCCATATCCGCGGCAGCAGGAAGAATTAAGTCCTCCACAATGTATGGGGCTTGCTTGTCCTAGCCACTCGGTAGCTCACCATATACGAATCTTCTAGCCCCTCTTATTAATGGTATCTGTTGCTTTTATACATGTCTTACTACTCAAACGTCTTCTTAATTCTCGCTCAAAAAAACGTATTTTTCAAATTGTCATGTTTCATTTCCAAATGTCTGCGCAAGAGGGAAGGTTTCCCGCGAGAGAGTAACGGTTAATGTGATTGGATGTTAATTATTTGACTAGGCTACCTGTAATTTGACATTGTGTTGTTATTTCGCTGAACGCTAGATGGTTTAATTTTATTTTTGGCAGTGAAACGAGGCTACTCAGTAAGAAAAAAAACTTACCCAAATGTATAGCCCCGTTGGAAAATATAAATGGACTGCTTGAAAATGTGTATCACATTTTTATTTGGCGTACCCCAAACGGGATTGTGTGTGTGTGTGTGTGTGTGTGTGTGTGTGTGTGATGTAGAGAGAGTATGTTTTGATGTGATGGAGCTGGATAGGCAGGATAACAGAAAATGGCTGACAATAAATGTATTTGATTAGTCTACTGTTGTGTCCTTTTCATTCTCTCTCAACACGTTGAAAGCCAATTTGCGTCTTTTATACAAATACTAAGACAAATGTAGCTCCTAAGTGAAAGCTGTGAATCCCCAGTTTGAGAATACCTGCTCTAGTTCATAATCAGCAAACTATCTTATCAATGCCCCTGGCCATCACATCAGCTTCCCCTGCTACCACTGTAGAGGAATGCACTCAAATATAGATCATCAATAACACTCAAATCAATGTTGTTAACTGTACTGCATGTCATTCCCCCATCCCACTTGGACTTCAAAATAAATACAGTCTAAAACTGTAAGAGGAAAACAAACCATAACCTTGGAGAAATGTAACCTGAAGCAGTAATTACCCGGTTCAGAACTATGTTTTCTGTCCCTTTGTTGATAAGTGATAAAATCAAGTCCAAGTCCTGGGCAGTGGCCTACCCTGGGGTGGGAGGAGATATCATCCCTCTCTGGGGATAGAGGTCATCAAGTAGGTTGCTATAAAACATACAGTTTGTCAACCCATCCCTCTCCTCTGGCTGGTAGAAGCACCTAGGCCTGTGTCCGTTGTTTAAATGTTATCCTGTGTCTCTCTAACACACACACTGGTATCAGGTTATTTACTCCCAGCACTATATCCCAGAGGCTGCCTTTCATTTCGCCCCTGCGTGCTCATATTTCACTGACAGACGAGGCTTGAAATACGCCACAGACCCGAATTTGAAAACACATTATTTTTTAAGACCCCGGAGAAATCGTGAAACGAGGAAGAGTAATTGCTCTCTGCTACTTGGTCTTGTAAAGCAGACAGTGTACATGTGTGTGTGCGTGTGCGTATGCGCGTGTGTGTGTGTTGTGTGTGATGTAGAGAGAGTATGTTTTGATGTGATGGAGCTGGATAGGCAGGATAACAGAAAATGGCTGACAATAAAAATATTTGATTAGTCTACTGTGGTGTCCTTTTCATTCTCTCTCAACACATTTATAGCCAATTCGCGTCTTTTATACAAATACTAAGACAAATGTAGCTGCTAGGTGAAAGCTATGAATGACTAAGGAAGTGCCGATTTGAACACCAATCTGCTAGCTAAGACCCACGATATCCACATGAGTTGCTCTGTCTTGCCCTTGTTGAAATGAGACTGGAGCTTCTGTAATGTAGCTTCTATCTGGAGCTCGATGCAGGCTGGGAGACAGATTGGAGTCATTACTCTGTAGGTAAGATGGAGGAGGTGTGAGTTCAGACAAATGAGAGTAAATAGACGCAGATGCATGGATGAGTTGCTAAAATGGAATGTGGCAATGAGGCACCAAGTACTGTAGGCCTATATTTGCATCAGGACCAATAATTCCTGTCTTGTAAGGCCTTCCTTAGAGAGGGCAGCATTCATAAAGCCCAAGCCCAGGAATGAGTCACCAAAGCGCCCTAGAACATTGGCTATCACTGCTGACGACCTTGTACCTAATGAGATTATTTGCTACACTTAACAAATGTGTTTTATTAAGATTGCATCTGACACCGGGGCAGCAGGATATAACGCTCTGGACAGGGTCTTGCTGGGAGAGAGGGGCAGAGAGAGGGACAGTGGGGCAGAGAGGGAGAGAGGGGCAGAGAGAGGGAGAGCGAGGGAAAGAGACAAGGAGGGGGACAGATGGAGGGAGAGGTCAGAAGTCCTGAGAAAAGGTCAGTCTCAAACTGAGTCAGTCGTCTGGTCCCTGGGCCGCCACCTGCCCCCATCGGTTGCTCAGTGAAGGGATGTGGAGAACCTGAAAGGTTAATTAGCCTCCATGGGGGGAGGGTTCCCAGGAGTTCATCCCGCTTTTCCTCTCTCTCTCTCCCTCTGTCTCTCCCTTCATCTCTTTATATCTCTTCCTTTCTGGCCCTGTGTGCTCTCTGAATGAAGTTGGCGGGAAGGGCAATTTATAATCTAAATGAAGAAGATACATAGGTATTTGTCTAACCCCCTACAGAGTATGTCCTTTAATGAGTTTACCCAAGCATGCATTGAAAGTACACAGACGTGCACATACATGCACGCACACTTGCACTCACGGACACACACGCACAAACACACACACACACATGCACATGCGCACTCCCCCACAGACATGCAAAAACACTGTTAATGAAAGATGTGACTGTTTCCTAGCCATGCAGAGGAGGATACGGCAGTCAGTTCTCCTTTCATCCCAGAAATGTCTCATCCAGACAGCTGTCGTCTGCCACTGCTGGATATCCATTTTGTAGGTCCCACAGAACCACTGGCCACCATCTATAGAGCATATCTCACAGAAGTGAGTGTCACTCTACTCCTGTCCATGTCAACTAGTTACATCTCAAACATAGCAAGATGGTTTGACACCCAGAAAGTTCAACCACGTTGCTGTAGCGATGTATTAACTCCAGACACGGTGCATGAAGGATAGAATGTTAGCCTAATAATGTTGTTCACTTTGTCAATCAGCTGACTCATTATGGAATGCTTATGGAATGCTTATGGAATGCATTTCAAATCAAATCAACTCAAATATTATTGGTCACATGTTAAGCAGATGTTATTGCGGGTGTAGCGAAATGCTTGTGTTCCTAGCTCCAACAGTGCAGTAATATCTAACAATTCACAGCAATACACACGAATCTAGAATAATGGAAAAATAATAGAATTAAGAAATATATAAATACTAGGACGAGCAATGTCAGAGTGACATTGACTAAAATACAATAGAATAGAATACAGTATATACATATGAAATGAGTAAAACAGTATGTAAACATTATTCAAGTGACTAGTGTTCCATTATTCAAGTGACCAGTGATTCCATGTCTATGTACATGGGGCAGCAGCCTCTAAGGTGCAGGGTTGAGTAACCGGGTGGTAGCCGGCTAGTGAATGCTATTTAACAATCTGATGGCCTTGAGATAGAAGCCGTTTTTCAGACTCTCACTCCCAGCTTTGATGCACCTGTACTGACCTCACCTTCTGGATGATAGCGGGGTAGCTCGGATGGTTGATGTCCTAGATTATATGTTTTGCCTTCCGGTGCTGTAGGTGTCGTGGAGGGCAGGCAGTGTGCCCCCGGTGATGCGTTAGGCAGACTGCACCACCCTCTGGAGAGCCCTGCGGTTGAGGGCGGTGCAGTTGCCGTACCAGGTGGTGATACAGCCCGACAGAATGCTCTCAATTATGCATCTGTAGAAGTTTGTGAAGTTCTTAGGGGCCAAGCCACATTTTTTCAGCCTCCTGAGGTTGAAGAGGCGCTGTCGCGCCTTCTTCAGCACACTGTCTGTATGGGTGGACCATTTCAGATCGTCAGTGATGTATACATTTAACTCAGGCCCAGTGATTTTAAGAGTTTAAACAAAGATAGTGTACATTGAGAGTATACTATATACTGCATGTGTCCCTGATTCAGCTCAGCAACTTTTTTTTCTTTATCTTACTATATTCATGAAATTCATTCTCAGGGGGACAATGATGTATTTATTTGCAAACGTTGGGTAATCTTAATCATTTGATCTGTCTTGTCTGCAAATAAGTCTCATGACTCTTCCATCACAACACAACAGTTTGTCCTCATAATAAGTTTTCCCTTATGGACTCTTCTACCAACATTTATTCTGGCTAGACAATTCTGTCTATCTACTCTTTCCTGGATTGTACGTTTTGGTTTTCAAAATGTATAGAAATAAATAAATCAACCAAATCTATGTGGTCAAAAATTATATTTCAATTTCCATCTGAGTTCATTTTCCCAGACACAGTGCTAGTGTCAATGGTTGGTCATCTCTTTTAGAGATGGAGATTGTGACAGGGAGACACAGGGACACAAAGCCTAGGCACGGCAGGGGATTCTCATTATAAAAAAAGGAGTCTCTGTCAGACTCTGTCAGGAGGGCCATTAATCTCTTCCCAGACTGTGTTTCAGGGATGAAAGAATCTGACCCACCACTTTATGGTCTGCCCCCACTGCATGGCCCGCTGCATGGCCCGCTGCATGGCCACCTCCCGCCGGATGGCCTGCTGGTGGGGCTTTGACTAATGAAACACAGGCATTAGCTCCAAGGCCAGAGCAAACTTCTTTGTGACTGAGCTCAGGTCAAGGGATGAGACACTTGATGGGATAATAGGGTTTAAATGAAATGAGATCATTGTCTTCTAGAGTAGAGCTTTTTTAAAGTCTCCAATGTGGTCGAGAGATATGGTGAAATAAAATGAGGATTAGATACAGTACCAGTCAAAAGGTTGGACACATACTCACTACAGGGTTTTTATTTCTTTTTACTGTTTTCTACATTGTAGAATAATAGTGAAGGCATCAAAACTATGAAATAACACATATGGAATCATGTAGTAACCAAAAAAGTGTTCAACAAATCAAAATAGATTTTATATTTTATATTCTTCAAAGTAGCCACCCTTTGCCTTAATGACAGCTTTGCACACTCGACTACATGAGGTAGTCACCTGGAATGCATTTCAATTAACAGGTGTTAAAAGTTAATTTGTGGAATTTCTTTCCTTCTTAATGCATTTGAGCCAATGAGTTGTGTTGTTGGTAAAGACCAAATCCATATTATGGCAAAAACCGCTCAAATAAGCAAAGACAAACAACATTCCATAATTACTTTAAGACATGAAGGTCAGTCAACGCAGACAATTTCAAGGACATTAAACATTTTTTCAAGTTCAGTCGCAAAAACCATCAAGCGCTGTGATGAAACTGGCTTTCATGAGGATCGCCAGAGGAAAGGAAGACCCAGAGTTACCTCTGCTGCAGAGGATAAGTTCATTAGATTTAACAGCACCTCAGATTCCAGCCCAAATAAATTCTGCACAGAGTTCAAGTAACAGACACATCTCAACATCAACTGTTCAGAGGAGACTACTTGAATCAGGCCTTCATGGTCGACTTGCTGCAAAAAAAAACACCGCTAATGTAAGGGCCGACGCCGAACAGGAGAAGCAGGTACAGGGAGTCAGACATTTATTAGGGAACAGACATAGAACAAGACAGGAACAGCGTCAGCACACGGGTAACACGGACATATGACAAACAATGCAGCAGCGGGGAACAGAGCTGGGGAACTGACAAATATAGGGGAGGTAATAAACAGGTGATTGAGTGAGTCCTGTTGAGTCCAATATCACTGAAGCGTGTGACGAGGGAAGGCAGGTGTGCGTAAATGATGGTGGCAGGAGTGTGTAATGCAGGGCAGCCTGGCACCCTCGAGCTCCAGGGGGGAAGAGCGGGAGCAGGCGTGACCGTACCCCCCCTTCTAGGGGCGCCACCCGGCGTCCCACCTGAGCGAGCCGGCCGAGACATGGGCGCTAGGCAAGCTGGCTGGGGGTAAACTCTCCGAGAACCCGGCAAAGGCGTGGGAGCCTGGCGAGCCGGCTGAGACATGAACGCCTGTCGATCCCGCTGCGGCATGGAAGCCCGATGATCCGGCAGAGCATGACGTGGGATGGGAACCTGGAGAGCCAACCGAGGCAAGGAAACTTCACGAGCCAGCTAGGACGTGGAAGCCCGATGAGCTGGCTTAGGCACTCCCGGTTCCATCGGCGGCGGAATCCAAGCCCGACGTCACCAACAAAAGAAGAAAACTCATTGACTGGCTGGGCAAACAAGACCTGACGATCCGGCTGAGGCCCGACATGGGATGGGCGTCTTCCGAGCCAACCAGGGCAAGGAAACCTCTCGAACCCGCTAGGGCGTGGAAGCCCGACGAGCTGGCTAGGCACTCCCGGATCCATCGGCGGGGACCCAGGGCCAACGTCACCACCAACCGGAATGCCAGTACTCCCCGATGCTTAGTGTGATAGCTGCTGCATTCTGTAAGGGCCGACGCCAGACAGGAGAAGCAGGTACGGGGAGTCAGACATTTATTCGGGAACGGACATAGAACAAGACAGGAACAGCATCAGCACACAGGTAACACGGACATATGACAAAAAACGCAGCAGCGGGGAACAGAGCTGGGGAACTGACAAATATAAGGGAGGTAATAAACAGGTGATTGAGTGAGTCCAGGTGAGTCCAATATCACTGAAGCGCGTGACGAGGGAAGGCAGGTGTGCGTAAATGATGGTGGCAGGAGTGCGTAATGCAGGGTAGCCTGGCACCCTCGAGCGCCAGGGGGGAAGAGCGGGAGCAGGCGTGACAAGTAAAGGACATCAATAAGAATAACAGACGTGCTTGGGCCAAGAAACACGAGCAATGGACATTAGACCGGTGGAAATCTATCCTTTGGTCTGATTGAGTCCAAATTTGAGATTTTTGGTTCCAACCGCTGTGTCTTTGTGAGACGCAGAGTAGGTGAATGGATGATCTCTGCATCAAGTAACAGACATATCTCAACATCAACTGTTCAGAGAAGACTGCGCGAATCAGGCCTACATGGTCGAATTGCTGGATCCCACCGTGAAGCATGGAGGTGGAGTTGTGATGGTGTGGGGGTGCTTTTCTGGTGACACTGTCTGTGATTTATTTAGAATTCAAGGCACACTTAACCAGCATGGCTACCACAGCATTCTGCAGCGATACGCCATCCCATCTGGTTTGCGCTAGGTGGACCATCATTTGATTTTCAACAGGACAATGACTCAACACTCCTCCAGGCTGTGTAAGGGCTATTTGACGAAGAAGGAGAGTGATGGAGTGCTGCATCAGATGACCTGGCCTCCACAATCACCCACCCTCAACCCAATTGAGATGGTTTGGAATGAGTTGGACCGCAGAGTCAAGGAAAAGCAGCCAACAAGTGCTCCGCATATGTGGGAACTCCTTCAAGACTGTTGGAAAAGCATTCCTCATGAATCTTGTTCAGAGAATGCCAACAGTGTGCAAAGCTGTCATCAAGGCAAAGGGTGGCTACTTTGAAGAATCTCAGATATAACATATATTTTGATTTGTTTAACACTTTTTTGGTTTCTACATTATTCCATATGTGTTATTTCATAGTTTTGATCTCTTCACTATTATTCTACAATGTAGAAAATAGTAAAAATAAAGAAAATCCCTTGAATGAGCAGATGTGTCCAAACTTTTGACTGCTACTGTATTAAATTAACCCAGACAATACCTAAACTCAGAGAGCTAGCACACATAAATGTATGTACACACACTTAAACTTACACTAACCCTTACCCTTACCCTTACCCTCACAATCACACACACGCACACACGCTCACACGCAAACGTGTTCCCTAAATGCGTTTGGAGGCAGAAGAAGGATTCAGAAGGCAGAGGCCTTCTCAGTTTGTCATTAGAGGGATGAAGAGATATAAAAGGGAAGACAAAAAAATGACACTGCATGTATCGAAGACTTGTTTCGATAATGGCTTAAAATAGTTTTTCCCTTCGACACATCTCCTCTTTCACCCATTCCTCCAATGAGCAAGTGTTATCCGGAGAGAGAAGTTATGCAGTTATTCTAATAGGAGAGAAAAATATGTGTTGTTGTGTGTGAGCGATTCATTTTTCACCGGTATGGTTCCTAGATGGACGCTCTGGTGAGAGGGCAAAAAATGCGATCAGATAAGCAGATCTGTCCTCTGTGACCAAACAAGACTAACAATCTCTCCCTCCAGACAGAACAGGAAGGTGTTCAGAACCATGTAAACATGCATACTACTAGAATGGATACAGGATAGACAATAACAGTTTCAGTTACATGGAATATAATGGCCTGTAAAACTGCTCTGTTCACATACAAATACTAAGAGTTGTGCTAAAACATACTCAAAATATTCACTTTTGATGGGCTGCATCTGAATGATTTTATGTTTTTATATGAAGAAAATCCTTAATGAGGATGTCTACATTAGGCTTAAAGGGATACTTCTGGATTTTTGCAGTGAAGCCCTTTATCTACTTCAGTAGAGTCAGATGAACTCATGGATACACTTTTATTTAGCTAACTTGCTAACTAGCGTTAGCGCAATTGCTAACTAGCAGTAGCGCAATGACCTGAAGTCTATGGTAACAGCTACTGTAGCATGCATTGGCTTGTGAAACTACCTCTAATTTCCTTCATCCTGGACGCAGAGACATAAAAATGGTATCCACAAGTTCCTCTGACTTTGGGGAAGTGAATAAAGGCCTTCATTGCCAACATACCGAAGTATCTCTTTAAGTTCATCTGACTCTGGGGAAGTCGATAAAATCCCAAAGTATCCCTTTAAGCCTGCATCCTGTATTGGTGTGTGTGACTCCTCTAGTGATATGACCTTGGCTGGGGTCACTTGTCTCACTGCCCTCTTTTCTCTGACTCTCTCCCAATCTGACTCCATATCTCCTTGCCTGACTACTTATCCTGCTCCTGACTTTCCCCTCGCTGCTCTGTGTTCCCACTCTGTTTGCAGTGCCACCTCTCTCTGGCCAGGCTAGATTTGAGACAGGCTCCATCGATGTGACATGATTATCCCGTCCTTCTCTGCAGCCTCTGAAAACCTCTGCCGGAGCCTCAGGGTCAAAGCAATTATAGAGTGGAAAGCACAGGGAAGGAGGGGAGGAGGGGAAAGAAAAGAAGGAATGGATGGGGAGATGAGGGGAGGGAGGGGGTAAGGGAGGGACGGGGAGGGAGGTATGGGGGGGGGGGGGCGGGGGGTATGAGTGGGGGAATCTGTCCTGATCCTGAACTGTCTGTGACCTGCTCTATTATTCCTATTGAGGTGATGTTGAAATGCTATTTTCGCCTGGCCCTCTTATAGAATATCTTTTTCACCCATAGTTCACACAGTCTAGTTCTGAAGTGAGGTGTTGGAAATATTCACACTTATATTTCATGAAAACGATTTTCTGCATGGAAACTGTCATCATGGGAATATGACCAGTAAGTAACAGATTTTCCAATTGCCGCCAGAAATATGACTCAGACGTTGAGACAAATGGTTGCTTTTTCATGTAAAGAACTACCCAGCTAGCCGATTTGGTACCTTGGAACTTGTGGGAACATAAGTTTTAGTTTCCCATTGTCTCTCGAAACGAAGCCATTCGTTTCTTTACCGATAAAACTTAATGTTTTTTAAACATTCTGAGAACAGAAATTACAAGTTATTTAGAGGTTTTTGAATAACTTCCTTAAAACTTTCACTGAACGTTTCAGTAAGACTTTCAATAACACTGCTAGCTTAGGTTAATTGTTTCGAACACCAAGCACAGATAGGATACATGCAAACACATGTATTTTTTATTGTGACAAGGCATCAGTGAGACTCAAACCTAAATTATTCTGTTCTCTATTCATGGAATTAGTCCACTGTGCCACCAGGATGGAGCTAGCATACCATGTTTTTTTACTCATACAAAGCTGTATATTTTAGTCTATTCAAACATACCCCATTTCAAAGGGAACAAGCATTCATTAATAGCAGGTGTGGCCAGTTAGTGGTTGTGGCCAACACACCTGAACACACTTAACAAGATAGAAGATATAGTTTTGTTGATGCTGAGAATGGAATGCAAATGTTTTTGAAAAACATTCTTAGAACATTATTTGAAAGTTTCTAATGTTTTCTTGTGGTTTTTATGGAATGTATAGAAATTCCCACAGGAGAACATTGTTTCTTAACGTTCTCTGAGTTATTTGAGAACATTTCCAGTGTCAAACCAGTTGGAGAACATTACCAAAAATTTTATTAAATGTAACCATGTCTGAAGTTTAAGGAAACTTTCTGTTAAAATAATGAAGTACCAAGAAATTAATGTTATTTTGCCAAGTTCCTTAAATGTGATGAGAATGCACAAGTCCCAGAACATTGTGAAAAAGGTTGTATGAAAATAACCACAGGAAAATGAAGCTCTCACCAAGCTCAGAACCTTACAGTATGTGCTAGCTGGGTAGCTACTTATTTGCAAAACAAAAATACATTCCATGGAAAGATACTGAGCTGGTAGTTCTGAATCCCAGTGATTGTGTTATCTGTAGCTATATTCTGGCTCTGGTCTTGTTGACTGTGTGTGTGTGTACTCTGTTCTGTCTTGGTGTCCTTCAGTTTACAGCTGGTTGGCTGGAACAAAAGGGCAGAGGATAACACAATAGGCAGCATGAGCATTAACACAACTGATTACCGTCCCACACACCCTGGTGTTTAATCCATAAAGCACAGCGTCTTCATCGTGAGTGAGGGAGAAATGAGAGAGAGAGCAAGAGAGAAAGAGAGAGAGATGAGGAGAAAGAGAGGGGCAGGCAGATGCTGCCTCCCACCTACTTCCGGTTGTCTTATACCTTTCTCGCTCCACTATCCCACACTATCTCTCTACCACACTCCCTCCCCCTCTTTCTCTCTTTCTGTCTCTTTCTCCCTCCCTCCCTCCCTCCCTCCCTCCCTCCCTCCCTCCCTCCCTCCCTCACCTGTCTCTTTCTCTCTCTCTCAATTCAATCAAATTCAATCTCTCTCTCGGTCTCTGTATTCATATAATTATCAGTTAATGCTCATATTGGAATGCCTGCAGATCTGGCCCTCTCTCAAACCCTGTATCTCTCTATCTCTCAAACCCTATGTGTGTCTGTCTGTCTGTGCGTCCATCCATCTATCTGTCTATCTCTCTCTCTCTCCTCTTTCTCATACTGTAGTCAGACTGCATAAGTGGTGTGTTTCACAGTTGTGATTCTGTGTAAATGCAGATAAGAGACAGTCACATCTCCCTTTGAGACAGCTCTTTAGCTCGCGCTGCAATGCAGATGACAGGCTCCCTAAACTCAAGCACACCACCAGTGAGCGAGACTAAGCTGTTTTTTTTTTGCTGTCGAGCTGCAATCCTGAATGCTCTACTAGGTATCACAGTTCATTGTTCACCTCCACATGAAAAGGTTAGTTGGCAATGGTTTGGCTTTACTGTGCATCATTTAATCTCCAATCTCCCCTATTCACAATCTGTTTATTCATTTGTCTGGTTTTCTTGTCGGTGGCTCACATATAGACATGTATGAAATAAGCTCTGCATGTGGGTCAATGATAAAATAAAGGAAGAATAACAAATCCATTTTCATCCTCGAGAGTCTTAATATTACCGCTGTACTGCATCTCAAAGTTAACACCCCACTGTCTGCTCTCTAGATTCTTCTGTTTGAAAATAAACATTTTTGTGTGGTCACAAAGAGCTGGCAAGAGGATTTGACGAATCCCTATTTCTTTTTATATTCATGACTATTTCTTGGATTCCATTAAAAATAGATGATTTATTTAAGTGAAGTTGTAATGAAGTTTGCTGCGGGGATCTGATGTTTTTTCTTCTTTTAACCATTCCACTGAGATGTGACAGATTACATCCGTCTGTGAGTGCAGCTTCATACAGAGACGTTCATAGTGAACTCACTGTTGAAATGTGACAATCGTACAATATTGATTGAAAGGAATGAGAGTCAAAAAATGTGTCAGTGAAACTTGTGGCTGTCAAAGGCTTGGAAATGGTTGCTAAACATCGGACAACTCGTCTCATTTAGATAATTATTTTATAAACAGCTACATTTGTATGTCAAGTTCCTTTAAATGAATGGAAGACAGAGAACCAACATGTAATTTGTATTGAAAAGCTTACAAAATGTTACACGGGGAGAGAGAGAGAGAGAGAGAGAGAGAGAAAAAACCTCACCTGCAGAATGCATGCGGTACAGTAAACTTGGTACCTAGAAGACTCCCTCCGAAAATACCTGAAAGTCCATCCTTACACTGGGATTTATGAGCCGATCTGGAGAACGGAGGAAACAGATGGTTCTCTAATGGCTGAATGGGCTTGAACCTTGGAGTGGAGCATCATCTGCACTCGTGTTTGTTTTTGATACAGACCTGTGTCACTTCCCTTCAGCTCTCATTTAGCCTAAGTGCTGTTTTCATCTGCAGATGTCAGATTTTCTATCACTTAAATACTATTTAACCATGCAAATTCAAAATGACCATTCATCTAGGCGTCTAGGTAGGGGTAATAACCTTGTAATACAACAACAAAAAACACGATACTTGACTTGTATTTGACCTGCAATTTAACCTTTAAGACCTTTAACATTGACCTCTGTGCTAGAGACCATGATGATCACAAGGATATAAATATGTTTTCCCTGTGATTTTCAGAGGCCGAGGGACAGTGATCTAAAGTTTGGCTGAAAATTAGCAAAACATTTTATAAATGTCACAAAATCTCATAATGTGATTGATTTATGACTTTGGTACAGTAATCAAACATTTGGCTCTCAATTTTAAACAGTTGGGTCTATCAACTCAGGGGGGAAAACATATGAAAGAGGACATTCTTAGCTACTGGAAAATACAGCTCGGAAGGTTCAAATCATATATTTATGATCTTGATATACTTACTGTACGGATCAAATTGACCCGGAACATCACTAGTGCATAGCCTATTCGAAGATAAGGGAAGGGCTAATTTGACCTATACTGTCACAGGAAAATAATCTTGCAGCACTAGGATTTGAATGTTTAGTCCGTAATGTTGCTTGATCGGTGGTTAGGCTATTAGCTGGCCAAAAGTAGTCTACATGAAAGTGTAATACTGTTAATATAACCACATGTTAGTGTGGGTTTTCAGTGAATTTATGTAAATCACGAAGCTCATCTGCATTTCCTGCAGTGCAGGAAAATTCTCAGCAACCTAAGAGTGAACAAATTAAAGGGCTAGTTCACCCAAAATACAAAATGACATATTGGTTTCCTTAGCCTGTAAGCAGTCTATGGACTAGGTATGACAGCATTTCATGTTTTGGTTTAGTTTCCCTGGCACTTTTTCCACATACCAAAGTTTTAGCATTTGTGGCACATATCCATTCAAGTCATGGGAACGATATTAGCATTTTTCGCACATCATCTCCAAATGATCCGAAAGTATCTAAAATTGATTGTAAAGCTCAACAAAGTCACTTATAGACGATTTGAACATGATGTGTGGAAAATGTTAATATCGATCCCATGACTTGAATGACTTTAAAGCGTTAGCATGTGGAAATAGTACCAGGGAAACTAAACCAAAGCATGGATTGCTGTCATACCTTGTCCACAGACTGCTTACAGGGTAAGGAAGCCAATATGTAATTTTGTAACTTGGGTGAATTATCATTTTAAGATCCCACACCTGTATTTACTGAATGAAAGGGGGGAGGTAGAACATGCTTCTTAGCCAGTCTGCGAGCTGTTGAAAGTGTGCATATAACTGTTTGACTCACACAGCTCATTGCCACTGAGTCGTGGAGAGTTGGTGTCTGTGTACACAGCTGTGTAACATGGGATATCGTCTTACGTCTTTGAGCTGAGCACCTAAAGCACTTATGTAATCGACAGTACATGCCCCTCTCTGGCATCGTTTCAAGACCACAACTACACAACCGTCTCCGCAGGCGGACATACATATGTCTACAGAGCCCTTAGCTTGACAGCCCAAATGTTTCGATTCAAAGCCTGCTGTGTGTGTGAGGCCCTAAAGATCTGTTTGTTGTTTTGCTGCTAGTCCAAGCATTACATAGCTCAGCCTAAAGCACACACGGTCAATAGTGTGCTTGTTGGTCCATTTCCCATATATGAGCCCAGAAAGAACACCTCTCTATAACACTGATCGTTATTGCATTCAAAAGACGTTGGTTTACACATACCTCATATCAGCAGAGAAATTACCAAGCACCAAAGAAACCGACTCATACCTTCTGGTCTGCTCCAAAAATGGGATAATTCACTTTGTCTCTTATATGTCTAGACACACTAGTTGCACGCACGCACACCCACACAGACAATCTTAATCCTGTGATGGTACATGGAATTGCACAAAGAGGTCGATGAAAACTCTCTCTCTCTTTCACTCTCTCTCTCTCTCTCTCTCTCTCTCTCTCTCTCTCTCTCTCTCTCTCTCTCTCTCTCTCTCTCTCTCTCTCTCTCTGGTCAGAACAAGGAACATACAGGGTGGTTAATGGTTGGTGGAGGGATGGATCGATGCTGTGTGATGGAGGGATTGTGTGTCCACCTGGGGAGGCAGGAGAATGAGGGGAAAACAGGCCTGAAACGCTGTGCCTTTCCATCTCCCAGCGAGAGTGTCAATAGTCGGAACTGGTATAGAACACACCTGTGATTATCATCGCAACAGGAGGCTTGTTCACTAGAGTTACGATTCATCTACAGCAGTGGTTCCCAAACTTTTCATAGGCCCGTACCCCTTCAAACATTCAACCTCCAGCTGCGTACCCCCTCTAACACCAGGGTCAGCGCACTCGCAAATGTTGTTTTTTGCCATCATTGTAAGCCTCCCACACACACACTATACGATACATTTATTCAACATAAGAGTATTTTTCACAACCCGACTCGTGGGAAGTGACAAAGAGCTCTTATAGGACAGGGCACAAATAATAATAATAATCAATCATTTTGCTCTTATTTAACCATCTTACATATAAAACCTTATTTGTTCATCGAAAATTGTGAAAAGCTCACCACAGGTTAATGAGAAGGGTGTGCTTGAAAGGATGCACATAACTCTGCAATGTTGAGTTATATTGGAGTCTCAGTCTTAAAACGTTTTCCACATACAGTCTGTAGTTTTCATGCTAGTGAGGGCAGAGAATCCACTCTCACATAGGTACGTGGTTGCAAAGGGCATCAGTGTCTTAACAGCGCGATTTGCCAAGGCAGGACACTCTGAGCTCAGCCCTATCCAAAAATCTAGCAATGGCATCTGATTATATTCAATTTTCACAGAACCGCTTGTTGCAATTTCGATGATGCTCTCTTGTTCAGATATCGGTAAGTGTACTGGAGGCAGGGCATGAAAGGGATAACGAATCCAGTTGTTTGTGTCATCCATTTCGGGAAAGTATCTGCGTAATTGTGCACCCAACTCACTCAGGTGCTGCGCTATATCACATTTGACCTTGTCCGTAAGCTTGAGTTCATTTGCACACAAAAAAATCATACAATGATGAAAGACCTGTGTATTGTCCATGTTAATCCAGACAGAGAAGAGCTCCAACTTCTTAATCATAGCCTCAATTTTGTCCCGCACATTGAATATAATTGCGGAGAGTTCCTTTCATCCTAGATTCAGATCATTCAGACGAGAAAAAACATCACCCAGACAAGCCAGTCGTGTGAGAAACTCGTCATCATGCAAGCTGTCAGACAAGTGAAAATTATGGTCAGTAAAGAAACCTTAAGCTCATCTCTCAATTTAAAAAAAACGTGTCAATACTGTATGTTGTAAAAGCGTTACATGAATCAGAGGCCTTGCTTTAACAAAGTTAACCATTTTCACTGTAGTGTCCAAAACGTCTATCAAGCTGTGAAGCATTCCCTTGGCAGCAAGAGCCTCTTGGTGGATGCTGCAGTGTACCCAAGTGGCAACTGGAGAAACTGCTTGCACGTGCATTAAAACTTATTCTCAATAGGGGGTGCTGTTTGCACTTTGTAATAATTTCGTTCCCAAATTAAACTGCCTCGTACTCAATTCTTGCTCGTACAATATGCATATTATTATTACTATTGGATAGAAAACACTCTCTAGTTTCTAAAACCGTTTGAATTATATCTGTGAGTAAAACAGAACTCGAGTTGGAGCCTTTTTCCTATGTGGATGTGAGAATGCTGAATTCTGCAAGCTGTTCCCAGGTCAGTTTATTAATTTTCCTGTCTTCTATTGGTTGAGATGCACTGTATACGCCTTCCCCTGGATGTCAGAGAATAGTGAGATTTGAAATGGAGTCTCTAGGCAGATCTGAGAGGTTATAAATGGCTTGGGAACGAAGGGTCCGGTCTTTGTTCACTTCGCTCTGACGCAGGAAGGACCTTGGCATGTCGTACTAGAAAGCTCCGGTTATAGCTCTTAGATATATCCGGCTCTGTTTTTATTCGATATAGCTGTTAAAGACATCATAATGTTGTTATTTTAAACCGAGTTATATCAGTTTATGTCAGTATATTGCGATTTTCGGGTATTTATTTGTGTTGCGTTCTAGGGAGTTGGGGATGTCTGGCCCACATGGCTAATGTTTACTGCTAATTGCAATGTTGAAGACTACATTCTACAACCGAGCAACGATTCTTTTGGACAAAGGACAACTTTCCCAAGATTCTGATGGAAGCACATCAAAAAGTAAGAACTATTTATGATGTTAATTCGTTGTTCTGTTGAAAAATGTAAAATGCATAATCCGCCATTAATTTCCGTGCGGTCTCGCTTTAACGCACGCTGTATGTCGTAGTAACGTTAATTTTAAAAATGTAACACAGCGATTGCATTAAGAACTAATGTATCTTTCATTTGCTGTCCAACCTGTATTTTTTAGTCAAGTTTATGATTAGTTATCGATTAGAATAGGTGCCTCTCCCAAGATTTCTCCTGACATTTTGTTGGCAGCTTGGCTACTTTTCTCATTGTATAACCACGATTTGTGCCGCTAAATATGCAAATTTTCGAACAAACTCTATATGTATTGTGTAATATGATGTTATAGGACTGTCATCTGAAGAATTCTGAGCAGGTCAGTGAAAAAATTAATATCTTTTGCTGGGTTATACGTTATCGCTATTTTTGGCTTGAATCAATGCTGTTGTGTGGTTTGCTATTGTAGTAAGCTAATATAATGCTATATTGTGTTTTCGCTGTAAAACACTTAAAAAATCTGAAATATTGGCTGGATTCACAAGATCTTTGTCTTTCATTTGCTGTACGCTGTGTATTTTTCAGAAATGTTTTATGATGAGTATTTAGGTAATTCACGTTGCTCTCTGTAGTTATTCTAGTCGCTTTGGTGAGAGTTGTGATGGTGGCTGCAATGGTAAACTATGATTTATACCTGAAATATGCACATTTTTCTAACAAAACATATGCTATACAATAAATATGTTATCAGACTGTCATCTGATGAAGTTGTTTCTTGGTTAGTGGCTATTTATATCTTTATTTGGTCGAAATTGTGATAGCTACCTATGCAGGAAAAAAATGGTGGAGTAAAAAAAGTTGTGTCTTTTGCTAACGTGGTTAGCTAATAGATTTACATATTGTGTCTTCCCTGTAAAACATTTTAAAAATCAGAAATGATGGCTGGATTCACAAGATGTGTATCTTTCATCTGGTGTCTTGGACTTGTGATTTAATGATATTTAGATGCTAGTATTTACTTGTGACGCTATGCTAGGCTATGCTAGTCAGCTTTTTTACTGATGGGGGTGCTCCCGGATCCGGGATTGTGTGGAAGTAGAGGTTAACACTCCACTATGTCTCCCTGTCATGGCTTTTGTGCCATCAGTACAGATACCAACATGAGCAGCAGCTACATTTGGCTACATACGGACCATTAGTGGAATTCCCGCTAGAGAGTATCGGTTAATGTGATTGGATGTTAATTATTTGACTAGGCTACCTGTATTTGACATTGTGTTGTTATTTCGCTGAACACTAGACGGTTTAATTTAATTTTTGGCAGTGAAACGAGGCTACTCAAGTGAGAAAAAAACCTCACCCAAATGTATAGTCCCGTTGGAAAATATAAATGGACTGTTTGAAAATGTGAAGATTTTTTTATCTTAAAAAATCACACTTTTATTTGGCGAATCACATTTTTATTTGGCGTACCCCCAATGGCATTGCGCGTACCCCTGGGGTACCCCAGTTTGGGAATACCTGATCTACAGGATATGCTGAGAATAGGGTAGTGAATCTATGGGTTGTCATTGTAACCATGACACCTACAATCAGAATTCATGCATCCATTCAACCATCAAGAGTCTCTATTACCTATGAATTCTTTCTCAGAAATACTTCACCAAACTGATCAATGCACACACCATATAGCCCAGGGGCTTAAGAAATACCAAGCTAAGAACTCCATATTAGAGCCAATGTCTGTCTTAAATCTGCAACCCCATATATTGTCGTTGTCGTTGTAACTCTTAATGATCAGCTATGAAAAGCCAACTGAAAATTATTCATGATTATTATTTGACCATGCTTGTCACTTATGAACATTTTTGAACATCTTGGCATAGTTCTGTTATAATCTCCACCCGGCACAGCCAGAAGAGGACTGGCCACCCCTCATAGCCTGGTTCCTCTCTAGGTTTCTTCCTAGGTTTTGGCCTTTCTAGGGAGTTTTTCCTAGCCACCGTGCTTCTACACCTGCATTACTAGCTGTTTGGGGTTTTAGGCTGGGTTTCTGTACAGCACTTCGAGATATTAGCTGATGTACGAAGGGCTATATAAAATAAAAAATTGAAAATTGAATTGTAGTATTATTGTTGTGTATATATTGCATTTTTTAACCGGGCATTATATTGAAATGAGTGTGCTAGTTTAGTGTTTGTAGATAATCTATGATTGTATATTGGTTTACAATTCAATCCATGACTGCGAGGAACCAATAAAATCTACTTCGTCTACTACTGCAAATGCAGGGTGTTATAGACAACACGTGTCCTTCGGTTTGAATGACATGACAGATAATGTGACACTAGTGTCAAACCACATGCCACATATTACATGTGGTGTAGCATAAGACAAGTAGCCTGTAAGCGGAGTAGCCTGTAAGCGGAGTAGCCTATAAGGGGAGTAGTGTAAAAGGAGAATAGCGTAAAAGGGGAGAAGCCTATAAGAAGGGTAGCCTATAAGGGGAGTAGCTTATAGGAGGGGTACCCTATACAAGGAGTATACTACAAGGGGAGTAGTCTATAATGGAAGTAGCCTACTGTATATGAGGAGTAGCCTCTAAGAGGAGTAACCTATAGGAGGAGGAGCCTACTATACATGAGGAGTAGCCTATAAGAGGAGTAACCTATAGGAGGAGGGGCCTACTGTACATGAGGAGTAACCTATAGGAGGAGGAGCCTACTGTACATGAGGAGTAGCATATAAGAGCAGTAGACTAAGAGGAGTAGCCTATGAGAGGAGTAGCCTACAAGGGGAGTAGCCTATAAGAGTAGCCTACTGTATACGAGGAGTAGCCTATAAGAGGAGTAGACTATAAGAGGAGTAGCCTATAAGAGGAGTAGACTATAAGAGGAGTAGACTAAGAGGAGTAGCCTATGAGAGGAGTAGCCTACAAGGGGAGTAGCCTATAAGAGTAGCCTACTGTATACGAGGAGTAGCCTATAAGAGGAGTAGACTATAAGAGGAGTAGACTACAAGAGGAGTAGACTATAAGAGGAGTAGCCTATAAGAGGAGTAGACTATAAGAGGAGTAGACTATAAGAGGAGTAGCCTATAAGAGGAGTAGCCTATAAGAGGAGTAGACTATAAGAGGAGTAGACTATAAGAGGAGTAGACTATAAGAGGGTAGACTATGAGAGGAGTAGCCTATGAGAGGAGTAGCCTATGAGAGGAGTAGCCTAAGAGGAGTAGCCTATGAGAGGAGTAGACTAAGAGAGGAGTAGCCTATGAGAGGAGTAGACTAAGAGAGGAGTAGACTAAGAGGAGTAGCCTATGAGAGGAGTAGACTAAGAGGAGTAGCCTATGAGAGGAGTAGCTTATAAGGGGAGAAACTTATAGGAGGAGTAGCCTATACGATGAGTATCCTACAAGGGGAGTAGTCTATAATGGGAGTAGCCTATAAGGGGAGTAGCCTACACAGGGAGTAGACTATAAGAGGAGTAGCCTACTGTATACGAGGAGTAGCCTACAAGGGGAGTAGCCTATAAGGGGTTAGCCTTTTAGGAGGAGTAGCAGCCTACTGTATACGAGGAGTAGCCTACAAGGGGAATAGCCTATAAGAGTAGCCTACTGTATACGAGGAGTAGCCTATAAGGGGAGTAGCCTATAAGGGGAGTAGACTACAAGGGGAGTAGCCTATAAGGGGAGTAGCCTATAAGGGGAGTAGACTACAAGGGGAGTAGCCTATACAGAAGGAAATAATATGAGGAGGAACATAACCTCAGGGAAAATAACAGTAATATTACCATGTGACCAGTCACATTCCCCTCAGCTTACAGGGTCGTCACAACACCCAAATATTCCCCTGATGAACAATTCCCAGTAGCTTGGCTTACCAGGCTGAAGGAAATAACAAGATCAAATCTCAGATATGAAAATTAACATTTCTAAGAATGGTATGGGGAATAGTGGGATAAGGGAAATTACATATTTGTTCGATGTCGCACTGTAAGCAGCTTGGGGAGTGACATTATGGATTTATTCCTCTGTCCTCACAGAGGGGAAAAAGACGAGGCTTCGATTATGAAACGGGAACATTGTTGGATTGAAAGACAAAAATGACAAATGTAAACAATCTTAGCCAAGCAGCCGAAACAAACTTTCCTGGCCCCTTTTCTAATTTGTTGATGCCTGTGCCATTGGGCTACCCTGTGCAGTGGAAAGAAATCCAATGGCTACAGTACGACATGAGTCATAGAGGCAATTTTATTTCAAGCCAAATGGTTGAGAGGTAAATGAATGCAATGGACTGGCACTCTACAATAGAACAGGACTGTTCCAGTGTCCCAGACGTTCTCAGATCTGTGCCTATTCTTATTCCATAAAGGGAGAGTTGTGAATCCAGCCAGCAATACTTTACATTTATATGGGCTCATATAAGGGCATCATAATGTTCATCCGAGTACTTAGACGTATGGTCATTAAGAACCACAGCTTAGAAACACTGGCAGCCAGGTGTCATATGTGATGTTCATGGGCTTTCAGTATAGATGCTCTCGTGACTGACTTGGATAAAAAAATCAATTTTATTGTCATCAGCAGAAAAACATCAGAAGCCTTGGAATATCATACCACATGGCCGCCTCAGCCTTACTGTCATCTCAGGTCAGCCTGGATGTTGCTGGCCTCACAATGTTAAATGTCATACAGGACAACACCCACACAGTCATGTCAACACCAGCTACGCTGTTTGACGGACCTGACAAATCACAAGTTTACACCGGGGTGGAAACACATGTCAATCGTATGTGGGGAACACACTTGAGGCAAAGACGTTGGAAGAATCCCAGTTTAACATTGTACATATAACACATAAATGAGGTAAATCCAAGCAAAGTAGATATGCGCTGCAAGTGTATAATTAAGCAAAAGGCCAGAGGGGGTGTGGTACAGTATATGGCCAATATACCACGGCTAAGGGCTGTTCTTAGGCACTATGCAACACTGAGTGCTAGGATACAGCACTTAGTCGTGGTATATTGGCAATATATCACCTCCCAGAGGTGCCTTATGGCTATTATAAACTGGTTACTAACATAATTAGTGCAGTAAAAACACATGTTTTGTCATACCCATGTTATACGGTCAGATATACTACGACTTTCAGCTAATCAGCATTCAGTGCTCGAACCACCCAGTATCTAAACAGCTTCATCCCCTGTCTGAACTTTGAAAGGCTGTAACATTATGACCTTGTTTGCATCTCCACATTATGAACAACACCACAGTTCTAGTTCTCCAACGGAGGACTCAGTGAAGACGTCTATAGGGGAGGTACTCAGGCCTCGTTCCCAACGAGAACATGCAGTATTAAAGCTTGGTTATGTCTATAGGAGAAACAAAGTCTCCATCTCCTCTTCCAGGGAACAAAGTAAAGCCCAATTATATATGTCCCTGCAGGCTACACAGTAAAGCCAGTCTGTTGTGTATCTGTTATTCATTTTATTATTACGCATTGTATTTTTCTAGAATTTCTCTATTTTCTTTCTTTCTGCATTGTTGGGAAGGGCCCATAAGTAAGGGTTTCAGTTAGTCTACACCTGTTGTTTGCAAAGCATGTGACAAATACAATATTATTTGATTTGTCTCTACCCATGGGTACACAGTCATACCTGAGCTCTTCCCACATTAGGAATACTGCAGTGTCTCTCTTACTGGCTCTGATAGGGGATACAGTCCAGTACAGTTCATTATGTGGCTGAGCTCCCAGTTGTGGTTTCAGAGGTGGGGATGAGCCTCTCTCTCTTCCTCGCCCTCTCTCATCCCCTGACAGGCATATATATTTTATTTGTAATTTTTTTATTTAACCTTTATTTAACTAGGCAAATCAGTTAAGAACAAATTCTTATTTACAATGATGGCCTACACCGGCCAAACAGGGACAACGCTGGGCCAATTGTGCTCCGCCCTATGGGACTCCCAATCACGGCCGGTTGTGATACAGCCTGGAATCGAACAAGGGTGTCTGTAGTGACGCCTCTAGCACTGAGATGCAGTGCCTTTGACTGCTGCGCCACTCTGGAGAACCAGTGCTTGATGAAACCCCAGTCAGACTAGTAGTACATGCGGTGAAGGAATTATGTGTTAGACAGCCGGATGCCGATGCATCAGATTCAGTTGGATCATCATTTTGGATAACCCTCCTCATTCTGACACGCTGCTGGGTATATGTGGACAAGCTGTGACAAGGCAACAGATAGACAAAAACAACACATGCATAAAGGCAGACACACGCACACACGCACGCACACACGCACACACGCACGCACACACACACACACACACACACACACACACACACACACACACACACACACACACACACACACACACACACACACACACACACACACACACACACACACACACACACACACACACACACACATCCACATTCACCACAAACACACACATGTGTGTTGACAGAAGGTCTGAATCGTAGAGGTTTCACCTCAGACATGTCTGTGCATCATACATCATTCAGACGGCATCCCAGGCCCACTGTGCTATTAGTAGTCTGTATGGCATCCATGCCAGGCTCCAGGTTAAGACAGAGTAAATTCCTCCAGGCCTCCTAATGCTCAATAATCTCATCTCCCTCCCCATACCCCAAACCACACTTTCCAGCGACTCAGCAATCTCCTTCTGACCATGTGTGGCCCAGCTGCCATCGCCTGGACTCTACCGGGAGGCCCCTATCCTCAAAACAATTTGGTATCCCCATATTCTCTGGGAGTGAGGGGGACCGTAGCCGATGCTATGCGGTGTAGGACTGAACTGATTGGAGTTCAGCTTCTGTATGTGTGTGGCTGGCTGTTCTGTCCCAAGGGCTCTGGGGACGCCCACGCTATACAGTACTGGGCCACGTCATCGCCATGGTGACGGATCGGCACAGACAGCATGTGGAGAGTATTCTGGGAAGATTGCCGCCCTCTTCCTGATGTGACATGGAAGGCTTACTTCCTGTGTGTTGTTATGTGGTGTTGCTCTGCTGGGATTCCCACTCACTGGCTGCCTGACGAGATGTCAGTACACACACACACACACACACACACACACACACACACACACACACACACACACACACACACACACACACACACACACACACACACACACACACACACACACACACACACACACACACACACACACACACAATACAGTGTAAAGAAAACAAAGGCTGAGAATAAAAACCCATGGACAGGAACTTTAATTAGTACATGCTGGGCTCTCCAACGGCTGTCCTCAGAAGCATGACTTTTGACTACTACACATTGCCTCAGTAGCTTCTGTCTCACCCTACCTCACTCACTCTCAACAAACACATGCTCCTCTACCTCCCTATGCAGAAACAGAGGTAGAACATTAAGTGTGAATCAATCACTCATCCTACCCAAGACACCATCTGGCAGTACAGTAGAAGCAACCCACTGTCTCTCATTACCTCTCATCAATGACAACGAATACAGTAGCCATAGAGATCTTATTCAATTGCTATTTAATAATAATTTTTATAATTTTGTATTCTAATTCCTAATTCTATGAAAGTAGCTCTCCATCAGCTCCAGAGCACAAACTAGTAATGTCTTTCTTGACTCATCTAGACATTGAATTACATAGATTTGATCTTGGAAATATGCCCTGTGGTTCAATGTCAATATCATTAGTATAAGAAGACAGCTTTAGCTCCACTTACAATACAGCCAGATTGAGGGTGTCTTTTGAGTAGTCAGTCCAATAGTATTGTGAGAATAGGTGTGTGATTCTGGACAAAACGTTTTTTTTTTATCCAAAAGTCAGTCGCCAGTCGATAGGTAAAAAATAGCCTTTTCTCACTCCTAGCTAGGCTCTAGTTAGCCTGGGCCTAAATTGGCATCGCCAACCACTCCCCCATGAAGACAATGCTGGATGCTGGAAGGAGATGAGCAGGGAACCGAGGATCTGGCATCCCACAGTGGTAAATTCCCCCGAATCAATTTCCCAGCAGAGTTGGTATGTGTGGCTGAGCTGAGCTGAGAGTGCCTATTACTGCAGGACAGGGAATCTATCCAGGACCCTGCCCTGGGCGTGCAGAAATCTTGTCAAAACCACTTTCACACCCAGGGATGGACCCAGAGGCTAAATTAGTTACGTAAAGATGGTGGTGAGACCAAACACAGTGGGATGCTGCCAAAGAGCAGTGCTTCTGGGTCCTGATGTCAAGAGCAAGGAGGCCATGACAGACTGTAGCCCCCCAACACGGGTCAGGGGTTGTAGAGACACCTTTGTATAGGCTTCTGCTACAATGTAGGTCACAGGATTTAGAGTCCATTAACTTCTATCAAATTCTATCTCCTCATCTGAGGACCAAGAGGTGCTTGGGAAAGTAACTCCTTGTATAACTGAGCATAAAGGCATTAGATTTACCTTTACCCGTTTTTCTTTACGATCATCCAACACCGACACCTGAAGAACTTGATCCCCCCCCCCCCTACACACCAATTCCTGGGGTTCAGGAGAGAAGATTATTGTCATGAATCTTGCCCTGGAGGCAGCTCTGCTGAGTGGTCACTAGCTGGCACAGCCACAAAGTTAACCACACTGCTAACTCTAATATCTAACGCTAACCTTAACCACACTACTAACTCTAATATCTAACGCTAACCTTATGTCACGCCCTGGCCTTAGTATTCTTTGTGTTCTTTATTAT
Source organism: Salvelinus namaycush (assembly GCF_016432855.1). Taxonomy (NCBI): domain Eukaryota; kingdom Metazoa; phylum Chordata; class Actinopteri; order Salmoniformes; family Salmonidae; genus Salvelinus; species Salvelinus namaycush. The sequence goes on from NC_052328.1 coordinate 25,804,985, forward strand.
TTTAGTTAGGTCAGGGTGTGACATGGGGAATGTTTGTGTTTTTGTCTTGTCTTGGGTGGTTATATGGTAAAGGGGGTGTTGGGTTTAGTGCATGGGGTTGTGTTTAGTGAATGTGTCTAGGTATGTCTATGGTTGCCTGAGTGGTTCTCAATCAGAGACAGCGGTCTTTCATTTGTCTCTGATTGGGAGCCATATTTAAGGCAGCCATAGGCATTATGCGTTTGTGGGTAATTGTCTATATCATTGTGTAGTGTTTAGTGTCAGCACTATTTGTTTAAATAGCTTCACGATCGTCAGTTTGTTGTTTTGATTAAGTATTCGTGTTACGTCTTCGTCATCTATTAAAATATGTACTTTTCACACGCTGCGTTTTGGTCCTCTCTTCCACGTCAAGACGATCGTGACACCTTAACCACACCGCTAACTGTAATATCTAATTCTAAACTTAAATTAAGACCAAAAGGTTTGTTTTTATGAATCTTTACAATATAGCCAATTTTGACTTTGCAGCTGGCCCATCTAGCGGAAATCACTCAGTTCTGCCTCCAGGGCAAGATTTGTGACAAAAAACATCAACCTGCTTCAGGAGACGCAAAGACACTATCTGTTTTAATCAGGTGGCCCAGAGACACCTTCATGACATGAAGAGAATATATAAGGTTGATTCTCGTTTAAACTACAATAAATTGTCAGACAATAAAACAAGAGAAAAGATAACTTGCTGGAGAAAGCAAAACAACTCTTTATGTTCCATTACTGGAGTCTAGCAGTCTGCCTCACTTTCTTGACTGATAAATCACTACCTTGTCTTAGGTCAGTGATATCCGCGACCCACGGTGGAGATGATGGTGGACGAAGATAGAGGCGGGGCTTTATTCAGACGCAGAGCTTTTGAGGAGAGAATAGCGGGGTCAATAACATACAACTCGTTTCAGTAAACTTGGCATATGTCGCGCATCACTACTTCACAGGAGAGGCATTTTAACGTATTTATTTTTTCATCAAAATGCTTTTGCTTTGCATGATTGGCTGAGATAATGGATGGGTTGAACATGCCAAGAGATGAGTTCGGATTGTTCTGCATGTAGCACGCTTCTGTCTATAACATGAGCTGCTTAGCATGTGTAGGTAATCCTTTCTAAAGTGGCTTTTTTTTAAAGATATCACAAGGAACTGCACAAGTGCTAAGTTTTGAAATCAGTGGAATGCCCGGTGGAAGCAGAGTATGATAGCTAAGGAGATGGAGAAAATGCTGGTGTTTCATTGCAAATGAGGAGGCAGTCGAAAAGAGAACACAGAAGGCTGTTTTATAAAACACCTGTCTGGTTACATCTTCAAACTAAGGGCAACCATGGCATCCGTGACAGAGAGGGAGAACCGCTCATCCATGTATATGGGTAAGAGAGTCTCGATAGCTACATTTTCAGATATTATACATTTGTAAAAAAAAATTAGAAAGTCATTTTAAAGAGTACCGTTACATGTAGTAATGTATAGTAATGTTTTTCGTATCTCAGAGCCATTTGCATTGCTGGTTACAGCCTAATGTTAGCTAGCTAGTTAACGTTGAACCTAGCTAGTTGGTTAGCTTTAGCTACCTGTAGATTCATGCAGGGTAGTAACGTTTTCAGTTGGGATTATGAATCATTGTTTAGCTAGCTAGCTAGCTATGTGTCTACACAAAAGACTCCACTATACAAGCAACCACTTCACTGTACCGTTTACACCTTCTAACAAGCTAAAAATTAACCAAAAACACTGTTTACAAAGTTTCTTTTAGTTGCCAGGTTTGCTAGATTGACATAAATGGATGGGTTAATTGGTGTTAAAATGCACCAGTTATGCTATTTTGGACCCCCAGGCTGCTGATGTCATGCAGCCTGTCGTTTTTGTGTTTTTACTTTTTCATAATGACAATGTTTAATGTCGGACAAAAATAGAATGTTCATGATGTCACTGCGACAACTGTATACAGACATTTCGATAGAAGTAGTATAACCCAACTTTTAGTCTTGAAATCTTTGTTTGTACACTACCGTACTCATTATTTTGCACATGGCCTCCCATGTGAATCCTGAAAGAGATGGGTGGGGCTAAGGCTTAAGAGGGTGTAAATGCTGAATGAACGTAGACAAAGAAGATCTCTCCAATAGGTGTCCCAAAACATTCAAGGGCCATTTTCTCAAAAGTGGAGTAACAAGTTTATCAACTTTCAAAGCAGAATTACTTTCCCATTGTTCCTCAACTGTAGTGTATGATATACAATTTTCTATAGCTTTGAATCTCTACTTTTACCCAATGTCAAAAACACCATTTCAAATTTTGCTACATAAGCCCGAATGGAGGCGGTCGGTCACATATTTCTCCTCTGTGATCTCTTCATCCAGTTTTCATTGGGTTTTCCTTTAGAAAGGTCTTGTTGGAGACACAAAGGAGGGTCAAGTCAGATGCATTACAAAACATACACCGTCGTTTATGAGCTCTGGACCCAAGTCAACTGCACTCTGATTAGCCCGGTCATGCTTGTACACTGGCATCTTGTACAGTATTGTGGACAGGCTTTTTTAGGTATAATTCTATGTCTGCCTTTGCAAAGAGAGTTCATTGATGTGATGTGTCTTGCTGTGCATGATGGGTTAATATGAAACACTGTTTGCCCACAGTACATCTGATGATGTGTCACTTAATGTTGCCCACACAATTGTTTTTATAGCTCATCTCCCTTCGTCCTATGCATAAGAGAAACCTCACCATTCCCACAGACTTTCTCTCATCCTCAATGTCTCACCCGTTGTCTTTCTCTCTCACACACACACACTATTAATTCAGCGCTAACAAGCAAACGGAGGGGTTATCTGTCACGATGCAACGGTTCCTCTCACACCTCTCATCTTTCTCCTTTCTCGGATTCTTGCCTTGCTAAAGACCTGAATTGCTGCCCCTGACGACACTGTTCATGCTGATATTTCACAGGCAGACCGACCGCGGTGCCACTGAAATGACCCAAGATGCTGTGTGGGGTTGAGAAGCGAGGCAGATCATTCCAGAATCAGAAGGTGCATCTCTGACCTTGCCTTGTATTAGAGTCTTTGTCATATGTTTGCATCAAAGCACTTCCAAATCCATCTTCAGGACTCTGCCCCCCTTCCCCCAGCTACTACCCTTCCCTTACCCAGAGACTAGAGCCAGACAAGCTCTCACACAAGCTCTCTGGATCAGGGAAGTCATTTGGATGCTACTGCCACTGCAGCTTCCAGTTCATATCTCACCCTCCATTCACCTGTCTGTATAATAACACACACACATTTTATCACTGCCTCAGATAAAAAAATTCAAAAAAGATACGTCAGAGGTCAGATCTCAGAGGAAGATGAGAGAAGATAAAATCCTCAATTTTCCCATGCTTGCGTGCTGTGTGCTGTGTGAGTATGTTTATGGTGTGTGTCTGTCTTTATGTGTTTTGAATTGAATGTTTGTATATCACCCACATTCGTAAACATACTGTATTAGCAAATGAATACAGTAATTTAGGGAATGTTTGTATCTCTGTGTCTATGTCAGTGTCTGACAACACACAGTGTTTGTGGTTTAATCCATATCCCAGCAACATTCTCTTCTGAAAAAATACACAAATATCCTAATTCATTTCCAGACCCTTTTTTCCATAACCCCACTCCCAGACATGTAAACTGTAAGTCTGTGTGTGTGTGTGTGTACGTGTGTGTGTCCTAATCTTCCTGTAATCTTCTGAGAAGTGGAGATAACAGGTCCCGAATGTCCTGTTCAACCATTCACACACTCATGCACACATACACAAATACAAACATACGAACACACACACACACACAAACATACACGCACATCGAACCCTGTCCATAATCTATTAGATTTAGCCTCACAGATGTTTGTCTCTGTCTGTTGTGATGACCTCTTCCCACAGTAAACTGACAGTGGTTGACTCAAGCAAAGGAACAAACCCAAAAGACATGTAATGTAGCTAGAGTACAGTAGTATGTACTTAAACACTGAAGTGATATCATTGCCCTAATTAACATACAGTTGAAGTCAGAAGTTTACGTACACTTAGGTTGGAATCATTAAAACTCGTTTTTCAACCACTCCACAAATTTCTTGTTAACAAACTATAGTTTTGGCAAGTCGGTTAGGACATATACTTTCTGCAAGTAATTTTTCCAGCAATTGTTTACAGACAGATTATTTCACTTATAATTCACTGTATCACAATTCCAGTGGGTCAGAAGTTTGGAACAGCTTGGAAAATTCCAGAAAATTATGTCATGGCTTTAGAAGCTTCTGATAGGCTAATTGACATCATTTGAGTCAATTGGAGGTGTGCCTGTGGATGTATTTGGTCACGGGTGCACCTCAGCCACGCTCAAGGTACTAAACAATATCATAACCACCATCAATAAAAGACAGTACTGTGCAGCCGTCTTCATCAACCTGGCCAAGGCTTTCGACTCTGTCAATCACCATATTCTTATCGGCAGACTCAATAGCCATGGTTTCTCAAATGACTGCCTCGCCTGGTTCACCAACTACTTCGCAGACAGAGTTCAGTGTGTCAAATCGGAGGGCCTGCTGTTCGGACCTCTGGCAGTCTCTATGGGGGTACCACAGGGTTCAATTCTCGGGCAGACTCTTTTCTCTGTATATATCAATGATGTCGCTCTTGCTGCGGGTGATTCCCTGATCCACCTCTACGCAGACGACACCATTCTGTATACATCTGGCCCTTCTTTGGACACTGTGTTAACTAACCTCCAAACGAGCTTCAATGCCATACAACACTCCTTCCATGGCCTCCAACTGCTGTTAAACGCTAGTAAAACCAAATGCATGCTTTTCAACCGTTCGCTGCCCGCACCGGCCCGCCTGACGAGCATCACTACCCTGGACGGTTCTGACCTAGAATATGTGGACAACTACAAATACCTAGGTGTCTGGCTAGACTGTAAACTCTCCTTCCAGACTCATATTAAACATCTCCAATCCAAAATCAAATCTAGAATCGGCTTTCTACTTCACAACAAAGCCTCCTTCACTCACGCCGCCAAACTTACCCAGTAAAACTGACTATCCTACCAATCCTCGACTTTGGTGATGTCATCTACAAAATGGCTACCAATACTCTACTCAGCAAACTGGATGCAGTCTATCACAGTGCCATCCGTTTTGTTACCAACGCCCCTTATACCACCCACCACTGCGACCTGTATGCTCTAGTCGGCTGGCCCTCGCTACATATTCGTCGCCAGACCCACTGGCTCCAGGTCATCTATAAGTCTCTGCTAGGTAAAGCTCAGCCTTATCTCAGCTCACTGGTCACGATAACAACCCCCACCCGTAGCACGCGCTCCAGTAGGTATATCTCACTGGTCATCCCCAAAGCCAACACCTCCATTGGCCGCCTTTCCTTCCAGTTCTCTGCTGCCAGTGACTGGAACGAATTGCAAAAATTGCTGAAGCTGGAGACCTCACTTACTTTAAACATCAGCTATCCGAGCAGCTAACCAATCGCTGCAGCTGTACATAGTCCATCTGTAAATAGCCCACCCAATCTACCTACCTCATCCCCATATTGTTTTTATTTACTTTTCTGCTCTTTTGCACACCAGTATCTCTACTTGCACATCATCATCTGCTCATTTATCACTCCAGTGTTAATCTGCTAAAATGTAATTACTTTGCTACTATGGCCTATTTATTGCCTACCTCCTCACGCCATTTGCACACACTGTAAATATACTTTTTTTTTATTTTTATCTTGGCCAGGTCGCAGTTGTAAATGAGAACTTGTTCTCAACTAGCTTACCTGGTTAAATAAAGGTGAAAAAAATATATAAAAAAATATTTCAAGGCCTACCTTCAAACTTAGTGCCTCTTTGCTTGACATCATGGGAAAATCAAAAGAAATCAGCCAATACCTCAGAAAAAACACTGTAGACCTCCACAAGTCTCATTCATCCTTGGGAGCAATTTCCAAATGCCTGAAGGTACCACGTTCATCTGTACAAACGATAGTACGCAAGTATAAACACCATGGGACCACGCAGCCATCATACCGCTCAGGAAGGAGACGTGTTCTGCCTCCTAGAGATGAACGTACTTTGGTGCGAAAAGTGCAAATCAATCCCAACACAGCAAAGGACAGCAAAGGACAGAAAAGGACAGAAAAGGATGTTGTGAAGATGCTGGAGGAAACAGGTACAAAAGTATCTATAACCACAGTAAAACGTGTCTTGTATCGACATAACCTGAAAGGCCGCTAAGCAAGGAAGAAGCCACTGCTCCAATACCGGGGACAAAGATCGTACTTTTTGGAGAAATGTCCTTTGGTCTGATGAAACAAAAATAGAACTGTTTGGCCATAATGACCATCGTTATGTTGGAGGAAAAAGGGGGAGGCTTGCAAGCCGAAGAACACCATCCCAACCGTGAAGCATGGGGGTGGCTGCATCATTTTGTGGGGGTACTTTGCTGCAGGAGGGATTGGTGCAATTCACAAACTAGATGGCATCATGAGTAATGAAAGCAACATCTCAAGACATCAGTCAAGAAGTTAAATCTTGGTCAAAAATGGGTCTTCCAAATGGACAATGACCCCAAGCATACTTTCAAAGTTGTGGCAAAATGGCTTAATTAAGTTAAGGACAACAAAGTCAAGGTATTGGAGTGGCCATCACAAAGCCCTGACCTCAATCCTATAGAAAATGTGTGGGCAGAACTGAAAAAGCGTGTGCGAGCAAGAAGGTCTACAAACCTGACTCAGTTACACAAGCTCTGTCAGGAGGAATGGGGCGAAATTCACCCAACTTATTGTGGGAAGCTTGTGGAAGGCTACCCGAAACATTTGACCCAAGTTAAACTATTTAAAGGAAAGGCTACCAAATACTAATTGAGTGTATGTAAACTTCTAACCCACTGGGAATGTGATTAAAGAAATACAATCTGAAATAAAAAATCCTCTCTACTATTATTCTGACATTTCACATTCTTAAAATAAAGTGGTGATCCTAACTGACCTAAGACAGGGGATTTTTATCAGGATTAAATGTCAGGAATTGTGAAAAACTGAGTTTAAATGTATTTGGCTAAGGTGTATGTAAACTTCCTACTTCAACTGTATACAGTATTATACAGTGCATTCTGAAAGTATTCAGACCCCTTGACTTTTTCCACATTTTGTTACGTTACAGCCTTATTCCAAAATGGATTAAATACATTTTTGTTCCTCATCAATCTACACACAATACCCCATAATGGAAAAGCGAAAACAGTTTTTTTTTACATTTATGCAAATCTATAAAAAAAATTATTATAATAATATTGTATTTGCATAAGTATTCAGACCATTTCCTATGGTACTCTAAATTGAGATCAGGTGTTTGTATAACTTGATTGGAGTCCACCTGTCGTAAATTCAATTGATTGGACATGATTTGGAAAGGCAAACACGTGTCTATATAAGTTCCCACAGTTGACAGTGAATGTCAGAGCAAAAACAAAGCCGTGAGGTCGAAGGAATTGTCCGTAGAGCTCGGAGACTGGATTGTGTCGAGGCACAGATCTGAGGAAGGGTACCAAAACATTTCTGCAGTCCCCAAAAAGACAGTGGTCTCCATCATTCTTAAATAGAAGAAGTTTGGAACCACCAAGTCTTTTCCTGGAGCTGGCCGCCCGGCCAAACTGAACAATCGAAGGAGAATGGCCTTGGTCAGGCAGGTGACCAAGAACCCGATGGTTACTCTGACAGAGCTCCAGAGTTCCTCTGTGGAGATGGGAGAGTCTTCCAGAAGGACAACCACCTGCTGCAGCACTCCACCAATCAGGCCTTTATGGTAGAGTGGCCAGATGGGAAGCCACTCCTCAGTAAAAGGCACATGACAGCTCACTTGGAGTTTGCCAAAAGGCACCTAAAGGACTCTCAGATTCTCTTGTCTGATGAAACCAAGATTGAACTCTTTGGCATGAATGCCAAGTGTCACGTCTGCAGGAAACCTGGCACCATCCCTATGGTGAAGAATGGTGGTGGCAGCATCATGCAGTAGGGATTTTTTTCAGTGGCAGTGACTGGGAGACTAGTCAGGATTGAGGGCAAAATCAACGGAGTAAAGTACAGAGACATCCTTGATGAAAACCTGCTCCAGAGCATGCAGGACCTCAGACTGCGGTGAAGGTCCACCTTCCAACAGAACAATGATCCTAAGCACACAGCCAAGACAACACAGGAGTGGCTTCGGGACAAGTCTCTGAACGTTCTTGAGTGCCCCAGCCAGAGCTCGGTCTTGAACCCAATCTAAAATCTCCAGAAAGATCTGAAAATAGCTGTGCAGCGACGCTCCCCTTCCATCCTGACAGAGCTTGAGAGGATCTGCAGAAAATATTGGGAGAAACTCCCCAAATATGTGACCCGTTTCAGGAAACTAGGCGTATGTCGCAAGTCACGACTTCACAGGAAAGCCATTTTAACGTTTATTTAAATTTTTTATCAAAATGTGTTTTTGGGCAGAAATGCCTTCTGGAACATGTGAACTTTCATGAGCCTTAATAACAAATGTGTATGCCATCTGTAAATACAAATAAAATTGTTAAATTACCAGCCTTGTTGGTTGAGCCACAGAAAAAGTGAGCAACCTTCCCACTAGTCATGATTGGCTGAGATAATGAGTGGGCTGGACATGCCGAGAGAGGAGTTCGGATTGGTCTGAAATATAGAAGGCTTCTGTCTATTTGAGCTGGTCAGTCTGTGTTGGTAATCCTGTCGAACGCGGCTTTTATTAAATTTATTGTGCAGTGGAGCTGCATAAGTATTGCTTTCCACTTTCTGGAGGATCAAGTTTTGAAATCAGTGGAATCAGTATGATAGCTAAAGAGATGGAGAAAATACATGTCTCCAGATTGCATCTTCAAACTAAGGGCAACTGTGGCATGGCATCCGTGACATGCGTGATGATGTATACGGGTAAGATAGTCTAGCATTAGCTAGCTACATTTTCAGATATTACACATTTATAATTTTGGCAGAAAGTGGTTTCATTTCAAGCTAAAATGTATAGTGAGCTAGCTAGCTAACGTTAGCTAGCTGGCTCCCTAGCTAACGTTAAGTGTATGACTTTATTATTCATATCCCAGAACCGTTTGCTTTTCTAGTTAGAGCTTAATGTTATCTAGCTAACATTGAACCTGGTTGGTTAGCTCCCAGCAGATTCATGCAGGGTAGTTACGACATGATTTGGCATGTTCATTGTTGTTTAACTAGCTAATATTAGCTGGCTGGCTCATTAGCTAACGTTACGCGGCGTGTGTGATCTTACACGTTTTTTACTTAGCTAGGTTAGGCTGTTTTCATGTTATCCAGAGGGGAACAAATAATTGAGAGCGAACCGAGATGGGTGTGGCTAAAGCTTAAGAGGGAGTGAACGATGCTGAATGGGTGTAGACAAAGAAGAGGTCTTCACTCGATACCAAAACATTCAAAGGCCATTTTCTCAAAAGTGAGTTTACAAGTTTACAAGTTTTACAAGTTTTCAAAGCAGCATTACTTTCCCATTGTTCATCAAAAATGCAGTGTATGATATAACATTTTGAGTCTCTACTTTATCTAATGTAAAAAACACAATTTCAATTTTTGCTACATAAGACCGAATTCAGGTGGTGAGTCACACATAGGTGTGCCAAGCTTGTAGCGCCATACCCAAGAAGACTCGAGGCTGTAATCGCTGCCAAAGGTGATTCAACAAAGTACTGAGTAAAGGGTCTGAATACTTATGTAAATGTGATTTTAAAAAAAATATGTTTTTACATTTGCAAAATTGTCTAAAAACCTGTTCTTGCTTTGTCATTATGGGGTATTGTGTGTAGATTGATGAGGGGAAAAAACTATTTAATACATTTTAGAATAAGGCTGCAACGTAACAAAATGTGGAAAAAGTCAAGGGGTCCGAATACTTTCCGAATGCACTGTATATATATACACTGTATTTATTAACATACAGTATATGTTAAAATCTTACAACTGTTACATCTACAGAAGCAACTCCTACATGTTTTTACATCATACACACATTTAGTCATCTCAAACCCACTAGTTTCAACTACAGGTTCCTTGTCTTCTCTTGTCCAATGTAAAATGATCTCTCTGTATTCATTTGAAATGGCTGTGTGTAATATTTAAGTTTCGTGTTATGTAAAGAATATGTACACATTATGCCTCATGTGCCCAGTGACACTGTTCAGGCTGAGTTGCTACATATGAAGCATGGTTACAGGGATGAAACTGAAATGGTATTTAGGAGCTCTGCAAGGAATAATATGCAACACATTTCCCCCAAATTTGCTTGAAAAAATGTACAGAGCAAGCAAGCAAAAAAAGTGAACTGTTGTACAATCGAGAACTGTATAGCTTACCACCTGTGCTTCACAGTTTGTGTGTGTGTGTGTTGAACTAGCCCCTGTCAGCAAAGGAAGCATCTGGTCTCTAGAGAGAGCTGTCTCCATCGCTGTCTCTCAAGTGCAGTACAATCACTCTGTGCCCCCCCTGCTGTATGTGTGCGAGGAGCACACATACACCCCCCCACACACACACACTCACATACTGTAGGCATACCAGCATGCACAAATCCACCCTCACCTCTTACATACTCATGTGCAAAATAACTAATTAACCTTACAAATGCATCAATATAATGGATAAATACAGAAATCACAGTCTCTACCTCTCTTTCTCTCTCTCTCTCACCGTCCATCTCCATATCTCTCTCTTCACTCACCCTCCATTTCTCCCCTCTCTCTTTCTCCCTCCCCCTCTCTCTCTCTGCTGAGGGAGCTCATAGTAAATAAAATAGGGCTGATTTGCAAGGCCTGAGGCGATAAAGGCCGCTGGCTGTGGATGAGCAGTTGGGCCACGTCAGCCACATACAGTAGTGAGAGGGCACAGAGGCAGGTGGATCTGAGTACCTACTATTTGGGGCCCGACTGATTGGTCCCAGAAACCGATGGGTTGGGCCAGGGCCAGAACACACGTGGGTAAAGTGGCTATTTGAAAATGTGTAATTTGGCTTTGATACTCTGATTTGTTAGAGACAATCCACTTTGTTTTGTAAAACGCCCCTTGTGCCCCTTGTCAACACAAATGACTTCAATGATGAAGTCTCAGAGTAAAGTATGTAGCGAACGACAAAGGAAGAAGTTAGTGTGAGCTATCAGGATAGGGAGAGAGAAGCGAGAGAGTGAGAGAGTGAGAGAGAAAGAGAGCTAGGGGAGAAGGAGAGAGATAGAAGAGAGGGATGGATGGAGAGAGAGTGAGAGCGTGAGGTTCATGAAGTTATAAACTATCCACCGAAGATAAACGATGAACAACTGTAGTCTATAGTCTATAGTCTATAGTAGTCATTTAAATGTCGGGCAGTTGCTTTTCTCCCCATCTGTAATGAAATCTCACTGAATTTGTATGCAGGAAGTCTTCTGTTCTGCTTCCTTGCTTCTGGTATCTGCTTTGGGGACTGGGATCTTTGATCTCTATTTTGCATCTCTCAGATTCTATTTGTCTCTGAAGAGACAAGGATAGAACGTTGTAGTCAAAATATCTATCGGACTAATCTCCAACATGTTTGTATTCATTCTTTGTGCATGCATTGTATCTGTCTGTGCATCTATTTTTAGCTGTGCTGCTGTCTTTTGAGTACAGTACAGCCAGCAGAGAGATGTGACTGAGGCAGTATGTCACTAAAGCAGAATGCCAATGAGTAGGGAGACCCCCACATAGCAACACTGGAATACACTGAAACCTAATACAAACATGCTACTGTCTAATGTGACTTCATGTCACATGCATGTTATTCTGTTTCATGGGAATAATGTTTGATGGTGAGGTCTCAGTGTGGGGGATCAGCTTCCTTTTTCATTTGAGCTGCTCCAGTTTGTGTGGTTGGGGAGTCTATCCCTGCACATTTACTTCTGGAGCAGGGCCCAAGAGACAAGAACCCATGACAGAGTTTATGCAATCCCCTAATGGGAGGCGAACTCCCTCTACCCCCCAACCTCGCTCTGTAGTGACACCACCAATGAATCTCAGCCCTCTATCGTCCAAACCAGGTTATTTTGGTCTTAATTCCCTTATTATGTGACACAAATCAATTATGAATGAAAAACGCTCCAGAGGCGCTTTCATGTGCCAAGCAGTACAGTCTGTTTGAAACCTAAAGAGAGGTTTCTTCTCATCCATCCTCGCTCCCTCCGCTCCCTCCTTCCGTGGGGTGCTCTCTATCACACTGCACTGGGGATCTGATTACGGGCGCAGGCAAGGTGAGCTCCACAGGGGTTGGCTGGCAGGTGGGCAGGCATGCATCCCATCTCACATTGGCTGCATGCTAGAGTAACACCATTCTCACATTAACAAACTGACTGCACAGTACAGTAATAGAATAGCATTTTTGACACACTGTGTGCGTGGTACTGTAGAACATCCATCTACCACTGGGTAGTAAAGACACAATGACAATGTCACTGCACATGGGCTGGCAGGTGTAAGCATGGGGTAGGAAACCTTGATCACAGAGAGCCAAATAATCTACAATCTTTCTTTCCAGCCAAGCTAAAAACAGCCGATTCAGCTTATCAACTAATGATGGTATTCAAATACTGTAAAGACTATGGTTAAAATGGGTACATCAGGGGTTTTACTGTTGTACTGTATAGATTCTGCATTCGATCACACAATGTCTGCACAGCATCATAGAGAGAAGGACGCTAGCCTCCACTGGTCCTTTCATATTAAAAGCCCTCTCTGCCTCCACTGGTCCTTTAATACTAAAATCCCTCTCTGACTCCACTTTAAACACAACAGAGCCAGCCTCTTACCTGGCTACTAGGGACGGGCATTTGGCATTTTTTGATTTTTACACTAACTTTTTTTTTATTGGAGTACTGAATTAAAAAAGAGGTAGCTATTTCTTCTTTTCCAGGCCTGCCCATTTATCTACAGTACCAGTCAAAAGTTTGCTCATTCAAAGGTTTATTATAACCATCACAGATCCTAATGGCTAAATCGCCCCATATACTGTAAATTCAGTCAATACAAAAATATGTTCCATTTAAGATTCTTAAATGAAACCGTAATATCAACTGGTTACATTATATTATGGAACACAATCTTCTACATGGCAGTAACCTCAGCAGTGGCACTTGCTTGAAGAAGCCTATGGCTGGGCTGTGGCATAGCCTTGTTTTGTTAGTTTTGCAGGAAATACGGTCTTACAAACAGAAATCTGTCTTCTTTTTGATATACAAACATTCAATTTAGTTTATTCTTCCTGCTCTTGATTCTGATGAAAATACGCTCTTTGTCTTTATCAAACATTTTTTTTTGTATATTTTCTGTGTGGAACCTGTCTATTTTCAGCAAAGTAGCCTAAACAGAAATTAGACAGGATGCAATTATTCCAAAACTGCTGCTCCTTGTTGGAACACATTTTTCCCAACTTTAGTCAACCAGTCCATTTTGAATTAAGGATAAAACTGTCGTCATTTGGCAAGGAATGTAGCTTGTGTTTCCCATCAGTTAGTTACATTTTCTAGGCATTAATTTACGTAGGCCTAGGTGTGCGCAATCAGCACTAATGTGTAGAGGGAACGGTCGGAAGGCAATTGAATAAGTGAGACAAAGAGTGGGAAAGAGAATTTAGGGAGAAAACTGTTTGATGCTTGGCTTTCTTTATTTTCTGTTGTGCCCCGCAAATGCACATTTACAAATGGAACACTAGAGTCAAAGCAAATTAATGCTGTCTTTAAGACAACATTTTGACCAAATAGTTTTACAGTATTTTTTATCTCTGGTTAAAGATTGAGTTTTGACGTCCGTTCCAGTACTCGATTACTCATGTCCATCCCTACCGGCTACACAGTAGCCACCAGCTGGCCAGAGCCCCTGTTTGAATACAAGCTTCTGTAGCCCAGAGAACACTGGTGTGACTGATAGTGTAGCAACAGAAGGGGTAGATAGGGACTGGTGAAGGCCAGGCCTCGAGACAGCCACACAGCACTGGTAATCAGTGACATACACACTCCAGGGTCACATGTAGCAGCTGCAGCCAACCAGTAGGATCTTCCCATGATGCTAGTGTTGTAACAGAATACTGACTCATTGGAAGTGAGGAACAACACAGTAATTGATGCCCATTGAAACAGCTACCAGTATATCTGGCTCAAAATAACAGTAGATTAATAATAATAAAAACAACAACAACAACAACAACAACAATAATAATAATAGTGGAACTTACCTGCAGGGTAGAAAGAATGCAGGGCAGAGAGTGGATGAACACAGGACCGAAAAGAGAAAAACAGAAAGAGAATTTAGAATGATAAGCCTCGCACAGTAGCAATACAGTTAATATATGCATAATGCATAATGTCAGTGAGTTAATTGTATTCAAACAAATGCTTATAATGAGTCACTTATAATGATTCAATGTTGTATTTACATATAGCACTCTGGAGGATTCCCAGAATTAGGAAGGAATAAGCAGAATATACCAGGGTTTCTGGAAAACCAGGGAATTTATTGAAAGTTCACAGAATTTTGCAACCCTACTTGTATTTACATAGACAGGAAGAAAAGGTACATCAAGTTGTACAAATACATTTATATATTGTAAATAATATAATTACATTTTTTATTAAAAACCCATAATATATGCCTTTGTGATTTCTTATTAAAAGTTTGCTGTTTATTGATGAAGTCTACATTCAGAAAACTGTTAAAAAGCTAAACAATAGTGCGGTAGAATAGCATATATGGAGGAAACAAATGACATTACTCATGTCTCGGGGTCGAACCTCATTATGTGGAGCAAATGCATCATGGTCCATTATTTTTTCCATTATAATCACAGACACAATGGATCATTGAGTAGAATCACAGACATAATGGATCATTGAGTAGAATCACAGACATAATGGATCATTGAGTAGAATCACAGACATAATGGATCATTGAGTAGAATCACAGACATAATGGATCATTGAGTAGAATCACAGACATAATGGATCATTGAGTAGAATCACAGACATAATGGATCATTGAGTAGAATCACAGACACAATGGATCATTGAGTAGAATCACAGACATAATGGATCATTGAGTAGAATCACAGACATAATGGATCATTGAGTAGAATCACAGACACAATGGATCATTGAGTAGAATCACAGACACAATGGATCATTGAGTAGAATCACAGACATAATGGATCATTGAGTAGAATCACAGACATAATGGATCATTGAGTAGAATCACAGACATAATGGATCATTGAGTAGAATCACAGACATAATGGATCATTGAGTAGAATCACAGACATAATGGATCATTGAGTAGAATCACAGACATAATGGATCATTGAGTAGAATCACAGACATAATGGATCATTGAGTAGAATTAATCCGCAGGATCAGCACATTGTGACAACGTCTGAACAAACAAGAAGATGCTTAGAAGAAATGGTCTCAAGTCCCATCTAACTTCATGTACTGCAACAGAACCTGCATGAGCACGCAGACACGCACATACAAACACTCACACACACACACACCCACATCACACACACACAGACAATCTTCATGGAGAAAACTGTCATGTTTTAAGTGGCGTGTTAGAATTTAAGAGAAGCAGACAGTAAAGAACAAGGCTATTTTCAAGGACAAAGAACTACTAACAACACACATTGTGTGTCCATATTTATTAACCAATCCATATAGACACTGGTGGAAGGAGCTGTGAACACTAAGCAATACAATAACACTGTAAAATACTGTATTCTCTCTCATGTTATGGTTGGCAGAGGGGAAAATGTATTGAAAGCTAATGGAGTACCAATAACACATTCCCAGCAGGGCATTCCTTTAACACGGTAACCCTTGCCCTTGACCGAGCCCCCCTACAGCATCAGACCATAATATCCCTCTCTAGACCCAATACAAGGATAGACAGGGAATATTGGGCTTAGCCGTGGTCTAATAAAAACATCAAACCTCAGAGACAAACACACACATTAACAACATCTGTGTCCCTGTGGAGCATCAACAGGGAGGCAGGCGGTACGTCGTGAACAGGAAGCAGTATGGAGTGAGGATTAAACCTGCATTACCATGGCGAGCCAATAAAAAAGAAAGAAGAAGATGTTCACTGCTGCTCTACTGCTCAAACAAATCTGACAATCACATATCCCCACATCCAGGAAATAAAGAAGACTGATCATTTAACGCAAAACAAACACACATCTATCAACCCCTCGGGAACACGCACGCACACACACACACACACACACACACACACACACACACACACACACACACACACACACACACACACACGCACACGCACACGCACGCACACACACACACACTACAGAGTGAAAAACTTTGGGGAGGAGAGACTGGGAGAGAAATAGAAAGCTGTGGAGAGCTCAGTAGCAGGCACCCAGGCGTGCCGTACAGTACAGTAGAAGTTTTCATCAGTGTGTTTGTAGATGCATTCTGGGGGTGTAATACCCAGTATAGCAAACAGTAGGATATAATGGTGGCGTGCAGCACTGCCCTTTCATGTATTACAGTTTTTTACGATTGCTGACACACTACAATTTAACTTTTCCCACAATTAGCAAAACCTTACACTCAAGGAGCAAAACACAAGGCTAGATTTGCACAACTGTAAGCACATTGTCAGCTTCACACTATTTGCAAAACATTACACACAGTGATTTGCAAAACACTAAACACACTTGTATACATCAGACACAGAAGTATATCATAATGTCACTTCCTTGCAATTCAAAAGCACTGACTGTCAAATTACCACACCTATGAGCCAATCTGTTAAACACAGCCATCAGGTGCACAAACACATGATTGCTAAATTGTAGACACACCAATCAGGTTTAAGCACTATAAAAATGCAGGAGGTAGGTTCACCTGCCTTAAACCAAAATGGAAGGAGTCAGAAGAAGAGTGAGGGTGAGAGGAGGAGTACACAGAGAAGGAGGTAGAGGTAGAGGAAGAGGCAGAGGCCGAGGCAGAGGCCGAGTCAGAGTCAGAGGTCGAGGAAGACCTGAGGCAGGAGGAGAACGTGCACAAAGAAGAAGAGGACCAAACTTATCAAATGACATTCGTGCAACACTAGTGGACCATGTTGTGAACCACGGATTGACGCTGAGGGAGGCTGGACTGAGAGTTCAGCCAAATCTTAGCAGATATACAGTGGCATCTGTCATAAGGACTTTTCGACAGGAAAACAGGTAAAAGAAGATCTGTCTACAGTTACAGTAATCAGCCGCTTATTGTATGCACCATATCCGCACTTGTGATACCCCTTCCTGTGACATTGTACAGTAAGTTACATGTATTATTCTCTACATAGGATTGAGGGTCGGGAACGACAAGGAGGAAGGGGGCCCATATTCACGCAAGAACAAGAGAGAGAGATAATAGACATGGTTTTGGCCAATAATGCTATCAGGCTCAGAGAACTACAAGCCAACATTATCAGTGACCATGCCATTTTCAATAATGTCCATCAGGTCTCTCAGTCAACACTGGCACGCATCCTGAAAAGACATCAGGTTCAAATGAAACAACTTTATCGAGTGCCTTTTGAGCGGAATTCAGAGAGGGTCAAACGGCTGCGACATGAGTATGTGGAGGTTTGTATTGTTCACTTTAGCACTGTGATGTTGCATACTGCACACAGGACTTCTTTACATTGACTGTATACTAGACCTATCCTGAACTACACAATCTTGTCTTTCACTGTATTTCAGGGAGTTTTGCAGATGGATGCTGAGGAAATCCTGCATGAATTCATATACTGTATACTGATGAGGTAGGGTTCAACCTCACAAAAGCAAGAAGGCGAGGCAGAAATATCATTGGCCACAGGGCTATAATCAATGTCCCAGGGCAACGTGGGGGTAACATCACCCTTTGCGCTGCCATTTCACAGCATGGGGTTGTCCTCCATCATGCAAAAATGGGCCCTTACAACACACCTCACATTCTCGCATTTTTGGACCGATTGCACCACATCGTCACAGTAGGTAATGAAATGCACCAGATGCAATACACGGTCTTCTGGGACAATGTGTCATTCCACCGCTCTGCTTTGGTCCAGAACTGGTTTCAACACCATCCACAGTTGACAGTACTATACCTTCCACCATACTCTCCGTTTCTAAACCCTATCGAAGAGTTTTTCTCTGCATGGCGGTGGAAGGTTTACGATCTCCAGCCCCAGGCTCAGGTACCCCTCATTCAGGCCATGGAGGACGCCTGTGACCAAGTCGACGGCGCAGCTGTGCAAGGATGGATTCGACATTCAAGACGGTTCTTCCCGCGTTGTCTTGCTAATGACGATATTGCTTGTGATGTTGATGAAATTCTCTGGCCAGATCCAGCTAGGCGAAGAGATAATGTATAGTATGTTTACTGTAGTATTTTCTGTACAATATTGTCAGTTTTTTCTGATTATTTTTTATGTTTGTTGTTATTTACTGTAATTGTAACCTGTACTGGATACAGTATTTTACGTTTGTCTGTTTGCTGAGCTAACAGTGTTATGCACACTACTGTAGTAGCATGTAAACTGGGACATGTTTTGTTGTGATTCTCCATGTTGACATGTTGACTGATTTGGGTATATGGAGAGAAATAAATGATATTTTCCTCAGTCTGCAGCGTTGGTCTTGTGTAGTGTTTGTATAGTTGCACTTTCTCTGTGTACTTCATTTACACTACTCTAATCACTGACAATTAGACTTGCTAAAAGTGTTTTAGGTTAGCAACAGCAGTGTGTAACTGGTTCAAAAAGATTGAAGTCATATGAAATGTGTGTGTTTCGTATGGTAACAAAATATTATTTTTATGAAGTCGTGTATAGTTTTGACAAAAGTGTTCCATTTTGCAAATGATCTGAAGTGTTGTGCTACTTTGGTGTAGGGTTGTGCTAATTGTGTGTAGTGTTTTGACAAACCGGGCCCTGTTTTCAAAATTGTGCTTAAACAATTGAAAAAAACTGTAATTATTTATTATGTTCTTTATTCTTCTTCACATCTAGGACTCTGGCATGTTACCTGTCTTCGTCATGATCCATTCTGCTGTATTAGCATTTTGGCCAGATCTCCCTTGTAAAATAGGTTTCTGACCTCAATGGGACTTCATTTGTCACAGATCAGGACACGTGTGGTTGATCACAGAAGTTCAGAGGGATGCAGTTCTACGCCTACACTGACACTTCAAAACATCAAAGAACAGGACAATGTATTGATTTGATTGGTTTTCTAAACCCGAGTATATGTACTGTATGTTATACGCAATATACATGTACGTATGAGAACGTGAATAAAAATAAGGTTGTTCCATATAGTATTTCTAAATGTGGCGATTGATTGTCCAACCGTCGCTTCAAGTGTAATATGTCCATTTCACGGGTGGGTTGTGGCTAATAGAACATCAGCATATTCCCGTCTTCACAAGATGGCAGTTAATAGCAGTCTGGTTGGTCAAGATGGACGGTGGTAATTCCCGCTGAGGCGAACACTGTGATTGACGTGTGTCTGTCTCCTCAGCGGGACAGTGACAATTACAGCATTCATATACTCTCTGATTACTTTTTAATCTGGCTCTAATCGTCCAACGTAATTGTGACGGCATGGGAACCAGTGTGATTGCAATTTGCACTGCTGCAGTTGGAATGTTTTAATGATAATGAAAGCTGGCCTGGTTTCGTACTGTGCTCGCTCCGTTCCTAAATTTTACCCTCACAAGCTTCTATTTCTGCGTGGATGCCGCAATCCTTTGAAATCCCTCACAGAGGAGGATGAGATGGCGTCATTGGTGCATACGAGTGGGGAGCCTATCCTGTTTCCGTTTAGAGATAGATAACTCCCTGTGTGTGCCCTGTGAGAAGAATACCACACGCACGCACGCACGCACGCGCACAACACACACACACACACACACACACACACACACACACACACACACACACACACACACACACACACACACACACACACACACACACACACACACACACACACACACACACACACACACACAGAGCTGCCAGCACAGGAGTGTCTGTCCCATTTGATCAGATTAGCAGGGGAATGTTTCCGTTATCATGTCCACCAAGATGACTGGACTGGGGATCTTGTATCTTAAACCAGATTCCGGATAACAGCTTTGATGTTAGGCACCAGGCCTATGGATTGTTGGCAGGGGGACACATTCTTTAGATGTACTGTGTCTGTGTGAGTCTTCCCAGTCATAAGCTTAGTCTCACTGTGGTAAAGTGAGTGTAACAATTTAGTAGAGGTATTAGTGTGGAGGTCCTGGGATGTGGTTCCAGTGAGATCTCTCAGGGCTGCTGTAATTGGCCAAGGCACTAATTCCTCTCACAGGGGATGGCTCTGCCCTGTGATAAATAACAGTAGCCCTGAACACACGCACGCACGCACGCAGGTGCTCTATCAAACACACAAGGTCAGTCACTCTGCTGCCATCACAGAGGACGACACCTCTGTGTCTGTGTGTGTCTGTGTGTGTCCGTGTCCGTACCAGCTTGTGAGTGCTTGGGCTAGTGTGTGCCCCAGTGTGCCAGGGTGTATTGTGTGAGTGTGTTTAAGCAAGTATGTATCTCTCTCAGCATACTGTACTATAAACAGTGTGTTTATATAAGTGAGTTACTCTCCCTCTCTTTCTCTCTACCCAGGTCTTCCAGAACATTACATCTGGCCATGGATCAGTGGCTCTGAGATAACGCAGCCTGAGGTAAGCAGGATCGGCCCCGGCTCCCTAAATCCCAAACACACCGGGGTCATGCGCCAGTCCACAGCGTGCCGGTAAATACACCTCTGCTCATTTTAGCCCTGTCCCTGAGGACAGTGGACCCCCGTGCTATAGCCCTATAAATGCCTTCAGCACTATTTTAACTTTGTGAGAGTGCATCAGTCCTCATGGGTATGTGTGTTCGCGTGACCGTGTATATGACAGTTTAATATTCCCATATCTCTCAGTAAGGTAAGTGCCTTCATGTGTGGGCTGCCTTTGGTGGAGCAAGGGTAATGTATGTTCAGGGTAGTGTGTGTGTTTGGTGTGTGTGCGTTAGGGCTGGGCGGTATAACGCATTTTATGATATACCGGTATTGATGCAGGGACCGGTTTGGGTTTTTACTTTACCTTCTATACCGGTATTTGAACGTTTGGTTTGTTAAATGTGATATGCCTTGTGTAATGTAAATTTTTATAGTTTACTTTGTTACTTGAGTCATCTCTCTCTGCTCTTTCTCTCCGTGACACTTTCCACGCCCCCTGTCACTCAAGGAGCGCATTTGATGTTCCTCAACCACAAGACAGTTGCGTTCTGTCTGCATGGTCAATGTTGATGACAACAATACTGTTTCCACTTTGCTTCTTAAAATAAATCCACTAGCGTTCTATAATGACACTATTTGTTTATGTTTCTTACATCAGCAGACAGCTAATTTGTCTTTTCTTAGCAAGTTGCCCTAAATCTTGTGAGACGCTAATTGTTAGCCGCTAATGCTAATAGCTAGCTAGCTAATAAATGTACCGAGTAAGAGCAAACGTAGCTAGCTAATACAGCCTGATAATACCAGTGATGGTGTAGATCTAAATCAGCATGTTGTTTGTGCAACAGTATCTTCTAAATCAAAGAGGAATATGTTAGCTACATGAAGTAGCTAAGAGAAAACATGCAATGTAGCCAAAATGTATAGGTACCCCAAGGAAATACGTATCAACACTTTAGTTCCTATCCTGTCACAATATCTCCTGCCTGGCATTTTAATTCGTTCTCATCTCAAACAATGCTGTATTCAATGTGCCCACTATTATATTCTAACTATAGAATTAGAATAGTCTTTCTATTTCTATGATTCCAACAGTTTTGCTCTAATTCGCAAGTCAAATCGCAATTGCAACATTTGGTTAAAAATAAGTCCTAGATTACTTGCCCATATCGTGCAGCCCTACGTGGCAGTGTGGAAACTATCTCAATTGAGCACTGTTGTAAAGTACTTAAGTAAAAATACTTTCAAGTACTACTTAAGTAAAAACACTTTCAAGTTCTACTTAAGTTTTTTTTTTTTTTACTCAAAGAAGAAACTTTTTCCTTTAACGAGTCCGAGGATAGGATATCCTGCTTTCACTGGAACAGGCCCAGATCCCCACCTTTTGCGTGAAGAAAAGACGCAGGAAAAGGAGCCTCAGATCGGGCATCCTTCTGAAGATCCATTGGCGAGCGAGTAAACTCCCACTGCCATCCATTGATAATAAAATTGAGGACCTACGATTAAGAGTATCCTACCAACAGGAGATTAACTTCTTATGGCTGCAAGGCAAAGTGTTGAGTAGCCAGTGAAATCGTGCCCATTTCAAACGGCCTCCTACTCAAATCTTGCTCGTACAATATGAATATTATTATTCTTTTTGGATAGAAAACACTTTCTAGTTTCTAAAACAGTTGGAATTATTTCTCTGAGTGAAACACAAGTCCTTCTGCAGCACTTTTCCTGACCAGGAAGTGAAATGTCAGAAATCTATGCTCTTTTCAATCTGATGCCTATATATGGTCTTAACACCTAGGAGTCTGCTGACAGTCTATACGCCTTCCTATTGGTGTAAAGAGGATGTCAGAGAAGAAATTTTTTTGCTCCTCTTGGTCTGTGGTGGAAAAAAACCTATTTCTTTGACCTGAGCGCCCACTTCCGGTATTCTGAAGGAAGTGGGATGGACTTCTGTTTTGCCTTCCTAACGAACGGCTAACGTCTCCGGCTCGATTTTTTTTGGATATATGTGACCATATCATCGTAATGTATGTTTTTTCAATATAGTTTAATCAGATTATTGAAACTTTATTCGGGAGTTTTGCCGTGTTCCGTCGTATGACTGTGTTTACGTTGGACCACGGCTACTGGAAATGCTAAATGAACAGGGATATTTCTCATTCTGAAACGAAACAACGACTCATCTGGACAGAGGACGCCTGTTTCAACATTCTGATGAAAGATCAGCCAAAGTAAGACTCATTTTATGATGTTATTTCATATATCTGTCGTGCATGTGAACGGGTCATGGGCGCCCAAATGTGTCTCTCTATTGTGGCTACGCTAATATAGCGATACATTTTGTTTTCGCTGTAAAACATTTAATAAATCGGAAATATTGTTTAGAATCACAAGTTGCCTATCTTTCAATTGCTGCAAACTATATATTTTTCGGAAATGTTTTATGATGAGTAATAAGCTATTTGACGTTGGTGTCTGTTGGTGTCTGTAAATATTATGGCTGCTTTCGGTGCACTTTCTGATTTGTAGCTGAAATGTAAAATATGATTTATACCTGAAATATGCACATTTTTCGAAAAAAAATATGCTATACAATAAATATGTTATCAGACTGTCATCTGATGAATTTGTTTCTTGGTTAGTGGCTATTTATATCTTTATTTGGTCGAATTTGTGATAGCACCTGATGGAGTAAGAAACTGATGGAGTTAGAAAAGTGGTGTCATTTGCTAACGTGGTTAGCTAATAGATGTACATATTTTGTCTTCCCTGTAAAACATTTTAAAAATCGGACATGTTGGTTTGATTCACAAGAAGTTTATCTTTCATCTGGTGTCTTGGACTTGTTAATGTGTGAAAGTTAAATATTTTTAAAAACTAGCTTTTGAATTTCGCGCCCTGCACTTTGAGCTGGATGTTGTCATATTGTGGGCGGTGTCGGGCTTGCAGCCCAAACAGGTTAAAAACTGTAACATCTTGTGTTTCACAGAGAAGTGGCTGAACGACGATACGGACAATGTTGAACTAGCGGGATTTTCCGTGCAAACGCAGAATAGAGACGCTACCTCTGGTAAGATGAGGGGTGGAGGTGAGTATCTATTTGTCAATAACAGCTGGTGCGCAATGTCTAATATTAAAGAAGTCTTGCCTGAGGTAGAGTACCTTATGATAAGCTGAAGACCACAATTTCTACCAAGAGAGTTCTCATCTATATTATCCGTAGCTGTCTATTTACCACCACAGAACGAAGATGGCACTAAGACCACTCTCAACCAACTCTATAAGGCCATAAGCAAAGAAGAAAATGCTCACCCAGAAGTGGCGCTCTTAGTGGTCGGGGACATTAATGCAGGCAAACTTAAATCAGTTTTACCAAATTTTTACCAGCATGTCACATGTGCAACCAGAGAAAAAAAAATCTGAGACCACCTTAACTCAACACACAGAGAAGCAAACAAAGCTCTCCTCCACCCTCCATTTGACAAATTTGACCATATTTCTATTCTCCTGATTCCTACTTACAAGCAAAAACTAAAGCAGGAAGTACCAGTGACTCGCTCAATATGGAAGTGGTCAGATGAAGCGGATACTACACTACAGGACTGTTTTGCTAGCACAGACTGGAATATGTTCCGGGATTCATTCAATGGCATTGAGGAGTGCACCACCTCAGTCATCGGTTTCATCAATAAGTGCATCGATGACGTCATCCCCAGAGTGACTGTACGTACATATCCCAACCAGAAGCCATGGATTACAGGCAACATCCGCTTCGAGCTAAAGGCTAGAGCTGCTGCTTTCAAGGAGACTAATCTGGGCACTTATAAGAAATCCTGCTATGCCCTCAGACGAACCATCAAACAAGCAAAGCGTAAATACAGGATTAAGGTCGAATCCTATTACATGCTCGTCGGATGTGTCAAGGCTTGAAAACTATTACAGACTACAAAGGGAAACCCAAATGCGAGCTGCCCAGTGACGTGAGCCTACCAGACGAGCGAAATGCCTTTTATGCTCGCTTCGAGGAAAGCAACACTGAAGCATGCACGAGAGCACCAGCTGTTCTGGATGACTGTGTGATAACGCTCTTGGTAGCCGATGTGAACAAAACTTTAAACAGGTCAACATTCACAAAGCCGCTGGGCCAGACGGATTACCAGGACGTGTACTCAAAACATGCGCGGACCAACTGGCAAGTGTCTTCACTAACATTTTCAACCTCTCCCTGACCGAGTCTGTAATACCTACATGTTTCAAGCAGATCACCATAGTCCCTGTGCCCAAAGAAGGGAAGGTAACCTGCCTAAATAATTACCGCCCCGTGGCACTCACGTCAGTAGCCATGAAGTGCTTTGAAAGGCTAGACATGGCTCACATCAACAGCATCCTCCAGGACACCCTAGACCCACTCCAATTTGCATACCGCCCCAACGTATTCACAGATATCCATCTCAATCGCACTCCACACTGCCCTTTCTCACCTGGACAAAAGGACCACCTATGTGAGAATGCTGTTCATTTACTACAGCTCAGCGTTCAATACCATGGCTTCCACGAAGCTCATCACTAAGCTAAGGACTCTGCGACTAAACACCTCCCTCTGTAACTGGATCCTGGACATCCTGACAGGCCGTCCCCATGTGGTAAGAGTAGGCAACAACACGTCTGCCACGCTGATCCTTAACACTGGGGCCCCTCGGGTGTGTGTACTTAGTCCCCTCCTGTATTCCCTCTTCACCCACGACTGCGTGGCCAAACACGACTCCAACACCATCATGAAGTTTGCTGATGACACAACAGTGGTAGGCCTGATCACCGACAACGATGAGACAGCCTATAGGGAGGAGGTCAGAGACCTGTCAGTGTGGTGCCAGATAAACAACCTCTCCCTCAATGTGAGCAAGACAAAGGAGCTGATCGTGGATTATAGGAAAAGGAGGGCTAAACAGGCCCCCATTAACATCGAGGGGCCTGTAGTGGAGCGGGTCGAGAGTTTCATGTTCCTTGGTGTCCACATCACCAACAAACTATCATGGTCCAAACACACCAAGACAGTCATGAAGAGGGCACGACAAAACCTTTTCCCCCCCAGGATACTGAAAAGATTTGGAATGGGTCCACAGATCCTCAAAAGGTTCTACAGCTGCACCATTGAGAGCACCCTGACCGGTTGCATCACCACCTGGTATGGCAACTGCTCGGCATCTGACCATAAGGCGCTACAGACGGTAGTGCGAACGGCCCAGTACATCACTGGGGCCAAGCTTCCTGCCATACAGGACCTATATAATAGGCGGTGTCAGTGGAAAGCCCATACAATTGTCAGAGACTCAAGTCACCCAAGTTATAGACTGTTTTCTCTGTTACCACACGGCAAGAGGATCCTCAACAGCTTCTACCCCCAAGCCATAAGACTGCTGAACAATTAATAAAATCGCCACCGGACAATTTACATTGACCCCCCCCCCCCCCCCCCCCTTTTTGTACACTGCTACTACTCGCTGTTTATTATCTATGCATAGTCACTTCACCGCCACCTATATGTAGAAATTACTTCAACTAACCTGTACCCCCGCACACTGACTCGGTACCCCCTGTATATAACCTCATTATTGTTATTCTTATTGTGTTACTTTTTTATTATTACTTTTTATTTTAGTTTACTGGGTAAATATTTTCTTAACTTCACTGTTGGTTATGGGCTTGTAAGTAAGCATTTCTAAGTCTACACTTGTTGTATTCGGCACATGTAACAAATAACGTTTGATTTGATTTGATTTTGGTACTTTTTCCACAACTGCAATTGAGTGCAGGAAATACAGAAATTATAGAAGTGCTGAAATTTGTTTTGGTTGGAGTTGAATTGAACAGTATAAAACAATCAGAATGGAGAAAGTCTCAGTGAAATCACTTAGAATATACGTGTTGCCACCGTAGGATCACTCACTACTCATAAAGCCACTTTTATTATTCAAAAACTAAAAATACCGTCAAATACCGTCATAACGTCCAATTAAACAAAAATACTGTGATATAATATTTTGCCCATATCGCCCAGCCCTAGTGGACCATACGTGGATATGGGATTGTGGAACAAAAGTACTTAACCAATATTCCATCACAGTATGGGAAGCACCTCAGCTTGTGTTCATACACATATACTCTGAAAACATGTCCAAGACACACAGGATGGTAACAAAACAGGACACAGACACACACAAACACTGAGATTTGCACCGACACCCACACTAGGCTTTCCATGATGACAATGTCCTGGTTGATGTTTATTGCTTTTAATGAGAGTGTAAATGGGTCTGTGTAATTGCCTGTGTGTTGTGTACATGCCTACAGCTGGGGATGGATGGCTCTGGCAATACAGAGTAATTGGGCTGAACCATGGGATTTAGTAGACATTCCTCATCGTCCGTCTGATTCTATCTCTCCCTCCCCGCTACCACCCCTCCCTTCCCCTCCATCCCTCTCAACCATATATACAGAAATGCATAAAACCCTCTCATCCATAAAACCATTACCTATCTCCCCTTGACTCCCCTCTCTCCCCCTTTTTCGCTCATGTATTGTTCATATGCCCCTCTGTGTTTCATGGATACTCTGGGACAGGCAGTCATATGTGTCTGGTCTGGTTTTATGGATACTCTGGGACAGGCAGTCAGATGTGTCTGGTCTGGTTTTATGGATACTCTGGGACAGGCAGTCATATGTGTCTGGTCTGGTTTCATGGATACTCTGGGACAGGCAGTCAGATGTGTCTGGTCTGGTTTCATGGATACTCTGGGACAGGCAGTCATATGTGTCTGGTCTGGTTTCATGGATACTCTGGGACAGGCAGTCAGATGTGTCTGGTCTGGTTTCATGGATACTCTGGGACAGGCAGTCAGATGTGTCTGGTCTGGTTTCATGGATACTCTGGGACAGGCAGTCATATGTGTCTGGTCTGGTTTCATGGAAACTCTGGGACAGGCAGTCAGATGTGTCTGGTCTGGTTTCATGGATACTCTGGGACAGGCAGTCAGATGTGTCTGGTCTGGTTTCATGGATACTCTGGGACAGGCAGTCATATGTGTCTGGTCTGGTTTCATGGAAACTCTGGGACAGGCAGTCAGATGTGTCTGGTCTGGTTTCATGGATACTCTGGGACAGGCAGTCAGATGTGTCTGGTCTGGTGCTGATTCCAGGTGGAGTGTGTTCATTTGATCTGGCATCAAGTAGATAGACGAGGAGGAGATTGAGCGTGCACACACACACACTGTCCGTGTCCGTGTGTGTGTCACTGCCCGTGACCCCACTCTGCCCGTGACCCCACTGCCCGTGACCCCACCGAGGGTGTCTCAGGGTGTGTGCAAAAAACACATTTCCATTTCACATCCCACACTTGTACATGTGTGAAACAGGTCAAATACAAGCACCCCCTATTTGACCTTTCGGACACACACTCACATACACTTCCCTGCACAAACATTACCCTGCTCCGAAGGCGGCCAAGGAACGTGTGATTGGTAAAAAGCCTCATCAGGAATGGATGGTCCAACAAAGGAATGAATTGCACACTTCTCCTAGGAATAGGTGGAACAATGCACAATATAATGGATTGGGCTGTGGATAAGGGATAGGACATTCTTCTCCTAATTGGGCTTTGGATAAGAGATAAGACATTATTTTCCTATCAGCCACTAGACAGAAGTAAGTAGATGTTGGTGTCTGAAGGGTTTTGTATTTCAGTAAGGTACATTTCAGTAAGGTGTAATTCAGTAAGGTGTATTTCGGTAAGGTGTACTTCAGTAAGGTGTATTTCAGTAAGGTGTATTTCCGTAGGGTGTATTTCGATAAGGTGTATTTCGATAAGGTGTATTTCGATAAAATATATTTCAGTACAGTGTATTTCAGTAAGGTGGAGGGGATGGGAGGCCAACATACTCCATAACAACAGTACTCTGCAGCATCTCACACCCACACACAGATACATATAGCTAATATAATAAGATAATTAATGATTACTATTATTATGATTATTATTATATAATTTGAATAATGTTCATATCCACACACCTACTGTATGTACTGTAAACACAAAGACTCATGCAGCAGGACTACATACACTATGTCAATACAACACATACACTAAAATGACAAAACAAACTAGAGGTATACACACGCAAACGCATTATTCACGCACATCCACAGACAAACACATACCTCTTTCACAAAATAAAAAAAACAGTTTTTTATATAAAAGCATTTGTCTTTAATCAGGAGAGTTAGGTGGGAGGACTGCTGCACTGCCTGCCTTGCTAACAGGCTCATTCCACCCCTTTACATTTTACTCAGTCCAATAAATAAATGTTCTATTCCACATCACAAGAATATCCATTATTTTGTTTAGGTAGGTCCTACGAAACATTATGAAAAAACAAATGCATTTCTAAAGAACAGAATAGCATATTTTGAGTTTAATGTTACTGTGCTTAGTCTATGACTATGCGTCGTGCCAATAAAATCTATTTGTTCATTTGTTCATTTAGCAGACAAGACACGCTTATTACATTCTTCTGCCCTTATCACGGTCAACCCGCATATTAAAAACCAGTGTGCTCCATTCCCTGCCTCTGTGTCAATTACACAGTTTACGTTGTGCTGTTCATCAGTGACTTCATTCACCATTTGACAATTGATTATATTGTCACCCATCAGACTATTCTAAATGTAATATTGTATTTAGACTACATCTATTATATTTGTGAAATGAGTTTGGTTTTATAGTTTAGGTGTAGTTTTGATGATCCATTATCAGCTGGGCAGACAACTGGGGGGAGGGAAATTACATGTCTAAAACTGCTTATAACACAAATTCTGCTTGTATCAAAATTCGAACAACGTCAATGTGTTAAATAGACGTATTTAGAAAAGGACGGAGGGGGACTTTAAAAATGCCAGAAATATTAACATTTGAAATTCACATGACGTTTAAAAGATGTGGTTGGAGTTAAATGTTTCCTGAGTCACACAGCTCCAGTGAGAACTGAGATTGAGAGCAAATTATGAGTCCATCTTAATTTCTTCTAAGCTTCGACCAGGAGACACAGAACAGCAGACTTCTGTTGATACGGTCACAAAGTGTGCTCTTTCAGAAGGAGTGTGTCAAAGGGACTGACACGATTCCATAATATTTGCGTGTATGCATGTGCATATGATTATTACATTGCATATGCATACAGGTATATCCATATATGCAGAGTCTACAAAACATTAAGAACACCTGCTATTTCCATTAAATAGACTGACCAGGTGAATCCAGGTGAACGCTATGATCCCTTAATTATGTCACTAGTTAAAGGGGAGGAGACAGGTTAAAGAAGGATTTTTAAGCATTGATACAATTGAGACATGGATTGTGTATGTATGCCATTCAGAGGGTGAATGGGCAAGACAGAATATTTAAATGCCTTTGAATGGGGTATGGTAGTAGGTGCCAGGCGCACCGGTTTCTGTCAAGAACTGCAACGCTGCTGGGTTTTTCCACAATCAACAGTTTCCCGTGTGTATCAAGAATGATCTACCACCCAAAGTGTGTGTGTGTGTGTGTGTGTATGTGTGTGTCTGCCAATCTGTATGTATGCATTGTGTCGACCTTCCCCACCAAACTTCTGGTGTCTTATCGGGTCCCAGGGAGCAGGCCTGTGAGTATTTCAACTGGCAAGCTGCTCTCCTGTCTGTAGGGAGACAGAAAACACCCTCCCTCTCTCTGTCTCAGGAGGAGGAGGAGGAGTAAGAGGAGGAGGACTATGCTAATTCCTGCACTGTCTGATGGCTTACAAAAGGCACTGGGGCTTCCCTTTCTCACAAATCAATACAAGCTGAAAGCCCCACTCCCTCACAGCTACCCCCCTTCATCTCCTCCATGGAGCCTGAATGGAGGGGAGATCAGTACAACGCCACACTGTGTTCTGAATGGAAGGGAGATCAGTACAAGTACACACTGTGTTCTGAATGGAAGGGAGATCAGTACAAGGTCACACTGTGTTCTGAATGGAAGGGAGATCAGTACAAAGCCACACTGTGTTCTGAATGGAAGGGAGATCAGTACAAGGCCACACTGTATTCTGAATGGAAGGGAGATCAGTACAAGGTCACACTGTGTTCTGAATGGAAGGGAGATCAGTACAAGGTCACACTGTATTCTGAATGGAAGGGAGATCAGTACAAGGTCACACTGTGTTCTGAATGGAGGGGAGATCAGTACAAGGCCACACTGTGTTCTGAATGGAAGGGAGATCAGTACAAGGCCACACTGTGTTCTGAATGGAAGGGAGATCAGTACAAGGTCACACTGTGTTCTGAATGGAAGGGAGATCAGTACAAGGTCACACTGTGTTCTGAATGGAAGGGAGATCAGTACAAGGTCACACTGTATTCTGAATGGAGGGGAGATCAGTACAAGGTCACACTGTGTTCTGAATGGAAGGGAGATCAGTACAAGGCCACACTGTGTTCTGAATGGAAGGGAGATCAGTACAAGGTCACACTGTGTTCTGAATGGAAGGGAGATCAGTACAAGGCCACACTGTATTCTGAATGGAAGGGAGATCAGTACAAGGTCACACTGTGTTCTGAATGGAAGGGAGATCAGTACAAGGTCACACTGTGTTCTGAATGGAAGGGAGATCAGTACAAGGTCACACTGTGTTCTGAATGGAAGGGAGATCAGTACAAGGTCACACTGTATTCTGAATGGAAGGGAGATCAGTACAAGGTCACACTGTGTTCTGAATGGAAGGGAGATCAGTACAAGGTCACACTGTATTCTGAATGGAAGGGAGATCAGTACAAGGTCACACTGTGTTCTGAATGGAAGGGAGATCAGTACAAGGTCACACTGTGTTCTGAATGGAAGGGAGATCAGTACAAGGCCACACTGTATTCTGAATGGAAGGGAGATCAGTACAAGGTCACACTGTGTTCTGAATGGAAGGGAGATCAGTACAAGGTCACACTGTGTTCTGAATGGAAGGGAGATCAGTACAAGGTCACACTGTGTTCTGAATGGAAGGGAGATCAGTACAAGGTCACACTGTATTCTGAATGGAAGGGAGATCAGTACAAGGCCACACTGTGTTCTGAATGGAAGGGAGATCAGTACAAGGCCACACTGTGTTCTGAATGGAAGGGAGATCAGTACAAGGTCACACTGTGTTCTGAATGGAAGGGAGATCAGTACAAGGTCACACTGTGTTCTGAATGGAAGGGAGATCAGTACAAGGTCACACTGTGTTCAAACACAGACACTACTATGGCCCTTTTGGCTGGATTGGCATTCACAGTCACTGCTATAGCACATTGCCAAGTCACTGTTATCACAATATATAGTATTTTTATTTAACCTTTACTTAACTAGGCAAGTCAGTTAAGAACAAATTCTTATTTACAATGACGACCTACGGATCTCAGTCTTAAATCATCTTCCACATACAGTCTGTACCTGTATTTCGTTTTCATGCTAGTGAGGGCCGAGAATCCACTCTCACATAGGTATGTGGTTGCAAAGGGCATCAGTGTCTTAAGAGCGCGATTTGCCAAGGCAAGAAACTCTAAGTGCAGCCCTATCCAGAAATCTGGCAGTGGCTTCTGATTAAATTCAATTTTCACAGAACCGCTTGTTGCAATTTCGATGAGGCTCTCGTGTTCAGATATTGTTAAGTGAACAGGAGGCAGGGCATGAAAGGGATAACGAATCCAGTTATTTGTGTCTTCCGTTTTGGGAAAGTATCTGCGGAATTGCGCACCCAACTCACTCAGGTGCATCCATATACCACATCTGACATGGTCCGTAAGCCTGAGTTCATTTGTACATAAAAATCATACAATGATGGATCTGTGTGTTGTCCTTGTTAATGCAGACAGAAAAGAGCTCCAACTCAATTTTGTCCCACACATTGAATATAGTTGTGGAGAGTCCCTGTAATCCTATATTCAGATCATTCAGGCGAGAAAAAACATCACCCAGACATGCCAATTGTGTGAGATACTCGTCATCATGCAAGCTGTCAGACAAGTGAAAATTATGGTCAGCAAAGAAAACATTAAGCTTGTCTCTCAATTCCCCAAAACATGTCAATACTTTGCCCCTTGATAATCAGCGCACTTCTGTATGTTGTAAAAGTGTTACATGGTTGCTGCCCATATCATTGCATATTGCAGAAAATACACAAGAGTTCAGGTGCCTTTCTTTAACAAATTAACCATTTTCACTGTAGTGTCCAAAATGTCTTTCAAGCTGTCAGGCATTCCCTTGGCAGCAAGAGCCTCTCGGTGGATGCTGCAGTGTACCCAAGTGTCATAGGGAGCAACTGCTTGCACGCGCGTTGCCACTCCACTATGTCTCCCTCTCATGGCTTTTGCACCATTAGTACATATACCAACTCATCTCGACCACCAAAGTCCATTTGATGTCACAAAGCTGTCCAGTACTTTAAAAATATCCTCTCCTGTTGTCTTGGTTTCCAGTGGTTTGCAGAAGAGGATGTCTTCCTTAATTGCCCCCCATAAACTTAACTGACATATACCAGGAGCTGTGCCAGGCCCGCCACGTCTGTTGACTCATCCAGCTGTAACACATATAATTCACTGTCTTGTATGCAAAGCAGTAATTGTTTCAAAACATCTCCTGCCATGTCACTGATGTGTCGTGAAACAGTGTTGTTTGATGAAGTAATTGTCTGTATAGTTTTTTTTGCCTTTTCCCCCAGCATCGCCCAGCCATATCCGCGGCAGCAGGAAGAATTAAGTCCTCCACAATAGTATGGGGCTTGCTTGTCCTAGCCACTCGGTAGCTCACCATATAAGACGCTTCTAGCTCCTGTGGCTTATTTTTCAAATTGTCATGTTTCGTTTCTAAATGTCTGCGCAAGAGTGGTTTCCCGCGAGAGAGTAACAGTTAATGTGATTGGATGTTCATTATTTGACTAGGCTACCTGTATTTGACATTGTGTTGTTATTTCGCAGAACACTCAAATTTGTATTTAAAAAAAAGTGAATCACATTTTTATTTGGCATACCCCCTACAGCATTGTGTGTACCCCTGGTCTACCGTATCAAAAGCTGTGGCCAAGTCAATAAAAATAGCAGCACAACATTGCTTAGAATCAAGGGCAGTGGTGACCTCATTTAGGACCTTTAAGGTTGCAGTGACACATCCATAACCTGAGCGGAAACCAGATTGCATACCCGAGAGAATACTATAAATGTCAAGAAAGCCAGTCAGTTGATTATTGACAAGGTTTTCCAACACTTTTGATAAATAGGGTAAAATAGAAATTGTCCTATAACAGTAAGGATCAGCTTGATCTCCCCCTTTAAATAAAGGACACACTGTGGATGCCTTCGCGCAATAGGATCCTCCCCAGAGAGAAGAGACAGGTTAAAAAGGTCAGAGATAGGCTTGGGGCAGCAACCTTAAAGAAGAAAGGGTTCTAAACCATCTGACCCAGATGTTTTTTGGGGGTCAAGTTTAAGGAGCTCCTTTAGCACCTCGGGCT
Organism: Salvelinus namaycush; assembly: GCF_016432855.1. Lineage (NCBI taxonomy): Eukaryota > Metazoa > Chordata > Actinopteri > Salmoniformes > Salmonidae > Salvelinus > Salvelinus namaycush. The sequence continues at coordinate 25,839,420 of NC_052328.1, forward strand.
CAGTGACCGCCTGCAGGGAGAAATTTTGTAGCGGGGCAGGGTAGAAAGAGAGGAGCATCGGGGATAGTCGCATTAGAAGGGGTGGAAGATGAGGAAATGTTTGATGGGCAAGGAGGCATGGCAGAGTCAAATAGGAATCCTGACTTAATAAAGTTATGATTAAAGAACTCGGCCGTGGGCTCCTTGTCAGTAATAACCACATCATCAACATTATTAAGGGACATTGGCAGCTGTGAGGAGGAGGGTTTATTCTCCAGGTCTTTAACCGTTTTCCAGAACTTCTTGGGGTTCAACCCACAGAGAGAGAACTGCTCATTAAAGTAACTAACTTTGGCCTTCTGGATAGCCTGAGTGCACTTATTTCTTATTTGCCTGAACGAGAGCCAGTCAGCCTGAGTATGCGTGTGCCGAGCAAATTTCCAAATGGAATTCTTGAAGTGGAGTAACTCCTCTAGATCACGGTCGAACCAGGGATTGAACCTGTTTTTAATTCTCATTTTCTTTATGTGCACGTATTTGTTCCACAACAGTGGAAAAATACAGAGGAGGATATGCCATCTGGGTCGTGATGTTAAGCTCTTGCTTTAGTTTGTTTCAGATGAGTAGCTCGGTTGACAATCAGCAGTTAGACAGACTCTGTGATCTAAATGCTGTTGAACAAAACTTTGTGAGACACAGCGGCAGAAAGAGATAACCTGTGGATTTGTGTCTGTCATAGAATGGCCAGTTTAAACAAAACAAACAAACAAATAGCTGTGATTTCAGCACCGTGGACAGTGGTCGCAACATACTGTAGAGATAAAACTAGCAACTCTCAACCAACAAAATCTACCTTCTTACATCTCAGCAAATCCGTAATTGGAATGTTGCCATGGATATGGATGTTTCTTCTTACTACGATTCATAAATAGCCTCCTATTGAACGATCAGCAACGTCTAAGTCAGGTAATGGACACAGAGGTACACGCCTTGTATTTCCATTTGGCTTGCTGCATGTCTGCTAGAGTAAAGTGTTTGTTTTCTTTGGACTCCCCTTGCCTCTGTAAGGCTACGACTATGATATGTGGTTGTCTCACCTAGCTATATTAAGATAAATGCAGTAACTGTAAGTCACTCTGGATAAGTGTCTACTAAATTAGTAAAATGACCATTTATTTTGGTATTGTCCGCATGTAGCTCGTTTTTGGTCACAGGTCCAGGAATGGTTGAAGAATTGCAACATTTGCGTAGAACTAACGCTACAGATAGCAATACTGGGGGATTTGAAAAGCCATAGTCAATCAATCAATAATATAATAATTATTTTAGCAAAAATGTTTATTTTTAATTTACAATCCGTGGAAGCTATGAGAATAGGAAGATTCAAATCTTTTGTGAAGCATCACAGCACAGTTGAAAAATATATGGCAAATAAAAATCCGAAATGGATGATGTTGGAAGATAGATGGGAAAGGTTGAGTGGAGCTGAAGGGTGGGACTAATAACAAGATAAACAATGTAGGGCATACGGGATCTGTGAAATGTGTATAGGTGCGGAGCTATTGTGAAATAGCACAGTTACAAGTGGAAATCAAACTGGATGGACAACAGAAATAGAGGAAGGACTAAGAACAAACAAGAGAGAACTATTATAAAGTAGACTGTGTCTGTAAAATGTGTATAAGATGTATAAATTGAAGGTAAAAACAGAAATGTTTATCAGTTTACTCCAATTGGGGGATCAGTGGTAGGGTTTGCGGGGAATAATAATAAAGGTATACTCTTTAAAAAAAGTATGTATGTCTATGTAGCATCCTTGTCTATTGTCGAAGCAAAGAGGAGCACAACCGAAACCTCTGCGCGATGCTGCAAAGGTCCCGCGAGAGAGGAGTCTGGCTCAACCCGAGAAGAGCACAGTCGGCGCTACAGAGGTCAGCTACTTCGGACATTTTCTCACAGCGACTGGAATCAAGCCAGATCCACAGAAGATCTCAACCATAAAAGAAATTTAGCCACCAAAGAACCGTGCAGAGCTGGAAACAGTGCTTGGCATGGTCAACTACTTAGCAAAGTTCGCACCCAGCCTCTCCAATGCTAATGCACCCCTGCATCAACTGCTAAAGCAGTCCAGTGAGTTTCTCTGGGACAAGCAACACGACATTGCTTTCCAGAAATGTGAAAGACTTGATCACGAGAGAACCAGGACCAATCCTTGCCTACTACGACCCCGACAAAGAGCTCAGACTCCAAGTAGACGCGTCGAAGTATGGACTAGGTGCAGTGCTACTGCAAGAAGGAAAGTCCATCGGCTACGCTTCCAAATCTCTCACAGACTGTGAAATCAACTACGCTCAAATTGAAAAGGAGCTCTATGCCATTCTGTTCGGATGTAAACGTTTCCATCAGCACGTATATGGACGACAAGTCATTGTGGAATCCGACCACAAGCCCCTTGAGTCAATCATGAGGAAACCACTAGCCGCAGCCCCGCCAAGGCTACAGAGAATGATTCTTCAACTACAAAAATACAACTTCATAATCACTCACCGTCCAGGCAAAGGCATCCCTGTCGCAGACACGCTCTCCAGGAAGTTTCTTACCTATAAGGACAGCAGCCTCAGTGAAGGCATGGACATGCAAGTGCACACTGTGTATAGCAACTTACCAGTTAGTGACACACAACTGAAGGAGATCCAAGCAGAAACAGAAAAGGACTCACAACTCGCACAGCTGAGGAAAGTCATACAGGATGGACGGCCTGAGGAGAGGAGAAAATGCCCTCAGAGCGTCTCAGAATTCTGGAACCATCCTGATGAACTATCACAGATCAACGGAATAGTTTTCAAAGGAGAGAAAATCATCATTCCTACCAGTCTCAGGAAGAGATTTTGACAAAGATCCATGCTGGACACATGGTCATGGAAAAGTGCAAACAGAGAGCACGGGACATTGGCTCAGTTGGTAGAGCATGGCGCTTGCAACGCCAGGGTTGTGGGTTCGATTCCCACGGGGGACCAGTACAAAAAAAGTATGAATGTATGTACTTGTAAGTCGCTCTGGATAAGAGCGTCTGCTAAATGACTTAAATGTAAATGTAAATGTATGTAGGTATGTGTATGTATATATGTGTATATGTATGCATACGTGAATGGATATATATATTTACCCAAAAAAATATGGGGGATTGGAAATGATGCAGACAATTACATTGGAAGCAACATTCTTTCCGCAATATTAAGCTGATCCACCCCCCAAAAAAAAAAAAAATATATATATATATATATATAAAAATAAGAAAAAATAATAAAAAATAAAAAATAAAAAATGAAATTTACATAAATAAAAAAAATAAAAAAAATAAAATAATAAAATTTTGGTAAAAAGCATTTGCCTACAGGGAATGAACAAAACAAAATGTATAAAGTTAAGTTTCAAACAGAAACTACACGGATCAACTGTATACTTTATCAGCTTTTGGGTGATAACTTCTTAGAACCCATGGCACGGCCACTGTGCATGGCTAATGCATGCCCACTGCTTTTCAATAAATCATGAAAAGCTGGCACTGTAGCTCTATTAATGTCATTGTTTGGTACTGATGCTGCCTACACAGTGTACAAAGCAAGCATCCATTCAACCCCACAAAAACTCAGCATTTCTAGAATACTTACATCTGTGGCGTTAAAGCAGAGTTGGCTGTCTATTTTTATTTCACAACAGAATACGTATTGCTTAGTCCGGAGTTTAACAATCTTTTTTTTTTGCTGGGTCAGATACAAGGGCAGGGCTGGGCCAGGCTAGCGTTACTGACTCAGGAGAGAGCACAATTACATGGCCATTTTTATAACGTCACATGGATTTCTCTGTTTTTATATAAATACTGCATATCAGTTCTTCCCTTTTATTGCATTTGTTCAAATTTAGTGGGCTTTGGGTCTGTAAGAGCAGTAGTGATGTCAGATTACAGTACAATATAGTACATATGTGCATGGAAGTAATGAGAATACAACAGGTAATTTGGGTCAGGTTAAAGGGGATATACAGATGTAGAATCTTAATTTGATCATCATGTTGCAGGAGAATTTTAAACTTATACTATATTTGAGGTAAAAAAATGTTGCAGGACACTTTAAACTTATACTATATTTGAGGTTAAAAAATACTTCTGATGTTAATCATTTCCAGTTTTACATTTCAGACTTGATTTTCCCATGAAAAATTTGTCAACCCCTAAAAAAATGTTAATTAAAGCTGCAATATGTAACTTTTTGGGCGACCTAACCAAATTCACATATACTTATAGAGTTATAGATCTGTCACTCATTGAAAGCAAGTCTAAGAAGCGGTAAATCTGATCTATGTGCTCAGTGGTGGAAAAAGTACCCAATTGCCATACTTGAGTAAAAGTAAAGTTACCTTAATAGAAAATGACTCAAGTAAAAGTCACCCAGTAAAATACTATTTGAGTAAAAGTCTAAAAGTGTTTGGTTTTAAATATACTTAAATATCAAAAGTATATGTAATTACTAAAATATACTTAAGTATCAAATGTAAAAGTATAAATAATTTCAAATTCCTTATATTAAGCAAACCAGATGGCACAATTTTCTTTTCTTTAAAACAAATGTACAGATAGCCAGGTACACACTCTAACACTCAGACATAATTTACAAACAAAGCAGTAGATGGCCAGGGATGTTCTCTTGACAAGTGTGTGAATTGGACCATTTTCCTGTCCTGTTAAGCATTCAAAATGTAATGAGTACTTTTAGGTGTCAAGGAAAATGTATGTAGTAAAAAGTATATTATTTTCTTTAGGAATGTAGTGAAGTTCAGTAAGAGTAAAAGTAAAAAATATATATAAACAGTAAAGTAAAGTACAGATACCCAAAAACGACTTAAGTAGTACTTTAAACCACTGTAAGTGCACTATTTCTATGCTTCCCGTTCTGAAGTTATTTTTGCGTCTTTTACTTTTGGTTTTGTACACCAGCTTCAAACAGCAGAAAATACAATATTTTTGGTTATGGAAAATATATATTCACAGCAGTTTAGATGGTACAGTGATTCTCTACACTATACATTGCTGGTTTTGTCACAAACTGAAAATAGGCGGACTATTCAAATTTTTGCAACCAGGAAATGGTGGAGCAATTGTGGCATATTGCACCTTTAAGTTTAGTCTTTGGGTCTTTTACTTTCGATAATGTAGACCAGCTTCAAACAGCTGAAAATACAATCTTTTGGGATATGGAAAATATATTTAACAGCGGTTTAGACGGTACAAAGATTCTCTACACTATACTTGATTGTTTCATCACATAAACTGAAATTAGGCAAACTATTTGAATTTTAGCAACCAGTAAATGGCAGAGCGATTTCTGCATATTGCACCATTAATTATAATCTACATAATAATTAAAATGTCCTGTTCCTGTTTCTGCAGGATTATTTTCCTGCTGCCACAAACTGGCTCAAATTACGATTCTACACTGTGCAATGACACGAAATGGCTTCGAGACTCACATGGGTTTAGTAGTCCTGCTTTACAGAAGAACTCAGTTCACCTCTTATGCTAACCAAAGCCTTTGGGGTAGTGAGGCCATTAAGGGTTAACCTTTGACCATCTATTTTAATCCATGTAAATCCAAATATCTCTCTCTTTCTCTCTTTCTCTCTCGCTCTCCATCACTGACTCTATCAGTGTCTCTCTATCTCTCTCTGTGACAGGGCTGATCCCAAGAGCAGTAGTTCCAGAGCAGATGGATAAAACATTCCATCATCTCCCTACAAAAGCGTTGGTTCCAGACACCACTGCCTAGTGACTGACAACTAGTCTTTGAAGACGTGTCAACAAGCAGCATGACGGATACACATCCTGAAGAGCACTTCCATGCCAATGGGTAAGGTAGAAGTGGGACTTTTAATGATGGTACATATCAAAATACACAAGTTGAGCCAGGACAAAGGAAGAGTGTGTGTATGTGTGCGAGTGTGTGTGTATGTGAGGTAAATGAAGCCATAAACACATTAAAAAAACGAAAGAGTACTGCATGAAAGATGCAGACAGAAAAACAATTTCCAAGACATATACTTTTTGTAAAAAAACTTTGAGCAAATGTACTGTGATAATAGTCCGTCTGCTTGGGGCAGAGATTAAAAAATGAATGCAAAGCCTCCAAGCGCTCAGGGTCCACATCTGCCAAGGCTTATGTAAAGCACAAAAAGAGAGAAACACAAAGCTGGTGATGGTGAACAAAACAGTCCTCCTCTCTGCCCATGAGAGTCATGGATGTGCATGGATTACTGACAAGTTATTGGAAGTGTCAATCACTCGTCCAAAAAGTAATAATGCATCCATGCAGATGTCACCAAGAAATGCTCTTTTCAGGTGAGAATATGTGAGGAATAATGTTGCATTTACAGTATGTGATGTTTACAGTGAATAGGCCTAGTTGCAGGAACTAGGAAACATTATTGAATTCATGTACAGGAAAGTCTGATATGTCGTCTGACCTCAAGTTAGAACCTCAGTACCAAGGTCATTGACAAAGTGCTACTGTCTTTAAGCCATTAAACACTTGAGAGGAAAAGACACACATAGATGGATATGCATATTCACACATGGACATGGACAGATACACAAACACGCACGCATGCACACGCACACACACACACACACACACACACACACACACACACACACACACACACACACACACACACACACACACACACACACACACACACACACACACACACACATATACCAGTGGAGGCTCCTCAGAGGAGGAAGGGGAGCACCATCCTCCTCAGTGAAGTTCATAAAAATACAAATAGTGAAACATTACATTTTTCATCCTTTTTAGATAAAACTATACTAAATATATTCACGTCACCAAATAATTGATTAAAACACACTGTTTTGCAATGAAGGTCTACAGTAGCCTCAACAGCACTCTGTAGGGTAGCACCATGGTGTAGTCGGAGAATAGCTAGTCTCCGTCCTCCTCTGGGTACATTGGCTTACACAGTAATTATGACTTCCGTAGGAAGTCCTCCAACCTATCAGAGCTCTTGCAGCATGAACTGACATGTTGTCGACCCAATGAAAGGATCTGAGAATTAATTGATTACTGAAAGCATAAGCTATAGCTAGCTAGCACTGCTACTGGTGAGTAGTTGACTCAAAGAGAGAAAATAGTTGAACATTTTCAACAAATTCATTTCTTCAAAAATGAAGGAGAAGCAAGAGAGAGAGAGAGGGCTAGCAATATTTCATTCTTTTTTTCACTTTCACTTTCATTTACTTAGCTAGTTAATCCTAATAAAACACTGGGCTCAAACAGAGCGGGATGCTATGTTACCACTGGAATTTTTCTAAGTCAAAGTAAGCTTTTGGTGTTATTGATTTATTGTCACCAGGGCCCGCCGTTGTAACTGCTAAACTGCTTGCTAACTGTACACTGTACTGCATGATTGTAGCGGGTTTACTAGGGCATTAGTTCTAGTAGCTATGTTGAGTTGACATTGGCTAAAATGGTGACAACGATCTAGGGTGTGTAGAGATTAGCGGTTATGATATGAAGATTTGGCTAGGAAAGGTTTTTTCGCATGGTCACAGACAGCTGATGTGTTGTGTTTTGTACTGAAGTCCACAAGCGATGAGAAAAGGTGAGAGGAAGATAGCGCGTAGATGCGAGAAGGAATTATCCAACGATCAAAGGGATCGTGCTGTTTGTATGTGGTTGCTATGAAAGTGAACTATGTTTGTGTGTGATCAGCGGTGTATTAATTTTGCAGATTCTGTTGAAAAAAGTTTCTTCAACGGTAGCAAATGGAACAAAACGGGGATAAACATACCTGAACTTGTCCAATAGACACTCTCGTTTGCAACTGTTGGACTAATGATTACACCTCATGATGGGTATAGGGAAAATTCCAGTATCATGTAGTAGTCTGAACCTATCGATCTTACATTGAGCTGGGTGAATGGAATATGAATGACAGTCATCCAATATGCTGTAATAGAAATAAGGCCATGCTCATAAACGGCACCGACCGCAACTGACACACACACACACACACACACACACACACACACACACACACACACACACACACACACACACACACACACACACACACACACACACACACACACACACACACACACACACACACACACACACACACAAAAATGTAATAAACAGTTTAAGGTTAGGAAAGCAAATAACCACAAGCTGCTGAGTGCTCAATGGTTTGTTAAATTACGTATTCACAGGGTTTTGGTTTCTCCATAATCAAAGTCACAACAATGTGACTGCTTTACTTCACTGGGCTGGAGGGGCTGTAGCGTGGGTTGACTGTGTGATGATAGTTTATAGTGGGTGGCAGAGAGGGGGCCATAAAGCAGAACATCACATACATAAGAGGACAGAAAGGGTGCACTTTGTCTGACATCTGCTATGACTATACCTCTCAGGTGACTGGAGACCAGAGGGTCCAAATACAGAACCGATATGTGGCACCTGAGAGCGAGTGAGCTCACCACAACATGTGCCAGGAGCCCAGCGGTGGGGCAGCTGGCCATTGGTTCTCTCTCGAAGTCAAGCTCCTCTGTGTGTCTGTGTATACAGAAGGCTCTGATATACTGAAACACAGGCTGTGCTAAATAATGTGCACTTGTGTTCTGCGTTCTCTGGTTCTTTGAAGGGTGATCTTCCAAGAACACCTGATACTGTCTATGGGAGAACGCGGGGTGCTTATAAACCATTCAATTTGAAACGTACTTCGACGTGACCTCTAACCTAAACAGGAAACTGCATCATCACGCAGCCAGCGTCAACAAATATAGCTTTTATGCTAGCTAGCTACAAGTGTTTACGTAGTACCTAATGAGCAGCTAACTAGTGCTAGCAGCTAACTAGTGCTAGCAATTAAGTGAACAACTATCCCAAAATAGTAATATTCAACACGAATAACAAGTAAACAAAATGAATTTTTTCAGTACCTGTTAGTGAATGAAGCTGACACCGACCAGAATAATGTTACGCGGGGTCCTACTCTCGCAAATGACTTGGTCTGCAGCTACATCGTTGTGGACGTATGACAGGTAAGCTTTCATGCATTGTAGAGACTGAAGCCAAAAAATAAAAAATTATTGGGAAATAAGCTTTTTGCTTACTGTTCTAGAATGATAAATAGCCAGAATAAGTGGTGTTTCACTGTGAAGCTAATATTGCATTGCATATGGACTGCTGGCATTTTATTTCCAATGAGCAGGCTTGCATTGTGATAAATGCATACAACTATAATACCCATGCATATTATTAAATTACACTGATGTTCAAGATAGCTTGGTTTTACATTCACCTTATGCATTGATAACTAATTGATAGGCAATATCATGCAATACAACTGCTTTAGAAGGCCTAGACTACTTAATCCTAATGTAAGATAAATGCATTGAATATAAAACAAACTCTGGCATATTATAAAGGAGAACTTGTCCAATGTAATAATATGCCTGCATATCAAACAGGAATGTATATTCAATTAAATGAACACACCATTGTAATATTCTGAATGCCTTTCTCTGTCCTTGCAGGGGATTAGACAGACAAACCACAGTCCCCAGATGCCCAGGCCTCAACACCAGAACCGTGGGGAGACATCAACACTTGTCATTTTTAATAAATATGAACCCTTTTATTGGTTTTGCTGTATCTGTGCATGAATTCTTACAACACAGTCCATTGTATTGATATGTAGGCCATGTGTGCCTTTTTTTAAATGCCTTTTTTAGTAGTTCTGTCATTGAGCTCTTCTTGTCTATTAATGATCTGTATTATGTCATGTTTCATGTTTTGTGTGAACCCCAGTAACAATAGCTGCTGCTTTTGCAACAGCTAATGGGTATCCTAATAAAATACAAACAAAATACCAAATTGTACAAAATAATTCAAGTTTCACATTTTATTCGTCGTATGTACAGGATACGCATGGTCCAATGAAATGCTTACTTGCAGGTTCCTTCTCGACAATGCAACAACAAATATAAATAATAAAAGATAAAAATATGATCATAAAGTAAATGGCTCAGTAGAATAAACCTTTTAGCATCCCCAGGTGAGGGACATCAAGGAGATTGACATTCAAAAGCTTGTTCACTACACGAGGGCCAATTTTGTCATGGCAGCCACAGTTTCTTTATACACAGGACAGGAGTTTACACCTTATTCAACTAATTGTGGTCTAAATTGTAAACAATGAATAGTTGAACATGGTGTTTGCTGGGCAGGAATAGAAACTTGCACAGTGCAGTACACTGGGGCAGAAATAAACCACATCTGTATTTTCGAATGAGCTTCATATGTTACAATGAGCTGACAATTCTGCATGATAGAGAATAATGTGTGGCTCTACTTTGAACATAGTGATGTTTCACATTGCTGAATAAACTCCTGGCTAAACTCCTGGGATAGGGTGGTTTTCCTGGTGGACTGGAAGTTCCCAAGTTCTTACCATCTGTCTGGGTGATGGTGTGGGATGTGCTTCAACCTGAGGGGAACAGAGCAAAAATGAACCTCACTGCAAAAAAAAAAACGACCTTTGTTAATGTGCAATGGTTGTGTACACAGTTTTGCATATTCATAGGCTTGATAAAGTTGTCACTGATTACTTTTAATTGATAATTTAATTATTCAAAAAAATATATTTATATGCAATGGTGAAACACGAGAGGAGGGGAAAGAAGGAAGTTAGCTAACAGGTAAACAGACACTTCATGCATATATTGACTGAAGTCATGTAAGAATGCACCAATAACTTGGCTGGCTAGCAATCCTAGATTGAACAGAACACAGCTAGCTCCATTTCCCACATTTTTAACCAGATGTTGTTCAAATGTCTTACCAAGCCAATGCCATGGAGTGAAATGAACGCATCAGTTGCCATCTGTCCCTGAAAACACATTTTAAAAATTAAATTATGATTTGCTACATTTGTCAATAGCTGGCTAGCAAGTTCACCAAGTCAGGATAAAAAAAACTGTCTGGGTCTTCACAATCGACACTGCTGATTTTACGATTAGTCTGTTTAATTGTTCATCCCTAAACAGATGATAACCAGGACTAGATCGCCTGCTAGCTAGCCATCATCGTGTCCAATGAGCTAATTAAGCTTGGCTAGCGGGCTAATAAACAGCAGTGACTCAACATTTGAATTCAAAATTCATATGAAAGTAATATGTTTGAACATTTTAACATCATTTGGTGAATAAATAAACCCTAATACTTACATTTTACCAAGTTGTTCCTTATTCCTCTGGAACATTTTCTCCCAAGCGGGGACTTCCTGAGCGTGCTTTCTTTTCCAGACCTCCCAAGGACACTTATAGAACTTCTGGTAAACTTAGTACATACTTGACTTTTTGTGTTCTTATGTTTGGAATCGCACATGAAAAATGACAGTTGACTTCCGTACTCCGTATACTCTCTAGATTGAACACAAGTATGCATTTTGGAACACAACCACATTCAGAACATTGAGGGAGTGGGGAAATAGAATGGGTATGAGCTGCATTCAGTATGATAGTGTTGGAGGTTGTGGGGAGTAAGGTGGGTTGGTGGTGTCTTTTTTAGTTATAAGAGGTTTGCAGGTTGTGCCTCCGGTTAGATCTGGACCCAGATAATGTGCGATCAGTTTATCAGACTTTCTCTCAATGGGACTGGGAAGAACTCTGTGGAGAGCAGAAAAGCATGATATTAACCAGATTCAGTTAAATCCACTTCCCCTGACAGCAGTCAATCGTTTGATTACACGAATACCCCACAAAGACATTTAAATGTTCTGCTCGCTCAAATGGAAATGGCACAGTGGTCATATGGCGGCTTCCCCCAGCCCAAGGCCATTGACACCTGCTCTGGCTCCATCTGCAGAGCAGGGGGCGTCTCATTACGGGGAACAACATTGAGACTGCCCGACAGCGCCCGCGCCGCCAACCCACCTCGCAAAGTTCACTCCTAACGAGGGCCCAGATATCATACAGGGCATTGCTGACTTAATTACTCCATGCTAATGGGAGAAATGGTTGCTAGGCAGCAAGCAGATATGATAAATGGGCAGATATGGTTATGCTTTTCTGTCGTTGTTGCTGCTTGTTGTTGTTGTCGTATGCCATTTTCCGGGCTGTCAAAATCTCCAGAATAAAGTTGACAGACAGACAGACAAACAGTCCCCATGTCTGCGACTGTGCTTTTACAAAGCGTTCCACCAGCCTTTTTATCAAGCACTCCCAACTTCACTCCAACAAAGGAGATACCAGAAGGCTAAGGAGTCTGTGAGTTGGTAATAAATCCGCTTTAACGAGAGCTATTTACCCCTTGCGCCATGAGTGTTTATTTTCACTCCTGCTGCTCCCTCCATAGGCTTCTTAGTATTTTCTTTCTCCCTCCTTGAAACAAATTACTCACCAATCGGTATTTAAAATTGGATATAAACAGCACCTACTGTACAATAATGAGCAAAAGATATCTTAGGCATTTTTCTGTGGTATAATTACTGTCTATTAGTGTTCAATGTGACAACAGTAATTACTTTTCCAGATTTTTATCCTCGATAAGATCACCTTATCTTGCTATATGCTACACTAATTGTGCTATCATCATAAAGGCCACAATTTGTAACCAGAAAAAAAAACTGAAAATGAAATCATACAATCAAAATCTTGACACACAGTAAAGGTAAAGCCGCATATTTGCATCTTCAAATGTACCCTGTTAGAAAGTGAGGATATTTAGTTCAGGATTCAGTTTGAAGCCAGCTCATGAATCTACTCTAGGGCAGATGACTAAACCATTACTGCCATTGTAATCCAAGACAAATGAGTGGTACCCATGATGATAACCTTCTAAAGAATGCATAGTGATCACTTTGCCCGAGTCTGGATCAACGTAATCTTGGAAACCCAGATGTGGCGTAATTGCATCAGATGCTCAATTAAGTTCTGGGGGAAGATGTTAAGAGAAAGATACTAATGTGACTTGCGATGTCTTTGGACCAAATGTACCCTCCCCTTCCGATATTCGCAAGATGTGAGCCCCTGCGAAATCGTGATTTGTCCAAATGATCAGTGACGAAAACGAAGCGAACCAGAACGAGGTTCTTCGTTAGTCGTCGCATCCCACAGTCTGTTGACAGACACTACAATACCATACTATGTTAAGTGCGTCTGTCCACGAGAGCTAAGGATCAAGGAGACAAAGAGCAGTGTAAAATTAAGTGACAACTCTCCTTCGACTGACAGAGGGAGAGTCCAAATGCACAGCATCAAACACCAAGATAAAAGACTCCTCAGAGGCTGAGAAAGATTGATTGTTCTGGCAATTCATTCTTATTTATTTGCAGTGCAGACAAAATTGCAGCATATGCTGTGCGCTCTGTTGTATCATTATCTTGCATCTCATGCTTTGATTTAAAGCACACAGTCCATCCCAAGTCCTCCTCTCTCATCCTGACTTCTCTCCCTTCCAAAACTCAACTAGGCTACAACTTGATGTTAAATACATGAACTGATTTCCTCCATTCATAGATGAGATCATTATATCTCTTCAGCACAATGATCCAAATTCCATAAAAAGTCATAGTTATAATGTATGGACACTACTGTGACATAAGCTTCATTTAATTGGGTCTCAGAGCTGGGAAGAGAACTTACTGTTCCCAGTAACTGACCCTATTCCTGGCCAATGCAGACACCTGTCTCTCACCGTTGGCATGTGTGTGGGCAGGGTTAACACAAACACAATGTACAACTCTCCTAACCCCAACGGTACTCCTGTTTCCACTGGTCTAATTAACCCATAGGGATAACACTGTCTATTGCTAGTGAGTCAAAGACACAGCACGACTCTACTGCCACGTAGAGAAATAGAACATGCCATAGACTCTAGAGTATTTGGAATGGAGTAGAGTGGACCTACATGCTGTGCCTTCCTCTCTGCACAGAGCTGACACAATGTAACAGCTACAGTGCTAGGCCTATCTCGTCAACAGTCACAATACCCCCTTCCCTTCGTAATGTGTAACCTTATAGATCGCAGTCGTAAGTCACTCTGAGGGAAATACAGGATTGAATGGCCCTAATGGACTTTTTTAAGAAAGACAGAGGGATAGACAGAGAGGAATAGACAGAGAGGAATAGACAGAGAGGAATAGACAGAGAGGGAAAGACAGAGGGGAATAGACAGAGGGAAAGACAGAGAGGAATAGACAGAGAGGAATAGACAGAGAGGGAAAGACAGAGGGAAAGACAGAGAGGGAAAGACAGAGGGAAAGACAGAGAGGGATAGACAGAGAGGGATAGACAGAGAGGAATAGACAGAGAGGGAAAGACAGAGGGGAATAGACAGAGAGGGAAAGACAGAGAGGGAAAGACAGAGAGGAATAGACAGAGAGGGAAAGACAGAGAGGAATAGACAGAGAGGAATAGACAGAGGGGAATAGACAGAGATGAATATACAGAGAGGGGAATATACAGAGAGGGGAATAGACAAAGAGGAATAGACAGAGAGGAATAGACAGAGAGGAATAGACAGAGAGGGAAAGACAGAGAGGAATAGACAGAGAGGAATAGACAGAGAGGAATAGACAGAGAGGGATAGACAGAGAGGGAAAGACAGAGAGGAATAGACAGAGAGGAAGAGACAGAGAGGAATAGACAGAGAGGGAAAGACAGAGGGGAATAGACAGAGAGGGAAAGACAAAGAGGAATAGACAGAGAGGAATAGACAGAGAGGGAAAGACAAAGAGGAATAGACAGAGAGGAATAGACAGAGAGGAATAGACAGAGAGGAATAGACAGAGAGGAATAGACAGAGAGGAATAGACAGAGGGAAAGACAGAGAGGAATAGACAGAGAGGAATAGACAGAGAGGAATAGACAGAGAGGAATAGACAGAGAGGGATAGACAGAGAGGAATAGACAGAGAGGAATAGACAGAGAGGGAAAGAAAGAGGGGAATAGACAGAGAGGGAAAGACAGAGAGGAATAGACAGAGGAATAGACAGAGAGGGATAGACAGAGAGGGAAAGACAGAGAGGAATAGACAGAGAGGAATAGACAGAGAGGGAAAGACAGAGAGGAATAGACAGAGAGGAATAGACAGAGAGGGAAAGACAGAGAGGGAAAGACAGAGAGGGATAGACAGAGAGGGAAAGACAGAGAGGAATAGACAGAGAGGAATAGACAGAGAGGAATAGACAGAGAGGGAAAGACAGAGAGGGAAAGACAGAGAGGGATAGACAGAGAGGAATAGACAGAGAGGGAAAGACAGGGGAATAGACAGAGAGGGATAGACAGAGAGGGAAAGACAGAGAGGAATAGACAGAGAGGGATAGAGAGAGAGGGATAGACAGAGAGGAATAGACAGAGAGGAATAGACAGAGAGGGAAAGACAGAGAGGAATAGACAGAGAGGAATAGACAGAGAGGAATAGACAGAGAGGGAAAGACAGAGAGGGAAAGACAGAGAGGAATAGACAGAGAGGAATAGACAGAGAGGAATAGACAGAGAGGGAAAGACAGAGGGGAATAGACAGAGAGGGAAAGACAAAGAGGAATAGACAGAGAGGAATAGACAGAGAGGAATAGACAGAGAGGAATAGACAGAGAGGGAAAGACAAAGAGGAATAGACAGAGAGGAATAGACAGAGAGGAATAGACAGAGAGGAATAGACAGAGAGGAATAGACAGAGAGGAATAGACAGAGAGGAATAGACAGAGAGGAATAGACAGAGAGGAATAGACAGAGAGGAATAGACAGAGAGGGATAGACAGAGAGGAATAGACAGAGAGGAATAGACAGAGAGGGAAAGAAAGAGGGGAATAGACAGAGAGGGAAAGACAGAGAGGAATAGACAGAGGAATAGACAGAGAGGAATAGACAGAGAGGGAAAGACAGAGAGGAATAGACAGAGAGGGATAGACAGAGAGGAATAGACAGAGAGGAATAGACAGAGAGGAATAGACAGAGAGGAATAGACAGAGAGGGAAAGACAGAGGGGAATAGACAGAGAGGGAAAGACAGAGAGGAATAGACAGAGAGGAATAGACAGAGAGGGAAAGACAGAGAGGGATAGACAGAGAGGGAAAGACAGAGAGGAATAGACAGAGAGGAATAGACAGAGAGGGAAAGACAGAGAGGGAAAGACAGAGAGGGATAGACAGAGAGGGATAGACAGAGAGGAATAGACAGAGAGGGAAAGACAGGGGAATAGACAGAGAGGGATAGACAGAGAGGGAAAGACAGAGAGGAATAGACAGAGAGGGATAGAGAGAGAGGGATAGACAGAGAGGAATAGACAGAGAGGAATAGACAGAGAGGGAAAGACAGAGAGGAATAGACAGAGAGGAATAGACAGAGAGGAATAGACAGAGAGGGAAAGACAGAGAGGGAAAGACAGAGAGGAATAGACAGAGAGGAATAGACAGAGAGGAATAGACAGAGAGGGAAAGACAGAGGGGAAAAGACAGAGAGGAATAGACAGAGAGGGAAAGACAGAGAGGGAAAGACAGAGAGGAAGAGACAGAGAGGAAGAGACAGAGAGGGAAAGACAGAGGGGAATAGACAGAGAGGGAAAGACAGAGAGGAATAGACAGAGAGAGGAATAGACAGAGAGAGGAATAGACAGAGAGGGGAATAGACAGAGAGGAATAGACAGAGAGGAATAGACAGAGAGAAATAGACAGAGAGGAATAGACATAGAGGAATAGACAGAGAGGAATAGACAGAGAGGAATAGACAGAGAGGGAAAGACAGAGGGGAATAGACAGAGGGGGAAAGACAGAGAGGGATAGACAGAGAGGAATAGACAGAGAGGAATAGACAGAGAGGAATAGACAGAGATGGAAAGACAGAGAGGAATAGACAGAGAGGAATAGACAGAGAGGAATAGACAGAGAGGAATAGACAGAGAGGAATAGACAGAGAGGGAAAGAAAGAGGGGAATAGACAGAGAGGGAAAGACAGAGAGGAATAGACAGAGGAATAGACAGAGAGGAATAGACAGAGAGGGAAAGACAGAGAGGAATAGACAGAGAGGAATAGACAGAGAGGGAAAGACAGAGAGGGAAAGACAGAGAGGAATAGACAGAGAGGAATAGACAGAGAGGAATAGACAGAGAGGAATAGACAGAGAGGGAAAGACAGAGGGGAATAGACAGAGAGGGAAAGACAGAGAGGGAAAGACAGAGAGGAATAGACAGAGAGGGAAAGACAGAGAGGGAAAGACAGAGAGGGAAAGACAGAGAGGGAAAGACAGAGAGGGATAGACAGAGAGGAATAGACAGAGAGGGATAGACAGAGAGGAATAGACAGAGATGGATAGACAGAGAGGGAAAGACAGAGAGGGAAAGAGAGAGAGAAAGAGAGAGAGAAAGAGAGAGAGAGAGAATAAAACAAAGCTCCCGAAATAGACAGCTGTACCAGTCTCAGAAACTTCCTGTTTTGCCTTGTTTTCTCCCTATTCCTGTGTCTGGTTTGTGGTTTGGCTAAATGCCACTTGACAGACAGAGGAATGTGAAGTGGACAGCATGTTAAATACAAATTTGCCATCGAAGAGGAGAAGATTGAGTCGGATAATGAACACAGCTTTTGGCAATCGATCTCCACAAAGAGGATGCATCTGATTTGTCGGATTTAAGTGATCTCAATCCCAAGGTCCTGCACTTCACCTTGAATAGACCTAGAGGTCAAAGGTTGCTGATCCTAAGTACTAAACTGACCTAGAGGCCACAACTGCAAACATCAAAACACTTTCCCTTCTCACAGAGTACAACAGTAGAGAGTCATGTTTGGATAATAAGGGAGAGACAGTGTGAGGAAGCAGCCAGGAGAGTGCCAACAGTACTTGGCTTGCATCCTGTGTATTCCTGTCTCAGACTGATTCAGCGCCGCCATGTGAAAGAAATTGTTTGTTGAGACCACTCTCTAAATGTCTGCGATGTTTGCGAACTCTAGCAGCACAAATCAGCATTCAGTGTGGTTCAGTGATCAAAGATAAAATGACAAAGAACAGGACAAAAATGTTGGATTCTTTTGAAGGCAATAGAAATACAGCAACAGTCTCACAACCCGTATCCCTGGAGCGCACTGTAGACTGCCTGCCTATACACATTTTGGCTCTCAAACATGGCCAGAGGCTGGCATAGACACAGCACCTTCCGATTACAGTGCTTTACTTTGACAGCACAATGAGCCAGAGTCTGTTCCCTTTGGTCAAACTGAATTAGCAATAAGTGAGAGTGGGGTAAGTTGAACCAAAGGGATAAGTTAAGCCACCCTTGTTTCTAGGAAACAATACACAAAATGAATTGTTTGACCAAATATTAAGGAAGAGGTCATGATTTCATGGCGTCTGTGAAGGAAGAAACCGCGTGGAAAAATTGGTGAGCAAGTTAGGTCCAAAAGACTGATTTACTGTATTAGAGGTTTCATGATGCTTGTATCTAAACCAGTTGGGGTCTCTATAAGCTTCAATATGAGGTTCTCCACCTACCATGAAAGTGCATACTTGTATTTGTGTGGGCTAATATAGTCAAAATGTTTGCCTCTGGGTACTGTAAGCTGAGCCAATGCCATGAGGTAAGTTGAGTCAATGTTTAAGACAATAGCAAGTTGAGCAAATTGAAGTGTTTTCTTACCAGGTGTAATGCAAGGCATTATCGCTGGGATATGAGGTAACAACAGGGCCTATGTTAAAAGTTTTTTTTTTTAAATGTACAAAGTGTTTGTTAGGTGTTAAGCCTGTATTAAAATATGCTTAAAATTATTTAAAGACATAAAACGATTGTGATTGTGTTAAATTGTGTTTGGGAAATAAACTAATGTTTACATTAATTCTGATTATTTCCAGGTATACACAACATCCTGAAATACAGTATATGTAGATATGTTTGTTAGAAAGAATACTGTATTTCCCTTGATGGAGTGATGCTGTAAAATTGATGGAGTGATGTAAAAAATTACTCACCCTTACAATTTTAAATCGGTTCCACCACGCCCGGACACCACAGTTCTGAAACACTGGAGTACTTTCTGTGACTGACTTGGTTTAAAGTCGGGTCGTGACAGCTAGGGTGCATAGAAAATACATACAGTACTTCTCTATAACTTGAAAATGATAAAGGTTAAGACAAGATAATTCTAATATCCCATAACTCTTTGAATAAATGAGGAAGCATTCTAAACAATAGGACCAGCTATGCTACAGTAGGTAGCAACAGAGCTGGTCCCATGACTCTGTTTTAGAAAAGCTTCCTAACCTGGGTATCTTCACCCTACAGTAGACTCCATGTAGGAAGCCTGCATATCAGCGGTTGCTGGTGGTACTTTGAATCGGAGGACGGGCTCATCGTAATGGCTGGAATGGATTAGAATGAATGGAACAATATCAAACACACCAAGCACATTTCCATGTGTTTGATACCATTCCATTCCAGTGACTCCATTCCAGACATTATGAGCCATCCTACCCTCACCATCCTCCTGTGCTGCACATATTTGTTCCTTATGGACCGTCACTATAGATTGTATTTTGTAAAGGGTCACGCTTTTATTTGAAAAGAGGAAAAAGACACAGAAGAAATGAACACTGTGTCTTGGCATGATGCAGAAAATGCTGTGATCACACTGAACATGGAGAGAAGCTGTTTTGTGTTGTTGGCCTCTAAGTCCAAACAATTTCTACCATTTCTACAAGTTCTACCAGGTCTATCAGTTTTACAATTTCTACCAGGTCTACCAGTTCTACAATTTCTACCAGGTCTACCAGTTCTACTAGTTCTACCAGGTCTACAATTTCTACCAGGTCTACCAGTTCTACAATTTCTACCAGGTCTACCAGTTCTACAATTTCTACCAGGTCTACCAGGTCTACAATTTCTACCAGGTCTACCAGTTCTACCAGGTATACCATCTCTACCATTTCAATCATTTCTAACAGCAAAGAGACACATATGGGAATATGTCCCCATACATCTTTGTATTTGTTTGAATGCTCTTGGGTGTATTTTTGCATGTGTGTAACATTCCTTGGGGAGTTCCATTTACAATTAGCAGCTGCTGTGTTTGTCGAAGAATCAATGTGCTCCTACAAAATCACATTTTCCTTTTGTTTGCCACAGAATTAATGTTAGAGGAATTAAATCCCCACAAAACTACAATGTGTGTGTGTGTGCGTGCTTGTGTTCTCGTGTGCATGCGCACACAATTGTATATAGGCTATGCACTAAAACATGCTTTCCTTTCAACCTATCTAGAAGTCAGCCCTGCATTGAATCTGTCTCTGATTGAAGCACAGTGGGACAGCCAAACTATTTATATGCCTGCAAAAATAACTCTGGTGTTCTAAGCAGCGACTGTCATCCACATTCGGCAGCTTATCACAACCTACAGGCCAACACCGTGAAAAATGCTCTGAGTTTTGTCTCTGTCTCAGTAGGGAGAGGCAGGGATCAGAGTGATGGAATGGAGCTCCACCACACTGCACCCTGGGCTCCCATACTGCAAAGCCATGGCATTTTCAAGGGATCTGAAAAACCACAGTCAGTCAATGGAAAATATCATTATCCTCTTAGGTAAAGTATTTATTTTTAGGTCAATTTCGGGGGAAGGTTCAAGACCCTCGTAAAACATTACGGTAAAATGGAGGGATGTATTTCAAAAGGAAATATTAAAATGGTAATATACTGGGAAAGATGGGTTAATCTGTGGACAATCTGTGGAGGGTTGGAATTGATATCAGAGTGAATGGTTGATGGGCCGCTGTTCGTGAAAATCCAGCACTAGCAGAAATAAGAAATACGAATATATAATTAGTTAACTACATGTATTGTACTTTTAAACGACAAATAGCTCTGAGTAGCACTATAAGTATTATTGAGCTGGTTGTCCCCCCCACAAAAAAGTCCTGGTGTTCAGGCAGGCCATCCACAGAGTTAAAGACGGCCATACAGGGGAACATAGTCGAGGCAGTCATAAAGGTTACAGACGGGCCAGTAGATTGGACAGAATAGTACAGACACATTTTTGACAATGCTTCCTTTTGACAATGCTTCCTTTCGACAATGCTTCCTTTTGACAATGCCTGGCATTCTCCATAATGGCATATCCAGGACCTGTTAACGCATTCCCGATCACTGCTATGGAGTGACTTGACGGTGCCATTACAATCAACTGTCAGGAAATACAGAGTAACATTGTGTTGATCCTCATTCCTCACTAAAAGGTTGTGCTACTCGGTCCATCTGTCATTAACATAACCTTCTACCCACCCCCTCACCCAGCCACCCCTCACATGCACACACGTGCACGCAGACACAGCCAGACACACACACACACACACACACACACACACACACACACACACACACACACACACACACACACACACACACACACACACACACACACACACACACACACACACACACCTGAGCAGTGTCATTGCGGGAGCCAGCACAATCCCACTTTAAAGATCAGTTGTTGAGATTCAATTAGAAGTCCTGTCAGAGGGGTTGGCTACTGGCCCTCTCTCTTCCTCCTGAGCTGTAATTATCAGCCAGGGCTTAAGAGTGTCAGGGACAGGTGGCAAGGACTCGCAGCGCTTTACACTGACAGTAATTGCTCTTCTAAAAGGGGAACATGCAGGAGAACATGTGTAGCCTTGGAGCACTGCTACTCAACATGGCATATAAGCCTGGTATTCACATTGAACTGAGACAGGAGATCTCTTCTACAGTACATGGGGGTATCTGGAGTGTCCGTTCTTTACAGCCACTGTCCACATGGGGGTGGAAAGTGGGATTGCGAGTGTATGCCTGCATGTGATATGGTCAGTGAGCAAGTGTGTGTATATGAGCATTTGTCTGTTTAAGAGAATGCGCGCATGTGTCCCTGTGCGTATGTGTGTGCGTGTGCGAGCGTGCTCGTGTTTTGTGTGTCTAGGCCACAAGGTTGCATTTACCATATCAGCACTTCACAAGGGCCCGTCCCCATACAGCAGATTAGTGTGCTGTCATCCAAATGGTACTGAGAGCTGAGCTCCAGATGAGAGATGCATTCTCCTGGGTTAGATTAGACCCAAGCAGCAAAGCCCAGACAAAAAAGACCCAGGGAGCAGAGCCCAGACAATAAGGTACAGTATAATGTATAACAAGCAGCTCTCCATTTGGGGAAAAAACTGTCCACAGTAGCTTTGGTTGGGAATTAATAATTCAATATTATTACTGTTCCTTCCTAATATTGAGTTGCATCCCCTTTTGAGCTCAGAACAGCCTCGATTCGTCGGGACATGGTCTCCACAAATCAAATCAAATTGTATTGGTCACATACACATATTTAGCAAATATTATTGCGGGTGTAGCGAAATGCTTGTGTTCCTAGCTCCAACAGTGCAACAATATCTAACAAATCACAACAATACACACAAAACGAAAAGTTAAATAATGGAATTAAGAAATGTATAAATATCAGGACAAGCAATATCAAGCGGCATTGACTAAAATACAGTAGAAAAGAATATAGTATATACATATGAAATGAGCAAAACAGTATTTAAACATTATGAAAGTCACCAGTGATTCCATGTCTATGTACAGCTGAAGTCGGAAGTTTACATACACTTAGGTTGGAGTATTTAAAACTTGTTTTTCAACCACTCTCCAAATTTCTTGTTAACAAACTATAGTTTTGGCAAGTCAGTTAGGACATCTACTTTGTGCATGACACAAGTCATTTTTCCAACAATTGTTTACAGACAGATTATTTCACTTATAATTCACTGTATCACAATTCCAGTGGGTCAGAAGTTTACATACACTAAGTTGACTGTGCCTTTAAAAAAGCTTGGAAAATTCCAGAAAATTATGTCATGGCTTTAGAAACTTCTGATAGGCTAATTTACATAATTTGAGTCAATTGGGGGTGTACCTGTGGATGTATTTCAAGGCCTACCTTCAAACTCAGTGCCTCTTTGCTTGACATCATGGGAAAATCAAACGATATCAGCCAAGACCTGAGAAAAAAAAATGGTAAACCTCCACAAGTCAGGTTCATCCTTGGGAGCAATTTCCAAATGCCTGAAGGTACCATGTTCATCTGTACAAACAATAGTACGCAAGTATAAACACCATGGGACCACGCAGCCATCATACTGCTCAGGAAGGAGACGCGTTCTGTCTCCTAGAGATGAACGTACTTTGGTGCGAAAAGTGCAAATCAATCTCAGAGCAACAGCAAAGGACCTTATGAAGATGCTGGAGGAAACAGGTACAAAAGTATCTATATCCACAGTAAAACGAATCCTATATCGACATAACCTGAAAGGCCGCTCAGCAAGGAAGAAGCCACTGCTCAAAAACCGCCAAAAATGTAACTGTTTGGCCATAATGACAATTGTTATGTTTGGAGGAAAAAGGGGGATGCTTGCAAGCCGAAGAACACCATCCCAACCGTGAAGCACGGGGTGGCAGCATCATGTTGTGTGGGTGCTTTGCTGAAGGAGGGACTGGTGCACTTCACAAACTGGATGGCATCATGAGGAATGAAAATTATGTGGATATATTGAAGCAACATCTCAAGAATATCAGTCAGGAAGTTAAAGCTTGGTCGCAAATGGGTCTTCCAAATGGACGATAACCCCAAGCATACTTCCAAAGTTGTGGCAAAATAGCTTACGGACAACAAAGTCAAGGTATTGGAGTGGCCATCACAAAGCCCTGACCTCAATCCCATAGAAAATGTGTGGGCAGAACTGAAAAAGCGTGTGCGAGCAAGGAGGCCTACAAATCTGACTCAGTTACACCAGCTCTGTCAGGAGGAATGGGCCAAAATTCATTGTGGGAACTTATTGTGGGAAGCTTGTGGAAGGCTACGCAAAACATTTGACCAAAGTTAAACTATTTGAAGGCAATGCTACCAAATACTAATTGAGTGTATGTAAACTTCTGACCCACTGGGAATGTGATGAAAGAAATAAAAGCTGAAATAAATCGTTCTCTCTACTATTATTCTGATATTTCACATTCTTAAAATAAAGTGGTGATCTTAACTGACCTAACACAGGGACTTTTTACTAGGATTAAATGTCAGGAATTGTGAAAAACTGAGTTTAAATGTATTTGGCTAAGGTGTATGTAAACTTCCGACTTCTATTGTATATAGGGCAGCAGCCTCTAAGGTGCAGGGTTGAGTAACCGGGTGGTAGCCAGCTAGTGATGGCTATTTAACAGTCTGATGGCCTTGAGAAGCTGTTTTCAGTCTGTCAGTCCCAGCTTTGATGCACCTGTACTGATTTCATTTTCTGGATGATAGGGGGGTGAACAGGTCGTGGCTCGGGTGGTTGATGTCCTTGATGATCTTTTTGGCCTTCCTGTGACATTGGGTGCTGTAGATGTCGTGGAGGGCAGGCAGTGTGCCCCCAGTGATGCATTGGGCAGTCCGCACCACTTTCTGGAGAGCCCTGCGGTTGCGGGCGGTGCAGTTACTGTCCCAGGCGGTTATACAGCCCAACAGGATTCTCTCAGTTGTGCATCTGTAAACGTTTGTCAGGGTTTTAGGGGCCAAGACAAATTTCTTTAGCCTCCTGAAGTTGAAGAGGCGATGTTGCGCCTTCTTCACCACACTGTCTGTGTGGGTGGACCATTTCAGATCGTCAGTGATGTGAACGCTGAGGAACTTGAAGCTTTCTACCTTCTCTACTGCGGTCCCGTCAATGTGGATAGGGGCGTGTTCCCTCTGCTTTTTGCTGAAGTCCACGATTAGCTCCTTAGTTTTGTTGACGTTGAGGGAGAGGTTATTTTCCTGGCACCACTCCTCCAGGGCCCTCACCTCCTCCCTGTAGGCTGTCTCGTCATTGTTGGTAATCAGGCCTACTATGGTTGTGTCGTCTGCAAACCTGATGATTGAGTTGGAGGCGTGTGTGGCCATGCAGTCATGGGTGAACAGGGAGTACAGGAGGGGCCTGAGTACACACCCATGCGGGGTCCCTGTGTTGAGGATCAGTGAAGTGGAGTTGTTGTTTCCTACCTTCACCATCTGGGGGCGGCCCGTCAGGAAGTCCAAGACCCAGTTGCACAGGGCGGGGTTCCAACCCAGGGCCCCGAGTTTGATAATGAGCTTAGAGGGTACTATGGTGTTGAAGGCTGAGCAATAATCAATGAACAGCATTCTTATATAGGTATTCCTCTTGTCCAGGTAGGATAGGGCAGTGTGCAGTGCCATGGCGATTGCATCATATGTGGATCTATTGGGGCGGTAAGCAAATTGAAGTGCGTCTAGGGGTGTAAGGTAAGGTAGAGGTGATATGATCCTTGACTAATCTCTCAAAGCACTTCATGATGACAGAAGTGAGTGCTACGGGACGATAGTCATTTAGTTCAGTTACCTTTGCTTTCTTGGGTAGGGGAACAATGGTGAACATCTTGAAGCAAGTGAGGACAGCAGACTGGGATAGGGAGAGATTGAATATGTCCATAAACACTCCAGCCAGCTGGTCTGCGCATGCTCTGAGGATCCGGCTAGGGATGCTGTCTGGTCCGGCAGCCTTCTGAGGGTTAACATGCTTAAATGTCTTACTCACGAGAATGATAGCCAACAGTCCTTGGGAGTGGGTCGCGTCAATGGCACTGTGTTATCCTCAAAGCAGGCGAAGAATGTGTTTAGCTTGTCTGGGAGCAAGATGTCGTTGTCCGCGACGTGGCTGGTTTTCCCTTTGTAATCCGTGATTGTCTGTAGACCCTGCAACATACGTCTCATGTCTGAACCGTTGAATTGCGACTGTACTGATGTTCTGCCTGTTTGATTGCATTACAGAGGGAATAACTACACTGTTTGTATTCGACCATGTTCCCAGTCACCTTGCTATGGTTAAATAAGGTGGTTCACGCTTTCAGTTTAGTGTGAATGCTGCCATCTATTCATGGTTTCTGGTTTGGGTAGGTTTTAATAGTCACAGTGGGAACAACATCCCCTATACACTTCCTGATGAACTCAGTCACCGTGTCCATGTATACATCAATGTTATTATCCATAGGCTACCCGGAACATATCCCAGTCTGTGTGATCAAAACAATCTTGAAGCATGGATTCCGATTGGTCAGACCAGCATTGAATAGATCTTAGCACGGGTACTTCCTGATTGAGTTTCTGCCTATAGGAAGGGAGGAGAAAAATGGAGTCATGATCTGATTTGCCGAAGGGAGGGCGGGGGACGGCCTTGTAGGCATCCCGGAAGAGAGAATAGCAACTGCAGTCAATGTTTTGATAGAACGTTTTCCTTAAATTTGCTTTGTTAAAGTCACCAACTACAATAAATGTAGGATATGTGATTTCCAATTTGCATAAAGTCCAGTGTAGTTCCTTGAGGGTCGTCGTGATATTGGTTTGAGGGGGAATATACACGGCTATGACTATAACCAAAGATAATTCTCTTGGGAAGTAATACGGTTGGCATTTCATTGTGTGGTATTCTAGGTCAGGTGAAGGACTTGAGTTTCTGTGCGTTATCCCAATCACACCATGAGTCGTTAATCCATACACCACCGCCCATCTTCTCCCCGGAGATTCCTTTATTCCTGTCTAAGCGATGTACTTCGAACCCAGCTGGCTGTATGGATGGGGACAGTATATC
This sequence comes from Salvelinus namaycush, assembly GCF_016432855.1. Taxonomy (NCBI): domain Eukaryota; kingdom Metazoa; phylum Chordata; class Actinopteri; order Salmoniformes; family Salmonidae; genus Salvelinus; species Salvelinus namaycush. Next base: position 25,866,092 of record NC_052328.1, read on the forward strand.
CGGAGAGAGCCATGATTCCGTGAAACAGAGTATGTTACAGTCCCTGATCTCTCTTTGGAAGAAGAGCCTCGCCCTGAGCTCGTCTACTTTATTGTCCAGAGACTGAACATTAGCGAGTAATATACTAGGAAACGGTGGATGGTGTGCCCACCTCCTGAGTCAGACAAGAAGTCCACTCCGAATACCTCTTCTCCGCCGGGGCATCTTGGCGTAGCCTCTGGGATAAGTTAAATTGCCCTTGGGGGTGCGAACAAAGGATCCAATTCGGGTAAGTTGCATTGATAGCCACTCGATCATTGATAGTCACAAAAAAAACGTTCTGGGCTAATAGTGTAAGAAATAACACACAGAAAAAACAAAATACGGATGACTGCTTAGGAGCTAGAATTGGAGCTGCCATGTCTGTTGGCGCCATCTTACTGTGTGTCAAGTTGGCTGGCTGTCCTTTGGGTGATGAACCATTCTTGACCATTCTTGATACACACTGGGAACTGTTGAATGTGAAAAACCCAGCAGTGTTGCAGTTCCTGACACACTCAAACCGATGTACCCGGCACCTACTACCATACCCCGTTCAAAGGCACTTCAATCTTTTGTCTTGCCCATTCTCCTTCTGAATGGCACGCATGCACAATCCATGTCTCAATTGTCTCAAGGCTTAAAACTCCTTCTTTACCTTTCTCCTCCCCTTCATATACACTGATTGAAGTGGATTTAACAAGTGACATCAATAAGGGATCATATCTTTCACCTGTATTCACCTGGTCAGTCTATGTCATGGAAAGGGCAGGTGTTCCTAATGCTTCAGAAGGAATAGATCCTTATCTGGAGGTATTTGGGGATCTGGTGGGTTGTAATGATCAGTGGGTTAACATGCTGTGAGGTAATGGAGGAGGATTATAATGTCTTGGAGGAACCACACTGTATGTCAGACATTAAAAACCCAGTCCCCTGATGAAATCAGAGGTGACTAACACCCACATTAAGTACAATATTTGAAGTTACTTAAGACAGAAATTACAGGTCATTGGGGATGTGTGGGCATATAACGCGACTGTCTAGCAACCCAAATGCGTGTTCGAATCACCTCATGGACAAATTTACAACTTTGCAACAACTTACAACTTTTTAACTAGCTAGCTATCATGTTAGCTAACCTTAAACCTAATTCTAACCCTAACCTTAAACCCAAACCCCTAACCTGGCTAATGTTAGCTACAACAAATAAGAATTTGTGTAATGTACACAAAACCGTTATGAAGAGAAAAAGTTGTGTGAAACAGACAAAATGCGTTGTGAAGAAACTAGTCTATTAAACACAACAAAGACGAATTTCTAATAAATAATTTGTGTCTATTTCACAATAAGCTGTGATATTGTAACACCATTTTGACAAGGCTTTGCAATTCAGAATCCACATTTCAGTGTCAATACTGCTGTTATAATCAACACTGAAACATGTTGCACTGTATTGTACATTGACACAAAATGGATGCATTACTTTTACAGTGCCACGCCCAAGTATGGGGAAGAGAATGGGAATATGAAAAAGAGATGAGAATAGAAATGTGACAAAAAGAGCATGAAGAGGGGTGTAGGAGAGTGAGGGACACGCATCACGGTGAAAAATGATGAGTGCAGTGACTGAGCCGCTCTCAGCGAGACAGACAGCAATATAAACAGATAAATGAGTGTTGAGGAGAACAACAAAATATTGCTGTACTGGGAAAGAGTAGGACCGACAGAGAGAGAGAAAGAGACAGAGAGAGAGAGGGAAAGGGATGGGGAGTAAGAATAGAGACAGAATGAGAGAGAGAGAGATAGGGACTAAGAACAGAAAGAGAGAGTGAGAGAGAGAGCGAGAGAGAGAGAAACAGGGGTAGGGATAGGGAGTAAGAACAGAAAGAGAGAGGGGGGAGACAGAGTGAGAAAGAGTAAAAGAGAGAGCAAGAGAGGAGGCATGGCATTAAGGCCGGGGAATAAGGAATAATATCTGCCAGGGAGCAATGAAGGGAAGGAAACACTCATCAGCTCATCAGCTGAATCAATCACCCACAAATAACATGTGCTACAGCATACCTGAAATTCGAACACACCGATCAAAAATGTGATCTTGCGAGAATACCAAGTATGCAGTGTATCTCTGGGTGATTGTGAGTACACTTTGAGGAGTAAACATTAAAACCAAGAGGCCACACTGAAGTACAACAAACAACAAAAAACAATTTTTTTTTTAACAACTCAACTGCTGTTGTCAAGGGGATGTGTGTTTGCAGAACTGAATCAATGCTTTCCTCGGAAACAAGGTGGGTGAGAGCCTGCCTGTCCTCCTTTGCCTGCCTGTCCTCCTTGCAACACCCTACAGATCCACCCTAAAACGATCAACTAATGCAATCAATTAGTTAAACACAAAGCAGCACTAAAATGACTCAGGAAGCCTTACATCATCACAGACCAATGCCTAAACAATGCCTAAACAATTATTCAACATTTTTAAGCTTGCATTATATTTCTCATAACATAACCAAAATATTGTAACTCTTACTTGATGTCACTGACTTTGCAAGATAAAACATGATTTTGGTTGTCATTGACTTTGCAAGATAAAACATGTTTTTGTCTCATGGCACTATAGCTGTTTGGCCCACATTAATGCATTTGGGATATAGTTGAGATAGCACAGTAAAATAAAGAAAAATGAACGGGTTTCAAAATATTTGAAGGGGAACATTAGCTGCTTGAAATAGCTGTAATCCAGTCATTATGGGAACACATGCAGCTATATTCAAACTGAGATGAAGGAAACAGAGGGATACAATTATTGGAATGTGAAAAGTCCCAGTTGAGTTTGACACCGGATTATAATTCCGAGTTCATTTTAAATTCCTTTTAAAAACATAGCTGTGAACTTTAGAAGGTTCTGTTTCCAAACAGTGCTTGGAATTACTGGTTTGATCTACAGTATATTTTCTATCCAGTAATCCGTTACTACAGTACAGGTGGGACTGTCTCTGTTGGCTTTCAGTGTGTGGTATGGTTGTCAACCCTCTAACCCACAAGAAAAACAAGGGAAAATCCAGAATGGGAAATTGGCTCCTCCTTCTCTTACTTGCTCCATACAGGCTCTGGAACACAGGCAAGGTCACAGCAAGTGGATACATAGGGTCTGGCTCCCACTGACTAACACACACTGTTCTCTGTAGAAACGTGGCAGATGGACGCTCCGGGCTGAATCGGAGGCACACCGTGCCCACGTGACCCCAGCAGCCTGGGTTCCGGAACGTGTCTGCGTGGATCCAGAGGTAACACATTCCACCAGTCTGCTTGGAACACTATCCTGAGCTGGTCACAGACACCTGTCTTTTCCTTAACACTAGCGATGTAATCAGAATCTACAGAAAGGGGATGAGGCCATGCTTGAATGAGCTGCTCTCTTACTTTTCAGTGTGTGTGTACGTATTTAAAATGAGATATGGCCCGAGAGTGACATTGGCAAGTCCATTTGTTATTTATCTCGTCTCTGCCACTGAAACAGCCTCTGTCAGCATTAAATCCCTCTGGCTGTTGCTTTGACATGGGACATAGCAGTGTTCCGACAGAGTCGCTCCATCCACGCCAGGAATATTCATGAAGCCCAAACAGGCATGCAGAATGATAACAACTCTGGGTAATCACTCAATAAACACAGAGGAGTGAAGAGTGAATTCTGTAGACACCTTGAGGTCAGTCCATGCATTGACATTCATGCAAATGTAATACCTCAACTAGTTTGTTTATTACATTAGTGAAGGTGTTCCTTCTGCAGGTACAACAGTATGTATGTACTGTTGAGGGTTCATCATGTTATTCTAGGCATGCCCTGCAGCTTTCTGATTACAGCCCAGAAAGCTACACTGAGACATTTAAGTTGGGGAATTTTTTTTAACATCATTTTTTTGTTAAGCTTGACCTTTTCTCAAACACCCCTGTGAATGTAGTGTTTTAAACCCAAGGTAGGGTCTGCCTTGTTCAATAAAGGGGAAAAAACGGTCACTTTTTCCCTCCCACAACCACATTCCTCACGTCTTAAAGATTAAGCAACTTTTCCTGATGGCATTTAGCCATTCTGCCACCAGCACTTGTTTGTGAAAGGTCACCCCCCAAAACAATGCTACTCCCTCCCTCGCTCTCTCCCACACTCCTTCACATTTTCTTATATACTGTAAACATTCAGGATTCATGTCCTGAAGCTAGCCTGCAACGAATAAAACCACCACTTACACCTAAACCCTGTCCCTGTATCACCCACTCCCTACCCTGCACTCGCTTCCTAATTACAGTGGTGTACATGGAAAACCACTCGTAGGAACGCAACGGTAAAACATTTAGAGAAGGTGGACCCAAAGGGTAACAGGGCTCAGAGTAAATGAACTGTTGGCACCTTGGGGAGATTGGGGAGGAGTGCCCCAGGGTTGGAGAGAGGGCACTCAAGCTGGTGACTGTGAGGAGGGAACGGCTCAGAGTGTGCTATTGGGATGTAGCAGATGACCACCTGTGGCGATGGCAGATGTTGCATGGGAGTGGCAGCCAGGTATAGCAGGGGAGATGGGGGTCAGGGGGAGGCAGAGGGTGGCCTTAGGGGGATAAGATAATGTGGTAGAGAGGTGACAGGTGCTGCATAGAGGGCAGGTGCTCGGTGCGGGAGATGAGGCTACCTTATCTTTGAAAGGAGATTAGGGTGTTTTGCTGGGAGATTTTCTCAGTACTATAAGATGGCTGTTTTGCACGATAGGAAGGTGACATATAAAGGTAAGGGAAGATTCAGACTGCAAATGATGGCATTGAACTTATTTCGACCATTTTTCAATGTGACTGACAGAACCATGATAACAATGATCTATGGAATCAAATATCTAATGAAAATTTGATGAAAAAGAAGGGCAATTATGAGGGCAATTATTTAACCGACTGCATATCTAATCAGGGCATCAAGGCTTTAGTATGAAACCTGTTTTCAAGGACACTGTAACGCTCGTCTTCGGGTGAAAGAGAGGAGGACCAAGGCGCAGCGTGGTAAGTGTTCATGATGATGAATTTAAATGCTAATCCAACAAACAGAACACTACAAAATACAAAACAACAAACAAAGTGAACAAACGAACGAAACAGTACCGTGTGGCGAACAAACACAGACACGGCAACAAACACCCACAACTCAAAAGTGAAACCCAGGCTACCTAAGTATGATTCTCAATCAGGGACAACGATTGACAGCTGCCACTGATTGAGAATCATACCAGGCCGAACTCAAAACCCCAACATAGAAAAACACACATAGACTACCCACTCAGCTCACGTCCTGACCAACTCTAAAACAAAGAAAACACAAAAGAACTATGGTCAGAACGTGACAGACACACTGTTGACTTGGGCCCACATCTAGCAGTTTCCATTGACTGATTTGATAGAAATAGCTGAGAAGAATACACATGCCCGCTGTCAGACATAATGTGATGCTAAGTAAATACCGTCAGCAGACATTGACGCAAGCAATATCTTCGAGGCCATCCACTCCCTTTCAGCCACGTTCGTTCTCCCCGCTGATATGTGTTCCTTTGTTAGGCAGATTTGACAATATTAAGATCTTATCTCGCTCCCATTAGATTTCTCCCATTATTCAATACTGAAATCAAACATGCTCCAGTAGTTAGACCAAACAGACAGGGGATTCTCTGAATCTACAGAACATAGAAACCTATCTTTGACTGACTTGATCACCGATACACTTTCCATTGCTTTTCAGAAATATTGTAATCGGGAAGTCGGACATTTTTTGCTCCATGTGGCAGAGGGATAAGGTGTTCATAGAAAGGCCTTGACATGCATTTAGTCACCACGACCGTAAAAGGTTAGGTCCCTCGTTATTCAATGCCAAGGAAAGAGAGAGGGGATGGAGAGAACCAAGGAGAGCTAGAGAGTGGAGGTGAGAAAAGATCAGAGACAAGGATAGGGAGAGAAGGGGAGAGAAGGGGAGAGAAGGGGAGAGAAGGGGAGAGAGAGAGAGAGAGAGAGAGAGAGAGAGAGAGAGAGAGAGAGAGAGAGAGAGAGAGAGAGAGAGAGAGAGAGAGAGAGAGAGAGAGAGAGAGAGAGAGAGAGAGAGAGAGAGAGAGAGAGAGAGAGAGAGCGACATCCATGAGCTCAGTCAACATGTGTAAAAATCAAATACTACGCAAACCAATCCCCATGTGCCCCTCAGCTTCTGCCACCGTGGCTTGAGGAAATGCCATCGCAAATTGAGATCGCTAACAGTTTGAACGCTGCTGACATTTCCCAATCGCCTTCACAAAGGTCAAGCTCATAACTGAAGGCTAGGCCAGAGTAGGAGATAGGGGCAGCTAGTTGAAGATTACAGATTACTATGCAGGTCCAAGGTTAGTACCTTGGGTTCCATTGAGGACATTAATCAAATGGCAGATCAAAAGTTTGAAGCAGAGTTCCTTCTTCACAAAAAGCAAGTAACTGTTGTCGACCGATTGTACCTCTCATTTAGGTTTGTATCAGAGATCAAAGAAACTGGAAGTGCTCTCAAGAGCACTCCTGCCTGATACAGCCAGCCCACAGTAAACAACACACAGCTCCCACACAATACAGTAGCTCTGCATGGCAAAGACCCAGTGCACTGGACTGGAACAGAATTAGGGTCGAGGTAAATGACCCCTATATATGAAAATATTCTATTGGATGGGCTCAGTAACCATCAACCGTTCATTCTGTCATGCATGTTATTATTCCACACCCTTTCACGTTTATTACAGCCATGACCTGGTCATGACCCAAGACATGAATGAACAGGCACATACTGCACACGCAAGCAAGCAAACACACATGCATGCACACCGTGCATGTGAAACACACATATACACACACATGTACACACACACACATGTTCACACACACACACACACACAATCTCAACGTTATCAGAATGAAAAGGGAAAGGATGCAACCACACACAAGGACGGACAGTCTGTCCTTTTTAAACAGTAAAGCTGATAGCAAGCTGTCCCAAAGGCCTTTTCTGATGCTGAGAATGGGCTGTGTTAACCATAAGGTAGTTCACAGAGGGAACCCACTGGGGAAAAAGTGGTTGAATCAACGTTGTTTCCACGTCATTTCCACCACAAAATTCCATGTGGTGATGTTGAATCAACGTGGAAAACTGATTGGATTTGAAAAAAGGCATCAATGTCAGGGCATTGTCTTTTTTTCACCCAACTTTTAAACTAAATCTAATGACATATACATTGAATTCACACTTGTTGACAACTCAACCAAATGTAAATCAAAACTATACGTTGAACTGACATCTGTGCCTAGTGGAAAGTGTAATTTGTCTGCGTGACAGGAACAAGCCTTCCCAACAAAACAATCAGCAAAGTAACAGAGCAGAGGAGTTTCAAAGTAAACTGAGCGTACTACCTGCACACAAGAATCTATTAGAATCAAAAGAAAGTGGAGAAAGAGGGGATAGTGCTAGGAACAAGAGATAGAAGGTGAATTAGAGAGAGAGCGAGAGAGAGAGAGAGAGAGAGAGGGGGGAGAGAGAGAGAGAAATGGTGTGGGGATGAGAGCAAGGGAAAGCGACGGTGAGAATTTAAAGTAGATATTTCCATCAGAACTCAATCACGCAGCGTGTTCAAATGTGTGTATATGGGATACTTTCAAACAGAGTGAACTGGCTACTTCACACCAATGCAGATGCCTATTGAAAGATGTTTCACAGCTTGACACAGGGCTGAGAAATCAATCCTGATTGACCTGGGTGATATTCTCTAGCCACAGCTGACAGAGCTGCTGTGCTGGGCATGACACAGCTCTCCTTTCCTACCTCTGCTGTGAGAAGTGACAGGGCCCATGGTGGGCCCATGAGGTGGCTGACAAAATTCCTGCGGTTGCAATGGACGTAGCAGCACCTTTACATGCCCTTACAGCGTACATACATTGAAATAATGTGCAGCGCAGTATTCTGCATCATGCATTGGGCTCAACGGCCAGATGATTCCTCATAGCCCAAGGGAGACACAGGGCGACATCATCTCGTCCTGCCATAGGCTAAGGGGATATTACATTCATTCTGCCGTCGGCAACTAAGCTGGTCTGTTTATCACTGGAGAGAGGGAGTGATTCAGCACAAAGTGATACCGTCCGCCTCCTATTCTTCACATTAGTATTCACAATGATGCTACCAAGCTGTCAGCAGCATGCACATGGCGATGCGCAATATGAATGAAACAGACGTAGGCTGAGATTTAGGTACGCTTTTAAGTTGTTGTTCACATGTTGATGATAGTATTGTAATAGTGGGCGGGAAGGTTGTTGAGATACCAGGCGTTATAGATGAATATTACACATACAGTATTTCCATCTATAAACATGTGCAGCAGACATGACATACATATCTACCATAATATTATTAGTAAATGTAATGTACTGTAATGATGGTGACATGATGTTTACCTCTGATCTGCTCAAAGGTAACACATTTCTCTGCAAAATCCACTAAGCTGTACATAACAGTCAGGATGATTATGTCAATCAAACTGAGACTGATATTATGAGGGACAACTTTCCCAATATGTTGACTCCATCAGGGGGGTCTTCTCTGTTGCTTGGGGCATGGATTCACAGGATCCTATAAAATGCTACTTCAAATTTTTGTCACATGCGATGAAAATGAAAATTTTACTCTGTGGCTAGTGTTTGTGTGTGTGTGTGTGTGTGTGTGTGTGTGTGTGTGTGTGTGTGTGTGCGTGCGTGCGTGCGTGCGTGCGTGCGTGCGTGCGTGCGTGCGTGCGTGCGTGCGTGTTCGCTGGGGACCAATCCATGGACATCAGCTCACTGGTCTCTCTGTTTCTTGGGGTATAGGATTAACAGGATAATACAAAATAATACTACAAATGGTGGGTTTTGTAACACACAATGAAAATGTTACTGTGTGGCTAGTGTGTGTGTGCATGTGTGTGTGCGTGTGTTCGCTGGGGGAGAAGTGGTATTTTGGACAGATATCAAGGCAACCCCCACCTATCCAGCTGGCAGTCACATCTGGAGCAGCAGATTTGGTAACTGCTCTGGCCTTAAATGAGAGGGCAGTGACGCAAGAGGGACGAGGAGGGACGAGGCGGGACAAAGGGATATGTGACAGACGATGTATCAGCCAAGGAAGGTACTGCAGTGTAGAGAATGGCATCCTCCCTCCCCCTCTTCTTCTACCTCTGTCCACCTCTCATCCTCCTATACCGTTAGCAGCAAGGAAAAAGCTATTGTGCTCCACCGAGAGACCAAGTACTTACATAGGATTGAGTCAACAAAGTCAACATTGTTTACTTTCAATTAATTCTCCAAAAATGTGTACTTTTCTATTTGAGAGCTTTGTTTCAATAATTGCTGAAGTGGAATATACCGGCTGCAAAGAAAACAATTTCCTTTTAATAATTATATTTAGTTATGAATGCGGCCAACTATTCTCCAAGGAGAGGAAGGTTATCTTGAAAAATGTATTTGTCTGAGAGTCTGTGTAAACCAATATTTTAGTTCTGCTCATTACCTGCCTGCCATTTGTTCAGTTGTAAAGTTTATTTTTTACCTTTATTTAACTAGGCAAGTCAGTTAAGAACACATTCTTATTTACAATGACGGCCTACCCCAGCCAAACCCAGACAACGCTGGGCCAATTGTGCGCCACCCTATGGGACTCCCAATCACGGCAGGTTGTGATACAGCCTGGAACCGAACCTGGGTCTGTAGTGACACCTCTAGCACTGAAATGCAGTGCATTAGACCGCTGCACCACTCGGGAGCTAATAAGAGGGGCTCTACATTTGCACAAAGGGCCAAGAGATGAAAGCAAAGGAGGGGAATTGACAACAAACATCAGTCTCATCTGTTGCTCTGTTTCCATCCCATTGGCTACAGATTTTCTTGCGAATATTCTAAAATCTGATGTAATGTTTCCATCAGTGTAGCGGATAAAAATCAGTATGTGATGATGTAGTGTGCACAAAATGTACTTTTTCATTTACATTTTCATGTACTGAATAAAAATCTGAAGTTCTATGTGTTTCCATCACATTTCTTACTCTACTGACAAAAACTGTTGCGCTAAATAGCAAATGGCCTTGGCACGTGCCCTCTAGTCAACACCTCGCAGATACATTGCGGGTAGGCTAGTCTACATGATGAGATTATTATTTTATTTGTCAAATGGCAGTTAAGCATTGATGTTCATGTAACTAGAATAAGACCCTCAAAATGTATTGGAAATGGGCATCAAGCTCATCACTGTGCACTTTCACCACCCTGTGAAGTTCAATATAACTTATTTCATCTGTAGCATAATAAAATGGTTTGCCGAGTAGGAGGACACCACACCATATCATCACGTGACTCCTAGTTGCCATTGATGTCATGGTTATTATATCAATATTTGCACATAAAGGCGTTTCCATCGCCATTTCTCAAATAATTAATTTTACAGACACAAAAAGATCCCACCATGTTGAACAAAGAAATGATCTGTCAGCATTTATAAAATTGAAACGTCCTGTTTTCATCACAGCTGTCGTGATTTTTATTTATACGGTATGACTTTACTCACATAAAAACTGTGATTTGTGTGTTTGATAAAAAAAATAGAAAAAAATAACTCAATGTGCAACCAATGTGCAAAAATGTGCAACCCCATTCTCTTGTGGGGTGGTTGGTCAAATGCAAGTGTAGCCTACATCTTCAGTTAAAACCAAATGAACAAAAACTGGTTGAGTCAACGTTGTTTCCATGCCATTTCAACCCCATAAATCTGTGTGATGACGTTGAATCATCATGGAAAACTGATTGGATTTACAAAAAGTAATCAAAGTAAGGGAATTCCATCTGTTTTTCACCCAACTTTAACCTAAATCCAATGACAGGGTAAAATGTTTGGTTGATTTCACGTTGAGTTCACGTTAGTTGAGCACTCAACCAAATTTAAATCCAAACTAGACGTTTGAACTGGCATCTGTGCCCAATTGGAAGCTTGTTACTGTCATTGCCTAGCTTATCTAGAAGTGGCACAGTCTCTGGAACTCTGGATCCTTCTCCATCTTCTCTCCCTGGGATTGAGCAGTGCTTTTGTGGCCTGGCCCTTATGACAGTGAAGCCTATTTGTAACAATAGCAGTGTGAGACAGGAACTATCTTCTCGGTTTGGTTTCGGTTCGATTATTTAAATTATCACCGTTTTCAATTTTGGTATCAATATTTTTTTAAACATTAAATACATTATGTAATAATGACATTACAATGATTTTATAACTTTTAAATTGACATTTCAAAAGCAAAAATATTAGTGATGCACCGATATGACATTTTTGGCAGATACCGATATCCGATATTTTCCTTGCCAAAAAAAGCGATACCGATAACCGATATAAAACAATTTTGTGGCCTTTTAAGCATTATAGTATAGTTAATTACAGTTAACACACACACATGGATGCAGTGTGTAAGGCACTGCATCTCAGTACAAGAGGCGTCACTACAGTCCCTGGTTCGAATCCGTCATTGTAAATAAGAATTTGTTTTTAACTGACTTGCCTAGTTAAATAAAGGTTACACAAACACACACACACACCACACTGACCAAAAAGTTATTTTGTTGGCATTTACATATGTTGCCATTACCAGTAAAACATAATCAAAACCTATTTCCTTACTTGCTGTGCGGTTTCATTGTTAATTTGTTCAGTCGTTTCATTCTCAACCAAGATTTCTATAGAACGCCGTTTGGGTCTTTGCGTGTCAAAGAAGATACACGTCAAATAACACTAATTCCCGTGTCAAATAAGCTTGTTGACCAATCAGGACCTCAATATAACTGCACGTCACATAATAATTTAATGCGTTCATACATTTTTTACGTAGTTATTACACATTGATTACACTATCACTCGTATTTCATTTGTCACAATGATTCATCGATATGTATGCTATGAAGTTGGTAAAGTTGTCTTGCGCACCTACAGTGCTGGTCATAAAAAAAGCTAGCTAGCTAATGGATACAAACAATGTTCTTCCCCAAAAACAAAGCAAAACGACATAATCTGTTTCAGTAGCTTAAGTTAGCTAGCTAACTATATAGCTAGGTGGCATCATCTAAAATAACCCTAATTTATAAGACAGTTCTTATTTGATTAATGGTGGTCGGACCAATCTATGTGAAGCTAGCAACAATAACGATTAGCCACATCATTGACTGTGATGGAAATGAATACAAATAGTATAATTATGCCATCATTTAATAGATCATGCTAAACGAGGTTGGAATGTTGTTATATAAAATCAACAAAAGACACTAATTTGTTAATTGGACAAAAATCTGTTGAAATCACACTGGCTGTATTATACGTTAGAATTGCATTGGGGGCATACTTATTTCACTGTACAACCTTACCTATGGATTGTGGATCAATGACATGGGGTATCAGTCTACTCAGTGACACCCAGAGAACATTAGCATTGTAGCTCCTATTGCGGGACTCTGAAACAACTGTGAATTGAGCCACATTTATTGTCAACCTATGTGTATTGAACACTATTCCCGAGAAAAACAATACTGTGTGAATGTTTTGGAGTCTGTTAATTTACATTTACATTACATTTAAGTCATTTAGCAGACGCTCTTATCCAGAGCGACTTACAAATTGAAAATAATGACGAGGCAATTAATTCTGAGGAGGATGTTGGGAAAACATTTATTGGGTATTGAGTAGAATGTTACCCCATTTCATTGATCCCCAATCCTTAGGTAAGGCTGTACAGTGCAATATGAATGTCAATACACATAATAGGCTGACGTGGGAGACGATTTCACACAGTCACAGTCCCATGATAAGAGCTACAATGCTGACATTTGAGAAAAACTCTTCACAGTTGTTTTCTGTGGGTGTTACGAGTAGACTGATACCCCATTTCATTGCTTCACATTCCAACCTTGTTTAACATGATCTAGTCTAAATATGGCATGATTCCACCAATTGGAACCTTCTGCATCACTTTCAAAGAGGTTTTCAAACTTTTATTTTGAAGGCAAACCGCAAATTCTATTATTTTGCCTCGTCATTATTGTGGCTAGCTTCACAACACTTAACCCGGTCAGGTCGAGCCTCACTAGCCAGATGAAGCTAGTTGGCTGCTTATAACGTTAACTTTGGGCAACAGGGTTAAGTAGCTGGCGAGCTATTTATTTTCATGAGCTGAAGTTCAATTTCAATAGGCGAACAACAAGTGGCTACCTAGCTAACACTTACTCACAAGGATTCCTAAATCAGCTAAGAATAGTGAAAATTACTGCAGTTTCTACTGATCATTATTTTCAGGCTGGTTGTATTGGTGCTATCTAGGTACCAAGCAAAAGCTAGCCAGCTACCCCAGAATATGTTGTCGAACAAATAATGCTTTATTACCAACGTGGTATTGTAAACACATCGTTCTCGTAGCCGGTCTTTACAGACTTTCTTGTACAGCTTTGATTGTGCTACTGATAGTAGTGGTGGTGCTTGGCTTGCACGTGCAAATTCAGAACACACAACATTTTATAATAGAACTGTGTTATTTGACATGTCAAATAAAAAATTATTTAACGCGTCAAATAATGTTATTTGATGTGTATCTTTTTTGACCCGCAAAGACCCAAACGGCGTTCCATAGTATGTCGTGAATCTAACAGCAGTGACACTATTACGGTGTAACTCCGGTAGGGCAACATCTGAACAATAGCGCAATTGGTAACGTTAGTATGTACCAGTGCTTGGCCAGTCGAGAAAGCCAGCATCACCCACGACAGAGAACGGTTGATTGTCAAGGGCAATGAATTCCATTATCTTGGTGTTAATGGATTTTACCTTTGAATTGTCTCACTGAAATGTTCTTACTCTTTCAAATGACCGCTCGACTTGTACAGGAGGGGGCTAAGTACCTTCACCACCTGGGGGCGGCCCATCAGAAAGTCCAGGACCCAATTACACAGGGCGGGGTTGAGGCCCAGGGCCTCCAGCTTGATGATGAGCTTGGAGGGTACTATGGTGTTGAATGCTGAGCTGTTGTCAATGAACAGCATTCTTACATAGGTATTCCTCTTGTCCAGATGGGATTGGGCAGCGTGCAGTATAATGACGATTACATCGTCTGTGGACCTGTTAGGGCGGTATGCAAACTGAAGTGGGTCTAGGGTGGCCGTTAAGGTGGAGGTGATCCTTGACTAGTCTCAAAAAGCACTTCACGATGACAGAAGTGAGTGCTACGGGGCGGGAGTCCTTTAGTTCAGTTATCTTTGCCTTCTTGGGTACAGGAACAATGGTGGCCATTGAAGCCTTGAAGCATGTGGGGACAGCAGACTGGGATAGGGAGTGGTTGAATATGTCCGTAAAAACACACCAGCCAGCTGGACTGCGCATGCTCTGATGGCGCGCATATGGATGCCGTCTGGGCCGGCAGCCTTGCAAGGGTTAACACGTTTAAATGTTTTACTCACATCGGCCACGGAGAAGGAAAGAGGGGGCGCAGTTCTTGTTAGCAGGCCACGCTGGTGGCACTTACTATCCTCAAAGCGTGCAAAGGTGTTTAGTTTGTCTGGAAGTGTGACGTGGCTTTGTCCCTGTACCGGCATTTCGCTTGTTTGATTGCCTTGCGGCAGGAATAACTACACTGTTTATTTTCAGCCATATTCCCAGACCTATTTCCATGGTTAAATGAGGTGGTTCACGCTTTCAGTTTTGCGCGAATGCCGCCATCCATCCATAGTTTCTGGTTAGGGTAGGTTTTATTAGTCACAGTGGGTACAACATCTCCAATGCACTTCCTTATAAATTCACTCATCGAATCAGCGTGTAGGTCGATGTTATTCTCTGAGACTGACCTGAACATATCCCAGTCCACATGATCAAAACAATCTTGAAGCGTGGATTCCGATTGGTCAGATCAACGTTGAATGATTCTAGTCACTGATACATCCTGTTTGAGTTTCTGCCTATAAGACGGTAGGAGCAAGATGGCGTCATGGTCGGATTTGCCGAAGGGAGGGCGGGGGGAGGGCTTTGTATTCATCGTGGAAGTTAGAGTAGCAGTGGTCAAGTGTATTACCCCACGCATAGTGCAACCAATATGCTGATAGAATTTAGGTAGCCTTGTTCTCAAATTTGCTATGTTAAAATCCCCAGCTACAATAAAAGCAGCCTCAGGATATATGGTTTATAGTTTATAGTCCAGTGAAGTTCCTTGAGGGCCATCTTTGTGTCTGCTTGTGGGAGAATGTACACCACTGTGACAACACCTGACGAGAATTCTCTTGGAAGGTAATATGGCTGGCATTTGATTGTGAGGAATTCTAGGTCAGGTGAGCAGAAGGACTTGAGTTCCTGTATGTTGTTATGATTTCACCATGAGTCTTTAATCATGAAGCATACACCCCCACCCTTCCTCTTCCCAGAGAGGTGTTTATCTCTGTCGGCGCGATGCATGGAGAAGCTCAGTGGCTGAACTGATTCTGACAACATATCCCAAGAGAGTCATGTTTCCATGAAACAGAGAATGTTACAATCTCTGATGTCTCTCTGGAAGGCAACCCTTGCTCGAATTTCGTCTACCTTGACTGGACATTGGCGAGTAGTATACTCGGGAGCGGTGGGCGATGTGCACATCTACGGAGCCTGACCAGGAGGCCACTCCGTCTGCCCCTTCTGCGGCGCCGTTGTCTTGGGTCGGCTTCTGGAATTAGATCCATTGTCCTGGGTGATGGTTCAAACAGAGGATCCGCTTCGGGAACGTTGTATTCCTGGTCGTAATGTTGGTAAGTTGACGTCGCTCTTATATCCAATAGTTCTTCCCGGCTGTATGTAATAAGACTTAAGATTTCCTGGGGTAACAATGTAAAAAATAATACATAAAAAAAACAAAATACTGCATAGTTTCCTCAGGACTTGAAGCGAGGCGACCATCTCTGTCGGCGCCATCTTCAGAACTGTCGCTGTCCCTCTCCTCATTGTGTTGTGTACATTCCTCTCTCATGCGGCCTATGCGGTCTGTGCGTATCTAACCTAAGGCCTATGCGGTCTGTGCGTATCTAACCTAACATAGCTGGCGTAAAAGTGTATCCGTCCAGAGATCCGTGTATGTATGAGCTGGAGAAAACTGGTGCAATGTATCATGGTCATTGTAGTTAATCACCACGTTTCTGTGCTAAACTAGGTTGAAAATTTGCTTAATGAAAACTACAACTCCCTTCAGCCCAGAGTCCCACATAGTTCCGACTTCATTTCTCTCATGAATGATTTGATTTCTCTCTAGAGAAACGGTGAGTTGGGCTCACAAAAAAAATAAAAATGAATGGAATTCAAATATTTGAACCAACTTCGGTCAATTAGTTGTTTAACAACCAAAAAAACAACAACAAAATGTTGGTTAATCGCTCAGCATTACCACTATGATATTACAGCTTCATGACTTCTTCAGAACTACTATGGGCTCGCCTAGCCATCTGATGAGAATCAAAAGAGGGGGCAGCTCAGCACGGACCTTGTTGGATGCCCACGGCTCTGTCAGAGCCAACTCAGCCATTAGCATTACCTCTAACTAGACTACACTGGGCTAAGGGGGCTGACACCACAGCCAAGGGAGACATACTGTAATTAGCGGACAGAAATGCTCCACACTGAGAAGCCACGACCACCACAGGCAGAAACAGGGCTACTCCAATCCCAGAGGACATACAGTTAAGAAAATGTATTCCCTCCTTTCTTTGAGTGCTAGTGTTGAATAAAAAGTTGTGTAAAAAGTGTTAAATACTTTTCTTTGTTTTACATTGATAAATTTTTTCAGCTGTACATTGGTACGAGTAGACGCATTGTAATTTAATTTAAATCCGATAGCTCAATGAAAATGTATAATGGTGATGTTGCAAATTATTGTGATGGCTTAGTGATTTATAATGCAGAGATAGTGATGGTACTCCATCATTGCTTATAATCGCTCTCCTCAAATTAAGTTAAAGTACATTTATCTGATTCACAGAAATCCTATACGACAACAGGTCTAAAATGTACTTCTGACAATAGTGCAGAATCAGCCCAAATGTACTGTATTTGACCTGCAGTCTGAGCTGCCCCAGGCAAAAACATTATTATAGTCAGCCGGCTCTCCAAGCTAGACAGACTTTAAATCGACACGGGAACGATCTGATATGGAAGATTATGAGACTGCTTAGGCGGAAAAAAAGATGTTGGGATGGTTGTTGTCTTTAATATTAACAAAGTGTGTAGGGAAACTAGAACAGAGAACACTTGAATCGACAGCAGCTTTTCATTCATATGCTCGATAACACCTGCAGGAGACTGTGAAATCGATGTTGATATGGCAGTGTGTGACAACAGAGTGTGTGACAAGTAGCTCTGAGGTGCACATCGCCACATGGTTGTACTGTAAACATGTTAAACTCTGACAATACTTCACTTCTGTAAAAATTTTGTGAATTGTCCAAAAACTTCTCTCAAGGCTCCTGGAGGACACTTTGTGGGCTATACTCGGCCTTGTCTCAGGATTGTAAGTTGGTGGTTGAAGATATCCCTCTGGTGGTGCGGGGGCTGTGCTTTGGCAAAGTGGGTGGGCTTATATCCTTCCTGTTTGGCCCTGTCCGGGGGTATCATCGGATGGCCACAGTGTCTCCTGACCCCTCCTGTCTCAGCCTCCAGTATTTATGCTGCAGTAGTTTATGTGTCGGGGGGCTAGGGTCAGTTTGTTATATCTGGAGTACTTCTCCTGTCTTATCCGGTGTCCTGTGTGAATTTAAGTATGCTCTCTCTAATTCTCTCCTTCTCTCTTTCTTTCTCTCTCGGAGGACCTGAACCCTAGGACCATGCGTCAGGACTACCGGGCATGATGACTCCTTGCTGTCCCCAGTCCACCTGGCCCTGCTGCTGTTCCAGTTTCAACTGTTCTGCCTGCGGCTATGGAACCCTGACCTGTCCACCGGACGTACTACCTGTCCCAGACCTGCTGTTTTCAACTCTCTAGAGACCGCAGGAGCGGTAGAGATACTCTCAATGATCGGCTATGAAAAGCCAACTGACATTTACTCCTGAGGTGCTGACTTGCTACACCCTCGATAACTTCTGTGATTATTATTATTTGACCATGCTGGTCATTTATGAACATTTGAACATCTTGGCCATGTTCTGTTATAATCTCCACCCGGCACAGCCAGAAGAGGACTGGCCACCCCTCATAGCCTGGTTCCTCTCTAGGTTTCTTTCTAGGTTTTGGCCTTTCTAGGGAGTTTTTCCTAGCCACCGTGCTTCTACACCTGCATTGCTTGCTGTTTGGGGTTTTAGGCTGGGTTTCTGTACAGCACTTCGAGATATTAGCTGATGTACGAAGGGCTATATAAAATACATTTGATTTGATTTGATTTGACACACAGAGAGAAATTCATTTCAACACCATTAAGACTGACATATGACCAGTAATGGTTGAGCCCTTTTGTATTTGACCCTATTACTGTAATGGCTGATATCTGACTATTAGTGGTTACTCCACATGGTCACATTCTATTACTGTAATGGCTGACATGTGACTATTAGTGGTCACTCCACATGGTCACATTCTATTACTGTAATGGCTGATATGTGACTATTAGTGGTCACTCCACATGGTCACATTCTATTACTGTAATGGCTGATATGTGACTATTAGTGGTCACTCCACATGGTCACATTCTATTACTGTAATGGCTGACATGTGACTATTAGTGGTCACTCCACATGGTCACATTCTATTACTGTAATGGCTGACATGTGACTATTAGTGGTCACTCCACATGGTCACATTCTATTACTGTAATGGCTGACATGTGACTATTAGTGGTCACTCCACATGGTCACATTCTATTACTGTAATGGCTGACATGTGACTATTAGTGGTCACTCCACATGGTCACATTCTATTACTGTAATGGCTGAAAAAACGAGCGTTAATGGACGTCCCATATGCCACAGCTTCAACCCGTGACATGGCTGGCCTTCTAAATCCTGTCTGTGCTGTCCTGTCTACCTTTACCTACCAGTACCTGAATGTTGGTATTATCTGTTCCTACTGTATGTCTTGTTTGCTGTTTTTGTTGTTGACGTAAGTTTTTTTGTACTTATTTTCTCCCTCTCTGATAAATAGGTTAGGCAGGTAGCCTAGTGGTTAGAGTGTTGGACTAGTAACCGAAAGGTTGCAAGATCAGATCCCCGAGCTGACAAGGTAAAAATCTGTCATCCTGCCCCTGAACAATGCAGTTAACCCACTGTTCCTAGGCTGTCATTGAAAATAAGTATTGTTCTTAACTGACTTGCCTAGTTACATAAAGGTTAAAAAATAAATCTAAATTAGGTGCGTGTGGAGGTATGGGGAGATTTGGAGCAGCTTCATTTTTGTATAAAATGTATGCTTTAAATTTCAATTAAAAAACATTATTCTCCCCCATATAAACACTACAGCTAGACCATAACTGAACTGAGCCACCTATGGCAGTAAATCACGAAAGAGGAGTATATCCCTACACTTTAAGTAAACTCTTAATTGTTTTGGTCTCATATGGGTAATGATGTTTTCCCCTGACCTTTGACTGGGGTATCCCTGGCAGCTCAATGTAGCTGAATACACTATGAGATCTAGCCTCCAATAACACAAATATCTTTTTGATATTTTCAAATGTAAACTGACACCACCAGTACTTCCAAGGACCACTAGCATAGGGCATACAGAAGACCACTAGCATAGGGCATACAGAGGACCACTATCATAGGGCATACAGAGGGCTAGTAGCATAGGGCATACAGAGGACCACTAGCATAGGGCAAACAGAGGGTCACAGCATAGGGCATACAGAGGACCACTAGCATACGGCAAACAGAGGGTCACAGCATAGGGCATACAGAGGACCACTATCATAGGGCATACAGGGGGCTAGTAGAAAGGGCATACAGAGGACAACTAGCATCGGGCATACAGAGGACCACTAGCATAGGGCATACAGAGGACCACTAGCATAGGGCATACAGAGGGCTAGTAGCATAGGGCATAGAGAGGACCAGTAGCATAGGGCATACAGAGGACTACTAGAATAGGGCATACAGAGGACTACTAGCATAGGGCATACAGAGGGCCACTAGCATAGGGTATACAGAGTACCACTAGCATAGGGCATACAGAGGGCTACTAGCATAGGGTATACAAAGGACCACTAGCATAGGCCATACAGAGGACCACTAGCATAGGGTAAACAGAGGACTACTAGCATAGGGCATACAGAAGACCACTATTATAGGGCATACAGAGGAACACTAGCATAGGGCATACAGAGGACCACTAGCATTGGGCATACAGAGGACCACTAGCACAGGGCATACAGAGGGCCACTAGCATAGGGCATGCAGATTACCACTAGCATAGGGCATACAGAGGACTACTAGCATAGGTCATACAAGGGGCTACTAGCATAGGGCATACAGAGGACTACTAGCATAGGGCAAACAAGGGGCTACTAGCATAGGGCATACAGAGGACTACTAGAATAGGGCAAACAGAGGACCACTAGCATAGGGTATACAGAGGACTACTAGCATAGGGCAAACAGAGGACCACTAGCATAAGGTATACAGAGGACCACTAGCATAGGGCATACAGAGGACCACCAGCATTGGGCATACAGAGGACTACTAGCATAGGGCATACAGAGGACTACTAGCATAGGGCATACAGAGGACTACTAGCATAGGGCATACAGAAGACTACTAGCATAGGGCATACAGAGGACTACTAGCATAGGGCATACAGAGGACTACTAGCATAGGGCATACAGAGGACTACTAGCATAGGGCATACAGAGGACTACTAGCATAGGGCATACAGAGGACTACTAGCATAGGGCATACAGAAGACTACTAGCATAGGGCATACAGAGAACCACTAGCATATGGCATACAGAGGACCAGTAGCATAGGGCATACAGAGGACCAGTAGTATAGGGCATACAGAGGACCAGTAGCATAGGGCATACAGAGGACCAGTAGCATAGGGCATACAGAGAACCAGTAGCATAGGGCATACGGAGGACCAGTAGCATAGGGCATACAGAGGACCAGTAGCATAGGGCATACAGACGACCAGTAGTATAGGGCATACAGAGGACCAGTAGCATAGGGCATACAGAGGACCAGTAGTATAGGGCATACAGAGGACCAGTAGCATAGGGCATACAGAGGACCAGTAGTATAGGGCATACAGAGGACCAGTAGCATAGGGCATACAGAGGACCAGTAGTATAGGGCATACAGAGGACCAGTAGCATAGGGCATACAGAGGACCAGTAGTATAGGGCATACAGAGGACCAGTAGTATAGGGCATACAGAGGACCAGTAGTATAGGGCATACAGAGTACCAGTAGCATAGGGCATACAGAGGACCAGTAGCATAGGGCATACAGAGGACCAGTAGTATAGGGCATACAGAGGACCAGTAGCATAGGGCATACAGAGGACCAGTAGTATAGGGCATACAGAGGACCAGTAGCATAGGGCATACAGAGGACCAGTAGTATAGGGCATACAAAGGACCAGTAGCATAGGGCATACAGAGGACCAGTAGTATAGGGCATACAAAGGACCAGTAGTATAGGGCATACAGAGGACCAGTAGCATAGGGCATACAGAGGACCAGTAGCATAGGGCATACAGAGGACCAGTAGTATAGGGCATACATTGTGCCTCATGTAACAGTTTACACACCCTTCTTGTTTGGTAAATAACATACGCATCTTTGGTTTAGTGTGTTTACCAACCACTTCAGTGATTTCACATGCTGTAGCATTAATATGCATGAGATGAATAAAACGCGTTTAAAAATTGAACGTGCATTAAAAAGAAAATACCAGAGATAATTTGGCTACATTATGCGTCTGTGCCTCGGTAGGCTCCCAATAGACACATCATTTGCCTTGCAAAATGGATTTTTCACACAGTTTGTTCAGATAGTGTTTAATTTCAGCAACGTGTTCATGTCTGTATGTTAGCGAGTGACATGCTGAGTATCAACAACGCCCATCAAAAAGCTGCTTTCAGGCTGCTAAGAATGTGCCGCTTCTGCCTCCTTCCCTTCTTTGTCATTGTACAATGTGGATGTATAAAATATCTGTACAATGTGGATGTATAAAATATCTGTACAATGTGGATGTATAAAATATCTGTACAATGTGGATGTATAAAATATCTGTACAATGTGGATGTATAAAATATCTGTACAATGTGGATGTATAAAATATCTGTACAATGTGGATGTATAAAATATCTGTACAATGTGGATGTATAAAATATCTGTATAATGTGGATGTATAAAATATCTGTATAATGTGGATGTATAAAATATCTGTACAATGTGGATGTATAAAATATCTGTACAATGTGGATGTATAAAATATCTGTACAATGTGGATGTATAAAATATCTGTACAATGTGGATGTATAAAATATCTGTACAATGTGGATGTATAAAATATCTGTACAATGTGGATGTATAAAATATCTGTACAATGTGGATGTATAAAATATCTGTACAATGTGGATGTATAAAATATCTGTACAATGTGGATGTATAAAATATCTGTACAATGTGGATGTATAAAATATCTGTACAATGTGGATGTATAAAATATCTGTATAATGTGGATGTATAAAATATCTGTATAATGTGGATGTATAAAATATCTGTACAATGTGGATGTATAAAATATCTGTACAATGTGGATGTATAAAATATCTGTACAATGTGGACGTATAAAATATCTGTACAATGTGGATGTATAAAATATCTGTACAATGTGGATGTATAAAATATCTGTATAATGTGGATGTATAAAATATCTGTACAATGTGGATGTATAAAATATCTGTACAATGTGGATGTATAAAATATCTGTACAATGTGGATGTATAAAATATCTGTACAATGTGGATGTATAAAATATCTGTATAATATTGCTGTATAATATTGCTGTATAATGTGGCTGTATAATGTGGCTGTATAATATTGGTATAATATTGCTGTATAATATTGCTGTATAATGTGGCTGTATAATATTGGTATAATATTGCTGTATAATATTGCTGTATAATATTGCTGTATAATGTGGCTGTATAATATTGGTATAATATTGCTGTATAATATTGCTGTATAATATTGCTGTATAATATTGCTGTATAACATTGCTGTATAATGTGGCTTTATAATGTGGCTATATATTGTGGCTGTAAAATATTGCTGTATAATATGGCTGTATAATATTGCTGTATAATATTGCTGTATAATGTGGCTGTATAATGTGGCTGTATATTGTGGCTGTATAACGTGTGGCTATGTCTGTCATCCTGGTGCTTGGATATCAGTGGGAGGTGAAGTGATTAAAAGGTTGAATTAATCCATCAAGTGTCTCTGGCCTACATACTGTTGTAGATAAACTAGCTAGGCCATGTGGAAGGACAGCCTGTTGGTTGTGGAGATCACAGTTACCTTAGACCAGGAAAAAGCCTTATGGAAAAGGACAAACTGGCAAGTGGGCGAAGTTTGTGGTTCCTCAGTAATGAACACAAGATGAGTGCTAACTGACATCAGCATCAGACTCAATTGTGTACAAGTGAAAAATTAATGGAAAGTAGCAATTTAAATAATATTAGTAAGCATGGGACTCTGTCTGCATCTTGTGAAAAAAATCACAGAGGTTAAGAAGAAAATATCCTGACAACAACAATGTTCTACACAAAGGCCATCATTTTGAGAGCACCTAGCACATTTACCATCATTAAACAAATACACTATGCCCAGTCTCGTAATAATTGCTTTTCGTTATCTGCAAGGAAAAACGCAGAGGGGGGTGGTGTTGCTCTGGAAAGAAATATAAGTGTAAGCGGAGAGGCAAGACTGCTAATCTGCCTCTGGAGTACTGCTTTCCAGGATAAAGGGCTGGACCTTTGTGCCCTAATCCTACTCTCTAGGGGCATCATGCAGACCACTCCACACTACATTAGGACGACAGCCGACAGTCATTATCAAACAGTATGGAGTAGCTAGGTCCGGCAATCTCCACCAGTAAAGCCTTCAATTTTCACCTATAGTGGTCATATCAAGATCTAATGTAAATGGAAAGAGAGATTTGTTCAAGTGGCGACACACTCCAACGGGATTACGGAATGGTCAGCATATCAGTCCCTTACGAAAGGGTTGAGGTTGACAGGTCATTTTTTTTGGCGTGCCAGCCGTTGAGCGTGCCAGGCGTGCCAGACTAGCTGCAAACAGGCAATCTTGGAGCGGGCAAGATCTCATCTACAAATGTATTAATATCCCATTGAAATGTGGAAGGTGCATCAATATCAGACCAGGCTATAGCCAGGACTATACATTCAAAAAGTGTATGCATTGTAGTGCGGTAACCTCAAGCTACACTCTCGCTTTGAAACCACAATGATACAGCTCTCTTACTCCCACCTCATTGGCTTCTCACACTGAGAGGACTACTCCCATTGGTGGGCATGACCTTGTGTCAGACACGCTGGAAGTACATTAAGCCGTTGTATATTATTTACGACATTGAGCTTTGGCAAACAATGGAGGAGTAATGGTCTGTTGCAGGGAGACAAGCATCCCTCCTCTTTTATTCACAGGGGTGAACGGGTAACACACTACCATTTAGTGCTCATAAAATGGCTTTTGCCTGCTGGCACAGGCAAAGAGTCAAGACCAAAATAGAGATGGGCATGTCATAAAGTCTCTGGTCATCCAATACATTTCAGTTCCCGGAGTTTGTCTATAGGTCTTTCTTCCACTGTTGAAATAGGCTTTACATTTGTATTGGTGTTCCAACATTGATTTAACATTTATATTTCGTTATTAGAGATAATTGCTAATGCAATCAGTATATTAAAATGTGGGAAGAAGTAGTCTCCTATTTGTCTAGCTCTCTCATCTCTACAATTGGAATGATTTGTTTCTCAGCTAGATGTGACCAGAATCAGTGGGGGTCAGTAGTTTCAGATTTAAAAATTTTTCATTTTCCGTGTACTCTTCAGGAGTTTGCTACAATCTAGCCTATGAATGAAAATTTACAACGTAGGTTGAGAGAAAATTTGAGATGACAGACAGTGAAACATGAACTGACAGTGACACATTCAATACTGCCTTTCACACTCTTCCCTGCATCTAGGTTATCTAGGGTGTAATCATTAGTCCAACAGTTGCAAATGAGAGTTTCTATTGGACAAATTCAGGTATTTTTATCACTGTTTCGTTTGCTTCCGTTTAAGAAACATTTTTCAACACAATCGGCAGAATGAATACACCCCTGATCACGCATAAACACAGTTCACTTTCATAGTAGCCACTTTGTATTCCTTCTCGCCTCAAGGCACTCTACTCCTCTCACCTTTTCCTTTGTTTGTGGACTTCAATGAACAACACATCAGCTGTATGTGACCAGGCTAAAAAACCTTTCCAAGCCAAACCATGTCATAACCATTGCACACAGCCTACATCGTTCTCCCCATATTAGCTAAAGTAACGTCATAGTCAACATAGCTAATAGAACTAATGCGTTAGTAAACCCACTACAATCATGCAGTAACTTTATAGTGTACAATCAGTAAGCACTTACACCGGCATGCCCCAGTGGCAATAATTTAATAAAAACAAGAGCTTACCTTGATTTACCTTGAAGAGTTCCAGTGTTGTGTTGACTAGTCATAGCCAGCTAGCTAACGTAGCATCCATCTGTTTGAGCCGGGTGTTTTAGTAACTGAACTAGCCAGCTGCATTTGCTAGCTAAGTAAGAGAAGCTGAAAGTGAAAAAAATACAACATTTCTCTATCTCCTTCTCCTTCAAAACTGTTCACCTATTGTCTTTCTCTCTCTTTGAGACAACTACTTACCACATTTTATACACTGCAGTGCTAGCTAGCTGTAGCTTGTGCTTTCATTTTCACCATATTAAAATGAGAATTCAGTCACAGGGTTGACCTTTGAATGACAGACAGACATAAAAAAAAGCAACAAAATAACTAGGGCTTTACAATGATGGCGAAAACTTGGAGAAATGTTGGTGTTAAGTGGGTTAAAATATTCTTAGAGGTGACACAGGGTTGACAGAGTGTCACGCCCTGACCGTAGAGAGCGTTTTATGTCTCTATTTTGGTTTGGTCAGGGTGTGATTTGGGTGGGCAGTCTATGTTCTATGTTCTATGATTTTCTATTTCTATGTGTTTGGCCGGGTGGGGTTCTCAATCAGAGGCAGCTGTCTATCGTTGTCTCTGATTGAGAACCATACTTAGGTAGCCTTTTCCCACCTGTGTTTTGTGGGTAATTATTTTCCGTGTGTGTTTGTGTGCACCTCGGTTGCGTCACGTTCTTTGCTGTTTACCTGTTTGTTTTTTGTTTGTTTCGGTTTCACTTTCATTAAAAGATGTGGAACTACATGCACGCTGCACATTGGTCGATTTATGACAGGGAGTTTGAGGATAGCGAGCGTGATACAGAGGGACAAGTTCTTATTCAAATTAAAAATGTTTTGAACTCTCCATGTGGTCTATATTAAATGGCACTTAATTTAATATAACAGGCTTTTAAAAATCAATGTTGGTGCACAATTTCTACTTAAAATATCAAAGGGACGCACAAAGCACCCATCTCGTGGAGCGATCCACTACATCTGGATGGGTACTTTGTCACTTTATATGTAATATTCATATTCATGCATCTGTTTTAACAATCCTCTCCTCTAGGAACCAGACTTGAATCATTACTTGTCATGCTTTCATAACTATTGGTGCTGTGTAGTTGTAATTGTGTTGTATGTTCTTGTATGTTGTTTTTACGTATCTCCACTCCTGCCTACATAATTGCCCCCTGCGGGATAAATCAAGTATTTTGGATTTAATTGAATCTGGAGGAAAACACAGCCAAAGCCAAAAGTTTCCGGCTCACCGCTCTCAAACAAAAGCCAGCGCTACAATTAAGATTCCTAAAGATATTCTTAAATAAGTCATTTGTACTAAAAGGGAAGGTGCCAATGTTATCTCTCAATTTGGTAAGGTCAATCAATTCAGATCTTTCCCCCAGAAAAGACTAGTGGGTGTTTTATTTCAACTGTCAACTCTGATTTAACTCTGTTTACTCAGATATGTAAGGATGTCTGCAGCGTGTTTGTGTCAAAGGAGTCTTGAGTCTAAAGCAGCACAGTGAGGAACTGAAGGTCAAGAACTTGGGTACAAAAGCATAGAGAAATGTCTTGTGGGTGTTTTTTATGTTATTGGGGGGCTTGGGTGGGTGTACGGGTGTTCACAAGTGCAGATGTGACTGCTGCTAACAATTAATGTTTCTAACTTTGGGAGCATGTTATTCTCCACCTTTGAAAGTGACTGGATGTGCGTACATTGCCTTGGACTGACAGTGTACAATGTAGGTGCACAACACACCCTTGTCAACTGAAATGGATGACAAAATGAGAAAAACATTATTTTTAATTTGCTGTGATTAACCAGAACTCTGAAAATAACTTTAAGGTGTGAGGACAGCTGTGAAGGCTAAGCAGTTGCCATAGACACCAATGGAGGAGGAGGAAGGTCTCTTTGTCTGCTAAATTACCGTGGCAACTACAGAATCATTCACAAAAAGCACTGACACGACAGTCAGGATGACATTTGGAACTGTGCTGTTAGCTTGCAGGCCCCCCTGTTCTGATCACCTCCTACCTGATTTGATAATATAGGGTTGCTTTACCACAGCAGTACATACAGCTCATGTTCCTTCACAGGTGTGGATTCATTACTTAACTTTGAATGTTGTTCTTATTGCAAGGAAAGCGAGATGGAAAGATTGAGATATCAGATGGGGAGAGACATAAGGGATGTTTTGTGTTGCTTGCTAGCATGTCTGATTAAATTCATCACATTGGATCACATTGAGTGGGTGTTTCTCCCTATCCCTCTCTGTAGCTCTCTGTCTCACTAGTTTTCTCTCTCAGTAGAGAAAGACATTTTCTATAAACAGTTCAGGGCCTGTCCCAAATTTTTGTCTGGGGTACATTATTTGGCATGACAGCCCCAGTTTGTGAAGCAAAATAAACTGACAGGTTTTCATTGCTGTGCTATTTGTTCAAGTGAAGACACACTCCAAAGGGATTACAGAATGGTCAGCATATCAGCTCTTGACGAACGGGTCGAGTTTGACGGGTCCGTTTTTTGGCGTTCCGACAGCGGAGGCGCCAGCTAGCTGCAAACAGGCAATATTGGAGCGGGCAAGATCGATGTATAAACATAATATTGATTTCATCTATAACGGAGAGCCATTGGTTAGGCTTCTTCTTGCAGTAGGAACCATTAGGGGCAGACCTGGCTGGCTCGTTCCTCATCTGGGACTAATGGCCTATAGTCACCCATATCTCTTTAAGTGATGTCTCCTTCCCCAAGACTGTGGGCCTTGACAATTCTCTCTCTCTGTGTCTCTCCATCTGAGGATTCAAGCCAGCTTATAGAAATGTCTGCGAGAATTTTTTTTGCTGTAAAATCCTGTAATAGGTATATGGATAAGGTCTCTGTGTTAATGAAAACCCTCTCTCAGTAACATCACACCAGCTACTCCTGGTGACTCTCTGCTCAACTTCATCTTCCCCATTTCTTGACAGTATCTCTTTCTTTCTCATTGTTCCCTCTCCCCTCTATGCCAGGACACATCTTTGCATACTTCTAACACACAAACACACAAACACACTTATTAATATATAGTAAGCCATATATAAGCACATAGAGGTTAGGGCACACAGATGCATGCCAATATTCATGAAGAAGCCGAGTTAGCATAACTTTGTTAGACAGAAAAGTAATTAATATTAACCAAGCACACATTTCATACCGAACCAGAAGGAACAGAAGCACGACACATGGTCCAACTCTAATCGAAATGAATTAAAAGTGAATTTGTTTTGAGAATGATTCTCTCAGGCGGCCCCTTCATGCACAATGAATTTTGTGGCACAGGATGCATACGCAATTTTTATACAGATACACACACACACACAGTATATACCCCTACCGGGAAACAAGATGAGAACAATTCAGTGAAGCAGGCATTAGTATAGCCACCCACTCTGGAGTCAGGTTGCTCCCACTCAGGCCAATGCACACAGCTGTGGCTGTCAAGCCATAGAGACTGATGCTAACGCTATCATTACTGTACTGCTAGCACAGTTAGCTAGTGTGCTGCACCACCAACCAGACCAGCACACCACAGAGCCCAGAACAAGTAATGTGTGAAGGGGTGAATTATGGGGTGAATGTCTAACAGACATGGTTGGAAACAAAAAACGAACAATAAGAGGTAGGTATTTCAAATTCAGGTGATTCTGAGCCATGAAGTATTCTCCCTACCCCACACACTCACTGTCTCTCAGTGTGGACAGACAAACTCACAATCTCTCTCTCTCTTTCTCTCAGAGTGGACAGACACAGACTCTCTCTCTCAGTGTGGACAGACTCTCCCTCTCTCTCCCTCTCAGTGTGGACAGACGCAGACTCTCCCTCTCAGTGTGGACAGACTCTCTCTCTTTCTCTCAGTGTGGTCAGAGTCTCTCTCTCTCTCTCTCTCTCTCTGTGTGGACAGTCTCTCTCTCTCTCTCTCTCTCTCTCTCTCTGTGTGGACAGAATCTCCCTCTCTCTCCCTCTCAGTGTGGACAGACTCTCCCTCTCAGTGTGGACAGACGCAGACTCTCCCTCTCAGTGTGGACAGACGCAGACTCTCCCTCTCTCTCCCTCTCTGTGTGGACAGACACAGACTCTCCCTCTCTCTCCCTCTCTGTGTGGACAGACACAGACTCTCCCTCTCTCTCCCTCTCTGTGTGGACAGACACAGACTCTCCCTCTCTCTCCCTCTCTGTGTGGACAGACACAGACTCTCCCTCTCTCTCCCTCTCTGTGTGGACAGACACAGACTCTCCCTTTCTCTCCCTCTCTGTGTGGACAGACACAGACTCTCCCTCTCTCTCCCTCTCTGTGTGGACAGACACAGACTCTCCCTTTCTCTCCCTCTCAGTGTGGACAGACGCAGACTCTCCCTCAGAGTGGACAGACGCAGACTCTCCCTCAGTGTGGACAGACTCTCTCTCTCTATTTTCCTCTCTCCTCCCTTCCACCCTCACTCACTCTCTTGTGGAATGGAGGGAGCAGATATGACGTGCATAGCACATCTGGGTTACTCATGTGGCACAGCGATAGTGTTGCTGCGGCGCCTTGGTTGCCGAGCCACCTCCTCAGTATTGTCTAAAAGCTGCTTAACCTGCAGCTCTCACAAGCTTATCGTTGCATTAACACTCTCTACAGTGTTGTCTTTGTGTGTGTGTGTGTTGAGGGGGGTGACAGATGTGATCTCAGGGGGATAGGAGGATGTGGAGGACTTGTACATGTCCTTAGTATCTTGGGGGGGTATGAGGAGGGAAGCAATGCCAAGGAACCCATCACTACTTTGACCTAGGGCCAAAGATACAACTTTGCTAAGCTAGGCTACTATAACTGTGACTTTGCAAAGGTTGGCTACTCTCAGACAGAGAGTTGCCAAGCTATTCTAGGCCAAAGGATTGGGAGTTCCATAAAACGCTACCACTGTAGGGTAGAGACACTGGAGCTTCACTGAGCCTGCCTATCGCAAGACTGTACTGTATTTCAGCTTTGTTTGAGCTCGTCCACACTAAAACAACAATGGTCCCACAATTCAAGTAGCAGAGACATATTCATTCACCAGGAGCTGTTCAGGAAAATGGGTGGTTTGTTTCCAACAGCTGGAGACAAAAGTCCACAGAGTTCCTCAAATGCTTTAATGTTTTGTTCCTGTAATAGGACTGGTGTTTTTCTTATCTCATCTACCCCCCGCCCCTACCTCTCCTTTGTCCATGGTCCATGATGTCATCTGTTGAGGAGCCAGCACAGAAATAGCTCTGCTGAGTCATCACCATTTTTCTCCTAACACCAGTGAACCATCCATATTCTCTCAGAAGACGTTGTTGACAAAGATTGTGTGTGGGTGCGTGCGTACGCATGTGGTTACCCTTCAGTCTTCCAATCACAAGGACAGAAATCTCCTCGTAGCCATGGAGAAATTCCATATAATTATCATATAAAAAAACATCTCATCATTATCATCTGTCCTCTGTATGATGTGCAATCTGAATTTCCACCTTGTAGGTGGAACAGCACACTGTTGGAAAAGCCCGCTGCAAGTGTCCATTATTCAGGACCCATTTGAAATAATAGAATGAAATAGCAAAGGCCTACAAAACTATGGGAGTCTATAACAACATCAGCCTGTTTGACTGTTAACATATCTTACACTGCTGAGCACCTGGGTCTTGGCCTGTAGAGTCACAGCAGTGACTGCTATAATTTGGGAGCTTGTTAGCGCAATGTCCAGTTAGTACCGGGCTGGGTTAGCATGCCATGCTGGGATGATGTCAAATGATGGGTTAGTTAGCTAAGCTGTGCCTGGTGCCGTGCGGGAAGCAGGAGGGCAAGTAACTGGGGTGTCCACTGCTACTGCTGCCACCCAGGCAGTGCCAACATGAAGAACTATGAGAGAGGACAGGACACGTGCACATGCACACAAGCACGTAGAAGTGCATGCATGCAGGCACACACAACCCCCCCCTCCCAGCTGGCCTGGCCTTCAACCCCATCCTCCCTGTCCTCCTCTTGCTGTAGTAGACCCAGGTGGTGTCTGAGTAATGGCCCCAGAGGAGCAGCAGCACAACGCATTCGTCACCACCTGAACTCTTCACATTTCACATGCTATGTACACAAACACACACACACACACACACACACACACACACACACACACACACACACACACACACACACACACACACACACACACACACACACACACACACACACACACACCTACACACACACACACACACCTACACATCTACACACACACACACACACACACACACACACACACACACACACACACACACACACACACACACACACACACACACACACACACACCTACACACACACACACACACACACACACACACACACACACACACACACACACACACACACACACACACACACACACACACACACACACACCTACACACACACACACACACACACACACACACACACACACACACACACACACACACACACACACACACACACACCTAAACACGCACCTAAACACACACACACACAGAAGGTGTGAATAATTGCCTGCTCCTTCAGGTACAAGCTGGGGTGTGATGTAACCAGTAATTGAAACCCTTGTGATCTCTTTACATTGGCATTTTTGGAAGTGATACATGCATGTTTGCCAATCTAATATTCAACGTTGCCATGTGGCACAATCAAGCTGTTCAAAATAGTATCATTCATCTTGTCTAAATAAGTGATTATTTCTCAACGAGTATATAAATGATCCATCCATAACTGTCAATCAAGGTGACTAAACCTTCCTAATATTGAGTTGCACCCCCTTTTGCCCTCAGAGCAGCCTCAATTCGTCGGGGCATGGACTCTACAAGGTGTCGAAAGTGTTCCACAGGGATAATGCCTCATGTTGACACCAATGCTTCCCACAGTTGTGTTAAGATGACTAGATGTCCTTTGGTTGGTGGATCATTCTTGATACACACAGGAAACTGTTGAATGTGAAAATCCCAGCACCGTTGCAGTTCTTGACACAAAACGGTGTGCCTCGCATCTACTACCATATCCCATTGAAAGGCACTTAAATATTTTGTCTTGACCATTCACCCTCTGAATGGCACACACACAATCCATGTCTCAATTGTCTCAAAGCTTAAAAATCCTTTAACCTGTCTCCTCCCCTTTATCTACACTGACTGAAGTGGATTTAACAAGTGACACTGGGATCGTAGCTTTCACCTGGATTCACCTGGTCAGTCTATGTCATGGAAAGAGAAGGTGTTCCTAATGTTTTGTACACTCAGTGTATGTACATGTTGATAGTCTGTCTGGTCCTTTCCTGTAGGCGACTGGGCTGGGTACCGGGCGGGGGTGTATCTGTGGACGTGCTGTCGGGCTACCTGCTCTGTCTGTGTTTATCTGTTTGAGCGGTGTATTTATGGCCCTTTGCTCATTCATCAGGTGACACTAAGGCCATTTATTACAGTTAACCGTGTCAGTCAAGCCCCAAATCCCTGCTATCCCTTTCCTCCCCAATGACAGTGGATCCCTCTCTCCCTCTCTCCCTGCATTGCTGTATGTTTTGCATACCAATCAGCACTGAGATGAGAGGCGCCCTGCTCTGTATTCAGCACGCCCAGCTACAAGGCAGCTACAAGGCAAGGTAGAGATGGGAAAGAAGACAGACAGACATACAGAGAGAGAGAGAGAGGGCAGGGGGAAAGAGAGAGTGTGTGAGAGAGAGTGGGTAAGAGAGGAAGAGAGAGAGAGGGGGAAAGACTGGCATAAATAAGAAGAGATAGACCAAAAGAGAGATAAATTAAAAGGACCGAGATAAAGTGGGAAGGGATGGATAGTTCTGGTAAATAGAAGGAGCAAGAGGAACAAGTCGTTTTGGATCTAGCTCCGACACTGTTTATTAGGTTGAGAGACAGGGAGGACGTTTTTTGGAGGATACAAAAATAATAGCAAAGTAAGCAGACATCAGAAAAGCACAAACACGGTCAGACAGAATCTATGATGCATAACCTGAGTTTTCTGTAGTCGAAAACTCAAAGATCCCCTTCAATAGTTAGGGTATATTTGTAGGTTTTTTTGTAGGACACAGAACCTGTCCATGGGAAGCTATCGATGTTGTGAACATGTCAAGTGAAGCAATTGTTGTTTTTATACAGCCCTCAAAACAGGGAAATATAATACAGGAAGTAAAAGGCTGATCAACCAACAAGAGAGCTGAATCAGGTGAGAAAGGCTTTGAGGGCATGATGATTGGAGAGGAACAACACCTGCTGACAACTTCAGAAGCATGAGGTAATCAATATGCTGAAAACATCCCTGCACTGTCCTCTCCACATTATTTCCTAACAATGGCTTAGAAATAGAAGGAGATAGAGAAATGAATAACGTTCTGAGAGGTAAGGGCAGGTGTTTTAGCTCTTCTTCTCTCATCTGTAATTAGAAGTGGAAACCTCGGGCCATTCGTCCCAATAGAGATAAAAGAAAAACTCAGTGTAGTCATAAAAAGAGACAGAGAGAAAAACTTAACACAGTCCTTCTGTATGAAGACACCAGACACAGAGGCACGACAGACATCCTGCTGGACATTACCAGGGGGTTATGGGCCAGTAAATACTCTAACCATAGTCTACGTGGGCCTCCTAGGACTCCTAGGAGGAGGAAACTCCTAGGAGGAGGAAAGAGGAGGGAGGCCTTAGGTTCATCTTCTCTTCCCTTAACATAAATTGTCTTCTTCTCTTCTCACCGGTTCATGACCTTCACCAAATATCAATACATTAGCCAAGCTGAAATACAAAGGTTCTTTAATGTGTATGTCATTAGGTGGACCAATTCAGATAATCAGCACAAAAAACACTGTGAGGCTCCGGCAAACACAAATGCGCACACACTCTTGGGTGAATAGGCACACAAGAACACACCAAGTCCTATAATGCCCTTTAACAGCTTCGAAATGGCTGTATTTTCCAATTGCAAACCTTGGAAGACAAATGGACTGTGCTATACACAGGAGTGTCTGCTGAGAGGTAATTATTGTCCCCCACGGTGAAATCGGGGAAGGGACTGTGGATCTGTCTCCCTCCGTCCATTAGTTTGTACGTTAGTCACAAGCGATATCTCAGACAGCACTGGACATATTTTGAAAAATCTTGGGTACAGATGCATCTTGCCATAGAGATCCAGCATTTGCAAAATTACATTGATTGGCCCAAGGCAGGAGCTACAGTAATTAACTGAAATTTGCTAGTCACGCATTATCTCAGTTGGCCCAAGGCAAGGGGGGTGCATAATTGTGGGGGACGACATGTTAACTGTTGCCTTGTTAAATTATTGAACCAGTCAGGGTATTTAAAGTTTCATAGCCAGACATTAGCATCTTAGACAGCAGGCCTGGTGCACTGGCTAGCATGGGGGGCTGAGGGACTTGCGGCGAACACCAACACATACAGTATCTGACCTAGATAGAAGCCCAGCACTGCACCACTCCAACTCCAACCGGAATGCCCAGGTAGAGCAAAGTCAAGGCCAATAGGGATTTGGAGAATAGAATATTACGTCAGCCTAGGAGCAAGTTAGGCACAACAGCTTCCACATACCTGCCAGCTTCACACGCAATAGCGAGGCCAATAGAACGGACAACATAGTGAGGGCTGTTGATAATTAATGACCGTGTATGCATGAGCGTGTATAGGGACAAGGGGTGTAGGTCGAAGGGTGTCATGAGTGTAAAAACATGTTCTTATTAAGGTGTTGAGGTCTAGATGCCATCACCTGGTTGTGGAGATGACTGTGCCCTCAAATAACCTCTCTGCACTCCTGGGAAGTATGATATCACCCCCAAACTCTGCCTCACTCTAACGCTCTCTGCAGGATAACTTCTTCAGGTTTAACTTGTGCTTTGACACTTTAACCAGTCACATTCCAGAGGCCTCTCAGATGGCCACCGTGGTTATGTTCTCTTCAGCTCTGTCACATAATCTCCCTTCAGCCTGTCTCTCTGCGATGGCATGAAATACTCTGACCTGACTCATGCTGGACTTATAAATCCTGTGAGCCCACATTAATCTAACCTTTGATCCTTACACTTTGACGTTACATATGTTTCCTATACATCGATACATGACAAACTAACAGCCGTAACCAAAGCACCTCCTACTAAAGCAATCAGGGTTGTTTGTCTTATTCAGAATTGATCCATCAAATTTTCTTTGGTTCTGACTAACATTTGTCCTCAGAGGAATCTCATTAGGATAACGTTTAGGGTTTAACCCCCTAGAGTCCATGTCCACGCCCCCGTGGGAATCTAATTAGCATAATTAAAACATCCCCATAAAAATCTGTCAATTTAAGCTAGAGATATCTGTTTATTTGCGTTGGGAAAGAAATAACAAATGTTTCTGATCTTTCTTATGTCTCTCAGATATAGGACAGACACATCAGAACAAACTTCCTTTAGATTTTTTGGGGGGACTATCTGTAGGTCCATGTTGTGAATCCGTTATTCAATGTGTTTGTATGGGCTATTAGCAGTAAGGCCCACAAACATTTTCACCCCCCCAAAAAGTATATATTTTTTGGATAATTCAAGGGGTCTTAAAATTCTAAATCAAAGAGCAAAATGATCCTTGGTATGACCTTCTTAAAACAGTTCCATATCACCCCCCGGCTTAGACAGGGCTTAGACGTTTATGTGTTAATGCAGTTAAATCCACAGGAGAGACATATCATGTGACCGGTGAAAGCAGAATAAGATGAAGAGGCAGCCCCATCCATGTCAGCACTGAGGGGATATGTGTGGTTGTTAAAGGGCAATTCTTGACACTTTTCAACCTCATATTCATTATCTCCAGCACCATACCGTGTCTACATACACTATATATACAAAAGTATGTGGACCCCTTCAAATTACAACCACGCTCGTTGCTGACGGTGTTTAAAATTGAGCACACAACCATGCAATCTCCATAGACAAACATTGGCAGTAGAATGGCCTTACTGAAGAGTTCAGTGACTTTCAACGTGTCACTGTCATAGGATGCCGCCCTTCCAACAAATCAGTTTGTCAAATTTATGTCCTGCTAGAGCTACCCTGGTCAACTGTAAGTGCTGTAATTGTGAAGTGGAAACATCTAGGAGTAACAACTGCTCAGCCGCGAAGTGGTAGGCCACACAAGCTCACAGAATGGGACCGCCAAGTGCTGAAGCAAGTAGCGCGTAAAAATTGTCTGTCCTTGGTTGCAACACTCACTACCAAGTTCCAAACTGCATCTGGAAGCAACGTCAGCACAATAGCTGTTCGTCGGGAGCTTCATGAAATGAGTTTCCATGGCCGAGCAGCCGCACACAAGCCTAAGATCCCCATGCGCATTGCCAAGCGTCGGCTGAATTGGTGTAAAGCTCACCGCTATTGGACTATGGAGCAATGGAACGTGTTCTCTTTAGTGATGAATCACGCTTCACCATCTGGCAGTCCAACGGATGAATCTGGGTTCGTCAGATGCCAGGAGAACGCTACCTGTCGCAATGCATAGTGCCAGCTGCAAAGTTAGGTGGAGAAGGAATAATGATCTGGAGCTGTTTTCATGGTTTGGGCTAGGGCCCTTAGTTCCAGTGAAGGGAAATCTTAACGCTACAGCATACAATGACCTTCTAAATGATTCTGTGCTTCCAACTTTGTGGTAAAAGTCTGGGAAAGGCCCTTTCCTGTTTCAGCAAGACAATGCCCCCGTGCAAAAAGCGAGGTCCATACAGAAATGTTTTGTCGAGATTGGTGTCGAAGATCTTGACTGGCCTGCACAGAGCCCTGACCTCAACCCCATCGAACACCTTTGTGGTGAATTGGAACGCCGACTGCGAGCCAGGCCTAATCGCCTAACATCAGTGCCCAACCTCACTAATGCTCTAGTGGCTGAATGGAAGCAAGTCCCCGCAGCTATGTTCCAACATCTAGTGGAAAGCCTTTCCATAAGAGTGGAAGCTGTTACAGCAGTAAAGGGGGGACCAACTCCATCTTAATGCCCATGATTTTGCAATGAGATGTTTGACCCGCAGGTGTCCAAATACTTTTGGTAAACTGGTGTATGTGAAAACGTGTTTCTATGATCT
Source organism: Salvelinus namaycush (assembly GCF_016432855.1). Classification (NCBI taxonomy): domain Eukaryota; kingdom Metazoa; phylum Chordata; class Actinopteri; order Salmoniformes; family Salmonidae; genus Salvelinus; species Salvelinus namaycush. Next base: position 25,904,008 of record NC_052328.1, read on the forward strand.
GTGGTCAAAAAGATAAGAAGAAAGGTCATAAAAAATGCTTCTTTGTGACATCACAAGGTAGTTTCTAGCCAGAGGGAGGTATTTTTCTGCTCCCCACGTCACCTCGAATCTCATAGTGTTTTAAAATCACTGTTTTTCAAATATTTAAACTGTTAAACTTTTTTCAACAAAAAGTCGAAAACTGCAGTTTTCACATACGTAGACACTTGTATTCTGCTGGAGATAATGAAAATGAGTTTAAAAAGTGGTGCAATTGCCCTTTAACCATTTCCTTGCCTGCAGCTACCAGAGCGACACAATAATGGCCTGCCAAGAAATAGTAAAGGATGGCTATTCGAGAACTGGCTGCAACTTCATTAATATTTCATTGCATGTCGAACGCTCTGCTCCACACTGTGTGTGCATATGATTTCTTCACGCTGTAAGGGCTGCCAGGTGGGTGAAGTCAACCACTAGGGAGAGCAGACCACCACTGACAACAGCCCAGCAGCTCTGAGGAGTCCAGAAGGTTCAGTAATGCTGCTTCACATGTACATTCTCTATTGGCCACATGCTCCAGCGTTTGCCCCAAGGCTATTTCCCATGATGCACTACTACTGACCACAATCCCTTGGGGCTCAGTGTCTTGAACTTCTCTCTACCTAAAAGGACCCCTATTTATTTAGCTCTTTCTTTGATCTCCCTCTGACTCACGCACGGACACACACAACCACGTGCACACACACAGACACACACGTACACACAAACCCGACCTGTTGTGGGTCTCTTTTGATCTTAAGCTGGATTGATTAGCCTCCAGCCACTTTCAGATCAGTCCAAACTCAGTGAATGAAAAAAATTACCTGCAACACTGAGCAAGTTAGACAGTCATTTGCTTCTGGAGCCAGGCTGAGCCTAGCAGCGAAGCAGCAAATCCAAATTTGCTCACCCTCAACACAAGCCATCCCTTCTTCCCCCTCTCTCTCTCTTTTTTGTTCTCCCTTTTCCCCGGGAGGAAAGATAAACACCCACACTAACACTGCGCATGCCTCTCCCAAGCCCAGTCAAGCCCAGTCTCAGAGGGAATTGGGGATAAGGCCGTCAATCCCTTCTAATGGGTCACATCTGCACTCAGGAAGACATGAGAGGCCTTGGGAGCTAAAGAGAACTTTCACCATGTCATGTTATTCATTTAATTAAGGATTGGCGAAGACAGTCTTGGTTTCTTGGTGAGGACAAAACTCCAGCCAAGCACCCAAGCAGCTAGATCATAGCACCCAAGCAGCTAGACTCTTAGACGTCGTGCCAGAGAGGAGAGTCGATGTTGATACTAGTTCAAAGCCTCTTAACTTGTAGTTGGAATTGATACCCAATAATGGATCATGGCACACCAGCCATGGACTTAAATGCCGGCAACTGTAAGCTAATAACAGTTAGCAATCCCAGTTTTGAAAATTCTAATCCATAGTTTAAAAAAATAGTAGTTATCTCAGTAGTCCACAAGAACATGTGTTTTGAGAATTTAGTATTACTTTGCCCAAAGTCAGCTGCACAAATGAATTAATTTCCTATACAGCCAACAGTTCAGCACCACCCTCAATGGACAGCTCCATTAGAGCCTTAGAGAGATTCAGCACTAGGGCCTTTGGACGGCTCCTTCTGCCTCCCTGCTGATTCAGCACTGTCATCCGTGAACAACGGACAGGCCTGTGTGTTCCTGTTACCGACTACATCGGACAGCTCCCTGTGGCTGTCCTCTCACATTCAGCATCACTATATTCTCTGTAAGGACACCAACACTAACCCTAGCCAATATACAAACACACAACAAAACAAGCTCATAGACACTAGCTAACACAAAAAACATTTGAGACACATACACACAGAGTATTAAGGCAAAAAAAATCACTCACACAAACACACAATGCTGTACGCTGTATACCCACTTTTATTTCAATGGGCATTTCATATACTCACTGCATAATACCAACTGATGCGTATCAAAGTAGTGTAGTGGAGGTCTACGGCATAGCAATGAATAAGGCTGATTGAACAGTGTCACGTTCTGACCTTAGTTCCTTTGTTTTGTCTTTTGTTTTAGTATGGTCAGGGTGTGAGTTGGGTGGGTTGTCTATGTTAGTTTTTCTATTTCTGTGTTTGGCCTGATATGGTTCTCAATCAGAGGCAGCTGTCAATCATTGTCCCTGATTGGGAACCATATTTAGGTAGCCTGTTTTCTGTTGGGTTTTGTGGGTGGTTGTTTTCAGTCTTTGTGTGTCTGCACCAGATAGAACTGTTTCGGTTTTCACTTTGTTGTTTAGTATTTTGAAGTGTTCACTTTCATTAAATAAGATGAACACTTACCACGCTGCACCTTGGTCCTCTCTTTCTCCCGACGACAACCGTTACAGAACCACCCACCAAAAAAAGGACCAAGCAGCGTGGTAACGGGTAGCAGCAGCAGCGGCTGAAATCTCAGGACTCCTGGGCATGGGAGGAGATTTTAAACGGAGAAGGACCCTGGGCACAGGCTGGGGAATATCGCCGCCCCAAAGCAGAGCTGGAGGCAGCGAAAGCTGAGCGGCGGCGATATGAGGAGGCAGCACGGTAGCACGACAGGTACGAGAGGCAGCCCCCCAAAAAATTTGGGGTGCGGCACACGGGGAGTGTGGCTAAGCCAGGTAGCAGACCTGAGCTCACTCCTCGTGCTTATTATAAGCAGCGCGTTACTGGTCAGGCACCGTGTTATGCGGTTAAGCGCGCGGTGTCGCCAGTACGTGCCCATAGCCCGGTGCGCTATAGGGCAGCCCCCCAAAAGTGTCATGCGAGTGTGGGCATCCAGCCAGGGCGTATGGTGCCTGCTCAGCGTGTCTGGTCGCCGGTACGCGTAGTAGGCACTAGATCTCCAGTGCTTACCCACAGCCCGGTTCAACCTGTGCCTTCACTCTGGAGGGTCTGGGCTAGAGTAGTTATCCAGCCTGGGGGAGTGGTGCCAAGGCTGCGCACCAGAGCTCCAGTGCTCCCCCACAGCCCGGTCCTTCAAGTGCCTCCTTCTAACACCAAGCCTCCTGGAGGTCTCCCCAGCCTGGTGGGTCCTGTGGCAGCCCCACGCACCAGGCTGTCTCTCCGTCTCCTCCCTACAGGTGCGCCCGTCTGTCCAGCGCCGCCTGAGCTGCCCATCTGTCCAGCGCCGCCTGAGCTGCCCGTCTGTCCAGCACCGCCTGAGCTGCCCGTCTGTCCAGCGCCGCCTGAGCTGCCCGTCTGTCCAGCGCCGCCTGAGCTGCCCGTCTGTCCAGCGCCGCCTGAGCTGCCCGTCTGTCCAGCGCCGTCTGAGCCGCCCGTCTGTCCTGAGCCGTCAGAGCCGCCCGCCAGTCAGGAGCCGCCAGAGCCGCCCGCCAGTCAGGAGCCGCCCGCCAGTCACTATGGTGGAGTGGGGTCCACGTCCAGCGCCAGAGCCGCCACCGCGGACAGATGCCCACCCAGACCCTCCCCTATAGGTTCAGGTTTTGGGGGGTACTGTCACACCCTGACCATAGTTTGCTTTGTATGTTTATATGTTTTGTTTGGTCAGGGTGTGATCTGAGTGGGCATTCTATGTTTTATGTCTAGTTTGTCTGTTTCTGTGTTTGGCCTGATATGGTTCTCAATCAGAGGCAGGTGTTAGTCGTTGTCTCTGATTGGGAACCATATTTAGGTAGCCTGTTTTGTCATTGTGGGTTGTGGGTGATTGTCTATGTGTAGTGTTTGTGTCAGCACGATTGTTCATTAGCTTCACGGTTGTCACTTTGTTGTTTTGTAGTGTTCAGTTTTTCCATTAAAATGACGAACACTTACCACGCTGCGTATTGGTCCTCCGATCCTTCTCGCTTCTCCTCGTCAGATGAGGAGGGCGAAGACAGCCGTGACAAACAGATTATAATGTTTAGCTAAACATGTTGATAAACTATTTCTTCACATTTTAAGCACAGCAATGTGCACAGGGAGGTAGGCCCTATGTGGGAATGTTCCAAAAATGTGCACCACACCGGTTTCATGGACAGAGATGAAATAAATCCATTAGAAATGTACAGAGGAGAGATCTAAAGATGCAACAACTATCATGGTTTGCTAATATGACTAGGATAATGCCTTTGGCTGATAGACAATGAAAGAAAGTTGATTTGAAAACCAATAGAACAGTCAGGAGCGCATGTATGAGGAAGTGTTTATAAAATATTTCCCTCAACATTTCACACAGTCTTTTGACTGGGCTAGGGGCCACCAAACACATAAGACCTGCAAGCAGCATCATCCCTAAAGAGCACACTCAATGAGAGAAAAAAGATAGCGAAGAGTGGGGAGAGGGGGAAGAACAAACACATAAAGAGACAAACAACAGCCTTTCCAACACCATGAGAGAGCTGTGAGTTTACAGCAAGGCAGGTTATGCAAACACGCCTCCAGAAACAACAGCCACCGTGTGTGCGGTGGAAGAGATTTGGTGGCGAGCTTTCAGACTAATTTAACATGAGACGCTGAGCCTGTATCATTATATAGAGGCAACAACAGAAAGAGAGAGAAAAGGAGAGATAGAAAGGGATAGAGGAGGCAGAGAGGGAAGGAGAGAGGATAGAGAACAGCAGAAGGATATATTTCCACAGGGAGCGAGGGAGAGTGAGAGATAGAGAGATAGAGCAACTCGTAGAGCAAGGATTTGACCTTGAGAACATGGCAAATGGAGTAGAGAGCACCGGAGATGAGACGTGTAATAAATACCATTTAAAATAACACAAGCATATTGCTATTACGTTGTTATAACTAACTTCTTTCTAAGCAGGGTTTCTTACAAACTCATGAGCAGAACCTGAGACCCACACACACCCAAGGACAGAGGGCTGGCACAGACCTTCCATAAACACTGATAAGAAAAGGGTGCTTGGGTCCGCATTTCACGAGATAATGAGACACACACACATACTCTGTCAGGTTTTGGCCAAGACTGTTCGGGTTTTGGTCACTAGATGTCCCCATTGCACCTTTTTTGTACCTTTTGTTTTTCTTGCTCTAATTATTGTTTGCACCTGTAGGTCATTCCCTTGTTAGTATTTAAACCCTGTGTGTTCCTCAGTTCCTTGCTCAGTGTTTGTAAGTTAGCACCCAGCCCCTGCCCAAGCCTTGTTTTATATAGATATTTCTCTTGTTGGATTTTCCAGAGGTTCTCTGGTTTAGTTCTTGTGTATTATTTGAGTAGTCTTTTGAGGTTTGTTTTTCCCTGCTGTTTTTTACCACTTTGTGGAGTTTCTTTTGTATTTTGGAGGATTTCCACTTTGTGCCTCTTGGCTTTATTTTTGGACATTGTGGATTTAGTTTCTTTGCCTGAAGATTTTGTTCTTTAATTAAACCACCATCTCTAGTACTGCTGTGTCTGCCTCATCTTCTGGGTTCTGACGATTATTAGTGACTGTTTCTCGCACCGGGTCCTGACATACTCAAGGACAGAGGGCTGACATAAACCTTTCATAAACACTGATTAAATAGGAACATCTGCGCACACACCTAATCTCCTGTTTTAGCTGAACATTTGGTAACAAAGAACTTTTGCTGCAAGACTCAGAAGGATGACGCCCAGCTCATCAGGACCAATCTGAGAAGACAACAACCTGATCAGGACCAACCAGAAAACCAGATCTACCAGACTCAACCTACTTTCTGTCCTGTATAAAATGTCTATGTATTTCTGTTATCTGGGCTCTGTCTGCAGGTTCCTTACGAGCTGAATGAACGAGTCCATGCATGCTTGTATCAGATATCTTTACCTCTGAATAAAACTGCTTTTTATTATACGAATATCCACCCTGTCCAGAGTCTCTACTTCGTCTCAGTTCTCCAGTAAACTTGTGATATCAACAAATTGGTAGCAGAGGATGGTTTTCTTCTCTGAATTCGATCCATAAAAGTTGATAGAGAAAAGAGACAAGTGAGAGACGGATCAGAAAGGAAGGGTGACCTGTCCGAAGGAGCAGCCGGGAATCCAGCTCGCCTCAGGAAACTGATCTAGACGGCCGTCAAAACAAAGGTAAGCAGTACCTGTTAAATCAAAAATCTGCATATTGTATAATAGGAAAATCCAAATTTAAAGATCAGAAGTACTGAGGTGGAGTATGGGTTACTGTTAAATTTATGATAAATGTCTATTGTAAATGTAAAAGCAAACATGTAAAGATATCTGAGATATAGAGAGTCACATAGTCGGGTGGAAGCCGTGAGAATCCAAAAAACTTATAGAGAGTCACATAGTCGGGTAGAAGCCGTGAGACTCAGATTCACATAGTCGGGTAGAAGCCGTGAGAATCTAAGTAAATGTGTGTTGTAAAAAGATTCACATAGTCGGGTAGAAGCCGTGAGAATCCAAGAAATTGTGTTATAATTGTAACTGACTTGATAAAAAGATTCAGATAGTCGGGTTGAGTGAGAATTCCGTGAGAATCCAAGTCTAGAAAAGGTTCCCCAGACTTAACAACATTTGATTGGTTAAAACACTTGGAAGTTACCTAGGGGGAATCAACAAAATAAAAATAAAAATACGAGTTCAGATAGCGGGCAATGGTTGACTTGGCACTTAACTAGATGCACTGTGAAGAACTTAACTTGCGATCAATGTATTAATGTTGTTATGTAATAAAATACAAATGTGGAAATGTTAATTTGAATGCTGTGTAAGATTGACCTTTTCACGAGACTCACTAGTTGATAACTTTTGGGAGGACAGCTGAGTCTTCTTTTGGCCCATGGTACAGCCGCCGAGCTGAAAACTGACTTGTATTTTTCCTCTATTGTGATGTTGGTATTTCCATAATTCCTAAAATTGAATTGATAATTGGTTTAGAAGCGCTTGGGTTTATTAATATATTGTTCCGGAAGGGCGATTCCGACACCTTCTGGGAAAATATATAACAAATCGAAAAACTGAAAAACGATAATAACTATTGCAAAATAATTCTTAAAATTGAACTGATAATTGGTTCAGAAGCGCTTGAGTTTGTTAATATATTGTTCCGGAAGGGCGATTCCGACACCTTCTGGGAAAATATATAACAAATCGAAAAACTGAAAAACGATAATAACTTTTGAAAAATAATTCCTAAAATTGAATTGATAATTATTTTAGAAGCGCTTGAGTTTGTTAATATATCGTTCCGGAAGGGCGATTCTGATACCTTCTGGGAAGATACATAATAACTCGAAAAACTGATTAACAGTAATAACTGCTAAATAATTCTTTGTGTACGAGGGTGGGGCACCAGAGATAAGTCGGTGTCAGCGCCGAGAATACATTGCTGGCCTCGGCCAGTGACGGGCTAAGTGCACCAAGATAGTAAAACCCCAGATATAACCTAACTGATAAAATGGCCACCACCACCGTCCCAAAACTTAAGATAAATGAATTTTTAGACCAAAGAATCATGGGTTGGGGCAGTACCAACGGCAGGGGAAGATGCTAAGTCAGTCATTAGGTGGCTACAAACGGAACTCATACCTAGGTATGGTGTCCCACGACAAATCTGATCTCAGGGTCTCGTGTAACGCGCCAATCAAACTTTGAAGGCTAAGATAGCCAAGGTATGTGCAGGTTCGAAGTTGATATGGGTTGAAGCCCTGCCTCTGGCGTTGATGGCCATGAGAGCCTCTCCAGGGGCAGGCACCCATCTCTCTCCTCATGAGATAATGACTGGAAGAGTCATTTCCTGGTCCACCAAGAGAGGGAGGTCATATGCCCGCTCTTGATGTAATTATGTGAAAAAACTGACGGAACTTTCTGCAGCTCTCTCCAAACAGATTCACAAGGTCCGAGAGGGGGAGCTGCCAGGAGGCACGCCACCACTGAATGTAAAATGGTGACTGGGTGGGGATTAAAGTCCACAAGAGAAAGTGGCTAGAACCCAGGTGGACTGAACTGTACGAAGTGAAGGAGGTTACTTCACACTCAGTCCAGGTCAAAGGTAAATCAGGCGCACCTTGGCACCACCTCACACATTGCACTCCAGCACCAACTCCTTCCAGAATTTTGACTGAGGTCAGGGGTGACTTGTGTGCCCTAAATTCGACACCAAATTCAGATCCCTTAGTTTGTGAGAATGTGGAGGAGACTCCCAGTCACACGAACTAAGGAATCTCGCCGGGAAACGGGATATCTCCCTCCCTGGGCAAGATTAGGGATATCTGGCCCATTATTTGTGATATTCCTTCACACACTCATAACTCTTAGAATAGTTGGGGGTGGAGAGCTGTACAGAGAATGGACAGAAGATGGCAGTATTGCAGCACTCAACGGTCTCCCAGCAGACGGGGAGCCTGTTTGAATGCTGGTGACAGAAAAAACTTAGAACCAATTCGGAGTAGAGAGAATACATTTAATAACTTATTTAGGTTAAATTTACAGACTAATGATATTATTGTTATGGATTGGCTGACATGCGATATAAATTTAGCGAAGTATATGGTAAGTTTACACTTTGGAATGGAAAGAGTTGAGAAGTTGATTTTACTTATACGATAGTTTTGCTGCTAAACTTAGTTGGAGTAACTAGATGTTTTGCCTAGAGGCATGAATAAGACAGTCATTTTTGGTATTATATTGGCTAGTTGCTGTGTTCTGAACACAGGCTGAGCGCTAGTAAACGCATATCTTTATTTGAACTATACTAATCTATTTGATAAAAGTACTAAACCTGTATATTTAACATTTGATAATGATTGGCAAATCCATATATTTAACCACAACTTTGAATTTAGCATTGGGTATTATAGGAGGATACAATCTGTACTTTCCCCACCGGGTGTGGCCGTACTAAATTATGCTAGAGAAAATTGGTTGTGTCATTTAGAGGGAAAATGTGTACATTATAGCTTTAAGTTACTTTTCAAAAGTTGCTAAAAGTTATTGGTTTTTGTTTAGGTAACACCAGAGAATTCGAACAATAAGTAAACGTATTCTAAACGTGATCTGTTTTCATTATGGGGAACAATGACCGGCCCGCAGAGTAGAATGGCGGCATGAGAGTTTTTAAAGGGACAGTGTACGTTTATCACAGTTGTATGGTTAGTACATGAAACATCGGGGAAATTTAAAACGAATGATTTAAGGGTATTATCATAATTATTAGGTTTTGTTTTTGTGGTAAACGTTTTGGGTTAAGGGGTTTTCCGTGTTCCGAGAGACAAGATAATATTAGGTGTTTTACTTTCTGAGTTTTATTTAGACAAGGGACTTTGTTAAGATAAAGGGTTCTTTTGGTATGTCTAGATATGGTATGGAACACGAATGTAGGTGTAACCTTTTTGACCTCTTTTCGTTGCATTTTCCTGTGACTTGATCAATCACGGGGGGATGTAGTGAGAATAATGAAATTGTGGTCATTTGGGAATACTAGTTTTGAGGTAAATTGATATAATAGAGTTTATAACTCTTGACCATAATTGTAGTCTTAACCACAGAGGAGTCAGGATTCTGTTTTTAAACATTGGCTATGACGGTTTTGAATGGGCTGTTATTGAATTGGTTTGAACAGGAGATATTTTAAGCCTATAGGGCATGGAAATAAAAGTGATAGAGAGCTTATTAGTAAAGAAAGGAATTTATATGGTTAGCATTTGTTTTGGCCATAAGAAGATAGAGATAGGTTTATTAAGGTTATGTAAGGACTTTAGAGATTGACACTATAAGACATGTTGTTATTTTTAAATCCATGATTTCAGATAAAGTCAAAACAGTGAGACACTTAGTTAATATTGCAAAGGAACACATAGTTGTTATTGACTATTATTAGAAAAAGGCAGACAGATGGGTCTACCCCGCACTGTGGAGACCTTGAAGGTTTGAGAGTAGAGTGGGGAGGGTGGACCAGGAAATGAGCAAGGTAGGCTGTGAAATAAGATAGGAGAGAAAGGGTTTAACATATATAAGCAGCACAGATACATTTTAAAGTAGATAAGTCACTTGACAGAGAATTGGAAAAGAATAGATATGAATGTACGCCCAAGGGAGAATTGGATATGCGGCGAATGAAAGGGACGTTCCTATATTATAATGTACTAAGTCATGAGTAGGTAAGGTTGATACCTGGCCAGGGCCAGGTATCAAACGGGGGAGGGGTACATTGTGGTCTAGGATAGGATGGGGCCTATTGGATAATAAACTAATTTAAAATAAAAAATTCTAGCTAAAAATAGGCATAGAAGTTAAATATATAATCAGATAGAACAAATGAGAAACTGTTTGTTAACCAAGCCTGTATGTCCAAGATTTTATGCATTGCAGGTGAATTAAAGGAGAAGGTGATTCACTCGGCCTGGGGGCATATCGCACTTGGAGGGTGAGACACACTGACACTGTCGAATGATCACAGAGTTAAGGAGAAGAACCGTTGCTAATAGAGCTCGGGGATCAACTCCTTAATGAAGAATTCCCTGCCCCCGACCTTTCCTCACTGTGTTTGTTCATAGAAGTGAAAGTGTTGCTTGGTCTCTGGCTGATGATGTGTTCTCTGGGAGAGGAGGGGGCTTTACAGGACTACTTGTGGTCCTGAGTTGTCTGTTTAGGATACGATGGGGATGTTACCATCGCAGTGCTGCCGGAGCCACCACCAGTTCCGACGGACCAGGTTCAGCCGGCCTCCTCCACCACTTCAAGACTAAGTCCCACGCCATCACCTGAACTCTACAATCTGGTATAGGTAATAAATGTAAAAGACATCTCAGATAGTGACCAATTGGGGACTGAAACTGGTTATGAGGGAAGGGAGAATATGTGGTTGGCCTACAAAACACTTAATAGAAAGGACTGTGTCGTATGTGGACATGCCAGACCTATTCTGGCTGCTCACCCATTTGCCCTAAGTAAGGGGGAAGGTTGGATGTGCATATTGGAAAGTTTAAGCCAAATTCAACCCTGTGTAAAACTCTGAGTCTTGTGTTCCCAGAAGTCCGTCCCCAGAAGACACCATGGGGAGTTAAGGCATATGGGGGATATTATAGCTGTATCACTGGTACAGGTAGAGGTATAGACTATGGGAGGTTCCCTACCACTGCCTGCATCACTAATGTCACTATTAAATAGAGGTGTTGCTGATGTATGGTGGATGTGTGGACCTGCCAGGCGGTTGACCACATTTTGAAAGGAGATTGTCAGGGCACATGTGTTTTGGCCAGTCTGATAAACACCATTGCCTATTATTGAGGTTACAGCTAACCAACTTTTGGGAGCTGCACATGACAGAGGCTTGAGACCAACCCAGGAGACGGCAGAAACGTGACGCTCCTTGGTCCAAGAGTACAGATAACATCCACACCAACCTGTTGGGGGTCCCAATAGGGGTCCCCCACGAATTCCAGACATTAAACAGGAATGATGGCCTGTGGCATCTGATGCCCATCATTGGCCCAGCTATTGTTGATGCTAAACAAAATGCCTGGATCAATTATATCTACTATAATTAATGATGATTTGTTAAATACACCCACACAGCACTTACGGGGATGGCTGAATAATTGGATGCTACCTTTCAAACCAGTAGACAAAATAGACTAGCACTGGACATGATTCTGGCCATCCAGGGAGGCGTATGTAAAATGTTTGGAGAACAGTGTTAGACGTTTGTCCCTAACAATACTAGTCCGGATGGGAGCATTTCAAAAGCTCTGAGTGGGTTGGCAGGGTTATCGGTGGAGGTGAGGGGTCTTGCAGGTGTGGAGGAGGGTGGACTGGTCCCTTGGCTGGGTGGTTGGTTTGGTAAGTACACTGCAATGATGATTACTGGATTTCTGACACTAGTTGTTGTTTTTCATTTCTGTGCTGCCTGTATCATACCTTGTTTGAAGAAGTCTGTTACAGATGTGGCAAGGGCCTCTGGTATGATGCCGCTGCTTGATGCTCCAGTAGGAGAGGCTGATACGGAATCAAGCTTTCGCAGGAGAGTGTGCCTGAAAGAGGAGGACCCTTGGTTTGCTGTAGTTGATGTTGTCGAATGAATAAAACGTGATGTTTGTCCTCCCTGTTGTGAAGGTTTGAAGTTCCCGGGTGGCGACGAGCCCACCTGGTACAGGTTGTATAGAGGGATGGACCTAAGGGTTTAACATATTCTCGTTTTTTGGTTACTAATGTGTGATTGGCCACTCCAGGTGTAGTTATTGGAGTGGTCTCATTTTTGGTCCTTGCTCATTTACGACTCAACTTACATTGATGCTATTGGTGTCCCTAGGGGGTGCCAGATGAATATAAACTGGTGGACCAAGTGGCAGCTGGGCTTGAATCTTCTGTTTGTTGGTGGTGCACAGTTAATAAAAATGTGGACCGAATCAATTACATTCATTTTAATGTTCAGAAACTAGGAAATTGGACTCAACAAGGCTTCGAGGCGGTCCATGGCCAATTGGAAGCTACTTCCCTGATGGCATTCCAAAATAGAATCGCGGTGGATATGTTGTTGGCTGAACGCGGAGGTGTTTGTGCCATGTTCGGGGAGCAATGTTGTACTTTCATTCCCAATAACACAGCAACTGATGGTAGTCTTACTGTTGCCTTAGAAGGTCTTCGTACTCTTAATGGGAAAATGAAGAGCCACTCAGGAGTGAATACCTCAATGTGGGACTCTTGGATGGATGCGTTTGGTAAATATAAGACGCTTGTTTCTTCCATACTGGTATCTATATCTGTCTTCGCTGCGATACTGGTGCTTTGTGGATGCTGCTGCATTCCATGTATTCGAACGCTGGCCACTAGGATCATAACTACTGCTATTGATCCCAACCAGGCAGAGAAGGGACAGATGTTTCCTCTGCTTGCCCTGGAGGATGCTGAGCCAGGCTATTTGACTGATGACTAATTCAACGCCATTTCTAGCTTTTGTCACGTCTCTTGTGAGACGTGAAGAGGGGGAATTAAAACTTTATCTTCTGATAAAGTTTGCCCTATTCTGCCATTTATAGCTTTTGTCACGTCTCTTGTGAGACGTGAAGAGGGGGAATCAAAACTTTATCTTCTGATAAAGTTTACTCTAATTTTGCCATTTATAGCTTTTGTCCTAGCTTTTGTCACGTCTCTTATGAGACGTGAAGAGGGGGATTTGTAATAAATACCATTTAAAATAACACAAGCATATTGCTATTACGTTGTTATAACTAACTTCTTTCTAAGCAGGGTTTCTTACAAACTCATGAGCAGAACCTGAGACCCACACACACCCAAGGACAGAGGGCTGGCACAGACCTTCCATAAACACTGATAAGAAAAGGGTGCTTGGGTCCGCATTTCACGAGATAATGAGACACACACACATACTCAAGGACAGAGGGCTGACATAAACCTTTCATAAACACTGATTAAATAGGAACATCTGCGCACACACCTAATCTCCTGTTTTAGCTGAACATTTGGTAACAAAGAACTTTTGCTGCAAGACTCAGAAGGATGACGCCCAGCTCATCAGGACCAATCTGAGAAGACAACAACCTGATCAGGACCAACCAGAAAACCAGATCTACCAGACTCAACCTACTTTCTGTCCTGTATAAAATGTCTATGTATTTCTGTTATCTGGGCTCTGTCTGCAGGTTCCTTACGAGCTGAATGAACGAGTCCATGCATGCTTGTATCAGATATCTTTACCTCTGAATAAAACTGCTTTTTATTATACGAATATCCACCCTGTCCAGAGTCTCTACTTCGTCTCAGTTCTCCAGTAAACTTGTGATATCAACAAATGGGAAGCTATTTAATCTGCAATTGAAACAAGGGCTTCTCACCCTCTTGGCACCATCTACCACAGCTGAGCACTCAGAGGAACTCCACCAAGCACAGAGCCCTATTTCTCTCTTACTATCTAAAATTATAAATGCAACATGCAACAGCAGAGTTAATTTAAGAAAATCAGTCAATTGAAATACATTCATCAGGCCCTAATCTATGGATTTCACATGACTAAGAATACAGATACGCATCTGTTGTCCCACTCCTCTTCAATGGCTGTGGGAAGTTACTGGATATTGGCGGGAACTGAAACACACTGTTGTACACGTCGATCCAGAGCATCCCAAACATGCTCAATGGGTGACATGTCTGTTGAGTATGCAGGCCATGGAAGAACTGGTACATGAGGCAGTGCATTAGTATACTGAAACATTAGATGATGGCAGTGGAGTAATGGCATGACAATGGGCCTCAGGATCTCGTAACAATCTCTGTGCATTCAATAAAATGCAATTGTGTTTGTTGTCCGTAACTTATGCCTTTCTATACTATAACCCCACGGCCACTATTGGGCACTCTGTTCACAACATTGACATCAGCAAACCGCTCGCCCACATGACACCATACACACTGTCTGCCATCTGCCCGGTACAGATGAAACCGGGATTCACTTCTCCAGCATGCCAGTGGCCATCAAAGGTGAGCATTTTCCCACTGAAGTTGATTACGACTCCAAACTGCAGTCAGGTCAAGACCCTGGTGACGATGATTAGCATGCAGATGAGCTTCCCTGAGGCGGTTTCTGACAATTTGTGCAGAAATTCTTTGGTTGTGCAAACAAACAGTTTCATCAGCTGTCCGGGTGTCTGGTCTCAGACGATCCTGCAGGTGAAAAAGCCAGATGTGGAGTGGTCTGCGCTTGTGAGGCAGGTTGGACGTACTGATAAATTCTCTAAAATTACGTTTCAGGCGGTTCATTGTAATGAAATTATTATCCAATTCTCTGCCAACAGCTCTGGTGGACATTCCTGCTGTCAGCATGCCAGTTGCACGCTCCCTTAAAACTTGAGACATCTGTGGCATTTTGTTTTCCACAACACAAGAAGCACCTGTGTAATGATATGTCACATTTGTCAGGTGGATTGATTATCTTCACAAAGGATAAATGCTCACTAACAGGGATGTAAACAAATTTGTGCACAAAATTTGAGAGAAATATTTTTGCCCGTATAGAAAATTTCTGGTATCTTACATTTCAGCTCTTATTTCCTGTACGCTCTCTATCTCGCAAAGCCTTTGAACAGCTTCCAATCTTAATTGGTAGAGCAGCAGTTGTTGACAGAGCAGGTGCCAATACCAAGCAATATAGATTCGATTAGACCACTAGATTCTAATCATGATTTCCAATCGTTGCATGCACGCATCACAGTCAATAGATTCAAGATAATAATACCAGGAGAATTAAAATAAGGATTAGCTATCGACAGCACAGGTAAATGTGAAGTCAACCTCAAATCTAACAATCACATAATGTATGACGCAAGCTAGAGGGAGATATTATTCAATTTAGTTCATTATGGCAGCAAAATACACAGTATGAATTCAAAAATGCATTAGAGCTTTTCTATCACACAATTATGACTACAATAGACCAATTTTGCATCAATAGCAGGTGGCCCAATGTCGAAGTCACACAGCACAGTATTTCTGAATCACCCCCTCCGAGAAAATGGATCAGTGGTAATTAGGGTTGAATGAATGAAATCGTTAACAGGCGATTAACCTTGCCACACATGCCGTATACTTGTGTGCTATATTTCTTCTGCACTGTGTGCTGTTTGCTACCTACATTATATAGTAGGTCCCAGTTTCTTATTTCAGAGAGACAGACTATTGAAATAACTTTTTATTTGCCTGAAAGATTCAGCTGGGAGTTCATGAGTGAAGCAGAGGGAGTGAGTGAGGGATCCCATCTCCTCAGTATCACCCCATCACCCACATCTCCTCTGCCTACGAGATGACATTTCACGTGCTGGCTACCACGCCGCTCCACTATTCACACCATGTAGTCACGAGCTCTGAGCAATACTTCCACTCAATATAGTGTACATCTGCAATTTTCTTGATCTGGTGGCCTGATTTGCGGTTGTAGCTCTAGTCGAAGAAGGACTTTGAAAGGTTTGCAAATTACATTTTGCCTATAAAATCATCTTTCTATTCTATGTTACTGTTGCCTGTATTATACCAAGTGTTCTCTTCCATCCATTTGGCAATGTTGCCATGATGCATAAACAAACTTACAAATCAATAACAAAATAAACTAAATATAGGTTCTGAGCTCCTGTACCTAAAGACCTCATGGTTATACACGTACAGTTATAAATGCACATGAATAAATCAAAAAGGGAGTTGCTGCTTTCCTGGACAGATATCAAGCTGAGCTATAGTAAGGCTCTCTGTGAGCTCCCCAACCTGTTTCTCCTGCTGCCATTGTAGAAAACATACCCAGACCCCCTTAACTTAACGCCTCCACAAATAGCACTACTCCAACACGCTTCTTAACACCAAGCGTGTATCTAGGGCTCACACTGTCCTTGGCAAGATGGCGTTGCTATAGTGCCGCATTGATATAAAATCCCCCATTGGCAAAAATGCATTTTAATTTACTTCAACTCGCCTAGAAATGCTGTTTTTATTCTATGCTCAGTCTGCACAACAGCAGTCTAAAGTGGCATAAAAAGGTCCAGCTAGCTAGCCAGGCAGCTATGGTCATTTCCAAGAGTACCCATGAGCACCAACATGTGAAGTTCATAGGAGCATGTCAAATTGAGTGTCAAATAAAAGCTAAGACTCTATATGTTTTAGAAATTAAGGCACATATATACATTTTCAAACCATTTTCCACCTTAAAAATATTTTATAAGTAAAGGCTTTGATTTCTGGTCAAACAGATGGAAACGGGGTCTTAGAAAACATCTACCAGAAAAAGTCTTAAAAATATATATTTTTAAATCAATAAACAATAATGTTGAAAGACCCCTGCCAACTAATATCAACACATATTTAGTTTCTGCCTTCTGTCAGTTAGGAAACATTGCCTTGTGCCTTGAAATTCCGTTACAAAAAAAACAAATTTCTTCAAGATATTTTCTATTTTCTCTCCCTCATGAGGAGGAGGGATAATGAAGGTTCCCAGAATTAATAAGTAAAGGTAGACCTGTCGATTAGTTATAGTGTACTCTACTGTACTCTACTCTACTTTA
Source organism: Salvelinus namaycush (assembly GCF_016432855.1). Lineage (NCBI taxonomy): Eukaryota > Metazoa > Chordata > Actinopteri > Salmoniformes > Salmonidae > Salvelinus > Salvelinus namaycush. Next base: position 25,920,973 of record NC_052328.1, read on the forward strand.
CTGTACTCTACTGTACTCTACTCTACTTTACTGTACTCTACTGAGCTCGACTCTACTTTACTGTACTCTACTGAGCTCGACTCTACTTTACTGTACTCTACTTCACTCAACTGAACTATACTCTACTCTACCTTACTGTACTCTACTGTAGTCTAATGTACTCTACTGAGCTCTACTGTGCTGTACTTTGACGACCAAACTTGTGAAACATAGACGTTATTATATAGTTAGTGTTTTTACTGCTATCAATTTTGTGTTATTTATTAAGTGCTTAAAACTCAGAATTCTGTTGCCAAATTGGTAATATATTTTCTGTAAAATTGGTAACAAGATTTATGCAATTTCTACAATGGGAAATCATAGTAGTCACAAACCACAGTTGGGTTCACAAGTTTTGACAACACAGCACAGTAAAGTACAGTAAAGACAAATAGAGTGTAGTTCAGTACAGCCCAGCACAGCACAATATAGCACATTAGAGTACAGTAAAGAAAGTAGAGTATAGTTGTACAGTAGAGCACACTAGAGTTGAGTACACTATAATATTATACTGTACTGTACTGAACTATACTATACTGTACTGTACTCTACTCTACTGTTCTGGGCTGTGCTGTACTTTGATGACCAAACTTGTGAAACATAGACATGATTGGTTCAGATTTGTTCTGGTCCAGACCAACCAAATTTGGTCTTGTTTGGGGATTTAGCTCATTAAAATAATAGCCAGTGTGTAGAATAATACCCAAATATGCAAAGGAGGATATTACATATTTCTACCTTTGTGTAGCTATTCAGGATACATCACCATGATTATTATGCATTTCTGTGTAGTACAGATCAGGGACCCATGATGAAATTCTGTTACCGCAATTCCATTAGCAGGGGTAAATCCAGTCACTTACTGTAGTTCAATAACCAAAAGCATTTTTTTCAAAGTCATTGTGTCATGTCATAGCTGACACCCCATTCTTACTACAGATATCGTTGAATCTTAATTCAGAGCAGATATTTAACAGAGTTTTTGGAAAACGTGTACACATAAAACTAAGGGAGATTTTACCGAAATTCTGTTGCTAAACTTTGCATCTGCACAGTTCTTCCAGTGAATGTGTTTTTTCAAAATGTTCAGTGTAAATTATTATAAGTAGTCCTTGTGCATAGAGTTGTATGGTTTGTTAAACTTCGAAATCAATGGTTTTTGTTTGGCATACATTTTAAGTGAAATATCGGAGTCGCAGCACACTTCCGCTACTGCGGAATTGCCTGTATACAGTACATATTAGTGTTTATGAAGTGTGTGAATCCCTAAACTTCAGACGAATATACATCAGTCATTGCCTAGAATGTGTTATTCCTGTTTTGGGATGAAACCGACCCAGACCTCCTAATTAAAATATATTATACGTTAGTGGCTCTCTCACAACATGCTACTTCCATATGCACTGCGTGAGCCTAATATATTGTCGGTACGAATATGAACCTCATGTCATGTACTGTAACATGTGCTGTATACAAGCTGACCGTATTATGTCACAGTATTCAGCTATGTGGTACCATACCGCATATTTTAACATGAATGTTGTTAGTGCATGGCATGTATTCACACCTTTGCATATAAAACACTTAAGCATGCAATCGTTATCCGAGGGTGAAAACCACACACATCGCTACCCTGTTTCCACCCACTACCTGGAGAACCAGTTCTGGAGCAGAGTCATAAGTATGAGCGAAACCTGTGTGTGTGACTAATACCCTTTCATCCCCGACAACACATTCAAAGAGCACATTTTAAAACCTCGACCCGGAGACAGAGGGGATCAGAAGAAAGCCTGCCTTTAGCTCTATACACCTCTCCGATTCTACATCTGAAAACACCCAGTATAGTGAGGTAGGCAGAGTTCATTATCCCTATGGTAACTACAAGGCTATCTATAGTAAGATACGCAGGGTTCAAACAAAAGGAAATGGTAGACCAAACCACTTGAATCATCACATACAAGATTACTTTGATGGCCCATTAAACATAATGTTCCCACATGTGTCCATTATGTTCAATGGGAAAATGACCTACGCAATCCACATTTCATCTCACAACTCTTTTAACATTCACGTTCATACCCACACTTACCTACAAGAAATAGAAGATGAACTCTGCATGAAGGTGAAATAATTCAACACAAAGTGGAAATGAAACATTATGTGTGGCACAGCTGCAAGGCACTTCCGGCAATTGATTAAATCATCTGGATATTCATGCAACACTACTAGCATGACACACCACATCATAACTGGGCGGTAAAATTAACCAGGCTGGTACAGTAGAGATTAGTTGATTCTAATCCCACACAATATGCAGATTAGATCTAAACTAGCCCAATCCTAGGGCAAGGAGGAGCGAGACATAGCCTACTGTTATTCAAATTCTAATCTATATGCACTCTCAAAATACTGGGTCTACATTTTCTATGAAACCAAACTAGTAACTTGTTACTCCCGGATAACCATGTTTCCTTTATACTGAGCCATCCCACTGGGCAAACCCAATAATTTTAACGTGGAAATGTGGGTAATTTTTGGGTGAGATGGTGATCAATTAGATTTCAGCCTTTATTCACCCACTCAAAAAGACAGCCAGAAGTTTGTTGAATTCCCACATTTTTATCACTATGCGTTCACCCACCTAAAAGCACAACCAAATTCCAATGGAAATACAAAGTCAGCTATTTTAAATTACGAAAAAGTATGAAAATGTATGTGCTCACTACTATAAATTGCTCTGGATAAGAGCATGAGCTAAATGACAGAAATGTAAAAATGTAAATATTATACAACAACTTAATGTGTTATCACTGTGCTTCATCTAATAGCACAGTCAAATGGCTAGGATTGTAGTTGAGATTACATTAAAGGTACATAGTTCAAGTGATAAATGCTGTTGGTAATTCTGCGCAGATATTTATGTTGTGAAGGTCTCCACAGACCTGCAACCTTTGCATGCTGTCTTGAACTTGCACGCTTTCTATGATTACATAAGAAGACTTTTATAGTTACAGTAACCTCAACATGTGACCATGGATGTGTTACTTGTTTCAAGGTTGAATAAAAACAGTTACATTAGTTTGTAAGATAGCCTTAACTTTAGGTTATTTACTGTATTACAAAAGCCATATTGAATTGTGTTAGGTTGACAACGCAACCAAATATCAACATTTAAAGGAGATGTATCCAATGATTGGATACTTTAAACACGTGAATCCGACATGTTAATGATTAACTTGAAGATTCCATTTGAAATCAACCAAAGCTTGAAACCCTAGGCCTATATTTGTCTATTTTTAGTTGAACCCTGGGTTGAATTGAAACAATAGCTGTTGATGACTTTGTAAATGCTATATAGACCTAAATAGTATTATTGATGATATATGATTGATAAAGTATGGTTACATTTCATTTGCTCTGTTAAACATACCATTTGAAATGACTTCGGTTGCAACAGTGAATCTATTTAGTTATTAAAAGATCTTGCAATAACCATTCTCATGATAGCATATTGGTAGTAGTCCGTGACAAATATTAAAGTTAAGCTTGGCTTGGTTAAAACCCTGGATGGGAAACCAAAGGGACAGCTGTCGATAAATCAACTCTCCTGTAGTAGGTGGAGCCCAGCCTATAGTATATTCTTCTGATAGTGGATGTAACATTGAAGATCTGATGTTATTTCGAAGGTACAAATTCAACATATTTTATAAAAGGTTTGTCTATGTTGAAAATTGGCAAGCATGATGACATAATTACAACCTCAAAACAACAGTTGATGACTTTTTGCAAATCCAATGTAATTTCCAATGTAATTGAACCAACGTGGAATAGACGTTGAATTGACATCTGTGCCCAGTGGGATAGCTCCTCGACATGCTTTTAGCACTAATAGCCATTTAGGCTTGCAGTATTCCATTTTTGGGGTATCTTGTTTCGAATCAACCATATTTGACATCCCATTCCACTTAACCTCTAGCTAGCTTATCCCTGATTAGAACACTGACATGACAATGGCTGAGAGCTCTGCTCTGAAATGATATTGTGGGACCTGGTTCAGTATGGGATTTGGCTTTAGGTTTGGAGCACAGTGATAGGATTTGTTACATACACGGCTTGACATGCACGCATACCAGTAGAGAAAAACACTATCTATGCTATCAGATGTCACAAAAGCTACTGTATATTCAACATAGTGCAATAGCAAAGATTAATTTTGACATGAAAGCAAACCGTCCAAATCTGGACTTAATGTGAAGAGTGGCTGCTTCTAGTGAAAATCTGCAAGTGATTTTCCACTGACAAGGGCTTTTCTGGGGATTTTCTGATCTCTGAATTAGTTATTGTTTAAACATAACATTTACCATAATTTGCACGCAACAAGTGATGTCCTGGATTTGTTATTGCAGATGTTGTGCAATGTATATTAATTGTCATTTAATTTCACCCCATATCCCTCATTCTTAGTCTATTTTGGTTGATGTTTGACACATTCTCAGTAAACTGCAGAGCCTCAGATTATATCAGTTTACTGATTTCAGCACGCTTCTCTCAAACAATATTCAATTCTAAAGCAGAACTCAGCAGGTGCATATTCTCTCATTATTTATCTCAACCATTTGGGCTTACTGGTGAAGAAAAACTCCAGTATGGATGTGTTAGAATGACAGAGAGAGAGTGGGGGTGGGGAGGAGGGAGAGAGAGAAAGCAAGAGAGAGCAAGAGAGAGAAGGAGGGAAGGAGAGAGAGAGACTAAAAGAGGATAACGGGGGGAAGCAAGGAGAAAAGGGATCGCTAGATCAGGAGAGAATGGAAGGGAAAGCAGTAGGAACAGAAATCTGGAATAAAAATTTGCTGTAAATCGATCAATGTTTTTTTTAAGCCGCCGCGCCTAGGCTGTAATGGAGTGAACGTTGTGCGCATATCGATTACTTCTTCCTGCGTGCCAGCGCGGCTATAACTCACACAGCAGGGGCCCACTGACAAGCACCAAACTATGGGACGCTGCAGCGGCAGCCACCGCAGAATCCGCCCCACCCACCCAAACACACACACACACATGTACGCGGGCACACACAACACACACACAACAAAACACAACCAGGAGGGTATTGAGTGTATGACCCTTGGTCAGAATTCCATTAAGAAAAGCATTACCAGCGTAACAGAGGGGTCTTGTGCCATGCACAATGCCTATGGCAATAGCTCTAGCAATATATCACCCATGCCATGAACACACAGTAGGTATTAAGGCTGGAATGGTTGATGATGCTAGTTGGAGGTATCCTGAGAGGGGCCTATGGCTCCCATCAAGCCCTGACAATGCCAAACCAGAGGTGTTAGTGTGGGCATGGAGGCCTGCGTAATCACTGACTAAATCATCACCATCAGTCACATTTACCCAATATTTAAGTGCATTGGAGTTACAGGCCTACCCATCCATTATCACCGCTTTTTTTTGTTGTTGATAGGTGGGCTCTCTCTCTCCCTCTATCTCCCCCTCTCCCTCTCTCTCCCCATCTCCCCCCCCCCCCCCTCTCTCTCCCTCTCCCTCCCACTCCACTGCTCCCTTAACGTTCATTTGCTTTCCCTCCCTGAGTGATAATTTGTGCCACATTCATAGAAGGATGAGATGTTCAATGATGATGTGCCTGGCGGTGGTAACTGTGGAACTACCATGCACTGTGGGGGACTGTGTCACACATGCACTCCTAATGCACTGCTGCCGCCCACGCTACACCACACACTGCAGGCATCACCGCAAAGACACACACAGATAGGCACAGACACACACAAACACACAGGCCAAATAACTTCAATGACCAGTTTATTGGAAGTGGATTTTTTTTAAATATACAGTACCAGTCAAAAGTTTGGACACAACTACTCATTTCAGGGTTTTTCTTTATTTTAATTATTTTATACATTGTAGAATAATAGTGAAGACATCTAAACTATGAAATAACACATATTGAATCACGTAGGAACCAAAAAATTGTTAAACAAATCAACATTTATTTTATATTTGAGATTTTTCAAAGTAGCCACTCTTTTCCTTGATGACAGCTTTGCACACTCTTGGCATTCTCTCAACCAGCTTCATGACGTAGTCACCTGGAATGCATTTCAATTAATAGGTGTGCCTTGTAAAAAGTTCATTTGTGGAATATCTTTATTTTTTAATGCATTTGAGCCAATAAGTTGTGTTGTGGTATACAGAAGACCAAGTCCATATTATGGCACGAACAGCTCAAATAAACAAAGACAAACAACAGCCATTCATTACTTTAAATTACATCAGTCAATCCGTAAAATTTCAAGAACTTTGAAAGTTTTTTCAAGTGCAGTCTCAAAAACCATCATGCGCTATGATGAAAATGGCTCTCATGAGGACAGCCACAGGAAATGAAAACCCAGAGTTACCTCTGCTGCAGAGGATAAGTTCATTAGAGTTACCAGCCTCAGAAATTGCAGCCCAAATAAATGCTTCACAGAGTTCAAGTAACAGACACATCTCAACATCAACTGTTCAGAGGAGACTGTGAATCAGGCCTTCATTGTCGAATTTCTGCAAAGAAACCATTACTAAAGGACACCAATAATAAGAAGAGACTTGCTTGGGCCAAGAAACACGAGCAATGGACATTAGACTGGTGGGCAAATTTGAGATTTTTGGTTCCAACCGCTGTGTCTTTGTGAGATGCAGAGTAGGTGAACGGATTATTTCCACATGTGTGGTTCCCACCGTGAAGGATGGAGGACGAGGTGTGATGGTGTGGGGGTGCTTTGCTGGTGACACTGTCTGTGATTTATTTAGAATTCAAGGCACACTTAACCTGCATGGCTACCACAAAATTCTGCAGCGATACGCCATCCCATCTGGTTTACGCTTAGTGGGACTATCATTTGTTTTTAAACAGGACAATGACCCAACACACTTCCAGACTGTGTAAGGGCTATTTGACAAAGAAGGAGAGTGATGGAGTGCTGCATCAGATGACCTGGCCTCCACAATTACCCGACCTCAACCCAATTGAGATGGTTTGGAATGAATTGGACCGCAGAGTGAAGGAAAAGCAGCCAACAAGTGCTCAGCATATGTGGGAACTCCTTCAAGACTGTTGGAAAAGCATTCCAGGTGAATCTGGTTGAGAGAATGCCAAGAGTGTGCAAAGCTGTCGTCAAGGCAAGGGGTGACTACTTTGAAGAATCTAAAAATACAATATATTTCGATTTTGTAACACTTTTTTGGTTACTGCATGATTCCATATGTGTTATTTCATAGTTTTGATGTCTTCACTATTATTCAACAATGTAGAAAATAGTAAAAATGTATAAAAACCCTTGAATGAGTAGGTGTGTCCGAACGTTTGACTGGTACTGTATATCTATATTTTATATATATATATATATATATTTAAAAAAAAATCTTAAATAATATCATAGTGACTACTGTATACAGAGCATGTCTGCCAAATTTCAGAGTAACAGATCAAGAGATATATAAATGTGTCCGTTATAGCGCCACTGTGTGGTAGATCTAAATATTATTGCATAAGTTGAGTCTGGACAGTATTTGCAACATGTGTACCATATTGTGTTGCAATATGAATATCCTTGACTGATTTATATGCATTTATGTGCCATACCACGCCCACTTGAATGTTTGTCGGTCAATATTGGCCATGGTGTTTTAGGTAGTAGTCTGTAAAAAATGCGTAGAGAGACCTTTGTCTATAGATTCCACATATCAAGTTTTGTGCACATCGGTCATTTGGTGCTAGAAGTGTAGCGTTTTAAGTGTTTTCACAAAATTCTAAATGGCAGACCTTATGTGTGTACCTAGGCAAATGTGTTCCTTGTGAGGATAGGGACTTATGTATCAAATGTCTTGACTTTAAGTCAAACGGGGTGAGGGGCCTGACCTTTCAAAGTTTTCATTTTCAATCTCTTGTTATAGCGCCACCATCTGGCCAATCTCTATGGGAAGACGTATCATTCACCCAAGTTTCGTCAAAAATCGGGCCAGTGCTGTCTGAGATATCGCATGTGACTAACGTACAAACAAATGTAAGGCCGGACGGACGGATCCAGTCCCCTCCCCGATTTCATCATGGTGGACAACAAAAGCAACATGTATGCTGAGACAGAAGAGCAAATTGTCTGAAATAGGCAGAAAGCAATATAAACGGAATGACAGACGACTAATATGCAATTTGCTTACATTGGTGGTTCTCAGAGAAGATATCTTCACATATGTTTTCCAGCGCATACAGACTTGTTCAGAATTCAGAATACTCCATTGTTCCTTATCAATCAGATGCAAACTTGTTTTCGTTTTATGCAACAAATCCCATGGTTTAGTATGCCTATTATCAGACAGCTCCAAGTGTTGTTTGGTACCAAAGTATAGATCACTAAGTAGTTGCAGGGGTCAGAATGATCTAGCCAATCATTGTTCAGGACAGACCTCCATTGGTTGCAGCCTACTTGAGAGTGCAAATACTGTGAGAATTCTTTATGTTTTTATTGGAAGTTGAGGGGCTGAGAAGAGGCAGGTCACATTAATACTTCAGTGTCAGTGTTTGAGAGACTGACTGGCTGCTATTCATGTTCTAAAGAGCAGCACGCTTCTCTCTCTGTAGGGAGTGGGATAGGGAGGGAGAGAGACAGTGGCTGCAGGAGACAGGCAGAATACTGTAGCATTGACGAGGAAACCGCAGTAAATCTAATGGCGCGGGGAAGACAGATGTAGATGCTGAATCTCAATGCATACTAAAACCTCAGACTAATACATAAAGACACATAGAAACACGTTCAGACAAAACTGTGAGTCTGAAGGCAAACTTAATAATACATGTAAGAGAACACTGCACATGTAAACATAACAATGTAAACATATCAATCGGAAACACATGGTGTTCTCACTGAGGTTCTTCCCTCTGGCACAGTGGGGGTCCAATTCCAGTTTAATTCAGTCAACTCAGGAGAAGAACAAAAATTCCCATTCAATAATTTCCTAATTAATACAATTTATTTCAGATTTTACAATTCTTGAATTAGATTTTCTTTGCATCAATTATCCCTCTGCAACTGGATCCTGGACTTCCTAACGGGCCGCCCCCAGGTGGTAAGGGTAGGTAACAACACATCTGCCACGCTGATCCTCAACACGGGGGCCCCTCAGGACTCCAACACCATCATTAAGTTTACCAATGACACACAGTGGTAGGCCTGATCACCGACAACGATGAGACAGCCTATAGGGAGGAGGTCAGAGACCTGTCAGTGTGGTGCCAGGATAACAACTTCTCCCTCAACGTGATCAAGACAAATGAGATGATCATGGACTACAGGAAAAGGAGGGCAGAGCACGCCCCCATTCTCATCGATGGAGCTGTAGTAGAACAGGTTGAGAACTTCAAGTTCCTTGGTGTCTACATCACCAACTAACTAACATAGTCCAAACACACCAAGAGAGTCGTGAAGAGGGCACGACAACACCTATTCCCCTCAGGAGACTGAAAATATTTGGCATGGGTCCTCAGATCCTCAAAAAGTTCTACAGCTGCACCATCGAGAGCATCCGATCGCAAGGCACTACATAGAGCTGTGCATACGGCCCAGTACATCACTGGGGCCAAGCCTCCTGCTATCCAGGACTTCTATACCAGGCGGTGTCAGAGGAAGGCCCTAAAAATTGCCAAAGACTCCAGCCACCCTAGTCATAGACTGTTCTCTCTGCTACAGCACGGCAAGAGGTACCGGAGCGCCAAGTCTAGGTCCAAAAGGCTTCTTAACAACTTTTACCCCCAAGCCATAAGACTCCTGAACAGCTAACCAAATGGCTACCAGGACTATTTGCATTGACCCCCCCCCACACACACACACATTTTTATGCTGCTGCTACTCTCTGTTTATTATCTATGCATAGTCACTTTATCTCTACCTACTGTACATGTACATATTACCTCAATTACCTCGACTAACCTGTGTGTGCCACCTCGCATTGACTCTGTACCGGTACCCCTTGTATTGTTGTTATTTTTCTAATTTCTTCTTTTGTTCAATAAGCAATTATTCAAATCAAATCAAATGTTATTTGTCACATACACATGGTTAGTGTAACGGATGTGAAATGGCTAGCTAGTTAGCGGTGGTGCGCGCTAATAGCCTTTCAATCGGTGACGTCACTTGCTCCGAGACCTTGAAGTAGTGGTTCCCCTTGCTCTGCAAGAGCCGTGGCTTTTGTGGAGCGATGGGTAATGATGCTTCGTGGGTGACTGTTGTTGATGTGGGCAGAGGGTCCCTGGTTCGCGCCCGGGTCGGGGCGAGGGGACGGACTAAAGTTTAAACTGTTACATTAGCAGATGTTAATGCGAGTGTAGTGAAATGCTTGTGCTTCTAGTTCCGACAATGCAGTAATAACCAATGAGTAATCTAACCTAACAATTTCACAACAACTACCTTATACACACAAGTGTAAAGGAATGAAGAATATGTACATAAAATATGTGAATGAGTGATGGTACAGAACGGCATAGGCAAGATGCAGTAGATGGTATCGAGTACAGTATATACATTTGAGATGAGTAATGTAGGGTATGTAAACATTATATGAAGTGGCATTGTTTAAAGTGGCTAGTGATACATTTTTTCATACATTTTTACAGTGTTAAAGTGGCTGGAGTTGAGTCAGTATGTTGGCAGCAGCCACTCAATGTTAGTGGTGGCTGTTTAACAGTCTGATGGCCTTGAGATAGAAGCTGTTTTTCAGTCTCTCGGGCCCTGCTTTGATGCACCTGTACTGACCTCGCCTTCTGGATGATAGCGGGGTGAACAGGCAGTGGCTCGGGTGGTTGTTGTCCTTGATGATCTTTATGGCCTTCCTGTGACATCGGGTGGTGTAGGTGTCCTGGAGGGCAGGTAGTTTGCCCCCGGTGATGCGTTGTGCAGACCTGGAGGGCAGGTAGTTTGCCCCCGGTGATGCGTTGTGCAGACCTCACTACCCTCTGAAGAGCCTTACGGTTGTGGGGGGAGCAGTTGCCATACCAGGCGGTGATACAGCCCGACAGGATGCTCTCGATTGTGCATCTGTAAAAGTTTGTGAGTGCTTTTGGTGACAAGCCAAATTTCTTCAGCCTCCTGAGGTTGAAGAGGCATTGCTGCGCCTTCTTCACCACGCTGTCTGTGTGGGTGGACCAATTCAGTTTGTCCGTGATGTGTACGCCGAGGAACTTAAAACTTACTACCCTCTCCACTACTGTCCTGTCGATGTGTATAGGGGGGTGCTCCCTCTGCTGTTTCCTGAAGTCTTTGTTGACGTTGAGTGTGAGGTTATTTTCCTGACACCACACTCCGAGGGCCCTCACCTCCTCCTTGTAGGCCGTCTCGTTGTTGTTGGTAATCAAGCCTACCACTGTAGTGTCGTCTGCAAACTTGATGATTGAGTTGGAGGCGTGCATGGCCACGCAGTCGTAGGTGAACAGGGAGTATAGGAGAGGGCTGAGAACACACCCTTGTGGGGCCCCAGTGTTGAGGATCAGCGGAGTGGAGATGTTGTTACCTACCCTCACTACCTGGGGGCGGCCAGTCAGGAAGTCCAGTACCCAGTTGCACAGGGCGGGGTCGAGTCCCAGGGTCTCGAGCTTGATGACGAGTTTGGAGGGTACTATGGTGTTAAATGCTGAGCTGTAGTCAATGAACAGCATTCTCACATAGGTATTCCTCTTGTCCAGATGGGTTAGGGCAGTGTGCAGTGTGGTTGCAATTGCATCGTCTGTGGACCTATTGGGGCGGTAAGCAAATTGGAGTGGGTCTAGGGTGTCAGGTAGGGTGGAGGTGATATGGTCCTTGACTAGTCTCTCAAAGCACTTCATGATGACGGAAGTCAGTGCTACGGGGCGGTAGTCGTTTAGCTCAGTTACCTTAGCTTTCTTGGGAACAGGAACAATGGTGGCCCTCTTGAAGCATGTGGGAACAGCAGACTGGGATAAGGATTGATTGAATATGTCCGTAAACACACCAGCCAGCTGGTCTGCGCATGCTCTGAGGACGTGGCCAGGGATGCCATCTGGGCATGCAGCCTTGCGAGGGTTAACACGTTTAAATGTTTTACTCACGTCGGCTGCAGTGAAGGAGAGTCCGCAGGTTTTGGTAGCGGGCCGTATCAGTGGCACTGTATTGTCCTCAAAGCGGGCAAAGAAGTTGTTTAGTCTGTCTGGGAGCAAGACATCCTGGTCCGTGACAGGGCTGGTTTTCTTTTTGTAATCCGTGATTGACTGTAGACCCTGCCACATACCTCTTGTGTCTGAGCCGTTGAATTGCGACTCTACTTTGTCTCTATACTGACGCTTAGCTTGTTTGATTGCCTTGCGGAGGGAATAGCTACACTGTTTGTATTCGGTCATGTTTCCAGTCAACTTTCCCTGATTAAAAGCAGTGGTTAGCGCGTTCCGTTTCGCCGATGCACTTGTTAATAAACTCGCTCACCGAATCAGCGTATTCGTCAATGTTGTTGTTTGACGCAATGCGGAACATATCCCAGTCCACGTGATCGAAGCAATCTTGAAGCGTGGAATCAGAATGGTCGGACCAGCGTTGAACAGACCTGAGCGCGGGGGCTTTCTGTTTTAGTTTCTGTCTATAGGCTGGAAGCAACAAAATGGAGTCGTGGTCAGCTTTTCCGAAGGGAGGGCGGGGGAGGGGCTTATATGCGTTGCGTAAGTTAGAATAACAATGATCCAGGGTTTTACCAGCCCTGGTTGCACAATCGATATACTGATAGAATTTAGGGAGTCTTGTTTTCAGATTGGCCTTGTTAAAATCCCCAGATACAATGAATGCAGCCTCAGGATATGTGGTTTCCAGTTTACATAGAGTCAAATGAAGTTCGTTCATGGCCATTGATGTGTCTGCTTGGGGGGGAATATATGCGGCTGTGATTATAATCGAAGTGAATTCTCTTGGTAGATAATGTGGTCGACATTTGTTTGTGAGGAATTCTAAATCAGGTGAACAGAAGGACTTGAGTTCTTGTATATTGTTATGATCACACCACGTCTCATTAATCATAAGGCATACTTCCCCGCCCTTCTTCTTACCGGAAAGATGCTTGTTTCTGTCGGCGCGATGCGTGAAGAAACCAGCTGGCTGTACCGACTCCGATAGCGTGTCTCGAGTGAGCCATGTTTCCGTGAAGCAAAGAATGTTACAGTTTCTTATGTCTCTCTGGAATGCTACCCTTGCTCGGATTTCATCTACCTTGTTGTCAAGAGACTGGACATTGGCGAGTAGTATGCTCGGGAGCGGTGCGCGATGTGCCCGTCTCCGGAGCCTGACCAGAAGACCGCTTCGTCTGCCTCTTTTACGGCGTCGTTGTTTTGGTTCCCTGGCTGGGATCCGATCCATTGTCCTGGGTGGTTGGCAAAACAGAGGATCCGCTTCGGGAAAGTCGTATTCCTGGTCGTAATGATGGTGAGTTGACGTTGCTCTTATATCCAATAGTTCCTCCCGACTGTATGTAATAAAATCCTAAGATTACCTGGGGTACCAATGTAAGAAATAACATGTATACTGCATAGTTTCCTAGGAACGCGAAGCGAGGTGGCCATCTCTGTCGGCGCCGGAAGTCTGGTTGTTTACTTCAGTTTATTTAGTAAATGTATCTTTAACTGTATTGTTTGTTAAGGTTTAAGTAAGCAGATCACGGTAAGGTCTACACCTCTTCTATTCGAAACATGTGACAAATACAATATGATTTGATTCGATTTGAACTCAATTCAACTCAACTACCACCTCAAACCTCTTAATAAATGCATAGACTGATAAGCTAATCAGCACCACCGTTTCATTACAAGTCATTACCAGTAACTTACAGTATTCATTTGAAGTTCACTATGGGATTTATCTTGTCTCCTTTCTTGTTTGAGTGGTTCCTTTGTGTCTAGCAGAAATAACTAATGTGCCCTATTTTCCAACTGGATTGCAGAAATGACACATATTACACTATATGAAAAATACAAACTTTCAAAGTCATGTCTCCCCGTGTTTCTTGTAGTGAATAAAATGAAAAAAGAACCAACCAACCAGTCTATCCGCTGGGTTACATTTCCTGGCAAAACATCATGAATCATTTGTCTATGAGAATAAGTTCCTGTTTAATTACTGTTTCAATCAGTTACAGGTTTGAGCTACTGTAGCCATGAATTAGAACCTAAAGTTCGGACATACAGTACCTTATACTTTGGGCCACATCCTTTAACTTGCAATGTGCACATGCTCTTACATAAATTAACACTTGATGTTAATGACAGAGTTTTGAATCACAACCTATGGCATTGCCAAGATTTGATAATCTAGCAGTAATAGTTTTCCAGTCAGCTCTGATTGGTGGGGTAATGAGAAGAGCATGAGCTTACAGCCGAGTAAAGAGCTATGTGCAGTGGATTGGCAAAGTAATGAATACAGTAAAACAACATCAAAAAAGTAGTGAAGAGGGCACGACAATGCCTTTTCCCATTCAGGAGACTGAAAAGATTTGGCATGGGTCCCCAGATCCTCAAAACGTTCTACAGCTGCACCATCGAGAGCATCCTGACTGGTTGCATCACCACCTGGTATGGCAACCGCTCAGTATCTAACCGTAAGGCGCAACAGTGGTTAGTGCGTACGGCCCAGTACATCACTGGGACCAAGCTTCCTGTCATCCAGGTCCTATATACTAGGCGGTGTCAGAGGAAGGCCCAAAAAATTGTCAAAGACGCCAATAACACAAGTCATAGACTGTTCTCTCTGCTGCCGCACGGCCAGCGGTACCAGAGCGCCAAGTCTAGGTCCAAAAGGCTCCATAACAGCTTCTACCCCCAAGTCATAAGACTGCTGAACAATTAATCAAATGGCTACAAGGACTATTTACATTGTTTTTACACTGCCACTACTCGCTGTTTATTATCTATGCATAGTCACTTTACACCTACCTACATGTACAAATTACCTCGACTAACCTGTACCCCCGAACATTGACTTGGTACTGGGACCCCCTCTATATAGCCTCATTATTGTTATTTTATTGTGTTACTTTAAAATATATATTTTTTACTTGCGTTAATTTAGTAAATATTTTCTTAAATCTATTTCCTTAAAACTGCAAAACTGCATTGTTGGTTAACGGCTTGTAAGTAAGAATTTCACGGTAAAGTCAACATCTGTTATATTATGCGCATGTGACTAATACAATTTGATTTGGATTTGATTTGGTTCAATTAATAGCTAGTTGCTTAAATCACTGAAAACAACAGGAATGTATTAGAGACATGCTTCTACTGTAGCTAGGCATCTATTTCCTTAATACTCACATCTTTGGCTCATTTGCATAGTTTATTGTTTAATTCCCGCATTCACTAACAGCATTTGAATCAATTTCCTGCGCTGTGTTATCATTTACACCAACCTGGTGGCAGGTAGCCTAGTGGTTAGAGCGTTGGACTAGTGTCACGTTCCTGACCTGTTTTCCTTGTTTTTGTATGTGTTTAGTTGGTCAGGGCGTGAGTTGGGGTGGGCATTCTATGTATTGTGTTTCTATGTTGGGTTTAATGTGTTGCCTGATATGGTTCTCAATTAGAGGCAGGTGTTTGACATTTCCTCTGATTGAGAACCATATTAAGGTAGGCTGTTCTCACTGTTTGTTTGTGGGTGATTGTTGCTGTTGCTGTGTCTGTGCACCACACGGTACTGTCTCGTTCGTTCACATCGTTTATTTGTTTTGTATTTTGTCAGTGTTCTGTTTTGGTTGGATCTTCATTAAATTTCATTATGTATTCAGCACCCGCTGCGCATTGGTCCGCTCAATCACCTATAGACGTTCGTTACAACTAGTAACCGAAAGATTGCAATCAAATCCCCGAGCTGACAAGGTGAAAGTCGTTCTGGCCCTGAACAAGGCAGTTAGCCCGTCATTAAAAATAAGAATTTGTTCTTAACTGACTTGCCTAGTTAAATAAAGATAAAATACATTTTAAAAAACACACTGTCACATTGCTTTTGTCTTAGTATGCTTCTTAAAAAATTCCTTGACAGAATAATTATTCTCTCTGACTGTGCATTTTCGGCAGTTCTTACTTTGTCACGGTTTCTGGGGGTCTGTACTCCCAAAGTTGTTGACTGTTTTTGTGCTTGCCAGTTAGCTAGCAGTGCTCAGCTGTTAGCTGCCAATGGCTAGCAGTTTCTTGCTGGCGATAAAAACAGATGATTGCCATAATGTTTTTGAGTCGTTACTGAATTATTTAATGTAACAAATCAAACATTAAACCTCATAAACAATTAATGGTAATTCACGGTAACCTCGTTAACAATTCATTTAGACCCAGTGTATATTTGAACCAGCCGTTTATTTTCTGAAATGTGTGCCGTTGCTTGGCTATTAAAAGGGACTAGCGTCTGTTCAAGACCCTGCATTTCATTTAAGTTTTTCGTTAGTTAGTATAAATCTCTACTCTGAGAAAAAAAAACACCAGGGAGACACAGAGGTTGAACTCTCAAGACGAGAAAGAAAACCCACCCAAACCCCTTTTGAATTTGTCCTCCAGTACAACAGGCAATACAGAATGATGGCTTATTTCAAGTTTACTGATGCACACACAAACTACTTAGCATCCACATTGTTCTTGAGTCCCAGTCAGGCACCCCTACAAAAACAGACACTGGTAAGTGCACAAGCACCTGAGCAGCTAAGCGGACTATCAGTCACTAAACACAGACTCCAGCCTTTAAAGGGGAATCTGGCCTGTCAGTAGCTGCCTGAGTGCCATGTTCCTGCCCCCTGCCCAAACCCAATGGAGATGATGTGTAGTGCGCCCAAGATGTTTTACGCCCCATAAATCTCAGCATTTGGACGTAGGCCCCTGCCGTCAGCGGCACTTCCTGGGGGAAGGGGAGAGATTTGTGTGTTGTGCTTCCCTGCCGAGGGTGCGGGAGGAATTGATGAATTGGCTTGCGATGCCAAACTGTGACCAAATACATCAAAACCCCTGGTTTACTAAGAACATGGAATGACTTCCATCCAGAAAACATACCATGCCCAAAAAAGTTAAACACACGCACATACAGCAGGTTAGCGTTTTATAGTTATTCATCTTGTTCTGGAGTGGTCACTAGCTGGCACAGCCACAAAGTCAAACAATCAGATTATAAACCCAACTCTAACCCTAACCTTAACCACACTACTAACCCTAATGCCAAATCTAATACTGTACATTGACATGTAATACTGTACATTGACATGTAATACTCTACTGACATGCAATACTGTACATTGACATGTAATACTCTACTGTCATGTAATACTCTACTGACATGTAATACTGTACATTGACATGTAATACTGTACATTGACATGTAATACTCTACTGACATGTAATATTGTACATTGACATGTAATATTGTACATTGACATGTAATACTCTACTGACATGTAATACTGTACATTGCATTGTTATGTGAAAGAACATTATTGTTCATTTCTAACATAGACATGTGGAAGAGAGGAATTGGCGTAAAAGGCCAGCAGAACATTTGCTTTTCCTGTCAATATCAGAGAATAAAAGACCAACGCCAACTCTGATCCTATGGTTATATGTAAGTCGATTTAAACACAACACAGAGGCAATCTACACCGGTCACATCTGGCCACGAGAGATTAACCCATACCGAATATACACAGACAGCTAGCAGCAAAATGTAAACGCTTCTGATCCCTCAAACTTAAAATTGCTTGCCGGGCTAGCCCAAAGCAAATGCGTGATGACATTTAAAACAGAATGGCTGATAAGCAGGAAAATTGTGAAAAACATCTCTAACAAAAAAAAATGATCTAAGCGTTTCAGCAGTGGGAAGAGTATTTCATTAACCTAATGCCTGACCCTCTCAGAGCCAGTCTTGGTCTAAAGTAGCAGACATCAGGAGATTACACAGAGAGACAGAGGGTAAGGCTGGAGATGTAATGTACTGGGGGGACCCAAGAGTGTCCACCTCTACTGCTCTATGTGAGATAACTTCCTGATGCTTTTAAGGCTTGCACACGTCGCACCAAATGTGGATCTAGTGTTCTTCTGTCGTTCAGTGCGCTGTGTTTTAGGGACCATCCGCTGTAGACATCTGACTGCTGACATCTACATGTAAAATCGGTGCACACTCGGTTCGCTAATTACGTTCAGAGGTGCTAAGTACTCTCGGCCAGCAAACGCTATTGGTGTGTCTGAGCCCTGGTTGAACACTAACGTGTTGATAGACTGGAGAATGGGGTATTCCCATTCAACTTGTCTGGATCGTTAGTATTGGTAATCCCTTGGTCACCCAAATTTACATTGAATGCACTCATATAGGCTAGATACATGCAATCATGGACACACACACCACACACACACACAATTTGTGCAGTCAACATCCAGGGGTGTGTGTGTGCAGCGTATTTGCACACAATTATTTTCCCTCATCCCCAAGCTCTCTCCAGAACAGTGAGTGTGTTCTTTGATGTGCGATGGCAGGATTTGTAATGAGACTACTGCTCTGCTACAGTAGCTCTTCCCCCTGGTCCCTGGAATCAGTTGGTCATAGATGCCTGTACTGGAGTATCCCATGTCCTCAACAACCCCCATGAGTATGTGTGTGTGTGTGTGTGTGTGTGTGTGTGTGTGTGTGTGTGTGTGTGTGTGTGTGTGTGTGTGTGTGTGTGTGTGTGTGTGTGTGTGTGTGTGTGTGTGTGTGTGTGTGTGTGTGTGTGTGTGTGTGTGTGTGTGTGTGTGAAAATGTGAAAATGTGAAAATGTGCATACACACCATGTGTGTACAGCGTTGCGAGCAGGGGAGGGAGGGGCTGTACAGAAACGTCTGTTGAGGGTCTTCCATAAGAGAAGCTAAAGTGAAGGCTTAGTGTACCTGATCGTAGGGCAAAGCCCACATGTGCCTCAGCCACCACTGCAGAGTGATTCTTGACTGATTCACCCATGTAGAGCAGGCATTAACACTGGTACCACTGGGCCTCGAGGGACCCCCCCTTCAGGCTAATGAGCATTTTTTCTGACTGCCACATTCAAACAGTGTAATTAATACATTTCATATAAAAGCTATCGCAATAATAATAATTTGGTTGTGTTTATGAAGGCCTTGGGTAACATTAGAATCTGATTTTTATTAAATTTCAAATAACACAATAGCATGTTCATTAGTTTATTTTACTGTAGGCTATATGTAAAAAAATAAAAAATAAAAAAATTCAAGTGTTTTCATAAAGTTATTTGTGGGGTGCCTTTGTTACAACTATGAAACGGAAAACATTTGTGTTGTAACACGGTAACAGCTTATTTTTCAAATGACAAAATAAAATGAAGACCCCAACCACCAAGATGTACGGTCAAGAAGACGCATGGTCAAATGATGAAAACATCAGTAGCCTAAACATCATTAGAAGTGCCATGTGGCCTTGACAAATAGTGAAACTCGGCAGAAAAACAACAATGGCATTATAATGAATGCTTTGATAGTCAAAGATAGTCAATTATTGTCAGCTCGTGCTTACACTGTGTGCGTCTTCACCCAAGGGCATCAGTTGGATTTAATTTAGCTGTTATCCCTTGTCCTAACCGTTGACACAAATATTTATAAATTTCATTTGCTTGACACACTTTCACATACCTTTGTTTGATTGTTGTGTGTAATAATCTTTGGTTGTTATTGTGTCCCCGTCGTCTTGTCATTCTTCAGCACCATCGCGGAGTACAACGGCTGTGCAGGTGCCTTATTTTGCGCAGAGGGAGGGAGGGCCCGTCTCATTTTGTTCATGGCGCCAGGCAAGACTTGTTTTCTTTGCAAACAACTTGTTCGACAATAACAGTGAAGTGAAGAAATTGTCCATGGTGACATTTGTCCTCTTGCCAACGTGAGGTTCCACAAGCCTCATCACCACATTCTCGGAGACGCTCACCTGCTGCCCGATGTGGATCTTTTCCCAGATATTGAAAGCTGGAGCATGATACACCATACATTCTGACCTCATCCCCCAACATCTATAACCACAGCTAAAACAACTACAGCTGCTGCTGCTGAAGAATCAGGAAATATGTCTCAATATGCATCCTATCACAGTCATCTCACTATGACCAAGAGGGGGAGAAAGGGATTGTGTGTCCTGCTCTGTTAGGTTGAAGCTGGCTGTGTTAGATGAGACAAACATTGACTATAAAACAAGTGCTTCTCCATAGACTCTGAATGGTAAATCTCTAAAGATCATTGATTAAACTTTGATTCTAGTCCTAACTGCAGAGCTGATACAGTTGTCCTAGTTAATGGAGAGAAGGGTTTGAGGACCTGTGTTTGGGTACCTGTAGAGAGCAGCATATTCCTGATTCATCAGTAGCTTTATAAG
This sequence comes from Salvelinus namaycush, assembly GCF_016432855.1. Classification (NCBI taxonomy): domain Eukaryota; kingdom Metazoa; phylum Chordata; class Actinopteri; order Salmoniformes; family Salmonidae; genus Salvelinus; species Salvelinus namaycush. The sequence continues at coordinate 25,941,426 of NC_052328.1, forward strand.
ATGATCTCAAACAAAACAACATGTTGTCACGGATTCCCCGGTACTGCTGCTCATTCAGTGCACCAGCTCTGGAAGTCTACGTCACTGGCTTTCTGGGCGTCACTGAACTGGATTCATCACCACCAACCCCGGACTGTCTTGTCTCATTACACACACCGTGTTCCCATTCCCCCTTGTTAGTATGTTATATATGTGCCCTCTGTTCCCCATTGTCCTTGTCGGGTTATTGTTCCCATTTAGGTTGGTCTTGTGAGTACCTGTGCTTTGTTATTTCGGCTTTCGTGCTGCGTGTATTGTGCACTTGTTATTATGGGTCTTGTCCCGTGTATTGTGCACTTGTTATTATGGGTCTCGCCCCGTGTATTGTTATTATGGGTCTCGCCCCGTGTAGTGTATTGCAGGTCTCGTCCCGTGTATTTATTAGAGGTTTAACCTCCCTCTTTTGGTTGGGTTACATCCCTGTGTTTTTGTATACATGTTTGTTTTGGGCTTTGTCCCGGTGCCTTTTCATTGCATGTTGTATTTTTGGGTGGAGTATTAAAACCCTCTATTAGGTATTCCTGCGCCTGTCTCCAATCGTTTACAATGTGACACGTCTTAAAATAGAACGAGTCAACAAAAGAGAGCTGATTCAGACATACAATGCCTGTTCGCACAAAACTGTATGATTTGACAATTTGAGAAAAAACGATTAGTCCCTCATGATAGAGGGGCTGTAGAAATTGGAGAAATATAACAATTGACACCAAAGAAAATAGAACATTTTGACAGAAGGCGTCTTTGTGATGGGGAATAATCATGCCGTAAATAGCTTGTTTGTTGCCCTGCTGCTTCCATTTTCCAATTTTCCCATTTTCCTTCCCTCAAACTAGCCCAATGATTGGATCTGAACTGTAGGATCTTAATTTGACCCGTTTCTCACAGCCGTAAAACAGGAAATGTTCATTATTGTGTGATCATAATTAATGGACTTTTTCGTAGGGGTTGATACATTTTAGTTAGGGCAAATCAAGTCTGACATTTTTAAGTGGAATTGCACACTTTATAACTTTAAACCTCGAATACACTAGTTTCCTGCAACAACAGGGTGATAAAATTAAGATCCTACATCTGTAGATATAGCTACCTGCATAGACAATCCCCTGTCTTCCACTCCACTGCTTATGCTACAACAACCATCAGACATTCAGTTCATTGAAGAGACAAAATGACACATTCAATAAGACATCAGTGTCCACAATGGTTTGGGTATTGTGTATGGGTGTATGTGCATATGTGCATGCACAAGTCTAGCTAAATATTGAATGTGTCCATGGTTGCCCATAGTTCTCTTTTCTGTCACTCTATTGGAAAAGAAAACCTACAAACCCCTTTGCTCAAAGCTAGGGAAAGAGATAGCCATCAAAGCTAGGGTTAGAGATAGCCATCAAAGCTAGGGTTAGAGATAGCCGTCATGGATATGCTATACTATAGAGTCCAACAAACCCCCATAGTAGGCTTTCTACTGTATGTTAAATATTATTACAGCTCATGATAAAGTGCTGGACGAGGGTAATTCATTCAGCCTGCTGGTGTCAAATTGGATAGACCCAATCAGATACTGTGAAAAACACTAACACAGACACAGTCATCTCCTCTCACACACAGGAACAATATGAGAACCCACAGTGAGGTGCTGGTACACAGTAAGAGACCAATCAGTCTCCAGTTTACCCTACACCGACCAGTCTGCCATTGTTACCCAATCTCCAACCGAGCCTCTTCAACCCGTTTTGTGTATACTCCTCTTGTGCTCCTTATCAAACCTTTATGATTTACGATTGATGATTTTTATTAGGATCCATATTAGCTGTTAAAGAAGCAGCAGCTACTCCTCCTGGGGTCCACACAAAACATAGAACATGACAAAATACAGAACTCTAATGGACAGGAACAGCAACCCACATCCAAATTAAGAACACCACGACTAAAGAACACCACGACTAAAGAACACCACGACCAAAGAACACCACGACCAAAGAACACCACGACCAAAGAACACCACGACCAAAGAACCTGTGCGTCTCCAAGCCTCTATTCTGGACTTGGGAACTGTGAAGAGACCCCTGATTGCATGTCTTGTGGGGTATGTATGGGGTTTTAAGCTGTGTGTTAACTGGCTGAACTTTCAGCACGTCAATACTTCCTTTTCACTTGTTTATTTCTCCTTCCTCTGTGCCTTCCTGTTCAAGTGACATAAAAATACAGCTCCATCTCCCTAACCTGTACCCAATAGTGAAGGGACATATGACACAGAACACATAAGGGGCGGTTTGAATGAAACAGTAAAACTCATACAACCAATAGTAGGAGGGGTTGATAGGTCAACGGAAATGCATTATTTCCATGCTAAGTGGTTTCCATGACATTTGTTATTCTACTCATTATGCAATTAAACTGTCAAGCACACTCTTATGTAAATCTGCAGTGTCCTCGGTCCATGAATTTTAATGCCCACTGCCATCTCCCTATAGGCTAATCACATAAATACTAAGGGGTATGAGGAAGTTCTAGGTCATCATGGGACAATACAATTTACTGAGGATTGGTGGCTGCCTTGCACCGTGATACTGTGAAAGCAAGTATGTGTATCTTTGTTTGAACAATTGAAGAAAGAAACACTATAGGTACCTGGAAATGATCCATGATTCCTTTCCCTCACTGCGAGATTGTAAATCACCTTCACGTTTCAGAGAACCTCTGTGCTTTATTCTGTCAGATTTGGGCTTTGGAGGAATAGCCTGGGCTTCCTTTTTCCCCCGGGTTGTCCTCGGGTTATACTGCTATCGTGTTGCAACCCATTACCGGTAAAGCTGGGCCCAGGAGTGAGGAACGGGCATCCGTCCTGCCATCCATCACACCATGGCCCGGACCCTTCCACAGCCATGCAGAAAAACACTCACAAATAAGGATTGTATAGAAGCACAGCCACGCCCGAGGTAGGGTCAATATAACCTGTCACGTGAGAGGAGAGAAGGTAGAGGGGCTCTCCTCTGGAGGATTTTAGTCCATTACTGTCCAGTCTGACAGTTCAATCTCCACAGTCCAGCCCAGAAAACAGTGGTCAAGACAGCTTGGCTAGAGCAATTTAGCTACAACTCAGGCATGTACTACTGGGAGCAGAGTATGGGCGATAAATGCACTGTTTCAAAAATACCTTGAAATCCTTCATATCGGTTGTTGAAAACATGACAATTTACAGTGAGAACAGCCACTAGTGTCTCCCAGAGTTGAAGAATTTACTGTTGTAAAACACGGTTTTAGTACTTTAAACAGTGTCCTTCGCTAAAGTGTTCCCAATATATCTTGAAGGGATTTAAGGCAGGTTCCTAATTTCTTCTACTCAATCAGGACTGAGTTGGAATAATGCCAGTGTAAACAATGACTCAGGGATTGAAACTCATTTATCTCCTAGCAGAAAGCCCAGGAGAGGAGCTGGTTCACAGTACACAAGTAACATTCATTCACATCCAGGACCAAACATCCTTACTAAGCAGAACTTGGAACTTATTACCTAGATCCATAGCATAACCTTACATCTACTGCATTTTATTTTAAGATGTTGTATACATTCCTTATAGCAACATCTAGGCTACATTTAGTACCCAATCTCGTCTTTGACTAAAGGGTCTCTTCATGTTATTGCCTGTAACTGTTGTTGATCTAGATAGGACCTCACTATAATTGGATGTAGGGTATTCTTTGTAGCAAAGACACATAACCAAAGCCAGCCAACACTTACGAGTGGCAGGTAGCCTACTGGTTAGAGCATTGGGCCAGTAACAGAAAGGTTGCTAGATCGAATCCCCAAGCTGACATGGTCAAAATCTGTCATTCTGCCCCTGAACAAGGCAGTTAACCCACTGTTCCTAGGCTGTCATTGTAAATAAGAATTTGTTCTTAACTGACTTGCCTAGTTAAATTTTTAAAAATGTTTAAAGACTTCAGTAAAAATATCTACATTATGTGATAGTTGCCTAGTTGGAGCAAGTCCATTAGAATGCGTGATGCACACCATGCATCAGAACTGCAAGATGTCCTGCAGGGATCAAAGGCAAGTATTAGCTGTCTGTGTGAACAGGTCCAGCCTCATGGCACACAATACCATCAAAATGGAGGACGGAGATGTAGATAGGTCCACTGATCTCCAGTCAGTTAAAGAGGTAAACTACTATGTGTAAGCAATTTGGACGGTACAACAAGTGTAATTTACAACATAGCAAAAATAAATATAAAGTCTTTATAGCATTTACATAGTAATTAGAGTGGTTTATGAGCGCGAACCCAGACAAAAACACACGCTAACCCACATCCTAAACCCAATGAGAGCCTTCCCATTATGCATACCTGTACAACCATATATCATTGTAAACTCATTATTTATTAATGTGTTGGTCCTGAGATATGGGCACAACCTGAGCAGTTTTTTCCTCTCTGTCACAAAGGAGCAATAACTGCCTCAGCTAGGCCTGTATGCAGGGCCATACATCACACCGGCAAAAATAATTCTATCTGGCGCTGAATGGATGCGGAAAAGCGCAGCAAATTGAAGGTTTGGAAGAACGCATTTCGCTAAAGGTTAATATGTGTTTAGATCTGGACGCCTGAAGGGTCGGCCGCATTAATGAGGGTGAGAAGGTTCCAGAAGTGGATGGCATTTGCCCTGAATTCTAATGGCAGAGGAGAAAAATCCAGTACCCAGAGGGACAGTGGGGAGAGAAGGCCATTACAAAGTCCACTGCACAGTGAGAGTTCAGAATAGAACAGTTAAGGTAAGGGAGAGAAACCCACTATTCAGTGATAGACTAGAGTAGAGAGGGAGGCAAGTCAACTACACAGAGAATGTGGAAGCCCATCTTACTTACTGCCAGAGTGGTAGAGCGAGTACCACTACTCTGGGAATGGGGGATGATTGACAGAAGGGGGGACAGAGTTCCGTGACAGAGTGACAGATGTTATAGGGGAGGGAGTTTAGAGACTGATAAACTCCCAATACCATTATGTGGATTTAGCTTTGAGAGAATGAGTAGATTTTCTGACGCAATCCTGTGTGTTGACAGAGAAAGAGACAGAGAGTGAGAGAAAGTGAGGGATATATATATAGAAAGAGAGCAGGACAGAGAGAGACAGGGGGAGAAAGAGAGAGAGAGGCAGAGAGATAAAGAGGGCAAAAGAGTCTAAATCCCATTAATCCCATAGAGACCCAAGCCTGTGCATTAATGGCAGTTGTCTCTAATATGAGGGATGCGTCATCCACGTCCAGTAGAAGGGCCAACAAGGTCCCTTTCCTCTATCGCTGCTCCTTCCTCGTTTCCCTTCCACTGTATGAAACACCGCCCTCTGAAGATAACAGCCAACAACTTAAACATATAAAATAGGGGCACACACGCACACACATAGCACACAAAAGAATTAGATCTAAAATGCTCTCCATCTCTCTCAGCAGTACTTTATCTGCACAGCCACCATTTTGAATAGAACAGCAGTGTGTAGTATGTAACCTTTGTGTGCGCTCTGATGCGCTTTAATAGCACATAACAGCAGAGAGTGTCAGGGTTGTAATTCACATCTGCCATGACACGATTGCTATTGCTCCGTCACTTGCCTGCAATGCTCTCACTTATATTTTAGACAGCTCGCCTGTACAATGCCTCTCTTCGCAAGCGTAATATCAATTGTTAACAGGGCGTTATCAAATGTATTTGTCCAAGCTGTGCCCGGAACATTTGATATATAACTCAAACTGGCTTGTACCACAGTATGAGTCATAATACCCATAAAACCTAGCGGTCAAAGAGTGAAATGGTTCCAATAGTTTTTCCACCATTCATTTTTCCAGTAGGGGATTTTAGAAACAATTAAAATAAAGGCTGTATTTTGTGTAGGCTTACCGTGGCATGAGGTTTTGATAATCCCTCTAGGATGAGGTGACTTTTATCAATATATTCGCCTATATTTACCTCCCAAAATGAAATGCTAATTAACTGCTAACGTGGCTATCATAAATAACTACAAATGCCATGATAATCTGGACGAGACTGCCAAATCGAGGTAAAGATGTTACGACTTCCGCCGAAGTTGGTCCCTCTCCTTGTTCGGGCGGCGTTCGGCGGTCGAAGTCACCGACCTTCTAGCCATCGCTGATCCTCTTTTCATTTTCCTTTGGTTTTGTTTTGTCTTCCATCACACCTGGTTCCAATTCCATCAATTACATGTTGTGTATTTAAACCCCTGTTCCCCCTATTGTCCTTGTCGGTGATTGTTTATTGTAAGTGCTTGTGTACGTCTGTCCTGGTGTGCGTCGGGTTATGTACCCATTATTTGATTGTTCTGTTTTCCGGTGTTTTTTTTGTTATTACACTGCGCCGTTTGGAAACACAGTTTTTGCTTTCCTGCGTCTGACTTCTCTGCCGCCAGTACGCACCCCTTACAAAATATAAGAATGTGGATTAACTATCTGATGTTAGGTAAATGCGGTAAAGAATAAGTTGGCAACAATTTTGTGAACTGTCTTGTGCAAGTTTTAAATTGACACAATACCTGTTCGCAAAGATGTCAGCTAGAGATGATGTGCGGGAGCTTACAGGGACTTGTAGTTTTGCATGATGTCTACTTTGATGCTAATTATAATTTTTGAGTCTAGAGTAAATAGAGCCGAATATACTGATAAAAGTAAACTTGTCCAAAAGAGATTTACATGTTTATCAAAACGTCACGCCAGGGTAAGCCTACCCGAAACAGCCCTTATTTTAAGTGTTTCTAAAATCTCCTATGGGAAAAATGAATGTTAGAAAAACAATTATACCCTGATGAAGACAGCTTGTCTGTCGAAACGTTGGTTATTCAGTTATTACATCTGAGCTTCTAGAGTGTGCGGCTCTCCTTTTCTTTTTCAAGAAAAACAATTGGAACCATTTCCCTGTTTGACCTCTAGGTTTTATGGGTATTATAACACCTCCTCTGTGGAGCTCAATAGGCAGAGCTGTCTTCACACCTGCTGAGATCACACTACAATTAGCCCACAGCTACCTTGACCTGACTCTAAAACAGGGTCAGCAATATCTTGAGATTACGCATTAAAAAAGAATATAATGTGAAACATGAGACAACTGAAAGATAGCGGTACAGTACTTCATACTAAACTGCCGCCATGACTCCTTGTCTCAGTGTCCTCCACTAAGGCCTAGATTCAATCAGATCAAGCATTAACAGGCGAAAGCCGACAGCCGCATAGGTGATGTTTTGGTGGTGTAGGAGGTGGAACTGCGTTGGAGCCGTTAAATCGGTGAGCAGCTGCTCTTGTGATTATTGTCAGGAAGCCACACCCGTCCCACTGGTGTTAGAAGTTCAGAACGAAAAAGTGTAGGCTATATAAAAATAATTACGCTCAAATTGAAAAATCGACAAAAGCAGATTTGATTGAACAGAGCCTAAAGTCTGCCTGTATGCCCGCTCCTAAGCTAGAGAAACAGAGAGCCATCATTCACTATTGACAGGTGGCGGACAGGCCTCTGACAGCTTCATCACTGACATGTTCATCTCAGCGTAAACCAAGCATGTCGGACTGGCCCCCTGTTCCTCAATGCAGTAGCTACCAAAAAGCTGACCATACTTCTTCCTATCCTACCCTACAGCACACATCCACTATACATCACCTTCAATCTAAATGCCTTCTGGTGGATTTCTCGAAGCAGGGCCAATATAAATGTAGATGCATTGAGTAGGCTGTGGAAGGGACGATGAAGCGATGGTGTCCAGTGTAGATGGATGACTCCGCCTCTCCTCTCAGCGGCTGTGTAGAGTCACTCTCCCATAACCCCCCCACTGCAACTCTGCCATGGAGCAGAGAGCCACAGGGCTGAGGCCTGTCACAACCAGAGAGAGTGTCTCACTGAGACGTGTGCCACCGCAATAAGCATGGAGGGGACAGAAAGGGGAAGTGTTGATAGCCTAACGTTGTACTCTGTGAGAGTACCCTGGCACACTCTGAGTGGGTTGTTCCATGTCATGATTAGAGAGTAAAGCCATGTAACAGACTACCCAAGGGCAGGGCCCGGAGCCCTACTGTGTAGCAGAGCATTGCACTTAAGCATTCGGTGTGTGTCTCTCTCTTTGTCGTAGATTGGGGGATTCCATCAAGGTTGCATTGCCCTTGAGGTGAAATTTTACATCAGCCATTTCAATGACACCAAGAGAGTGGAATGGGTGTATATATGAGGCCCAGACTGCTCGCTGACATACCAACCGTTTAACATACTTTTGAATCACCTCAACACACTGATATCAAAAATGTCTTGCAGAAATAACAATTAAGAAATTATATGCACTTATCAACCCAGTTTTCTGATCAGGACTGTCTTAATGGGTTTTGGCTGACAGAAAGGGAGATGTGTGGTAGAGATGAAGGAAAGGAGCCCTGTGCCAGAAAACCAGGCCCCCACAGCATGCACAGCTCAAATGGATCTTAAAAGCTAAAAATAACAGCAGCCAAACGCTCTGCACCTAGATAATCAGAGCCTACGCATGAACACAGGGTTCTGCTAAACTGCTGAGAGGAAAAAAGGCAAAATAATACTGGAATCAATATCTCATGCGGGACACAAGATGGCCCTTCTCATCCTCAGATGACTCACATAATGTATATGAACACACACCCAAAGATGTGTATGCAGCAGTGGTGGCTGGTCGCACTTCAAGTGGGGAGGACGTGCTCATAGTAATGGCTGGAAAGGAAAAAATGGAATGGTATCAAACACATCAAACCCCTTCCATGTGTTTGATACTGTAGCATCATTCCATTCATTATTATGAGCTGTCCTCCCCTCACCAGCCTCCTCTGGTATGCACCTACACTCACACAAACAAGCATGCAGGCACTCAGGCACACGCATATTCAGTTAATGAAGACATGTATCTTTGTGATAACAGCAATTGAATCTGCATGGTTGAAATAAAACATTTAAATGATTGGTACCAAACACATTTAACGATGATTCTCAATAGCTCAGGGTATGTTATTACACATTGAGAACATGTGGTGTCCATGGATGATGATGATGATGATGATGATGATGATGATGATGATGATTGGGAAACAGGGAGAATGGGAATACAGAATTAAAATACAATGAACAAAAATATAAACGCAACATGTAAAGTGTTGGTCCCATGTTTCATGAGCTGAAATAAAAGATCCCAGACATTTTCCATACGCATAAAACACGTATATCTCTAAAATGTTGTGCACAAATTTGTTTACATCCCTGTTAGAGAGCATTTCTCCTTTACCAAGATAATCCATCCACCTGACAGGTGTGGCATATCAAGAAGCTAATTAAACAACATGAACAGTACACAGGTGAACCTTGTGCTGGGGACAATAAAAAGCCACTCAAAAATGTGCAGTTTTGACACACAACACAATGCCACAGATGTCTCAAGTTTTGAGGGAGCATGCAAATGGCATGCTGAATACAGGAACGTCCACCAGAACTGTTGCCAGAGAATTGAATGTTCATTTCTCTACCATAACCAGCCTCCAATGTCGTTTTAGAGAATTTGGCAGTAACGTCCAACTGGCCTCACAACCGCATACCACGTGTATGGCGGTGTAAGGACGAGCAGTTTGCTGATGTCCTAATTGTGAACAGAGTGCTCCATGGTGGCGGTGGGGTTATGGTATGGGCTGGCACAAGCTACGGACAACAAACACAATTGTATTTTATTGATGGCAATTTGAATGCACAAAGACACTGTGACGAGATCCTGAGGCCCATTGTAGTGCCACAACATTCCACAGGCCACAATCAACAGCCTGATCAACTCTATGCAAAGGAGATGTGTTGTGTTGCATGAGGCAAATGGTGATCATACCAGATACTGACTGGTTTTCTGATCCACGCCCCTACTTTTTAATTTAAAAAAAATCTTTGACCAATAGATGCATATCTGTATTCCCAGTCGTATGAAATCCATAGATGAGGGCCTAATTAATTGATTTCAATTGACTGATTTCCTCATATGAATTATCACTCAGTAAAATCTTTGAAATTGTTGCATGTTGTGTTTATATTTTTGTTCGTTAGAGAAGAAGTCCCAGGGGAGAACCATATTAGTGGGGAAACAGAAGGGGGAAGACAGTCAACCTCCAGAAGACTGCCATGGCAACACAAATACACCGCTAATTAGTTATCATTGAAATGTGCACACTTACTCTCTCGTGCACCATACCAAAACATTCCGTGCACACACTGCACACTCACATACACGCGCACCAAAACTCAATGGGATTGAGAACAAAGTAGAGCAAGCTCAGCACTGAAGCAATTTCTCCAGTCAGGTGACATTCTACTCAGTGGTGGAATCAAAGGAAACTGAATTTAATCCTAAATTGACCTTGAGGGAGATACTGAATCAATGCAGAGCGTAAATGGACTTGCCTTTGACTTGAATCAATGAAATAATCCCCTCTTTGTAGGTTAAACAATGGCGGTAGCAGCTGTATTCTGTATTTAGCAGCATGGTTATCAGCCAGGATGGTTATCAGCCATGAAGGTAATCAACCAGAATGGACAGAACATACTGTGCCGTGTCTTGCCTTGATGAGCTCTACCTAGACTTGTGTGTTCCCGTTGGGGTGTGTTTTGGGGTAAGGTCTGGCTGCCACCAGAGGATTCTTCCTCCTCCTCAGTAGGCTATTTCTCTGGTCTGATCTTGGCCAGCGTCCACTGGCCGTCCTGCCAAGCTGCTGGAGGTTTATGGCCCGCATTTGTCACACTGCTCAGCTCCTTTGAAGCTGCTACAGAATAATAGGCTACAAACCACAGCACTAGCTACTGACCGTGGCTAAAATCAAAGCGCTGTGACGTTTGTTTGCTCACTGATGTTAATAAACGGTTTGCAGCTTACTTGCAAGAGGATATAGAAAGAGAGGCGCAAGGGAGAGGGAGAGTTGGCAAAATGATAATCACTCCTTTTCAAGCTTAAATCAATTTGAATTAATTTATGTATACAACACATTAGAGAACATATTTAAGGAGTTTACTGTACATGCTACATTTCTGTGAATATTGATAGGTCTAGTGGAACATCAGTACATTACCTTTCCTGGGTGTCGTCATTCATAAGAACAATTGAATTGCAGGATGAGGGGAATGTCAGATGACAAAATATCTACAAATAGCAAATAATGGATGTGTTATACTGCCCATGATGATTCAGTGTAAGGCATATTTTGGCTGAGAGCAGCTGTGACATAGACCGATATGCTGATAATGAAGACAAGCTCCTAAGGCAAGCCTCCATTCTACACATTCTGACAAACCCTATACCATCTCCATAGAAGCATGATACCCATTACATATAGATTATACTGTATCTATCTTATTTAATGATGGGCTGCTCAACCAAATCACATGAACTACTGCACTGCAAACGCATTTCATTACTAATAACGCCTGCTGTAGATAATAGGACAATAACTCATAAATACCCCTGTAATTCCTGTGTATAGCAAGGCTTTTTTTTAATGGTGATCGGTATTGGAACTGGAGTTCAAACCAGACATCTGCTGTCCAAGAAGAATATGAGGTTTGGTGGCTCCAGGAATTTCATCATTCCAGGAATGCTAAACAAATTGTTACGTTCTTCAAAGTTCGAAGTGGCAGGTGGCAAGTGGAAAGTGCTCGTATTTTCATTGCATCACTTATTGGATCAGTTCAAGCCAGTTTGCTGTAGGTAACTATTAATGCAAGTCCTTATACTGTCATCAGAAAGGACTAAACACTTCTGTGTCGTCCCTGTTCTGAGTAAAGTGGCAATCCATCTCTGGAGGACAAGTGGAGCTGGGGTCTGAAAGCCAATCCAAAATATATAAACTGATCTCACATCTCACCGCCATAGACATCTAAGGAACCTCATCTCAGGCCTGCTTAAAACTGAATTCATTATCAAAAGCCCCTCTGATAAAAAGGAAACATCTCTACCATTCAGTCACTTTGTACTCCGTCACCTTTGGGAGCATGGGTTTGCTAGACATGTTACTGGACCGAGGGAGGTCGTTTCTATGCTCAGTAAGGCTACCCAGGGTTGCCCCGCTTTTCAAGAAGCAATGGAGCATCTCCTGGTGAAAAGTCTCAAAAACACACCTTGTCAACTCTCCGACAATTAGTATTTTACCCTGTGTCATCCTGTATCTCTATCTTATGTCCGTATCTCTTCTATGCGATTCATGAAGCATGAGCCATGTTTCACTCTTGTTTTGAGTTTGTCATAGGGCATCGTCAATTATTCACATTTTCCTCTACATACTGAACATGTTTCCTTTTCTGCACATAAATATTTAAAGGCTCTTCCCTCCTTAGGACATTTCACCAGGATAAATCAAAGTAACATGAGGCTTTATTGCGGAAGCTTCAGAGAGGAATTCAATCTAATGTCAATGCATGAGAATGTATTTCTGCATTCTGTTAGAGATGCAGGGTCAGAAATATTCAAATCTGATTGAAAAGTAAATCCAAAAGAGCTTTCTGATAACCCCTGCTAGACTAGTAATGATAAATCATGTGCATAGCCATTTGATTTGCCATCATGACTGTTACTGGGGAGCCATTTTCAAGACTTGGTGATTGAGCAAATCTTAATACGGTAATTGAATATACACTGCTCAAAAAAATAACTTAAACAACACATTGTAACTCCAAGTCAATCACACCTCTGTGAAATCAAACTGTCCACTTAGGAAGCAACACTGATTGACAATAAATTTCACATGCTGTTGTGCAAATGGAATAGACAACAGATGGAAATTATAGGCAATTAGCAAGACATCCCCCAATAAAGGAGTGGTTCTGCAGGTGGTGACCACAGACCACTTCTCAGTTCCTATGCTTCCTGGCTGATGTTTTGGTCACGTTTGAATGCTGGCGGTGCTTTCACTCTAGTGGTAGCATGAGACGGAGTCTACAACCCACACAAGTGTCTCAGGTAGTGCAGCTCATCCAGGATGGCACATCAATGCGAGCTGTGGCAAGAAGGTTTGCTGTGTCTGTCAGCGTAGTGTCCAGAGCATGGAGGCGCTACCAGGAGACAGGCCAGTACATCAGGAGACGTGGAGGAGGCCGTAGGAGGGCAACAACCCGGCAGCAGGACCGCTACCTCCGCCTTTGTGCAAGGAGGAGCACTGCCAGAGCCCTGCAAAATGACCTCCAGCAGGCCACAAATGTGCATGTGTCTGCTCAAACGGTCAGAAACAGACTCCATGAGGATGGTATGAGGGCCCGACGTCCACAGGTGGGGGTTGGCGGATACTTTAGTCCAGGTCTGGGAGGAGATCCCTCAGGAGACCATCCGCCACCTCATCAGGAGCATGCCCAGGCGTTGTAGGGAGGTCATACAGGCACGTGGAGGCCACACACACTACTGAGCCTCATTTTGACTTGTTTTAAGGACATTACATCAAAGTTGGATCAGCCTGTAGTGTGGTTTTCCACTTTAATTTTGAGTGTGACTCCAAATCCAGACCTCCTTGGGTTGATAAATTTGATTTCCATTGATAATTTTTGTGTGATTTTGTTGTCAGCACATTCAACTATGTAAAGAAAAAAGTATTTAATAAGAATATTTCATTCATTCAGATCTAGGATGTGTTATTTTAGTGGTCCCTTTATTTTTTGGAGCAGTGTACTTGGCAGTATAAACGCCATTCCTTTTCAAACTTTATTTAGCTGTCTGCGATATTTTCCTTGAAAACCAGTTGGTCGATGCGGTGCAGTCCCTGTTCTGTTTCACCACTTCTGTCGCCATGTAAAGTGTGGGTGAAAAAAGGAGTCTGATAACGTTATTGCCAATGTAAATGTCCAATGTTTACTTCACAATGATAGCATCACATACAGTGCATTCGGAAAGTTTTCAGATCCCTTGACTTTTTCCACATTTTGTTACATTACAGCCTTATTCTAAAATTGATTAAAAAATATATAATTCTCATCAATCTATACACAATACCCCGTAATGACAAAGCGAAAAATGGTTTCTAGAATTTTTTGCAAATGTATTAATAATCAAATAATATATTATTATTATTAGCTGACTACACTGACTATGCTAATGGCAGACTCCACTAAGATGGCAGGCTGGCTAACAGCCTGCTGCCTGGCCTGCACCCTATTTCATTGTGGCGCTAGAGGAGTTAGAGCCCTGTCTATGTTGGTAGATAAGATGAGAGCACCCCTCCAGCTAGGATGGAGTCCGTCACTCCTCAGCAGGCCAGGCTTGGTCCTGTTTGTGGGTGAGTCCCAGAAAGAGGGCCAATTATCTACAAATTCTATCTTTTGGGAGGGGCAGAAAACAGTTTTCAACCAGCGATTGAGTTGTGAGACTCTGCTGTAGAGCTCATCACTCCCCCTAACTGGGAGGGGGCCAGAGACAATTACTCGATGCCGACACATCTTTCTAGCTGATTTACACGCTGAAGCTATGTTGCGCTTGGTGACCTCTGACTGTTTCATCCTAACATCATTGGTGCCGACGTGGATAACAATATCTCTATACTCTCTACACTCGCCAGTTTTAGCTTTAGCCAGCACCATCTTCAGATTAGCCTTAACGTCGGTAGCCCTGCCCCCTGGTAAACAGTGTATGATCGTTGGATGATTCGTTTTAAGTCTAATACTGCGGGTAATGGAGTCGCCAATGACTAGGGTTTTCAATTTGTCAGAGCTAATGGTGGGAAGCTTCGGCGTCTCAGACCCCGTAATGGGAGGAGTAGAGACAAGAGAAGGCTCGGCCTCAGACTCCGACTCGCTGCTTAATGGGGAAAACCGGTTGAACGTTTCTGTCGGCTGAATTTCCCTCCAGAAGCCATGAGAAAGTTGTCCGGCTGCGGGGACTGTGCGAGGGGATTTACTAGTGGCACAGACGCTGTTTCATCCTTTCCTACACTGAAATTACCCTTGCCTAACGATTGCGTCTGAAGCTGGGCTTGCAGCACAGCTATCCTCGCTGTAAGGCGATCGTTCTCCTGTATATTATGACAGCGACTGCAATTAGAAGGCATCATGTTAATGTTACTACTTAGCTTCGGCTGTTGAAGGTGCTGACGAACCATGTCCAGATAAAGCGTCCGGAGTGAAAAAGTTGAATGAAAAAAAAAGTTGTGTGGGAAAAACTAAAAATATATAAACGGTAATTAAAAAGCAAAAACCGTAAAGTTGTCAGGTAGCAAAGTAAGGTTGGCAAGGTTCTCTTTAGGAAACCTGGCACCATCCCTAAGGTGAAACATGGTGGTGGCAGCGTCATGCAGTGGGGATTCTTTTCAGCGGCAGGGACTGGGAGACTACTCAGGATCGAGGGAAATATGAACGGAGCAAAGTACAGAGAGATCCTTGATGAAAACCGTCTCCAGAGAAAACTGTCTCCAGAGCGCTCAGGACCTCAGACTGGGATGAATTGTCCAACAGGACAATGACCCTAAGCACACACCCAAGACAATGCAGGAGTGGCTTTTGGACAAGTCTCAATGTCCTTGAGTGGCCCAGCCAGAGCCCGGACTTGAACCCAATCGAACATCTCCAAAGAGACCTGAAAATAGCTGTGCACAACACTCCTCATCCAACCTGACAGAGCTTGAGAGGATCTGCAGAGAAGAATGGGAGAAACTCCCCAAATACAGGTGTGCCAAGCTTGTAGCGTCATACGCAAAAAGACTTGAAGCTGTAATCGCTGTCAAAGGTGATTCCACAAAGTACTGAGTAAAGGGTCTGAATACTTATGTAAATGTGATATTTCAGCTTTTTATTTTTAATACATTTGCATAAACATTTATTGTGTGTAGATTGATTAGGGGGGGAAAAAACAATGGCTGTAACATAACAAAATGTGGAAAAAGTCAAGGGGTCTGAATACATTCTGAGTGCACTGTACATGTTACATCTGGTGTCACCCTGAATGATGTCCCCGCACCTCACTCATAGTTCTCTAGTTCCAGTGTAGCACCCACTCATCTACACACTCCTTGAGCTAGGCTTATATAGCCTACTATCAATAACTGATAGAGATAGGTAGGCAGACCAGTTAATAATCATATCTTGTTAGTTTAACTGATGAACCAGCTCAATGGTAGATGAGACTGAAGCCATGTCTGATGACCCAGCTTTGATTCAACATGTACTTTGATCTAATTCCAAAATCTCTGTGCATTTTCAAATTCACAGCGTGTCACATTTTGCAAAGCAGTCTGGGAAGAATCTCAGAATTTCTGACTTTGGCAATGACTTTACCCATGCAAACCTTCTTTCAACATCTCCTTCTGAACACTGAAATACAAGCTATTGCATTGATATTTAATACCAAGGACCAAAATATTTTGGGTCATGATTCTAGTAATATACTGATAAACATAACATGATAATTTGACGGCCAAACCCCAAACAAGGGGCATGTCCAGGAGTTGTAATTCTGCCCATAAATCCTCTTAGAGGTGGGAAGCAATCAGATTTCAAGGATGAGAAGTGAATCCCAGCTTTCAATAGTCTGGGTGTCACAACTGGGTCACAACTAGGCCACCCCATCCCCAGCCTGTCGGCACACACGCAAACACACACACACATACACACACATTCAAACACACACACACATACACACACATTCAAACACACACACACACAAACAGGCAAGCATGCACAGTACACTCTTAAATATGACCTAAAGTCAGACAGACAGCACATCAATTAATGTCATTTATTGAAAAGGTTAATGTTCACTATCGCTGTACTGTAGCTGGATGTGGTACAGTACATTGAGTTGCCTAAGGCCTCATGAAAGGGAATAGGCCCACCAAACATGGGAATGGGCTCACTTTAATCTTAGACTAGAGGCAGCAGGATTGAAGAGTTCCTAATAAATCTTGTTTATAGCCCCCATCAGATCCTAAATGGCTCTGATTCCACTTCGGACTGTCAAATCAATAGAATACAGCAGTAAATGATCTCAGTGAAACATGGGCTAATGGAAGGTATTCCAGGACCCGTTCTCAGAGCATGCGCAGATCAGCTGGCAGGCATATTTACTGTCATTTTCAACCTCTCCTTGTCCCAGTCTGTAATCCCCAAATGTCTTAAGATGACGTCATGCCACAATGACTACTACCCTGTAGCACTCACATCTGTAATCATGAAGTGCTTTGAAAAGGCTGTTTATGGCACATCTCAACTCTATCATCCCAGACACCTTAGATCCACTCCAATTTGCATACCGCCCCAACAGATCCATAGACGATGCAATCTCAATTGCACTTCACACTGCTCTCACCCACCTACAGTGCCTTCAGAAAGTATTTATACCCCTTGATTTTTTCCACATTTTGTTGTGTCACAGCCTTAATTCAAAATGGATTAAATAGATGTTTTTTCTCACACATCTACGCACAATACACCATAATTACAAAGTTAACAAATTTAGCAAATTTATTGAAAATGAAATCCAGAAACATCTCATTTACATATGTATTCGCACATGTACATGTTAGAATCACCTTTGGCAGTGTAACGATTCTCTAGCTCTTCCTCCTCCTCGGACGAGGAGAGGCGAGACGGATCAGATGACCAATATGCAGCGTGGTAGTTTGACATTATATTTATTAAACAAGACAAAAAACGAACTATACTTGCATATAAACAAAATAACAAAACCGATGTAGACAGACCTGGACGTAAGAACTTACATGTAACGAAGAACGCACGAACAGGAAAAAATGACTACACAAAACGAACGAACGGACAAACAAACCGAAACAGTCCCGTGTGGCGCAACATAGACACAGACACAGGAGACAACCACCCACAACAATCAATGTGAAAACACCTACCTTAATATGGCTCTCAATCAGAGGAAATGAAAACCACCTGCCTCTAATTGAGAACCATATCAGGTCACCCTTTAACAAACATAGAAACACATAACATAGACTACCCACCCAAACTCACGCCCTGACCGCCAAACACATACAAAATAACAGAAAACCGGTCAGGAACGTGACATAACCCCCCCCTCAAGGTGCGTACTCCGAACGCACCACCAAAAGTCTAGGGGAGGGTCTGGGTGGGCGTCTGACCACGGTGGTGGCTCAGGCTCTGGGCGAGGTCCCCACCCCACCATAGTCAATCCCAGCTTACGTCTCCCCCTTAGAATGACCACCCTCATATTACACCCACTTAATTTAAATGGTAACCTTAAGATAAGGGGCAGCACCGGGACAAGGGGCAGCACCGGGACAAGGGGCAGCACCGGGACAAGGGGCAGCACCGGGACAAGGGGCAGCACCGGGATAAGGTAGCTCAGGACAGAGAGATAGCTCAGGACAGAGAGATAGCTCAGGACAGAGAGATAGCTCAGGACAGAGAGGTAGGTCAGGATAGAGAGGTAGCTCAGGATAGAGGGGCAACTCCGGACTGAAGGGCAGCTCCGGACAGAGAGACAGCTCTGGACTGAGGGGCAGTTCTGGATAAATGGCAGCTCTGGGCTGAGGGGCAGCTCATGACTGGCTGGCGGCTCTGGACGCTCATGGCTAGCTGACGGCTCTGGACGCTCATGGCTGGCTGACGGCTCTGGACGCTCATGGCTGGCTGACGGCTCTGGACGCTCATGGCTCGCTGACGGCTCTGGACGCTCATGGCTCGCTGGCGGCTCTGGACGCTCATGGCTCGCTGGCGGCTCTGGACGCTCATGGCTCGCTGGCGGCTCTGGACGCTCATGGCTCGCTGGCGGCTCTGGCAGATCCTGTCTGGTTGGCGGCTCTGGCAGATCCTGTCTGGTTGGCGGCTCTGGCAGATCCTGTCTGGTTGGCGGCTCTGGCAGATCCTGTCTGGTTGGCGGCTCTGGCAGATCCTGTCTGGTTGGCGGCTCTGGCAGATCCTGTCTGGTTGGCGGCTCTGGCAGATCCTGACTGACGAATGGCTCTAGCGGCTCCTGACTGACTAACGGCTCTGACGGCTCGGGACAGACGGGCGGCTCTAATGGCTCGGGACAGACGGCTGGCTCAGACGGCGCTGGGGAGACGGATGGCTCAGATGGCGCTGGGGAGACGGATGGCTCAGATGGCGCTGGGGAGACGGATGGCTCAGATGGCGCTGGGGAGACGGATGGCTCAGATGGCGCTGGGGAGACGGATGGCTCAGATGGCGCTGGGGAGACGGATGGCTCAGATGGCACTGGGGAGACGGATGGCTCAGATGGCACTGGGCAGACGGATGGCTCTGGCCGGATGAGGCGCACTGTAGGCCTGGTGCGTGGTGCCGGAACTGGAGGCACCGGGCTAAGGACACGCACCTTCAGGCTAGTGCGGGGAGCAGGGACAGGGCACACTGGACTCTCAAAACGCACTATGGACCTGGTGCGTGGTACCGGCACTGGTGGCACCGGGCTGAGGGCACGCACATCAGGACGAGTACGGGGAGAAGGAACAGTGTGTACAGGGCTCTGGAGACGCACAGGTGGCTTAGTGCGTGGTGCCGGAACTGGAGGCACTGGGCTGGAGACACGCACCATAGGGAGAGTGCGTGGAGGAGGAACAGGGCTCTGGAAACGCACTGGAAGCCTGGTGCGTGGAGTAGGCACTGGTGGTACTGGGCTGGGGCGGGGAGGTGGCGCCGGAAATACCGAACCGTGCAGGCGTACTGGCTCCCTTGAGCATTGAGCCTGCCCAACCTTACCTGGCTGAATGCTCCCCGTCGCCCGACCAGTGCGGGGAGGTGGAATAACCCGCACCGGGCTATGTAGGCGAACCGGGGACACCATGCGTAAGGCTGGTGCCATGTAAGCCGGCCCGAGGAGACGTACTGGTGGCCAGATATGTAGGGCCGGCTTCATGACATCCGGCTCAACGCTCAATCTAGCCCTACCAGTGTGGGGAGGTGGAATAACCCGCACCGGGCTATGAACACGTACAGGAGACACCGTGCGCTCTACTGCGTAACACGGTGTCTGCCCGTACTCCCGCTCTCCACGGTTAGCCTGGGAAGTGGGCGCAGGTCTCCTACCTGCCCTTGGCCCACTACCTCTTAGCCCCCCCCCCCCAATAAATTTTTGGGGTTTCTTCGCGGGCTTCCAGCCACGTCTCCTTGCTGCCTCCTCATACCACCGCTCCTGGGCTCTCGCTGCTTCCATCTCCTCACGAGCGCGGCGATATTCCCCAATATGAGCCCAGTGTCCTTTTCCCTCCAATACTTCTTCCCATGTCCAGGATTCCTGTTTCGTAGGCCACTGCTCGAACTCACGCTGCTTGGTTCTGGTTCGGTGGGTGGTTCTGTAACGATTCTCTAGCTCTTCCTCCTCCTCGGACGAGGAGAGGCGAGACGGATCAGATGACCAATATGCAGCGTGGTAGTTTGACATTATATTTATTAAACAAGACAAAAAACGAACTATACTTGCATATAAACAAAATAACAAAACCGATGTAGACAGACCTGGACGTAAGAACTTACATGTAACGAAGAACGCACGAACAGGAAAAAATGACTACACAAAACGAACGAACGGACAAACAAACCGAAACAGTCCCGTGTGGCGCAACATAGACACAGACACAGGAGACAACCACCCACAACAATCAATGTGAAAACACCTACCTTAATATGGCTCTCAATCAGAGGAAATGAAAACCACCTGCCTCTAATTGAGAACCATATCAGGTCACCCTTTAACAAACATAGAAACACATAACATAGACTACCCACCCAAACTCACGCCCTGACCGCCAAACACATACAAAATAACAGAAAACCGGTCAGGAACGTGACAGGCAGCGATTACAGCTGTAAGTCTTTCTAGGTAGGTCTCTAAGTGCTTTGCACACCTGGATTGTACAATATTTGCACATTATTCTCAAAAAATTACTCAGGCTCTGTCAAGTTGGTTGTTGATCATTGCTAGACAGCCATTTTCAAGTCTTGACATAGATTTTCAAGCTGATTTAAGACTAACTGTAAGTAGGCCACTCAGGAACTTTCAATGTCATCTTGGTAAGCAACTCCAGTGTATATTTGGCCTTGTGTGTTAGGTTATTGTCCTGCTGAAAGGTGAATTTGTCCCCCAGCGCATGTTAGAAAGCAGACTGAACCAGGTTTTCCTCTAGGATTTTGCCTGTACTTAGCTCTATTCCATTTATTTTTATGCTAAAAAAAACTCCCTAGTCCTTGCCGATGACAAGCATACACATAACATGATGCAGCCATCACCATACTTGAAAATACAGTATGAAGAGTGGTACTCAGTGATGTGTTGTGTTGGATTTGCCCCAAACATACTGTACAGTAACGCTTTGTATTCAGGACATAAAGCTCATTGTTTTGCCAATTTTTTTGCAGTTTTACTTTAGCCTTATTGCAAACAGGATGCATGTTTTGGAATATTTTTATTATGTCAGGCTTCATTATTTTCACTCTGTCAATTAGGTTAGTATTATGGAGTAACTACAATGTTGTTGATCTATCCTCAGTTTTCTCCTATCACAGCCATTAAACTCTGTAACTGTTTTAAAGTCACCATTGGCCTCATGGTGAAATCCCTGAGCGGTTTCTTTCCTCTCCGGCAACTTTGTTTGGAAGGACACCTGTATCATTGTAGTGACTGGGTCATGTTAAATCATGTTAAACACTATCCATGCAACTTATTATGTAACTTGCTAAGCAAATATTTACTGCTGAACTTGTCATAACAAAGGGGTTGAATACTTATTTACTCAAGACATTTCAGCTTTTCATTTTTTATTAATTTATAAACATAATTCCACTTTCACATTATGGGGTATTGTGTGTATGCCAGTGACACAAAATCTCAATTTAATCCATTTTAAATTCAGGTAGTAACACAACAAAATGTGGAAAAAGTCAAGGGGCATTAATACTTTCTGAAGGCACTGTAGATAAGAGGGATACCTACAGCACAGTGTAAGCTTAGGACCCTGGGACTGAACACCTCCCTCTGCAACTGGATCCTGGACTTCCTGATGGGCCAACCCCAGGTGATGAGAGTAGGCAACATCCCCTCCGCCATACTGACACTCAACATGGGGGTTCCACAGGGGTGTGTGCTTAGTCCCTTCCTGTACTCCTTGTTTTCCCACGACTGCGTGGCCACGCACGACACTACGGTGGTAGCCCTGATCACCGGCGACGATGAGACAGCTTAGAGGGAGGAGGTCAGTGACCTGGCAGTGTGGTGGCTGGACAACAACCTCTCCCTCAACGTCAGTAAGACCAAGGAGCTAATTGTGGACTACAGGAAATGGGGGTGGGTGAGCAAGCCCCCATCCACATCGATGGGGCTGTAGTGGACCTCGTCAAGAGCTTCAAGTTCCTCGTGCTCAAATCACTAAGGACTTAAAATGTTCCACTCACATGCACACAGTTGTGAAGAAGGCGCGACAGCGCCTCTTCCCCCTCAGGAGGTTGAAAAGGTTTGGCATGGACCCTCAAATCCTCAAAAAGTTCTACAGCTGCACCATTGAGAGCATCTTGACTGGCTGCATCACTTCTTAGTATGGCAACAGCACCGCTCTCGATCACATGGTGCTACAGAGGGGGGTGAGGACAGCCCAATACATCACTAGGGCCGAGCTCCCAGCCATCCAGGACCTTTATATCAGGCGTTGTGAAAGGAAGGCCCAGATAATTGTTAAAGACTCCAGCCACCCAAGCCGTAGACTGTTCTCTCGGGTTTATGCATGGCAAGAGGTACTGCTGCATCAAGTCTGAGACCAACAGGCTCTTGAATAGCTTTTATCCCCAAGACATAAGACTGCTAAGTAGCTAACAGAATGGTTACACAGACTATCTGAGTTGACCATTGTATTTTATTTGTATTTTGTGCACACTCACACAACTCTACACGCTCACGCATACTCACACTCCAACACACACATAACATGAACACGCATTTTAACTGACTCTACAGACATACACAAACACACTCACATACAATCATAGCTTACGGTGCTGCTACTCTGTTTATCATTTATCCTGATACCTAGTCACATTACCCCCATACATATCTATTTCTATCACTCCAGTATCATGTACATTGTAAATATGTTATTGGAACTGACCCTGTATATAACTTCTTACTTTCTCTTGGTTTTCTTATTTCTTGTTTTTGTTCTACTTTATGTTATTTTTTTATGATACATTGGGGCTGGCAAGAAAGGCATTTCACTGTACTTGTGCATGTGACATTAGAACTTGAAACTTTATATGTAAAACTAATAGGTTTGTATTTCAATTTATAAACAACACACTTGTTTGATGAGTATTGTATGAAAAATGGCTTATTCATATAATCTAATAAGTGACAACATTTCAATGAAGATATTACCCAGTCTTATATGGTACAGAATACTGTCTATCAATACAATCCCAATCACTGGGATGCTTGTAACCGCATCATGTGTGTGACTAATGATCGGTGCATAATTCTGTTTAGCTGCTCCTCCAGAGTGATGACAAATTAATCTGGATTAAGGATGGCTTGAGTAAAAAGTAATCTAGCATAGTGCCAGTGAGCGATGCTAAAGCATGGCTGCTTGACACCCTGATTCAATATTCAATGCCTGAGACAAAGTAACATCCCTTTCAAATTGTATTAGGGGAGAGTGGGGTAAGTTGAGCCAAAGGGGTAAATTGAGCCACCCTTGTTTCTAGGAAACCATACACAAAATGTATCTTATGACCAAATTTTTAGGAAGAGGTCATCATTTCATAGAGTCTGTGAAGGAAGAAACCACATGGAAAAAGTGGTAAGCAAGTTAGATCCAAAAAAACAGACTTTCAAGAAGTTAAATTAATTGATTGTGTTAGAGGTTTCATGATGCTTGTATCTACATCAAAGTAGATACTTTTAAGATTGTTCTATACATCAGTTGGGGTCTCTATAAATTTTAATATGAGGTCCTAAACCTGCATGAAAGTGTATCCTTGTAGCAGTGTGGGCTAATATAGTCAAAATGTTTGCCTTGGGGTAAGTGGAGCCAATCGCCAAGGGGTAAGTTGAGCCAACAGTTGAGCCTATGGCAAGATGAGCAAATTTAAGTGTTTTCTTCTCAGGTGTAATGCAAGGCATTATTTGTCACGTTCGTCATAAAGATCGGACCAAGGTGCAGCGTAGTATGCGTACATTCCTCTTTTATTAAATAAAGCACACTGAACAAACTAACAAAACGAACGAAGCGTGAAGCTATATGAATAGTGCAGACAGGCAACTAAACATAGAATAAGAACCCACAAACACCAAAGGGAAATGGCTACCTAAATATGATCCCCAATCAGAGACAACGACAAATATGGGAACGATATGGGAACCATATCAGGCCACCATAAACATACAAATACCTCGACCTTAAAACCCTAGACATACAAAAACCCTAGACAATACAAAACCCCTAGACAATACAAAAACTAGCGTATCCACCCTAGTCACACCCTGACCTAACCAAAATATAAAGAAAACAGAGATATCTCAGGTCAGGGCGTGACATTATTGCTGGTATATGAGGTAACAACAGGGCCAATGTTAAAAGTGTAAAAAAGTCCAAAGTGTTTGTTAGGTGTTAAGCCTTTGTTAAAATATGTTTAAAACATACAAAGACAAAAAAGTGATTGTGTTGAATTGCATTTGGGAAATTAAGATAAGCATGGTTTTAAAAAGGTAGTGGTAATATTTCATTCAGTACAGACATTTGTAGGCAGCTTAATTTACCCTGTCCCCATGGCTAAATGTTTCCCTATGCCTGGGGTAAATTGTGCCAAGAGTCCAATTTTTTGGGACAAACTGTGTTTTAAAAACTGTAAAGTTTACATGAACTCTGATTATTTCCAGGGATACACATCCTGCTGAAAATATATTTAGATATCTTTGTTGGAAAGAATACTGTATTACATTCAACCTACTCTCCCCTACTGTAGAAAGGCCACCTGAATATATACTATCTGCATGGCAGACATAATTGGGCCCGACAAGTAGACAAGTAATCCTAGAAAATATACACTCTTGTCAAGTCAATAGAAACATGTCCCTCTGCGGGTAGCACATCCTTCTAGAACTGGAAAATAACCAGATAAAGACTTATGTAGGAACTGCACTGAGTTTAGTTGTGTTCTTTATAGTTTTATTTATACTGAACAAAAATATAAACGCAACATGCAACAATTTCAACGGTTTAAATGAGTTACAGTACAGTTCATGTAAGGAAATCTGTCAATAGAAATACATTCATTATGCCCTAATCTATTGATTTTACCTGACTGGCCAGGGGCGCAGCCATGGGTGGGCCTGGAAGGGCATAGGCCCACCAATTTGGGAGCCTGGCCCACCTACTGGGGAGTCAGACCCAGCCAATCAGAATGAGTTTTTCCACACAAAAGGGCTTTATTACAGACATAAATACTCCTCAGTTTCATCAACTGTCCGGATGGCTGGTATCAGACGATGTGGAGGTTCTTGCTTAGCTTACCATTTTTTATTTGGCGTGGTTACACGTGATCTGCTGTTTTGAGGCCAGTTGGACGTACTGCCAAATTCTCTAAAACGACGTTGGAGGCAGCTTATGGTGGATAAATTAACATTACATTCTCTGGCATCAACTCTGGTGGACATTGCTGCAGTCAGCATGCCAATTGCCCGCTCCCTCAAAACTTGAGACATCTGTGGGATTATTGTGTGACAAAACTGCACATTTTTGAGTGGCCTTTTATTGTCCCCAGCACAAGGTGCACATGTGTAATGATCATGCTGTTTAATCAGCTTCTTGATATTCCACACCTGTCAGGTGGATGGATTATCTTGGCAAAGGAGGAGGATGTAAACAACAGAAATGTAAACAAATTTGTGCACAAAATGTGAGACAAATAAGCTTTTTGTGTAAATGAAATGTCTGGTATCATTTATTTCAGCTCATGAAACATGGGGTGAACACTTCACATGTTGCGTTTAAATTTCTGTTCAGTACATTCACATTCAGAATGTATTATCTAAAGGACAAATGTCTCAGTGTAAGCACCTTCCGTTTAAATGAATGAATGTGTGATAAAATAGGTAGTACATTAATTAGGATAATTCAGTAAAGATAGGTAGTACATTAATTAGGATAATTCAATAAATACCTAAAGCAAATCTAAATGTAATTGATAGTTAAGGAAAATATGCCCTTTTGAAATTGCGAACAATGTGTGGGAGGATGGAAGATTGGATATAGGAAGGAGGGGGGAGTTGGATTAGAGTTGGCTGCAGCAGCATGCTGGAGAAGTGACATTTTCCATGGGATATCCATCACTGGGGCCTAATGGTTTTCAGGAGCACTTGCTCGCGAAATGGCATTCTTAAAATGGTTAATTAATAAATGAATGTGTGATGAATGGCTCCTGTTGTTTTCTTTGCTTATGAAATAATACAACATTTTTACGGACTCTAATGATCAAAGAGCACACTTAATTCTAATCTAGTAAATTCTGATTACTTTGGACACCATCAGAAGACAGATAAGGGAATTGAGTTTGTATGCATTGCTAATTTGATGTATGGCTCAGCTTTGTGTAATTCAAGGATCATAATAGACAACGTGATGGAAAAATAATATCTATCATTGGAGTAATGGAGTCATAGGTACAAAGTTGATTGATCACTGCAAGAAAATCCCTCCTGCACAAATCAATAGGCTATGGTGATCCAACAACCGGAGTCGAGGACAGCAGAGTGGATAGAACTAGGAGAGCATAACATTGTTGTTTTCAGATGAATCCAGTCTTGACACAGTAGATAGTAAGGCCAAGACGATACCAGTATCATAATACTCGTTAGTACCATTGCAAGGAAACTAAACACAAAGTGGATTTTACTTATTTAGGAAACAGCACTAATGTTGGAAAGAAACTTCATTACGTTGTCATCCAGAGACACATTTATTTATTTTCGAAGCTGTAGCACACAATATTTTACATACAGCAGGATTTTAAAGGACCAACGAGTTTGGTCGACTTCGTGTTTTCATATTTTTGCAAAGTAAAAAATATTGCGATACTGGTATTGTCACAGCCCTCGTAAATAGGCTATGGGCAGTTTCACGGTAACAGAATTGCTCTGATTTTTCACTTAAAATGTATCCCAAACAAAAAACATTGATTTCAAAGTTTAACAAACCCTACCATTCTATGCACAATGACTACTTTTAACAATTTACACTGAACATTTTACAAAAACACATTTACTGTGCAGATGCAAAGTTTGGTAACAGAATTTCGGTAAAATCTACCTCAGTTTTTTGTGTCCACGTTTTCCAAAAACTCTAAGATTCAACGAGGTCTGCAGAAAGAATGAAGTGTCAGCTATGACATGACACATTGACTACAGTAGAGTTAAGTATAGTACAGTAGACCACAGTAGAGTATAGTGTACACAACTCTAGTGTGCTCTACTGTGTACAGTACTGAACTCTACTTTACTGTACTGTACTGAGATGTCCAAACTTGAGAAACCAGCTGTGGTGTGTGACTACTATGACTTCCCATTGTAGCCCATTCAAATGCAGAAATCCTATTACCAATTTTTCAGAAATTCGTATACCGATTTGGTTACGGAATTGATATCAGTAAAAACACTAACTATATAATTGATATGTCTACCTTTACTTTTGTGAACTTTCATTATCCTCCATCATTTACATTTGAATAATTTAGCAGAAGCTCTTATCCAGAGTGACTCACAGTAGTGAATGCATACATTTCCGTACTGGTCCCCGGTGGGAAATGCTCTACAAACTGAGCCACACGGGACCATCCCCATGAGGGAGAATTTCAAGGCTCAAGGCAATGTTTCCTAAACTTACAGAAGGCAGACAAAACTACAAGTGTTAATATCAGTTGGCAGATGTCTATGTGCAAATCCGTGTTAATGTGGTGTCTTTTCCTATGATATGACATTCAAATTATTTTCAGCCCACATTTGTTTCAGGCCTGGATTTTATTTGAATGTTACCACCCACAAGCATGGCATTGTTTATTGCAGAAACAGCTGCAAAGTTATTCCTCTACGTGACTGAGATGAGCCAAATAGCCTTGTGTCCACTTGGCCGCCTGAGCCATGGAGCTAATAAAAATAGGGGGTGCAAACTTATGATTTTTCACCTTCACTTTTTCTGCCAGAAAATTATCGTAATACATTGGATAATTTGTCAATTTTTACATATTTTTTAGCTAGTCTGTATTAAAAAAATCTATATAACAATTTTATAAATAGTATAATTGTGTGATATGATAGCATTTTGCAAACCCGCTCTCCTCATCACCCCAAAATGAATGGTTTTGACCACTAAAGTTTTGTTTCACTACACATTCCATTGCTTTGATTGGTGTAACGTTAGCTAGAAACCACAAGTGTCTATCCAGATAATGAAAAGGCACCCGCGAATGAAAATTCAAGGAACTTATAGTTACATGTCATTTGTGCCATGCATGATCATGAGCAAAATAATTGTAGCCTATCATGCCACTTCCCCTGTAAGAACCATGAGTATGGGCTGAATTGACTTTGCTGTACCGTAGCCGAAGCCTGCCAGCAAACTACCAAACTACCAGCAAACTGTCCATTACAATGTAGAAAAATGCATATCAGCTATCTTTCAAAAGTTACCCATATAACCAGAGCTACAACTTATTATTTCTACAACAGATTCGCAGCTGCAAGTCAAAGATAGGCCAGTGGTTTCCATCTGTGGCAAAGTTTTCCCTAAATCAATGCTTACGACAAATCCAGCTCCAGAACCAGGTACATTAGCTCCAGATCCAGGTACATTAGCTCCAGAACCAGCCATAGAGCCAGCTAGCTAATCATTTGAATATGATGTAGTTAGAAAAACAGCAACAACAGATAATATTAGCTAGCTAGATAAGGTTGGCAAGACTGCTAGCTAGCTAGCTAGATAAGGTTAGCATGCTACTGTAGCTAGCTACACTGACAGACGTTCATCAACACCACGTGGAAATTCGTTGAACATACATTTCTTAAAAGAGAATATGGAATCCAGTGAGGATGCTGACAGTAATCTTCCCGGAAAGCAAAATGATGCAAGAACCTCTCATTATCCATTACACTGGATAATTTATTCCTGCAGATTTTACCCTTCCATAAGGGGAGTTACTAGCCACAACCACAACCATCATCACTATCCCCGCCTTTCATCCATAAAGAACTTTAGACTTTGTGAATTTCACATTGGAAACTGCACATTATACAACAACTCAGGATTCTATCACACAGGTTTTTATTGTCTAAATTCAAAAAGAGGCTGAATGGCCCTGTGCTCATTCTTATACACCTGTCAGCAAAGTGTGTGGATGAAATAACCAAATCCACTAATTTGAAGGGGTGTTCACATACCCCTTCAAATGAGTGGATTTGGTTATTTCATCCACACCCGTTGCTGACAGGTGTATAACAATGAGCACACAGCCATGTAATCTCCATAGACAAACATTGGCAGTAGAATGGGATTTACTGAAAAGCTCAGCGACTTTCAACATGGCACAGTCACAGGATTCCACAGTTCCAACAAGTCAGTTCATCAAATTTCTGCCATGCTTGAGCTTCCCCAGTCAATTGTAAGTGCTGTAATTGTGAACTGGAAACGTCTAGGAGCAACAATGGCCAGCCGCGAAGTGGTAGGCCACACAAGCTCACAGAACAGGACCATCGAGTGCTGAAGCGCGTAGCGCGTATAAATCGTCTGTCCTCGGTTGCAACACTCACTACCAAGTTCCAAAACACAATGTTTGTCGGGAGCTTCATGAAATGGGTTTCCATGGCCGAGCAGCTGCACACAAGCCTAAAATCACCATGCGCAATGCCAAGCGCATGGTGCGCAATGCTAATTCATCCCAACACCTTTGGGATGAATTAGAATGCCAACTGCGAGCCAGGCCTAATTGCCCAGCATCAGTGCCCAACCTCACTAATGCTCTTGTGGCTGAATGGAAGCAAGTCCCCACAGCAATGTTCCAACATCTAATGGAAGGCCTTCCCAGAAGAGTGGGACCAACTCCATATTAATGCCCATGATTTTGGAATGAGATGTGCGACGGGCAGGTGTCCACATACATTGAACATCTCATTCCAAATATATGTATATATCTCATTCCAAATATATATATATAAACTAATGGTAAATCACCCAACCAAGGCACATTTGATCTTTTTTCTCGATTTGCAACAGAAAACCAGCCAATGTCTGGAAGTATTTAAATGTATTGATTAAAAAAATAGTTAATCGCAAATTAGAAAGAAATAGTGACCTTAGCTTCTTCTCAAACCAAGCAGTAATTACAGATAGTGGTGACTCACGTGTTTTTCGGTTCACATGGGTCCATGTGGGAGTGGAGGCAGGCCTCTCCGTGGTGTGCTCATGGGTCCACATTTGTGTGGAGTCGTGCAGCACAGTGGGGTTAGAAGGTTTCAGGCTGGAGGTGGTAAAAGTGGAGGCGGCGACTGGTGCGGCGGTGGTTGTGGTAATAAGGGGGCCTTGTGGTCCTCCGCCCCCAGAGTTGCCTTGGCGCTGTGTGGTGCTGCGAGGTGTAACCTGGCTGCCTGATGCACCACCCACCCTGGCTGTAGTAGTGGTGCCACCAGGGTGGTTGGCGACGACAGTTCGAGTTCTGCCCCTCACTGCCGTGACGGTGGTTGAGGTGGGGTTGGCCACGATAGTAATGGTTGTCGTGGTGGTGGTACTGGTGGTGTCTGAGTTCTTGGGCAAGGCGCTGGGCTTGGAGAGATGGGGGGGAAACATGGGGTCCTGTCCTATACCCTTGGCGTCCACCAGGTCTGTGGGCACGTAGTCCCTAACAGAGCCCACCACAATCCATTTGAGCAGCATCAGGCTTAGTCCCAAGCCAATGAAGCCTATGAGTAGAGGGACAACACATAGCCATGTCTGCTGGCGGGGCCACAGGGTGCAACCTCCACAGCGCAGGCGCCCTGGTTCTTGGGCTTGGACCTGCTCTCGCTCCCCACTCCCCTCTGGACACTCCTCCAGGATCACCGCCCCGGATGTGACTGCTCCGGAGCTCTCGCTCATCCTGCACGCGGCTTAGCAAGGGTTAACCTTGGGGCCAGGCGCGTGACGGGCATGGGCAGCACGAGGCAGAATGGCAGCCGACAATGCTGGACATCAAGAAGGAAACACACATTCAACAAGATGCTCACAAACGCATACACACACACACACACAGTAACACACACACATACAGATACGTACAAACAAACACACTCAGACACACTCAGAGATGCACAACAGAGGTGGAAAAAGCCGATGTAGGCGCGTTGAAAATTGGAATGATCTTTAGTCCAGTTGAAATCCTGCCCAAAAGCGACCAAGACTTCCAACTCCGAGGACGATCCAGACAAAATAGATGAAGAAGAGAATAGAATAGCCCTCTTTATTTCACACCGTTTCTCATTCCCTCGGTCAATATCCCAAGATGGGGCGTTTGGGTTATCGATGCTGATGAGAAAAACTTACAGGGGCTGTTCTGAATCCCTCACCTACAGTAAGTAGGCAAGGCAGATAGGATCCTTGGGTTTCTGCAGCTATCTCTCCTTAGCTGAGTCAGCTTCTCAGCCCCCCGTCAGAGAGAAGAGAGATTTGCCCTGGGTGTGCTGTTGCTCCCTCTTCAGACCACCCGCTCTCTACAACATCCACAAAGGTACTCTCTTTTTATGCTTTTTTTTTCTTCAGTTTTGGAGCAAAACCAAGCCAACTCCCAGCACTGAGTTGTTTGCTATTCTCCAGTGGGAAAAAAGACAGAATCCATTGATGGCAACGAGGAGAAAAAACAACCCTGGAGCTTAGAGATAGAGAGAGAAAAGGATGGGTGAATGGTGGCAGTAAAGGGTGTTTCTGTCGTTTGCGATGCGTTGTCCCCTTCCTCTCCTACCATAGCTCAGGTTCCCCAAGCTGTCCGCTCTCTGCCCCACCGTGTCTGTGCACTGCCTGTTAATGCAGCAGAGAGCTAGAAACCTGCCCCTTATCCGCCAACTACATTCGCGTACTGAGAAAAAGAGAAGAGAGAGAGAAGATAAGGATCCTCTCAGAAAAAGACAGCAAAGGAGATGTAGAAAGAGAGAGGGAGCCGTTGAAAACCACCCTGTACCACTCCTCTCCCTGCTCCTCTACTTCAGGTCCCTCTATGAGGAAGGGCAGCCTTCCAGTCAATGTTGTGATTTGTTGCAGTTTTTGCTGTTTTTGTCTCTCCAGGGATTGCTTCAGGATGATTAGAGATCTCCACAACAGACTCTTCGGCTTTACAGCCTGACCCTCCTGTGGTTTTAGCCAAGGATGCTGATCCAGCAGACCGGTGGCTCTGGTATTCGAATCAGGGAGACAGCTGCTTCCCTGCCCTGCTGCTGCCGATGCTGAGAGAGAGAGAGGGAGTGCAAATGAGAGAGAGAGAAAAAAGCAGGGACTGAGCAGAATGTGCACACTGGTAGAGCGAGAGGGAGAGAGAGACAGAGAGGGAGGGAAGTGAGAGAGAGAAACAAGGCTGCACCTGCTAGCTCCACCAGCATTTGGAAGATTGCCCGCCTCTGAGAGAGAAAGAGGGAGGGGCAGAGGGAGAGAGGAAGAGAGAGAGGAAGAGAGAGAAGGAGAGAGAGACAGAGAGAGAGAGAGAGAGAGAGAGTGAGAGAGAGAGACAGAGAGAGATGAAGAATGCATGCACAAATCCTGGGCAAAGCTCTGCAGTATTAGCAGACTGACGCATGTTACCAGAACAGAACAGGCTGCATCTTAGTATCAGCAACACCGGCAGAGCAGAGTCACAATGCAGGAGCTGTCACTCACTCACATAGCGCCTCCCAGTTATGTCTCTGAAACACAGAGGGAATTGAAATTAAAGAGAGGAGGAAGGAAGGATGAGGCTGAGAGGGTAAGGGGGGGAGATATAGCTCAATAGAAAGCATTGAAGAAGAAAGGGTTGTGACCTGAAAGAAAAAGCATCATAACATTGATCAGTGGTTATCTGGGAAATGGTGGTTTTGGGGATAGACCAGAAGCCTATTTTTCCAGTTAGACTTATGTTGTTACGATGTCTGTCCTGCTATCCCCATCCTGCCTCCTCTTTCACAGGGCAACGATAACACGCAGTCACAAGGCTCCTCCTATGGGTCCCCAGGGGAATGTGGAGAGATAAGTTTTACACCTCTCAGACATGCACATATACCACCACGATGTCTAACAAAGGCTGTTAAACGCCACTGCAGAGACAAATGTCAATACTGACACTGTCATACATAAAACGGACACAGCACAATACAGACCTATAAACACCTTCAGGTAATAAATAAAAATGAAATATTCATTCAACTATATGACTTACATAGTAAAATGCAGGTTTAAGTAGTATGTAAGATACTGTTGATCAACTACGTAGTGCCCTGGGTGTTGATTAAATACACTGTCTGTGTATTCTTTACTTTATTTCTGTCTTCAGTCGATGAGTCATTGTAACATGTTATCCAGTACACAACTCCCCCACATCCTGTCTATCTGTTGTTTTCTATTCAGACTGTTAATGTATATCTTCAAGTTAATTTAAATTCATTCTCTCAATAATTACAACAGCCATCTTGAATTACCAAGACAACCTAACAGTCAAGTAAGCATACTGCATTCTGTACTGTCATGACAACGTAACTTCATGCCAGAGAAATATGTCAATGTGTTGGTTGCATATGTCGAAGCGTTTTTCGTTGCATTACAATTGGATATGCTTATCTGAGCAAGATGAAGTACCATGTGAATTGACAATAAAGGCATCTCATCTCATCACATTTTATTATATTATATTGCAGCTAATATCAAATGATGTCTCTTTAGGGTGCGACTTTCCACAAAGATTATTTGAGCGCTAAAAATGATTTCTCGATCCAGTTTAATGATTAAAATGATGTCCTTGGTGGCACATAGCTTTAATGTATCAAGATTTTGCAAAACATTGCTCAAGAACGATA
Source organism: Salvelinus namaycush (assembly GCF_016432855.1). Lineage (NCBI taxonomy): Eukaryota > Metazoa > Chordata > Actinopteri > Salmoniformes > Salmonidae > Salvelinus > Salvelinus namaycush. The sequence continues at coordinate 25,975,506 of NC_052328.1, forward strand.
TTTACGAAGTTGTGTCTTTTAACCCGATCGACCACAGAGAGCCAATGGGAGAAGCCAGGGGATAAGTTGAGCCCATTCCTCATTCTAAACACGAGTGTGTGCAAACCCTCCCAGCATCTATTTATTCATCACTCATGTATCTAACCTAATGCTGCTCATTAATGGCTGACAGTACGCTACGTATTTGTACCTGTCTGATTTAGGACGCATCAAGCTGCCAGTTTACATCAACTCAATAATTAACCAGCCAGATACACATACTATACACACACACGCTTATAAGAAATCCCGCTACGCCCTCAGACGAACCATCAAACAGGCAAGCGTCAACACAGGACTATCAGGACTGAATCCTTCTACACCGACTCTGACGCTCGTCGGATGTGGCAGGGCTTGAAAAATGTTACGGACGACAAAGGGAAGCCCAGCCGTGAGCTGCCCAGTGACGCGAGCCTACCAGATGATCTAAATGCCTTTTATGCTCGCTTCGAGGCAAGCAACACTGAAGCATGCATGAGAGCACCAGCTGTTCCAAACGACTGTGCGATCACGCTCCCTGTAGTCGATGTGAGCAAGACCATTAAACAGGTCAACATTCACAAAGCCGCGGGGCTAGACGGATTACCAGGACACGTACTCAAAGCATGCGTGGACCAACTGGCAAGTGTCTTCACTGACATTTTTAACCTCTCCCTGACCGAATCTGTAATACCTACATGTTTCAAACAGACCACCATAGTCCCTGTGCCCAAGAAAACCCCAACAGATCCACAGATGACGCGATCTCAATCGCACTCCACACTTCCCTTTTCCACCTGGACAAAAGAAACACCTATGTGAGAATACTGTTGATTGACTACAGCTCAGTGTTCAACACCATAGTGCCCACAAAGCTCATCACTAAGCTAAGGACGCTGGGACTAAACACCTCCCTCTGCAACTGGATCCTGGACTTCCTGACGGGCCGCCTCCAAGTGGTAAGGGTAGGCAACAACACACCTGCCACACTGATCCTCATCACTGGTGCCCCTCAGGGTTGTGGGTTTAGTCTCCTCCTGTACTTCCTGTTTACCCACGACTGCGTGGCCAAGCACGACTCCAACACCATAATTAAGTTTGCTGATGATGCAACAGTGGTAGGCCTGATCACCGACAACGATGAAACAGCCTATAGGGAGGAGGTCAGAGACCTGGCAGTGTAGTGCCAGGCCAACAACCTCTCCCTCAGTGTGAGCAAGACAAAGGAGCTGATCGTGGACTATAGGAAAAGGAGGGCCGAACAGACCCCCATTAACATTGACGTGGCTGAAGTGGAGCAGGTAGAGAGCTTCAAGTTCCTTGGTGTCCACATCACCAACGAACTACCATGGTCCAAACACACCAAGACAGTTGTGAAGAGAGCACAACAACACCTTTTCCCTCTCAGGAGACTGAAAAGATTTGAAATGGGTCACCAGATCCTCAAAAAGTTCTACAGCTGCACCATCGAGAGCATCCCGACCAGTTGCATCACCTCCTGGTATGGCAACTGCTCGGCATCTAACCGTAAGGCCCTACCGAGGGTAGTGCGTAAGGCCCAGTACATCACTGGGGCCAAGCTTCCTGACATCCAGGACCTGTATATATATTTTTTTATTCCATCCAGGACCTATATACTAGGCTGTGTCAGAGGAAGGAGCCCCCTTTGTTTTTACACGGCTGCTACTCGCTGTTTATTATGTATGCATAGTCACTTTACAAATTACCTAGACTAATCTTATTATTTTCACTTCAGTTTATTTAGTAAATATTTTCATAACTCTATTTCTTGAACTGCATTGTTGATTAAGGGCTTGTAAGTAATCATTTGACAGTAATGCTTACACCTGTTGTATTCGGTGCATTTGACAAATATAATTTGATTTGATTTTGACACACACACACACACACAGACGTACATACGCACAAACACATAAATACTTTGTCCAGCAGCAGACACAGTAACAGGCATTTCACACAGGCCTGCCCCCACTGATGCCTAGATGTCTTTTGACAATGCACATAAACACATTGCTAGTGCTTTCAAGTGGAAACCTGCCCCAAATCAAAACCCGACAAGGAAAACTCAAGCAAATGTTAGCTCTCCAAAGATACCATTAGGTTATTTGTCAAAACAGTTATGCAGCTGTGGTGTTACAAATTGTGTGCACGAAATTTGAGAGAAAAAAGCTGTTTGTGCATATGGACCATTTCTGGGATCTTTTATTTCAGCTCATGAAACATTGGAACAACACTTTACATGTTGCGTTTATATTTTATACAGTTCAGTCAATTATAAGCTTGTATCAGTTTTTAAGTTCTTAATGTTCAAGTTATTTTGAAATAATTTGACTGACATTGCAGCTTGAGCAGTTAACAACATTAACCTCAAGGAGTATATCTCAGTATTACATACATACATATCAACTTCAAGGTGTCTGAAATGACACTAATGACAATAAGTGTCATTGGTCTATTGACCCTGTGTGAGCAAGCATACGCCTTTCCCATAGCTTACAGTCATCTTGTTTGGAAGATGGTCATATCATGAGAGAAACGGCAAAAAATATATCATTTATCTGGAATGGCAAAGATACATATTACAATGGTAATAATAAGCTAGAGGGGATAAAATACATTTCATTGAAGTTATAACTCTGGGGATGAGAGATTAACACTATTCAGCTCCACTGTAAAAATGTGATCTATCTCTGAATTAAGGAGTGGGACTATTCATGACAAGGTCACAGAAGTTCACAGAGGGCCAAGGCCCAGAGAACACTGAGGTAACTGCCATGGCTCTGTAGGTGGATATAACAAAGATGGACGAGAGAAGATAGGTCATAGGTCATCAATAGGTTCAGTCGGCCATCTTGCCAATATAATATATAATCTTTGGTTTCATTGACTCTCCCCTTTAACTGCCCCTAATGTTGTTGTTTTTTAGCTACAACTTCCGAGTCTGTTGGGGAAGATCAGCTTGAGCCAGGTGAGGTGTAGAATCACTGATCTACAAATAGTATTCCCTGCCAAATAATAGGCTTTGTTCGATTAAGATTCATAGAGCTACGCCTTCCCTTGGATTTCTCTCTCTCTCTCTCTCTCTCTCTCTCTCTCTCTCTCTCTCTCTCTCTCTCTCTCTCTCTCTCTCTCTCTCTCTCTCTCTCTCTCTCTCTCTCTCTCTCTCTCTCTCTCTCTCTCTCTCTCTCTCTCTCTCTCTCTCTCTCTCTCTCTCTCTCTCTCTCTCTCTCTCTCTCTCTCTCTCTCTCTCTCTCTCTCCTTCTGCAAGCAAAGAATGTTTGTGGAGCGTGTACGTGATGTCTCTGCAGATGTGTACAACATGAGGCCTTAGTGTATGCCTTTGGCTTATTGTAGCACTTGTAGGCATGATGCTGAAACACCTTTCAGTAGAAGGTTTAATTTGAGGTGAGAAGCCATGTGAAAGCAGACACGATGCAGGGGTCTCAGCCACACTTACTGACGTTGTGTTAGGTAAGGTTCCCACGTAAACACTTGCATAAATCTTACGCAAAATATTCAGCCCATGCAAACTCCTCTTATTGTTAGCTATCTGTTAATTTATTTACTGCACATCAGTTTCTTTAACAGACAGAGGCAATTAACAAACTGAGTTTGTTTTATAGCATCTCAACAGTTTTCCTCATTGGATGGTCTTGTTTGCGTAGAGTTTTCCTTATCTCATTAGCCCTGAACACTGATGATGCCTGAAGTCACTATTATTATTGTATCTCTGATTAGACACTCTAAAATGGAAAATTAGGTCTATGGGATATGTTCCTCTCTCTCTCTGAAACCCCGTAATCATTTGTTTAAGCCGTGTGAATGTACAGTGATGAAAGACCGTCCCCTTGGTTTATGCAACTTGGAATTCACAAGCTATTCACAATCAATCAGCTCTTTTCATTCACTCTATTTGCCAATCAACAGCTCACAGGCTAAAACAAAGATGCCATCAGTGGTTTTGGAACCATTTTGTGAGACCCCTCACGTGCAAATAGATGCAAAGTCATAGGTAAAACAAGTGCTTTTGGTGTGGAGAGAAATACAGAGCGTTCAATCTCCTTACCAAAAACAAATATGCCCTTTTCAAAGTCATTTTTAATTCAGCCCTGAATAAATAATCAGCAGTTCAATCAGATCAGTTCTTAATGAATAGCTGACCTGTGCGCTTTTCAATCTGCACAACCTGATTAATGACTTACCAGTAAGATAGATACGGACTAAGCAAAATGGAGTAACATCGAATGAACATATGTCTTTACAGACACACAGAAGGAGGAGCTAAGTGAAGGCAGATGGTAGGAAGAAGAGAGAGCAGTTGAGGATGTAAGGAGTTTTGCAAGAGCAGAGAAATACAGCCATGTACTGATGCTTTGCTAACACAGCTATGGGTGGCAATAAACCTGCAATACCCCACAGGGACATATGGACCATATAATTAGAAATCTATTTATATGATATGGACCTTACCCAATAAATGGGTAATATGAGGGAGAAGTATATGGATACAGAAATGTTTCTCTACAGCTTCCATGTGCCCTGAATCCGAATACCTAAGTCACAGTCTTACTAAAGGGCTTTAGTAAATGTATCTGACTTAGGAGAAGGCTGGTTAGCCTAGTTTTTCCTCAGGAAAAAGAAAATTGAATTCCACATTGATGATATATTCAAGGCTTAACAGTATTCTCAAGGCCGTTACTAGTTTCTCTTGCACTGAAGCGCACAGTAGAAAGCCAACTGCCAACTGCTCAGTAAACAGCACAAGGATATTCTAACAGCAGTCTCACATTTCTGCCTTCTAGACACATGGCTGCAAGGGGAGTTCAGACAAGTGCAATGGTACTGCTATAACAACAGGGGGCAGGCTTTCTCACAAAGCCTCTGATAAATGTCAATCATCTTTTTTTATCACTCCAACATGTTTGTGGTACAGAATGATTCCTTAGGGGGACACGTTGTACCAAAATGAACGAATGGTAAAAATAAACGCAATTGCACATTAGATTATGCATTCTCAGAAGGATCAAATCGATCCAATTTGATTGATCGCATACACATATTTTTCAGATGTTATCGCAGGTGCAGCAAATGTTTGTAGCTCCAACGTTACAGTAATACCAAAACAATACAAAATAATACACACAAATCCCCAAAAATTCAAAATAATGAATATCAGAACGAGCAATGTAAACGTCCGGAATATAAATATGCAGTATATGTATATGATGGTGTGTATAGACATTATGGACAATATATAAATAGAAAAGGTGTGTACAGCAGTAGTTATTTAAGCAATAAGGCCTGTGGGGATGTGGTATATGGTGAGTGTCTGGATACAACCCTTATTGTGGTATATTGTCCATTGCTATTCTGGGATTGATTTGCACTTCTCACACCAAAGTACGTTCATCTCTAGGAGACAGAATACGCCTCCTTCCTGAGCGGTATGACAGCTGCGTGGTCCCATGGTGTTTATAGTTGCATACTATTGGTTGTACAGATGAACGTGGTACCTTCAGGTGTTTGGAAATTGCTCCCAAGGATGAACCAGACTTGTGGAGGTCTAAAAAAAAATTCGGAGGTCTTGGCTGATTTCTTTTGATTTTCCCATGATGTCAAGCAAAGATGCACTGAGTTTGAAGGTAGGCCTTGAAATACATCCACAGGTACACCTGCAATCGACTCAAATGATGTCAATTAGCCTATCAGAGCTTCTAAAGCCATGACATCATTTTCTGGAATTTTCCAAGCTGTTTAAAGGCACAGTCAACTTAGTGTATGTAAACTTCTGACCCACTGGAATTGTGATACAGTGAATTATAAGTGAAATAATCTGTCTGTTAACAATTGTTGGAAAAATGACTTGTGTCATGCACAAAGTAGATGTCCTAACCGACTTGCCAAAACTATAGTTTGTTAACAAGAAATTTGGGGAGTGGTTGAAAAACAAGTTTTAAATACTCCAACCTAAGTGTATGTAAACTTCCGACTTCAACTGTACCACAAACCCCAGAGGTGCCTTTTTGCTATTATAAACTGGTTAACAACATAATTATAGCAGTAAAAATAAATGCTTTGTCATACTCTTGGTATACGGTCTGATATACCACGACTGTCAGCCAATCAGCATTCAGGACTCGAAACACCCAGTTTATAAATAGGATTATCCTTGACTAAAATACAGTATATACATATGAAGTGGATAAAACAATATGTAAACATTATTCATGTGACCAGTGTCCAATGACAATGTACTGTACATAGGGTAGCAGTCTCTATGGTGCAGGGTAGAGTACCGGGTGGTAGCCGGCTAGTAATAGTAACTCAGTTCATGGCAGGGTACTGGGCGGAGGCCGGCTAGTCGTGACTATTTAACAGTCTGATGGCCTGGAGACAGAAGCTGTTTATCAGTCTCTTAGTCCCAGTTTGATGCACCTGTACTGTCTCCTGAATTCTATATGGTAGTGGGGTGAACAGGCCATGACTTGGATGGCTGAGGTCCTTGATGATATTCTTGGCCTTCCTGTGACACCGGGTGCTGTAGATATCCTGGAGGGCAGGCAGGGATGCATTGGCCTGATCGAAACACCATCTGGAGAGCCCTGTGGTTACAGATGGTGCAATTGCCGTACCGGGCGGTGATACATCCTAACAGGATGCTCTCAATGGTGCATCTGTAGAAGTTTGTGAGGGTCTTTGGGCCCAAACTGAATTTCTTCAGCATCCTGAGGTTGAAGAGACGCTGTTGCGCCTTCTTCACTACACTGTCTGTGTGGATGGACCATTTCAGGTTGTCAGTTTTGTGCAGGTCAAGGAACTTGAAGCTTTTCACCCTCTCCACTGCGGCCCCGTGGATGTGGATGGGGGTGTGCTCTCTCTGCTGTCTCCTGAAGTCCACAATCAGCTCTTTCATTTTTTTACATTCAGTGAGAGGTTATTTTCCTGGCACCACTCCGCCAGGGCCCTTGCCTCCTCCCTGTAGGCTGTCTCGTCATTATTGGTAGTCAGGCCTATCACTGTGTCGCCTACAAATTTGATGATTGAGTTGGAGACATGCATGGCCATGCAGTCGTGGGTGAACAGGGAGTACAGGAGGGAGCTGAGCATGCACCCTTGTGGGGCCCCCCTGTTGAAGATCAGCGTAGCAGAGTTGTTGTTGCTTACTTTCACCACCTGGGGTTGGCCGTCAGGAAGTCCAAGACCCAGTTGCACAGGGCGGGGTTCAGACCCAGTGCCCCGAGCTTAGTGATGAGCTTGGAGGGCACTATGGTGTTCAAGGCTGAGCTGTAGTCGATGAACAGCATTCTTACATAGGTATTCCTCTTGTCGAGATGAGATAGGGCAGTGTGCAGTGCGATGGTGATTGCGTCATCCCAGGATCTGTTGGGGCGGCATGACAATTGTAGTGGGTCTAGGGTGCCAGGTAAGGTGGAGGTGATATGATCCTAAACTAGCCTCTCAAAGCACTTCATGATGACAGAAGTGAGTGCTACGGATGAAAGTAATTTAGTTCAGTTACCTTCACTTTCTTGGGACAGGAACAATGCTGACATCTTGAAGCAAGTAGGGGCAACAGACTGGGATAGGGAGAAATTGAATATGTCCGTAATCACTCAAGCCAGCTGGTCTGCACATGCTCTGAGGATGCAGTCTGGGCGGGCAGTCTTGGAGGGTTAACACGCTTAATTGCCTTACTCACATTGGCCACGGAGAACGAGAGCTCACAGCGACGGTGGCCCGCGTCGGCGGCACCTCAAAGCGGGCGAAGAAGGTGTTTAGCTTGTCTAGGAGCAAGGCGTCGGTGTCCACGACCAGGCTGGAGTCCCTGCCACATACGCCTCGTGTCTGAGCCGTTGAATTACACATCCACTTTGTCCCTGTACTGTCGTGTAGCACAGGAGATGTGTTGATAAACCTTCGGTGGCGTTTTCCTCAGATTTACTTAATTAAAGTCCCCAGCTAAGTCCAGTGTAGTTCCTTGAGGGTCGTCACGGTGTCAGCTTGGGGGGGGAATGTACAGTATACACGGCCGTGACGCTGATTGAACAGAATTCTCTCCAGAGGTAATGCGGTCGGCATTTGATGGTCAGGTGTGCCAGATCGGGAGAACAAAGGACTTGAGTTCCTGTACGTTACCACAATCACACCATGAGTAGTTCATCATGAAACATACACCTCCATCTTTCTTTTTTCCAGAGAGTTCTTTCTTCCTGTCCATGCGATGGATGGAGAACCCCGCTGGCTGAATGGTCGGAGACAGTATATCCGGAGAGAGCCATGATTTGTCAAAGAGAGTATGTTACAGTCTCTGATGTCTCTCTGGAAGAAGATCCACGCCCTGTGCTAGTCTACTTTAATGTCCAGGGACTGAACTTCAGTGGTGGATGTATGCACGCCTCCTGAGTCTAACTAAAAGCACACTTCTTATTCCTCTTCTGTGGCGACGGCATCTTGGAGCAGCCCCTGGGCTGAATGGAATTGCCTCTGGAAGTTAAAACAAAGGATCCAATTCAGGGAAGTTGAATTTCTGGTCGAAATGCTGATGAGTGACCGCAAATCTAATATCCAAAAGTTCTTTCAGGCTGTAAATAATAATGCAAGAAACATTCTGAGCAATTAATGTAAGAAATAACACACCCCATAAAAATTTGTCTAGGAGCTATAAACAGGGTGACCATGTCTTTCAGCGCCATCTTGTATGGATGAGCCTAGTATGCTGTTATTTGTTGCTTACTGCATAATTTTTTACTAAACCGTATGTTCTAAATAGTACTGTTCCACATTTTGTTTTAATTACAGCCTGAATTCAAAATGGATTAAATATATTTGTTTTCTTACCCATTTACACACAATACCCCATAATGACTAAGTGAAAACATGTTTTTTGAAATGTATGCACATTTATTGAAAATGAAATACAGAAATATCTAAGTATTCACAACCCTGAGTCAATACATGTTAGAATCACCTTTCAGCTGTGAGTCTTTCTGGGTAAGTCTCTGAGAGTTTTGCACAACTGGATTGTACAATATTTGCACATTATTATTAAAACAATTGCCAATTTCAAGTCTTGCCATAGATTTTCAAGTCGATTTAAGTCAAAACTATAAACTATGCCACTCAGGAACATTCAATGTAATCTTGGTAAGAAACTCCAGTGTACATTTGGCCTTGTGTTTTAGGTTATTCTCCTACTGAAAGGCAGACTGAAGCAGGTTTTCCACTAGGATTTTGCCTGTGCTGAGCTTTATTGAATTTATTTTTATCTTAAAAAAAAGTCCCTAGGCCTTGCCAATGACAAACCTGCCCATAACATGATGCAGCAACCACCATGCTTGAAAATATGAAGAGTGGTACTCAGTGATGTACTGGATTTGCCCAACACATAACGCTTCGTATTCAGGACATAAAGTTAATTTCATTGCTTTAGTGCCTTATTGCAAACCGGATGCATGTTTTGGAATATTTTTATTCTGTACAGGCTTCATTCTTTTCACTCTGTCATTTAGGTTAGTATTGCTGAGTAACTACAATGTTGTTGATCCGTCCTCAGTTTTCTCCTATCACAGCTATTACACTTTGTAACTGTTTAAAGTCGCCATTGGCCTCATGGTGAAATCCCTGAGTGGTTTCCTTCCTCTCCGGCAAATGAGTTAGGAAGGACGCATGTATCTGAGTAGTGACTGGGTGTATTGATACACCATCCAAAGTGTAATTAACAACTTCACCATGCTCAAAGGGATATTCAATGTCTGTTTTTATTTTATTTGACCCTTCTACCTATAGGTGCACCTCTTTGAGAGGCATTGGAAAGCCTCTCTGGTCTTTGTGGTTAAATCTGTGTTTGAAATTCACAGCTCAATTGATGGACCATAGAGATAATTGTATATGTTGGGTACAGAGATTAGGTAGTCATTCAAAAATCATATTATAATCATAATATATTGCACACACAATGAGTCCATGCAACATATTAGTGTTGCTGCTGTATGGTAATATTACGGTACCAAAACGTCATGATTCTTATGACAACATTTTAGAATACAATAGTACCGTTTCAAATGATACTACCAAATGTTCATCCCTATCAATCAAAAGAAACCAGCTAGTGCCTGTTATACAATGTTTTTGAAGTTAGTTATATTTATAAATTCTGTTAAATGTTTTAAGCTACAGAAAGTAGACTCTTGTGTGCCAGTCCAATAATGTCGACTTCACTTTCACGCGCAACTTAGGTATGGCAGCTATGATCAGCCAGCCACGTTCCCTTCCAGCCATCACTCACCTTCTTCCATCTGCTCTTCCTGCGCATCCATTTCTCCATCAGTTTCAAAAATATAATGTTGATGTGATGGCTAGCGAGGATGCAGACCCTGCTGAATCTTCTGTTGTTACATGTACATTCGATAGATTGGAGCAGAGCGAGCAAAGTTGATAGATTGTAGAATTTAATTACCTGTTAAAACCAAAAGCTATTATTTAATCACCTATTTAAACCAAGAAAACAGGCCAGTCTGAGTGGACTTTGCAATTGCAAATTCACTGTCACTCAGCCTCTGAGCGACAGCCATGCTTACAGCGTTACAGCAAAGAAGATGGCTTGGCTCTAGCGCAAACTGTTAGAAAAATAGTACCCATATTACTGGAGCTACTTTTTATTCATCCTGCGTAATTTCGCGCTCATTTTAGTATATAGACAGGTGTGTGCCTTTCCAAATTATGTCCAATCAATTGAATTTATCACAGGTGGACTCAAATCAATTTGTAGAAACATCTCAGGATGATCAATGGAAACAGGATGCACCTGAGCTCAATTTCGAGTCTCATAGCAAAGGGTCTGAATACTTATGTAAATAAGGTATTTGTGTTTTTATTTCCTTTTTTCATTTTGTTACTATGTGGTATTGTGTGTAGATTGATGAGGAAATGTTTACTTAAATCCATTTTAGAAAAAGGCTGTAAAGTAACAAAATGTGGAAAAAGTCAAGCGTTCTGAATACTTTCCAAATGCGCTGTACATGCATAAGATCTGCATGTCATTGGGGGAAAACACTGCATCAAACCTTCTTCACTCTTCAGTTAAAACAGACACACAAACACACACTTCACTGACTGTCTTTGTCTCCCTCTCTAATAAACGCACACACACAAACCTCTCTCTCTCTCTCCCACGAATGAATGCACGCAATGTCACCAAGCAGAATTTAAGGAACACCAGAAAGAGATTTTTGATATAGTTTAGGCTTACATTAGGTCTATATGAATCCTACCTTTTGAAGCACATCTTATGAGTAGCAGACCCTTTTGCTTTCATCCTGTGTCAAATCAAATTTACCTAGACCTACTGTCAAGTTAGCAGGTTGTTAGCTATCTAGATAAAATGACTGAACAACGTTGTTTGTTATCAAACCAATAATTAGCGACGCGGGATTTGATTAAAACAACATAGTTTGTAAAATGATATACATGAAAGGTCCCACAGTTGACAGTGCATGTCAGAGCAAAAACCAAGCCATGGGGGCCCCCGGGTGGTGCAGCGGTCTAAGGCACTGCATCTCAGTGCTAGAGGCGTCACTACAGACCCTGATTTGATTCCAGGCTGTATCATAACCAGCCGTGATTGTGAGTCCCATAGGGCGGCGCACAATTGGCCCAGCATCGTCCGGGTTAGGGTTTTGCCGGGGTAGGCCATCATTGTAAATAAGAATTTGTTCTTAACTGACTTGCCTTGTTAAATAAATGAGGTTGAAGGAGTTGTGAGACAGGATTGTGTTGAGGCACAGATCTGGGGAAGGTATCAAAAAAGTCTGCAGTATTGAATGTCCCCAAGAATACAGCGGCCTCCATTATTCTTAAGTGGAAAAGTTTGGAACCACCAAGATTCTTTTGAGAGCTGGCTGCCTGGCCAAACTGAGCAATCGGGGGAGAAAGGCCTTGGTCAGGGAGGTGATAGAGCTCCAGAGTTCCTATGTAGAGATGGGAGAACCTTCCAGAAGGACAACCATCTCTGCAGCACTCCACCAATCCAATGAGGCCTTTATGGTAGAGTAGACAGAAGGAATCCACAACTCAGTAAAAGACAGCCCGCTTGGAATTTGCCAAAAGGCACCTAAAAACTCCCAGACCATGAGAAACAAGATTCTCTGGTATGATGAAACCAACATTGAACTCTTTTGCCTGAAAGCCAAGCATCACGTCTGCAGGAAACCTGGCACCATCCCTAAGGTGAAACATGGTAGTGGCAGTATCATGCAGTGGAGATGTTTTTCAGCGACAGGGACTGGGAGTCTAGTCAGGATCGAGGGAAAGATGAACGGAGCAAAGTACAGAGAGATCGCTGATGAAAACCTGCTCCAGAGCGCTCAGAACCTCAGACTGGGGTGAAGGTTCACCTTCTAACAGTACAACGACCCTAAGCACACATCCAAGACAACGCAAAAACGGCTTCGGGACAAGTATCTGAATGTCCTTGAGTGGCCCAGCCAGAGCCTGGACTTGAACCCGATCGAACATCTCTGGAGAGACCTGAAAATAGCTGTGCAGCGAGGCTCCCCATCCAACCTGACAGAGCTTGAGAGGATCTGCAGAGAAGAATGGGAGAAACTGTCAGAGCTGCTAGGAGTACTGGGTGGAGGAGTCAAGCGCAGAGAGCTGTCACGAATCCCGTTTCCTGAGTCGGTTTTTTGCCTGTGTTCTGTCCTGGAGTGTTTTTTCCGGCGTCCTGGAACGCACCCTGTCTGGTTGCCGGGCAATGTAGCCAGTTGGGAGTTCTGATTACCCGCACCTGTATCCCATCAGCTATCTGCACACCTGGTCCTGATCATCATCTCTCCTCTTCATAAGCCCGGACCTGACATCCATTCCCTGCCGGATCGTTAGCCATGAACATTACTCACCCGGATCATTTACCCCATTCCCGCCTGGTCGTCGGAGGATTCTGCTACCCCCTTGGATCCACCTATTTACTCCCATCAACTCACCACCGCTGCCCGCTACGCCACCTGGATATATCTACCCATTCACATTCACTTGTAAATAAATACTCACCTTCTTCCTACTCTCCTTGTCCTGGTCTGCTTCTGGGTTCGATTTTGAAAGAACGTGACAAGAGCTGGTATTTCAGAACGTGGATTTTATTTCCTGTCGACAGGGAAAACGATCATGCCCAAACACACGGGCGCATGAAAATACCAGTCCAAAACACACAGGACTAAACTGTCCGGAAAATATAGAATCCACATAAAATCCAACACCAAATAACAGAGAACAAGCCCGCACAAAAGCCAGCGGGCCTACTGCCCTTAAATAGCCTACCCACAAAACTAAACTCAAAACAGGTGCACCCAATCAGCCCAAACTAACAGAAACAAAAAGAAGGGAATCGATGGCAGTTAGTAGGCCGGTGACGACGACCGCCGAGCGCCGCCCGAACAGGAAGAGGCACCATCTTCGGCGGGATTCGTGACAGAAACTCCCCAACTACAGGTGTGCCAAGCTTTTAGCGTCATACCCAAGAAGACTCAACGCTGTAATCGCTGCCAAAGGTACTTTAACAAAGTACCGAGTAAAGGGTCTGATTACTTAAGTAAATGTGATATTTCAGTTTTGAATTTTTTATACATTTGCTTAAAATTATAAAAAACTGTTTTTTATTTTTCATCATGGGATATTGTGTGTAGATTGATGAGGGAAAAAAACTATTTAATACATTTTAGAATAAAGCTGTAAATAACAAAATGTGGAAAAAGTCAAGGGGTCTTAATAGTCCGAAAGCACTGTATAATCCTTCCTCCCATTCCTCCAGCCAAATCACAGGTAGGCCTTTGCAAGAATGAGCAAATCAGCCATTCTATGCAATATTCTATTATACAGTGAAAAGTGTGAAGTTAATTCAATATGTGTTATACTGACTAGAAGTGTGAATATCAGTGACAGGTTTTTTTCGGGAGCACATGCGCATAACTTCAAAAACGGGGACAAACAAGATCGTTAGTAAAATGTTGTATTGTGACAACACTACATTTTACATTACATTTTAGTCATTTAGCAGACGCTCTTATCCAGAGCGACTTACAGTAGAGTGCATACATTTTATTACATTTTTACATACTGAGACAAGGATATCCCTACCTGCCAAGAGCAGACGCTCTTATCCAGAGCGACTTACAGTAGAGAAGTCTGTATCATAACCAGCCGTGATTGTGAGTCCCATAGGGCGGCGCACTAGAACTTATTATGTGACTTGTTAATTTAAGCAATTTCTTTCTCCTGAACTTATTTAGGCTTGCCATAACAAAGAGGTTGAAAACTTATTGACTCAAGACATTTCAGCTTTTCATTTTTAATTAATTTGTAAAAATGTCTAAAATGACACAAAATCTCAATTTAATCCATTTTAAATTCAGGCTGTAACACAACAAAATGTGGAAAAGGTTAAAGGGTGTGAATACTTTCTGAAGGTACTATATATACTAGTAGTACTATTAGCACACAGTATACAGTAAATAACTGTTAGGCAAGCCAGATTTTGGACACGGCCAGTGACATGAGGACGAGGCTGGATTGTAATAGGGGTTTGATGAGGGCTAGACTCCCACAGTAGTTGATTAATTAACATCACAGAGACTCCTGGCATTTGGTGATGACTGATCGCTTCTATTGATCAGTGAAAGAATCCTCATAGGTAGTCAATTAACAACACTCTTCTCTCTCTCTCTTCCGTTCTCTCCCTCTCTCGCTCATGCAACACACACTGATGTGCTGCTGTGGTTGCCATAGCACCCTCAGGGCTCTATTTCCGTCTGGCGTTAAGGCGGCGCTAGTGTCAAACGCACACTTTCTGGCAATACAGACTTGTAAAAACCAATGCTCTGCTATTTTCCAACCCTGGCGCCAGGGTTTTTAATTGACATGTCTTATATCAGTTTGCTTGCACTGAAATGGGAGGGGTGGAAATATTTGAGCTGTGTTCTTCAAAAACGTGTGCGAATGTGCCAATTTCAAGCAGCACAACTGGTTACGGAATTGGTTATGGCATCGATTTTGCCAGCGGAGGCTCATGGTAGCCTAATTAGTAGCCTATAATCAATGTTTTATTCAAATATAACGAGCAGTAAAACAGTCAACAGACATTGCAATTTTATCTTTATATTGGACATTATCTTTGTCCATGCAGCTTCTGTGAAAAGTTTGGACTCATTAGACCTCTGTGCAATGCACATTGAGTGAAAGGTGTCAGTGACTGTTTTTTTAGGAATATCAAGTTATTACAATAAAGTGCTTGTCATTTTTCCGTGATAATTTAGTAAAAAAAATTGCTTCTTCTACTTTTATCTTTTAGACCTAACTGTCAAATTGTGGTGATTCCGATCAATGTCCTTTGTGCTGAATCCGCTTGTAGCATTGGCTATTTGCCTGTTCGTTTGATTAGACGCGCCAAAGGAGCAAAAAAACAAGAGAAAAGTAAATAGAGTGTGCAACAGGTTCAAATGTTCCAAACCATTCTACAGTTCTACATTTCTTGAGTTTCATATTTTCTTATAAGTGTACCAGTTCTGCTTTACTCAGATTACAGAAAGATTTGTATGAGAAATATGAATTAGAAATGATACACTGATACACTGAAACACTCACTCAACAGTCATGGTTAAATAAGTCAATACCGCAGTACACCGTTTGTACACCCGTCTCAACGTTAACAGTAAAGAGGCGACTCTGGGGTGCTGGCCTTCTAAGCAAAGTTGCAAAGAAAAAGCCATATCTCAGACTGGCCAATAAAAAGAAAAGACTAAGATGGTCAAAATAACACAGACACTGGACAGAGGAAGATTGGAAAAATGTGTTATGGACAGACAAATCTAAGTTTGAGGTGTTCGGATCACAAAGAAGAACATTCGTGAGAAGCAGAAAAAATGAAAAGATGCTGGAGGAGTACTTGATGACATCTGTCAAGCATGGTGGAGGCAATGTGATGGTCTGGGGGTGCTTTGGTGGTGGTAAAGTAGGATATTTGTACAGGTTAAAAGGGATCTTGAAGAAGGAAGGCTATCACTCCATTTTGCAACGCCGTGCCATTCCCTGTGGACGGCACTTTATTTAAGCCAATTTCCTGTCACGCCCTGGCCTTAGTATTCTTTGTTTTCATTATTATTTTAGTTAGGTCAGGGTGTGACATGGGGAATGTTTGTGTTTTGTCTCGTCTTGGGTGGTTATATGGTAAAGGGGTGTTGGGTTTAGTGTATGGGTTTGTGTTTAGTGAATGTTTCTAGGTATGTCTATGGTTGCCTGAGTGGTTCTCAATCAGAGACAGATGTCTTTCATTTGACTCTGATTGGGAGCCATATTTAAGGCAGCCATGGGCATCATGTGTTTGTGGGTAATTGTCTATGTCATTGTGTAGTGGTCAGTGTCAGCACCATTTTGTTTATATAGCTTCACGGTCGTCAGTTTGTTGTTTTGTTTCGTTAGTTGCTCTTCTCTAATAAAAAGAGAATGTATTTCTCACACGCTGCGTTTTGGTCCTCTCTTCAAAGTCAAGACGATCGTGACATTTCCTCCTACAACAGGACAATGGCACAGCTCCAAACTATGCAAGAACTATTTAAGGAAGAAGTAGTCAGCTGGTATTCTGTCTATAATGGAGTGGCCAGCACAGTCACCGGATCTCAACCCTATTGAGCTGTTGTAGGAGCAGCTTGACCGTATGGTACGTAAGAAGTGCCCATCAAGCCAATACAATTTGTGGGAGGTGCTTCAGGAAGCATGGGGTGAAATCTCTTCAGATTACCTCAATAAATTGACGACTAGAATGCCAAAGGTCTGCAAGTCTGTAATTGCTGCAAATGGAGGATTTTTTGACGAAAGCAAAGTTTGAAGGACACAATTGTTATTTCAATCAAAAATCCTTATTTATAACCTTGTCAACGTCTTGACTATATTTCCTATTCATTTTGCAACTAATTTCATGTATGTTTTCATGGAAAACAAGGACATTTCTAAGTGACCTCAAACTTTTGAACGCTAGTGTATATATTTCTTTATTCATATCAAATTAAAGTTTATTGGTCGTGTACACAGATTTTCAGGTGTTATAGCAGGTGCAGAGATATGCTTTTGTTACCAGCTCCAACAGTGCAGTAGAATGTCATGCACATACAATACAAATTACCAAATATTCAAAAATAAAAACAAGAAATCAATAATCTATATACAGTTGAAGTCGGAAGTTTACATACACTTAGGTTGGAGTCATTAAAACTTGTTTTTCAACCACTCCACAAATTTCTTGTTAACAAACTATAGTTTTGGCAAGTCGGTTAGGACATCTACTTTGTGCATGACACAAGTCATTTTTCCAGACAGATTATTTCACTTATAATTCACTGTATCACAATTCCAGTGGTTTACATACACTAATTAGCCTATCAGAAGTGTACATACACTAAGTTGACTGTGCCTTTAAACAGCTTGGAAAATTCCAGAAAATTATATCATAGCTTTAGAAGCTTCTGATAGGCTAATTGACATAATTTGAGTCAATTGGAGGTGTACCTGTGGATGTATTTCAAGGCCTACCTTCAAACTCAGTGACTCTTTGCTTGACATCATATGAAAATCAAAAGAAATCAGCCAAGACCTCAGAAAAAAAATTGTAGACCTCCACAAGTCTGGTTCATCCTTGGGAGCAATTTCCAAACACCTGAAGGTACCACGTTCATCTGTACAACCAATAGTACGCAACTATAAACACCATGGGACCACGCAGAAGTCATACCGCTCAGGAAGGAGATGCGTTCTGTCTCCTAGAGATGAACGTACTTTGGTGTGAGAAGTGCAAATCAATCCCAGAACAACAGCAAAGGACCCTGTGCTGGAGGAAACAAGTACAAAAGTATCTATATCCACAGTAAAACGAGTCCTATATTGACATAACCTGAAAGGCCACTCGGCAAGGAAGAAGCCACTGCTCCAAAACCACCATAAAAAAGCCAGACTAGGGTTTGCAACTGCACATGGGAACGAATATCATAGTTTTTGGAGAAATGTCCTCTTGTAAACAAAAATAGAACAGTTTGGCCATAATGACCATCGTTATGTTTGGAGGAAATAGGGGAACGCTTGCAAGCCGAAGAACACCATCCTAACCGTGAAGCACGGAGGTGGCTGCATCATGTTCTGGGGGTGCTTTGCTGCAGGAGGGCCTGGTGCACTTCACAAAATAGATGGCATCATGAGGAAGGAAAATGATGTGGATATATTGAATCAACATCTCAAGACATCAGTCAGGAAGTTAAAGCTTGGTCGCAAATGGGTCTTCCAAATGGACAATGACCCCAAGCATACTTCCAAAGTTGTGGCAATATGGCTTAAGTTAAGGACAACAAAGTCAAGGTATTGGAGTGGCCATCTCAATGCGCTGACCTCAATCCTATAGAAAATGTGTAGGCAGAACTGAAAAAGCATGTGCGAGCAAGGAGGCCTACAAACCTGACTCAGTTACACTAGCTCTGTCAGGAGGAATGGGCCAGAATGTACCCAATTTATTGTGGGAAGCTTGTGGAAGGCTACCTGAAACATTTGGCCCCAGTTAAACAATTTAAAGGCAATGCTACCAAATACTAATTGAGTGTATGTAAACTTTTGTATGTAAATGTTTACTTGGATTAAATGTCAGGAATGGTGAAAAACTGAGTTTAAATGTATTTGGCTTAGGTGTAATACCAAACAACAGGAACACTTTCCTAATATTGAGTTGACTTCCCTACAAGCTCATCATCATGTTGATTCATTAACAGTGCAAAAAATAATGTAACAGTCTCCTGATTTTTGAATATTTGTCTATTTGTATTTTTTTTGTGAGACATTCTACTTCACTGTTAGTAGCATAAGCGTGTATGTGCACCTGCTATAACACCTGCAAATCTGTGTAAGTAACCAATTTGATTTGTAAAGTAAACTACTTTTCCAGTACAGCTACATAAAACACCGTAACTGTCAATCAACGTGACTAAACCTTAAAAGGTGTCAAATACAATACCAACTCTGTCTGCTAGATGGTAGCAGAGTGAACAGACTGTGACTCGGGTATCTGAAGTCCTTGAAGATCTTCTTGGCCTTTCTTTGACACCAAGTGCTATAAATGTCCTGGAGGGCAGGCACCGGTGAAGTGTTGGGCTGACCACACCACCCTCTGGAGAGCCATTCGGTTGAGGGGGCTGCAGTTGCTTTACCAGGCAGTCATGCAGCCCGACAGAATGCTCTCAAAGGTGCATCTGTAAAAGTTCATGGGGATCTTAGGGGCCATGCCAAATTTCTTCAACAGCCTGAGGTTGTAGAGGCGCTGTTGATCCTTCTTTACCACAGTGTCATTGTTAGTGTGAACACACTGAAAACATGTGTTGACAAGAATGAGGCTCTCTCCCTACTACCTATTGTTGCTGCAGTGAGGAATTACCAGAGAATGTTTTAATAACTTATCTACAGATGATGGTTGTCTGGAGCTCAAAAAGCAGAAATAGCAGTATGCAAATTGGGGAGCCAAATGAACGGCTCTTTAATAGATGCAATACGGTTCCCGACGTTCACCAAAAATACCTGTTCAAAGAGAGTTGTTTGTTTGCGATCGACCCATCACTACTGCTGTATGAAAATAAAAGTGTCAAGAGTCAAAGTGTAATCTGGTATATAAAATCAAAACCTTTCTTGTTCATAACCTATGGTAGAGAACAACATTAGCCTACCTTATGTGTGTGACGATGTGCCTGTAACTCATGTGAAGTAGTGATGGGCATTCAGAGCCTTTTCAGTGAGCCAGTATAATTTGTCCCTGTTCACCTAAAAGAGCTGTTCATGTGGCTCCCAAACAGCTCTTTGTTCAGTAGGGCATAAAAATGTACCTAGATCCATGAAAACATTGCAAATATCTAATATGAGGCATTAAAAGTAGCCTACCATTATGTCAGATTGTGGAATGTGAGTTCGAATACATTTTAACTGGACCCAAAAACATTTTTTTTAACACATTGCAAAAATGAGCGTGGACCAGATTGCGGCGCTCTTCTCCCTATTTATTATTCCTGCAGTGAGGATTCACCAACTTCAGAGAGTGTGAGTTTGTTGTACATGGCCCGTTGCAATGTGGCCCTCTATCTACTTCCCCAGAGTCAGATGAACTCATGGATACCATTTGTATGTCTCTGTATCCAGTATGAAGGAAGTTAGAGGTTGTTTTGTGAGCCAATGCTAACTAGCGTTAGCACAATGACTAGAGGTCAATGGGTATCTGCTAGCATGCTAGTTCAGTTCATCTGACTCTGGGGAAGTCGATAATGGGCCTCATTGCTAAACTACCAAAGTATTCCTTTAAGTGAAATCTCCACCCACCTGGGCACCGGGCTATGCAAAACGAACGTGTCCAATGATTTTATAACATATCTGCAGATAATCAGTATTTGGAACTCAAAAAGCAGAATATTAGGCCTAGTATACAAATTAACGTCTCTTTCCCCCTTCGTTTGCAAACCCATTACTTTTAGGATACCCTCTCTCCTCATTGAGGGCGAGCTGCTTGTCCAGGTCAACTTTAGCTCTGTCATATACCCTGACATATGAGTTTATGGACGTTTGTCCTGTGTTTGAAGCACTTTGCCTTTGTCCTGGAGTCAGGGGTACACGCAATGCCGTCGGGGGTACGCCAAATAAAAATGGGATTCACATTTTCAAACAGTACATTTAGATTTTCCAACAGGGCTATACATTTGGCTATACATTCGGCCCCATGGCAGCCCCATGGCAGATTGGAGCTGACCCCGTCCTGTCGTTAAGGGATACAGCGGTCTTCAATTGCAGACTCCTTCTCCAGCTGTATAAAAGCCAGTGTTCCTTTGCTCAGGGAGAGAGCTTATTGGTATGTCCTGTGTTGTTTGTTGCTCAGAGATTTTGAGGTTTTGTGAAGTATTTTGTAGCAGGTCCTGCAGACGTGTATGTCAAAACAACTGTTTTGATTATTGAAATTGTTTACTTACGGCTGTAATTATGCTGTTTTTGTTCCCAGGGGGGAAGGGGAAGGCACCTTGGGAGTGCTTTGGCAAGAGGCCTGCGGGCATACATATACCCGTAGTATGTACTCTGTCTATGCACACTAGGTAAGACCTGGGTGGACCATCCCCTGTATTTTGGTTAGTGCGCCAGTCGGTGCTAGTTAAATAAGTTGTGGGTGGGTAGGTAGGAAAGGGGGCTCTTTATCTTTAACTTTCTTTGCTTTGGTTCCGTCCAGCCCCTTTTTCCCAAAATTACCGCATGAAGGAATAAATTCCCTGTTAACGGTTAAATTCTCTGCCTTTGTCATCCTTACCCGCACCTGCAATCCCATACCTCTTTCCCTCAATGGGGAGTTGAGAGTAGCAGGGTGTTGAGTTCCCTCCTACCTGAGGCGTGCGTACAGCTGGATGAGTCAACAGACGTGGCGGTCCTGGCACAGCTCCTGGTATATGTCCGTTACGTTTATGGGGTTCAATTAAGGAAGACATCCTCTTCTGCAAACCACTGGAAACCAGGACAACATGAGATTATATTTTATATATATTTTATTTTATATCAGCTTTGTGACATCAAATGGACTTTGGTGGTCAAGATGTGTTGGTATTTGTACTGATAGCGCAAAAGCCATGACAGGGAGACATAGTGGAGTGGTAACGCGCGTGCAAGCAGTTGCTCCCGATGTCACTTGGGTACACTGCAGCATCCACCGAGAGGCTCTTGCTGCCAAGGGAATGCCTGACAGCTTGAAAGATGTTTTGGACACTACAGTGAAAATGATTAACTTTGTTAAAGCAAGGCACCTGAACTCTTATGTATTTTCTGCATTATGCAATGATATGGGCAGCAACCATGTAACGCTTTTACAACATACAGAAGTGCGCTGGTTATCAAGGGGCACATTTTTGACAAGTTTTTTTAAATTGAGAGACGAGCTTAAAGTTTTCTTTGCTGACCATAATTTTCACTTGTCTGACAGCTTGTATGATGACGAGTTTCTCACACGACTGGTCTATCTGGGTGATGTTTTTTCCCACCTGAATGATCTGAATCTAGGATTACAGGGACTCTCTGCAACTATATTCAATGTGCGGGACAAAATTGAGGCTATGATTAAGAAGTTACTCTCTTTTTTGTGTGCAAATGAACTCAAGCTTACAGACAATGACAAATGTGATATAGCGAAGCACCTGAGTGAGCTGGGTGCGCAACTACGCAGGTACTTTCCCGAAATGGATGACACAAACAACTGGATTCGTTATCCCTTTCATGCCCTGCCTCCAGTCCACTTAACGATATCTGAACAAGAGAGCCTCATCGAAATTGCAACAAGCAGTTCTGTGGAAATGTAATTTAACCAAAAGCCACTGCCAGATTTCTGGATAGGGCCGTGCTCAGAGTTTCTTGCCTTGGCAAATTGCGCTGTTAAGACAGAGATGCCCTTTGAAACCACATACCTATGTGATGAATGGATTCTCGGCCCTCACTAGCATTAAAACTAAATACAGGCTCAGACTGTGTCTTGAAAATTATTTAAGACTGAGACTCTCTCCAATAAAACCCAACATTGCAGTTATGTGAATCCTTTCAAGCACACCCTTCTCATTAACCTGTGGTGAGTTATTCACCATTTTTGATGAACAAATAAGGTTTTATATGTAAGATGGCTAAATGAAGAGCAAAATTATTGATTATTATATTATTATTTGTGCCCTGGTCCTATAGGAGCTCTTTGTCACTTCCCATGAGCTGGGTTGTGACAAAAACGTACACTCATTCTTATGTTTAATAAATATATTGTATAGTGTGTGTGGCAGGCTTACAATGATGGCAAAAACAACATTTGAGAGTGCGCTGACCCTGGTGCTAGAGGGGGTACGCAGCTGGAGGTTGAATGTTTGAAGGGGTACGGGACTATAAAAGTTTGGGAACCACTGTTCTACTGAGTTTGTCCTAGCCACTGTGCTTCTGCATCTACTTGCTCTTTGGAGTTTTACGCTGAGTATCTGTAAAGCACTTTGTGACAACTGCTGATGTAAAAAGGGCTTTTTAATATTAATTTAGTTGAAAAAAAAATCAGGTTCATAATTTTGCTTCATTACTCTCAGGTTGTAAATACAACCTCTGGATCCAGTCTTCATCATCACTTCAAATTCAACAATTCAACAAATTCAACAACAACAATTCAACAGTTTTTTCCCCCTCACCAACTAAATAGGCTGCATGGTCCTATATCTTCACACCTTACTATAAGGGCTTATTTTATTTTTGTCCTAGTTTGTTGGGGGAATCTTTGAAACTTATTGAACTAACTCTTCCTTATCTGAATGAGTCAAAGTTCCATATTCTGATATGCCATTCCTTGAAGCATTTCCTTTCCCTCTTAGAGATGTTACTTGGCCATAAGCCATGGTACAGAAAGCTCATGTCGTCAGATTCAGGATGCGCTCACCTAATCCACCCTAGCAAGGAGTCATGTAGGGTTAGTGTCACGCCCTGACCTTAGAGATCCTGTTTATGTCTCTATTTTGGTTTGGTCAGGGTGTGTGTTGGGGTGGGTATTCTATATTTGATTTTTTGTATTTCTATGTTTTGGCTGGGTAGAGTTCTCAATCAGGGACAGCTTCCTATCGTTGATTGAGAACCATACTTAGGTAGCCCTTTTTCCACCCGTCTTTGTGGGAAGTTGTCTTTGTTTGTTGGCACTATAGCCTTTAGCTTCACGGTTGTTTTCTCGTTTGTTGTTTTGTTGGCGTCATTTTTATAATAAAAGAAAATGTACGCTCACCACGCTGCACATTGGTCCACTTCCTTCAACAGCCGTGACAGTTAGGGACTTCTGTACCACAAGTATACACAAATACACCCAAGCAAGCACATAAGTATGCACATGTGTTCACACACATTATTCCTTTCTAAAAAGTTACTGAAACCAGATAAAAAAGTATGTAGAAAAGATAATGGACCTACAGTATATATTTTTAAATAAGATCATATTTGAGAACAAACAATCACCAAAATAAAAGCGAGACAGTCAGGAATAATCTAAAATTCCCCAATTATGTATTCAGGAGTATTTTTGTCATGGCCTGTTGCTCGGATAGCATAAGCCATGGCAAAATGTGTAGAATTACAGGAATTCTGCTTTAAAACAGCTACACTGTGGCCAACAGGGGGGCCTCTAAAATGCTAGATCAATGACCACACCATTGGCCACACCCATGGCCACGCCACTGGCACACCCACCCCTTAAACCCAATTTTTTATCCGAAAAAATCCTGGAATGTTTGTCAATATTGACAATATTCTATAACATTTCGATTGCGGTGGTGAAAAAGCAAACCATGATGTTGAAGCACCCGAAGTCAGTATGCTTTGCTTACTTTGCTTAATAAACACATTTAATAAGAAAACACATTTACCCACTTTGATCTTTGAAATCTCTGGGCAATGCAGGAAAATCCTTCTGCACAAAGTCCCCAGAAATATGAATAGCAGTTTACATAAATAGAGCCACTTTCAAACTTCCCATACTTAAAAAAGGAAGACAAGTAATTTTGCCCTCCACCTCCCCCTGCCACATTGACCAGTTCCTGAAAACAGTGTTAATGTTTAATGCCAATGCAGCTCCCTTTCTGGCGCCCTCTGTAAAGATGTTGGCAATAATGCGAGGGGACAGTCTAGACAGGCTGAAATGGGAGAGCAGCCATTTCCAAGGTGTACTGTCTAAACCTGCCCTTCAGATATTCACTGAGTCCTGATGAATGCCCCAAAATGTCCCATCATTGTAATTCTCAAAACTTTCATGCCATCCTTCTGATGTAATGGATTTCAATAAGGCAATTGAGCGTCTGTAATTACTGAGATCTCAGATTCCACTCACGGGTGTACCTGGCAACCCTGACTAACTGCAGCTCTCCTTCACTGTCTTACCGTTATGAGGGACTGTCTCTTTTGGACTAGCAGTCTTCAGTTACACATTAAACAGAACATATCTTAGAAAGGTTTTTGGAAATCTTCCTAAAGTCTTTATAACCCCTTCATAGATGCTTCACGAATAAAGAATAACGTTGTCATATTGTCACATACAACAGAAAGGTGCAGTGAAATGTGTTGTTTGACACGGTCAGCCATACAGATCAATGACAGAATTAGACAAAAACAAATGCAGGCTTTTCTGCTGTACTGTATGTATTTCTCCAGTGAGGAAAGTCAAGGCATACTGTAATGGTGATGTGGGCAGACAACAGGCAGCTCAATGCTCAGCAACACCAGACGGGTTCTCTTGCTCCACAGCTCTGATTGGCAGCTCGTCCGGGGGCAAGACTGGGCCTATATGCCACTCTCACATTGACCTGTCAATCAAGCAGGCACAGGGCAGCACAGCAATATGGGGACAAAAAAATTGCCTCTCTTCTCCAGAGCCCTTGCAGGGACATTCAGGTACAGAGGAGTGGGGCCTAGTTTCCACAATGAAAGAAAAGGTAGGAAATAAAGCTGGTCATGCTGTTGTTAGCTGTACGCTCCGTGATTCCTGCGCTGTTATTTCATAGACCTGCCTTCAAATATGCTGCCTTGACAACATGAAAGCATTACATACCCAAAGGGACATCCTGAATGTCCATTGTAGAGTACCAAGTCTTCTATTGAGTATCTCTCGAGAATAATTCCTGGTGCATGTGAGTAGTCCCAGGTGTATCTGTACGTTCTTGAACTCTCCATGATCCTCTCTCTGAGCCTATGTTCATTCAGACAGTGTATACAGTAAGTGTACAGTTAGGCTCGTTCACATTGATAACCATACAATAGAGCACTTTATATCCCTTCTAGCCAACAATAACAGGCCATAAAGCAAACAGCGAGAGACATTCAAGTTATACATTCTGAATGCGTTCAATGTGGAAAGCAAGCAAAGAAAGGTCCTTGGATTTTATACCATCCATGACTAATCTGCACACTTATAAGTGGAGTTTGCATCACTCTCTCCATCGTAGCCTGCAGTACACTGTTTACCAGCGTTTGTTCTTTCTGCATGATGAATATCTTTAGGAGTTTTCAGTCTTGGCTAAGTCATGGGCAATTGTTCCCTCCTCCGCGAGGTGCCATTCAGCTCTCATAAAATGTTTTCTATTTCTTTGGATGCAAGACGCTGAGTCAATGATAGGAAGGCCTCATAAAGGCCGTTATCCTTAAGGCCTTTAAATCATTGACTCAACGTCTTGCATCTGAAGAAATAGAAAACATTTTCTATCCTTCCATTTCACCTGCATTGATCCTCTTTTCTTATCTTCTAGCTAGTGGAGCTTAGCCTATATGGCTGAGTGCTATTCAAAAACCACAACGAAGAAACTCCTTTTCAAGCACAAAAGAATAGAGAATGCTCTCTGTTGATGGCTTTGCGAGAGCTCTGCTTCCCATTCAAATCAACAGAGCATTACAAACATAACAAGCTATTCTAGCTGACATTGTCTATGTTGTTCTTGTTGTCATGGTAAGCCTCCATGCCAGCCCTTTCTTGTTGTATCTCTGCACCTTTACTTTAGGATAGCAAAAAAAAAAAGACAAACGTTCAGTAGGGTCCCCAACTGCTTATCGAATATGAATGTTTTTTTTTACAGATTTGTTATTCCCACTGGTGTCCTCTCTTTACTTCTTTCTATTATCCTTTTATTGCTTGTCAATTCTCAGATGCAAATCCAACAAAAAGTATTATTCCATCTTTAGAATGTGTTCATAGTATTTGCACTTCAAACATTCATTAAAGGGATAGTTCTGTATTGTATCTTCATCTACTTCCCCAGAGCCAGATGAACTCATTGATACACTTTTTATGTATCTGCGTCCAGTATGAAGAAAGTTAGAGATAATTTTGCGAGCCAGTGCTAACCAGCATTTGCTCAATAACTGGAAGTCTACAGGAACAGCTAGCATGCTAGCTGTTGTCATAGACTTCCAGTCATTGCGCTAAGGCTTGTTTGCAATTGCACTACCGCAAATTAGCAATTTCATTTCAGACATAAAAAATGGTATCCACAAGTTCATCTGATTCTGGGGAAGTAGATAAAGGGACTCATTGCCAAAATCCCGAACTATCCCTTTAACACTCATAAACAGTCGATATACATTAAATTGCCATTGAAAAACAATTAGGGTAAAAATGGTATTGTACATGAAACAAGTATACACGTACACACAAAATGACAGTGATGGATGTTAACAGTGAATTTTCCTGAGTGGCCGAGTTACAGTTTTGACTTAAATCTGCTTGAAAATCTATGGCAAGACTTGAAAATGGTTGTCTAGCAATGTTATCGGCAAAGACTAGAGCTAAGTACAGGCAATATTCTATAGAAAAACCTGCTTCAGTCTGCTTTCTAACAGACACTGGGAGACAAATATACACTGGAGTTTCTTACCAAGATGACATTGAATGTTCCCGAGTGGCATAGTTATACAGGAGTTTTGACTTAAATCGACTTGAAAATCTATGGCAAGACTTGAAAATGTCTGTGTAGCAATGATCAACAACCAACTTGACAGAGCTTGAAGATTTTGAAGGCTCCAAGTTGATTTAAGTCAAAACTACTGTGCAAATATTGTACAATCCAGGTGTGCAAAGCTCTTAGACTTTCCCAGAAAGACTGACTCTAACAAAGCTGACTCTAACATGTATTTACTCAGGGGTATGAATACTTCTGTAAATTAGATATTTCTATTTTCAATATATTTGCAAAGATTTCTAAAAACATGTTTGACCTTTTCATTATGGGGTCTGAGTGTAGATGGGTGAGCTTTAAAAAAATGTTTAATCCATTTTGAAATCAGGCTGTAACAAAGAAAATGGAATACATTAAGGGGTATGAATTATTTCTGAAGGCACTGTATATGGAATCCAGTGTTAGCTTTTCAATTCTCTGAAGCTTAATGATAGGTATCCTGGTTGATTTACAGACATACACTATGTTCAAAAGCTATGCAGGGAATGGCTGAGGGGGCTTTCCTCCCATGGATACTTTAATGTTGCCCCCTCTGCTGTGTGTCCTCGGGCTATTAGCCATTTTGCTTTTGAATCCCCATTATCAACAGTAAATATATATATATATACTCTTCCTCAGGCCTATGCACACATTGGACAACTAGGTCAGGTCACATTTCTTTTTAAGTAAGAAAATGTGTCTTTTGTTGAGTTTTAAGTTGACATTGAGACAAGTAGCTAGCTCCTCAACACACTATCACAACTTATTGTGAAATAGACACAAATTACTTATTCGAAATTCGTGAAAGGCCCATGTGTATTACATGATTTTCATCACAAAGCATTTTGTGTGTATTACACAATTTTCTTTCTTCATAACGCATTCGTGTATATTACACAAATTCCAATTTGTTGTGGCTAACATTAGCTAGGCTAGCTAGGTGGCTAACGTTAGCTAGGCTAGGTGTTAAGGTTAGGGTTAGGGGTTAAGGTTAGGTTTAGATTTAGATTTAGGGGTTAGGGGTTAAGATTAGGGATAGTTAACATGCTAGCTAAATAGATAAAGGGTTAGGTTTAGGAGTTAGGTTAAAGGGTTAAGTAACCCACTGTCTCGATCTGTGATTGAAATGGACTGTGTACAAAAGTGTGTACTGCACGCAAAAAATGTCATTTTTATCTGTGATCCTGGGTTGAGCTCGTTCACTAAATCTGGTGTTGTAGGGATTAATGTAGCATTTATTGAACAAATGTTGCTAAGGAGGATAGGAGAGCACCCGCTCTTCTGAAAGGACTCATTTAAATTGACATACTATAGCCTTTTACGTGTACTGCCAACCTTTGAATACAACTGAAATGACCACAGATTATTACTATATGCTATTCAAGATGACAGTCATTTCCTGTTATATTGAAACCACTGAGTAGTGACTAACCCTATACAGGTCAATAGCATCAGTGTCAAGGGAAATTAGCATGTTGGCGCCTTCCTGAGGTTGTGTCTGACTCTGAACTCAGGGGTTATTGGGTGAAATATTTCTCTGTAACATTCCCACATAGAGCCTACACTATCCCACAGGTATGCATATAAAAGTCATCAGTGATCGCTGTGGCAGTCTTCTCTGCAGTCACCGAGGACTACATCTTCCTCACAGCTCCCAACGTCAGGTGAAGGACTTCAGAAGACCACCCACAGGAAAGACTGAACTGAAATGTAGAAAAAACGGGAGTGAGGTATGTTAGAATAAAACTTGTGGCACACACAAATCACATCATATTCTCAAACCAATCAACAACATGGCACCAAAGCAGACCTGGGTTCACCACATCTGGGCTCAAATACATGTGTATTTGAGTATTTGTTATTTAAATATGTATTTTCTGTTTATTTGAGTATTTGTTATTTAAATATGTATTTTCTGTGTATTTGAGTATTTTCCTAATACGTTACTTCAAATACCAAACAGAACTGGTCCAAATGCATGGGAGCAAATGCAAGGCATGGGCTGATTTCAAGGTTTTACTGCTAACCTACAAAGCATTACATGGGCTTGCTCCTACCTATCTTTCCGATTTGGTCCTGCCGTACATACCTACACGTACGCTACGGTCACAAGACGCAGGCCTCCTAATTGTCCCTAGAATTTCTAAGCAAACAGCTGGAGGCAGGGCTTTCTCCTATAGAGCTCCATTTTTATGGAATGGTCTGCCTACCCATGTGAGAGACGTAGACTCGGTCTCAACTTTTAAGTCTTTACTGAAGACTCATCTCTTCAGTGTGTCATATGATTGAGTGTAGTCTGGCGCAGGAGTGTGAAGGTGAACGGAAAGGCTCTGGAGCAACGAACCGCCCTTGCTGTCTCTGCCTGGCCGGTTGCCCTCTCTCCACTGGGATTCTCTGCCTCTAACCCTATTACAGGGGCTGAGTAACTGGCTTACTGGTGCTCTTTCATGCCGTCCCTAGGAGGGGTGCGTCACTTGAGTAAGTTGAGTCACTGACGTGATCTTCCTGTCTGGGTTGGCGCCCCCCTTTGGGTTGTGCCGTGGCGGAGATCTTTGTGGGCTATACTCGGCCTGGTCTCAGGATGGTAAGTTGGTGGATGAAGATATCCCTCTAGGGGTGTGGGGGCTGTGCTTTGGCAAAGTGGGTGGGGTTATATCCTTCCTGTTTGGCCCTGTCCGGGGGTATCATCGGATGGGGCCACAGTGTCTCCTGACCCCTCCTGTATCAGCCTCCAGTATTTATGCTGCAGTAGTTTGTGTCGGGGGGCTAGGGTCAGTTTGTTATATCTGTAGTACTTCTCCTGTCTTATCCGGTGTCCTGTGTGAATTTAAGTATGCTCTCTCTAATTCTCTCTCTCTTTCTCTCTTTCTTTCTTTCTTTCTTTCTTTCTCTCTCTCTCGGAGGACCTGAGCCCTAGGACCATGCCTCAGGACTACCTGGCATGATGACTCCTTGCTGTCCCCAGTCCACCTGGCCGTGCTGCTGCTCCAGTTTCAACTGTTCTGCCTGCGACTATGGAACCCTGACCTGTTCACCGGACGTGCTACCTGTCCCAGACCTGCTGTTTTCAACTCTCTAGAGACAGCAGGAGCGGTAGAGATACTCTTAATGATCGGCTATGAAAAGCCAACTGACAACTTACTCCTGAGGTCCTGACTTGCTGCACCCTCGACAACTACTGTGATTATTATTATTTGAACATGCTGGTCATTTATGAACATTTGAACATCTTGGCCATGTTCTGTTATAATCTCCACCCGGCACAGCCAGAAGAGGACTGGCCACCCCTCATAGCCTGGTTCCTCTCTAGGTTTCTTCCTAGGTTTTGGCCTTTCTAGGGAGTTTTTCCTAGCCACCGTGCTTCTACACCTGTATTGCTTGCTGTTTGGGGTTTTAGGCTGGGTTTCTGTACAGCACTTTGAGATATCAGCTGATGTAAGAAGGGCTATATAAATACATTTGATTTGATTTGAGTATTCAAGTATTTGTATAAATACTGTGTATTTGAGTATTTTCAGATATATGCCTATACTGTACTTTCCAAGTGTATTTCCAAATACATTCAATTATTAAACCACTTACTTCCAAATTACTTTGAAAGTAATTGACATACCCTAAATATAGTATTTAAACCAAGGTTTGCTACAAAGAGGTACATGTTTTGTTGTTTATTTCCTTAAAAAATCCATAACAGCCCAGGGGGTAGTTTTGGGGCAACTGATTCATGGTTGTATATGTATAGGAAACCTGGTTACGTACCTTTTGCCTCTAGTTAAACAGTGACTAAGAATATGTACATCATGAATTCATTTAACCATGTTGGCACACCTCCTGGAACACTTTGTTAAACTCCACAAAACGGGATTTGTGTGTGTGTATCAACATGCATATGTGCGTGTCAGGCAAGGAGAGAGAGAGACCTTACCCTTAGCTTGATGGTTGTTCACAGGGGAGCTTTTGGCTGGCAGTCTGAAAATTGGTAGACGGGGTAATGTGATGAGAATATTGATGGGTTGTCTGTGGGGTGCATCTTTGATCCAATTTGACTAGCTTTGCATTCAGTACCTCATCTGAATACAGTCTAACTCAGCTCTGTACAGAAGATGCATCGAGGAAACCTGCATTTCACAGGCTCCACTCCCAACCATGAACACACTTACACCCCATTGACACAGACCCCCTCTGTTTATCATGCAACACTTCCTGCCCTCTGCCCATTCAGCCTCTCCACAGGGCGCCAGATTTGGTATCTGGGTATACTTTGTCTTTTACCTGCCTTCATCAGAGACATCAGACAACTTCATACTGAATTCGTTATGAATCATATTTTCCAAATTTGTTTTATGTATTATTCAGTTTTACCTGTGCTGTTTTGAAGTGTGCCCCCTTGTGGAATGAATAATGAATGGCTGTATATGAGTGTGGGGAGGTCTGTCTGTACAGACATTCAACAGGATCAGGTCTTTCAGGGTGAATGAGTGTAGTCCAGCATCTTGGACTTTGAAAGAGTTTGAATCATTCCCCGGAGCATTTTACTAACATTCACCTATACTGAACTGAACTGTATAACAACTCTATACCAAGCACATCAAGACACTCTTCACATTTACAGATACAATCCATACAACTACAGGTATCCTTTCCCATTCCTCATTTCTTTATAAGTTAAAGCCATTTATTTTCTTAAGCATATCCCATTATACCCTGCACTATCAGCTGATACATAAACATCACTGTCATGTCTACCTCTGATAAGCCTCCAAGTAAAGCAATAAATACAATCAAGAATCCCAGAAAAGTGCTAAAAATAGCCCACATTAACATATGCAGCCTAAGAAACAAGGTTCATGACATCGATAAGTTGCTAGTAACACAACATTCATATACTTACTATCTCTGAAACTCACTTGGATAATACCTTTGATGATACAGTGGTAGCAATACATGGTTTCAACATCTTCAAAGGAGACAGGAATACAATACTGGAGGTGTTGCAGTTGATGTTCTGAGTCAAATTCCTGTAAAGCTTAAAGAGGATCTCATGTCAAATGCTGTTGAAGTAATATGGCTACAGGTTCACCTGCCTCACCTAAAGCCCATTCTGGTGGGAAGCTGCTGTAGACCACCAAGTGCTAACAGTCAGTATCTGGATAATATGTGTGAAATGCTTGATAATGTATGTGATATCAACAGAGGTATATTTTCTGGGTGACTTAAATTTGGGCTCCCGAGTGGTGCAGCGGTCTAAGGCACTGCATCTCAGTGCTAGAGGCGTCACTACAGACCCTGGTTCGATTTCAGGCTGTATTACAACTGGCCGTGATTGAGAGTCCCATATGGCGGCGCACAATTGGCCCAGCATCGTCTGGGTTAGGTTTTGGCTGGGGTAGGCTGTCATTGTAAATAAGAATTTGTTCTTAACTGACTTGCCTACTTAAATAAATGTTAAATAAAAAATAGAAAAAATATTGACTGGCTTTCATCAAGCGGCCCACTCAATAAAACGCTTGAAACTACTTACAAAGAGCACAGGAATGAAATCATGCACGTGTATTGATCACATCTTACTAATGCTGCAGAAATCTGCTCTAGAGTAGTATCCAAATCCATCGGATGTAGTGATCATAATATAGTAGCCATATCTAGGAAAACCAAAGTTCCTAAAGCTGGGCTTAATATAGTGTATAAGAAGTCATACAATACATTTTATAGTGATTCCTATGTTTGCTGGTCTGTGGTGTGTAATGACGAGCAACCAGATGCTGCACTTGACACATTTATGAAATAGCTTACTCCAGATACTAATAAGCATGCATCCATTAAGAAAATTACTGTAAAAACTGTTAATCCTTGTGGATTAATGAGGAATTGAAAAAAATGTATGGTTGAGAGGGATGAGGCCAAAGGAATGGCAAATAAGTCTGGCTGCACAACCGATTGGCAAACATACTGTACATTTAGAAATCATGTGACTAAACTGAATAAAAATAAACTGCCCAATGAAACAAAGATATATGATATAAAGGATGATAGTAAAGAATTTTGGAGCACCTTAAAAAAAAAAATGGGCAAAAAGGCAAACCCGGCTCCATCGTTCATTGAATCAGATGGCTCATTCATCATAAAACCCATTGATATTGCCAACTACTTTAATGTTTTTTTTCCATTGGCAAGATTAGCAGATTTGGACATGACATGTCAACAACAAATTATGAACCTACACATCCATGCATAACTGACCAAATTATGAAAGACAAGCATTGTCATTTTGAATTCCGTAAAGTGAGTGTGGAAGAGGTGAAAAAATGTTTGTTGTCTATCAACAATGACAAGCCACCAGCGTCTGACAACTTGGATGAAACATTACTGAGGATGATAGCGTGTTACGCCCTGACCTTAGAGAGAGATATTGCCACTCCTATTTGCCATCTCTTCAATCTAAGCCTACAGCAAAGTGTGTGCCCTCAGGCCTGGAGGGAAGGAAAAGTCATTCCGCTGACCAAGAATAGCAAGCACCCTTACTGGCTCAAACAGCCAACCAATCAACCTATTACCAACCCTTAGTAAACTTTTGTAAAAAAAAATGGTGTTTGACCAGATGCAATACATTTTCAAAGTAAACAAATTAGCAACAGATTTTCAGCACGCTTATAGGGAGGGGCATTCAACATGTACGCCACTTACACAAATGACTGATAATTGGCTGAGAGAAATGTATAATAAAAAGATTGTGGGACCTGTTTTGCAGCTTTTTACATTATTGATCACAATATGCTGCTGAAAAAATGTATGTGTTATGGCTCTGTATAAACTAGGTGGTTTGATATCTGAATGCTGATTGTCTGAAAGCCGTGGTATATAAGACCGTATACCACGCGTATGGCAAAACATTTATTTTTACTAATTACATTGGTAACCAGTTTATAATAGCAATAAGGCACCTCGGGTTTGTGGTATATGGCCAATATACCACGGCTAAGGGCTGTATCCAGGCACTCCACGTTGCATCACACTTAATTAAGAACAGCCCCTAGCTGTGGTATATTGACCATATACCACACCCCCTCGTGCCTTATTACTAAAACATTCCTTGCTATATTGGGGATCGAGAGTTACTTGTCTAACAGAACACAGAGGGTATTCTTTAATGGAAGACTCTCCAACATAATCCAAGTAGAGTCAGGCATTCCCCAGGGCAGCTCTCAAAGCCCCTTAGTTTTTCAATCTTTACTAATGAACTGCCACTGGCTCCGACTAAAGCCTGTGTGTCAGGGTCAGCTACCACAGAAAGTGAAATCACTGCAACACTTAACAAAGAGCTGCAGTCAGTTTTAGAATGGATGGCAAGAATAAGTTAGTGCTAAATATTTCAAAAACGAAAAGCATTGTATTTGGGACAAGTCTTTCAGTAAACCCTAAACCTCAACTAAATATTGTAATGAATAATGTGCAACTTGAGCAAGTTAAAGAGACTAAACTGCTTGCAGTAACCCTGGATGGTAAACTGTCATGGTCAAAACAAATTGATGCAACAGTAACTAAGATGGAGAGAGGTCTGTCCATAATAAAGTGTTGCTCTGCTTTCTTAACAGCACTATCAACAAGGCAGGTCCTACAGGTCCTAGTTTTGTCGCACCTGGACTACTGTTCATTCGTGTGGTCAGGTGCCACAAAGAGGGACTTAAGAAAATTACAATTGGGCCAGAACAGAGCAGCACGGCTGGCCTTAAATGTACATGGAGAGTTAACATTAATAATATTCATGTCAATCTCTCCTGCCTCAAAGTAGAGGAGGGATTGACTTCATCACTACTTTTATTTGTGAGACTGCACCGAGCTGTCGGTTTAAACTACTAGCACACAGCTCAGACACCCATGCATACCCCACAAGACATGCCACCAGAGGTTTCTTCACAGTCCTAAAGTCCAGAACAGACTATGGGAGGTGTACAGTACTACATAGAGCCATGACTACATGGAACTCTATTCCACATCAAGCAGTGGTGTAACGTACTTAAAAAAAACACTTTAAAGTCGTTTTTTGGGGGGTATCTGTAATTTACTTTACCATTTACAGTACCAGTCAAAAGTTTGGACACACCTACTCATTCAAGGGTTTTTATTTATTTTGACTATTTCTGCATTGTATGAAATAACACATATGATAACCTAAAAAATATTAAACAAATCAAAATATATTATAGATTTTAGATTCTTCAAAGTATGCTGAGCACTTGTTGGCTGATCTTCCTTCACTCTGCGGTCCAACTCATCCCAAACCATCTCAATTGGGTTGAGGTCGGGTAATCTGATGCAGCACCCCATCCCTCTCCTTGGTCAAAAAGCCCTTACCCAGACTTGAGGTGTGTTTTGGGTCATTGTCCTGTTGAAAAACAAATGATAGTCCCACTAAACACAAACAAGATGAGATGGCGTATTGCTGCAGAATGCTGTGGTAGCCATGCTGGTTAAGTGTGCCTTGAATTCTAAATAAATCACTGACAGTGTAACCAGCAAAGCACCTCCACACCATCACACCTCCTCCATGCTTCACGGTGGGAACCACACATGCGGAGATCATCCGTTCACCTACTCTGCGTCTCACAAAAACACAACGGTTGGAACCAAAAATCTCAAATTTGGACTCATCAGACCAAAGGACAGATTTGTTGATTGCTCGTGTTTCTTGGCCCAAGCAAGTCTCTTCTTGTTAATGGTGTCCTTTAGTAGTGGTTTCTTTGGAGCAATTCAACCATGAAGGCCTGATTCACACAGTCTCCTCTGAACAGTCGATGTTGAGATGTGTCTCTTGAACTCTGTGAAGCATTTATTTGGACTGCAATCTGAGGTGCAGTAAACTCTAATGAACTTTGGATCTTCCTTTCCTGTGGCGGTCCTCTTGAGAGCCAGTTTCATCAAAGCGCTTGATGGTTTTTGCAACTGCACTTGAAGAAACTTTCAAAATTCTTGAAATGCTCCATATTGATTGACATTCTTGTGTTAAAGTAATGATGGACTGTCATTTCTCTTCGCTTATTTTAGCTGTTCTTGCCATAATATGGACTTGGTCTTTTACCGAATAGGGCTATCTTCTGTATACCACCCATACCTTGTCACAACACAACTTATTGGCTCAAACAATTAAGAAGGAAAGAAATTCCACAAATTAACTTTTAACAAGGCACACCTGTTAATTGAAATGCATTCCAGGTTGAGAGAATGCCAAGAGTGTGCTGGTTGAGAGAATGCTGAGGGTGTGCAAAGCTGTCATCAAGGCAAAGGGTGGCTACTTTGAAGAATCTCAAATATGAAATATATTTTGATTTGTTTATCACTTTTTTGGTTACTACATGATTCCATGTGTTATTATATATTTTCGATGTCTTCACTATTATTCTACACTGTAGATAATAGTAAAACAAAGAAAAACCCTTGAATGAGCAGGTGTGTTCAAGCTTTTGACTGGTACTGTATATTTTAGAAAACTTGTATTTCACTACATTCCTGAATAAAATAATGTACTTTTTACTACAGACATTTTCCCTGACACCCAAAAGTTCTTGTTACATTTTTTATGCTTAGCAGGACAGTAAAATGGTCCAATTCACACACTTATCAAGAGAACATCCCTGGTCATCTCTACTGCCTCTGATCTGGCGGACTCATTAAACACAAATGCTTTGTTTGTAAATTATGTGAGAAATTATGTTTGGGTGTGCCCCTGGCTGTCTGTAAATAAAATAAAACAAATTGTGCTGTCTGGTTTTCTTAAAATAAAGACTTTGAAGTTATTTATACCTTTACTTTTGATACTGATGTATATTTTAGCAATTACATTTAATTTGATACTTAAGTATATTTAAAACTAAATAATTTTAGACAAGCAGTATTTTACTGGGTGAGTTTCACTTTTATTGAGTCATTTTCTATTAAGGTATCTTACTTTTACTCAAGTATGACAATTGTGAACTTTTTCCACCACTGACATCAAGTAACTCATGCTAGCAGAAAAATCAGAATTTAAAAAACAGATAAAAATACACCTTATGGAACAGCGGGAACTGTGAAAAGACACAGGCACAGACACACGCATACACACGCAGTGATGATAACATACGCACTACACACACACATACACATTTTTTTAAGTTATTTTTGAGTTGTAGATATGTAGTAGTAGAGTAGGGGCCTGAGGGCACACACTTAATGTGTTGTGAAATCTGTTGTGAATTGTAATGTAATGTTTTGATTTGTATATAACTGCTTAATATTGGCTGGACCCCACGAAGATTAGCTGCTGCCTTGGCAGGAATTAATAGGGATCCATAATAAATAAAAATACAGTATGTGGCCTTCCATTCATAAATGAATGCCCAGTACCACAATATGCATAACCTACACCATGTTCAGATATGTTTGAGAGGACCCTGGTGTTGAACATCAGCAGTTGACGTCATAGAAAGGAGTACATATGTAGGATCTTAATTTGATCACCTTGTTGCAGGAGAACTTTACTGAAATTCAGGACATTTTAAATGTGTTGTGTATATGAAGTAATAAAACGGCTTCTGAAGTTAATAATTAAGTAAAGTTAAGTAATTTCCACTTTCAAATTTCAGACGCAATTTTATTTTACAAAAAATGTATCAAACCCTACATAATATTTCACATTTGTTGTTGCTGCAGGATTAATTTCCTGCTGTATCAAACTGGCTCATATTAAGATCTTACATCTGTACTATAATTATAACTAACACTTGAACTCCCGGGACAGTTCTGAACTTGGAATGGGCTAGAGCTTTCATACTGCCACACCAAGCTTTCTCAGTGGTTCTTAATAGTCTCCTGCCATTACATGAGAACATTTGTAATACAGGCCA
Source organism: Salvelinus namaycush (assembly GCF_016432855.1). Taxonomy (NCBI): domain Eukaryota; kingdom Metazoa; phylum Chordata; class Actinopteri; order Salmoniformes; family Salmonidae; genus Salvelinus; species Salvelinus namaycush. Next base: position 26,013,937 of record NC_052328.1, read on the forward strand.
TCCTAAAAGTAACAATTACCAGATTAAAAACAGATGGCAGACAGATGGAACATATTCCACAGGAATTCTGCTAAAATGTCACAACTTCATGGGGGTTGTTGTATAGTGTACACCCTCTGTTAACATGAGCAAGATGTTAACAGTACTCATCCAGGTTTCTAATGCTTGGCAGTTACAGTATACCATGGAAAAGACAATGGCACTCTTTTACTTGATAAAATGCATAAATTCTTTATGGCCTCATGTCCTCAATGTCAGTTCAGCGGTTTCCAAAACTTCTTCATATGATTCCCAATTCACTAATCATATTGTTTTGCTTACGTATAATGTTGTGATTATATAAAAAGAGATGAAAAACAAACAAGTGCAGTGATCCTGACGCCATAATAACAGGAACTGCTGCATGTGGATTAAAGCCAGTGATCCTCTCTCTCCTGGAGGCCTGTCTGTGTTCTGTCATCTTTTGGATTCGGACAGTATTATGTAGGGTCAAAGGTCATGGGACCCCGTCCAGCTGTGACGTGGGTTGAGTGCCAGCTTCCTGGGATGTCTGCCAGAAGGAGAGCGAGGAGGGGAAAAGCCCTGGACACGCGTGACCTCTCTACGCATCACTGCTGCTGCTGCTATCCCTCAGGGAGAAGAGAGTACGTCAGCCCCCTTCACAACACACACACACACACACACACACACACACACACACACACACACACACACACACACACACACACACACACACACACACACACACACACACACACACACACTCACTCACTCACTCACTCACTCACTCACTCACTCACTCACTCACTCACTCACTCACTCACTCACTCACTCACTCACTCACTCACTCACTCACTCACTCACTCACTCACTCACGGGCACACACAGAGCAGTGATTGGAGGGCTTGGAACTCTCTCTGTCTCTCTCTCTCTGTCTCTCTCTTTCACGGAAACACACGGGCTCCCCGGAGGGACCGAGGCATCTCCACAAGGGTAGGAAAACATTTACGCATATCAATTTGATAAGGCTGAGGGAAGAGCCAGGGAACCACACGAAAAGCACACAAATCATAGAGAGAGATAATATACTGTACTTCACAAGACATAACTCACTGTGAATCCTGTGTCACATTCTGTTCACCTTACAATTAGGGAAGAATACCTGCACAATGTAGATAGATTCAAGACTACTGTGTAGTTGGTATATTTGCAGAGCAGCCCATCTACCTTGCAGTGTGTGAGGAAAGGAAAGGTGATTGCAACAATCATAGCAACTATTATGAATGGAGTATGTAGGATATATTAGACATGCAGTACTCCTAGAAAATAAATAAAACAACGCTCAGACATAAACAAGAGCAAACTTCTTGAATAAGGACAAGAATGTTCGGTGCACTTCATACAATGAGGACAGGATTAGTCTTTGTGCATAGAGAAGATTATGCCGCAGGAATTGAAAGAGCTAGGTTGAATTTAAAATGTGTGTTTGCTTACTCAACAAGTGTCAAGTGTACAACTGTAACTTAGAACAAATTATTTTACATATCAAAGTGAATATAGAAGCTGAACCTATTTTATATTGTATTCCTTGGAAGAAACAAAATATATATGCTATTGTTAAAGTATATTATTGAACAGTGCACGCAGGAGACCAAGCCTTGTTGTGGACATGGAGTTAGCTGCCTCATTGGTCAAAGTAATAAAACTTAATTGCGTAAAAACTTATTTGTAACTATCCTATTAATCACGTGACGTTTCGCTTTAGACCACAATAGTACAACTGTAGTCTGAATTGTGACATTGATGTGTGAATATCCTTTAGATTCTGATGAATGATTCATTCTAATGTTGGCAAGGTGGACAGTATACACATATAGGTCTGCATGTAACTACCAAAATAAAGGAAACACCAACATAAAGTGTCTTAGTAGGTGTTGCCTACACAGGACTAAGTGACAAGTCTCCCGTTCCAGCTGATGGTTCATCTGTGCTCTCCTACAACATCCTCTGCCCCCCCATCCACCCTCCTCATCTTCCAAACACTTGTCATTTTGTCACCCATCAGAGAGGTTGATAGTGGTTGAGTGACAGTTGAGAATTCCTCCCAGGAGTTGTCAACTGTACACACATAGATACAAAGACACACACACACACAAATGAGAAGCGTGCCACAAGCTGTACATTAAATCCTGAATGGACAAATAATAATCAGCATAGGGCCCAAATGCTCCTGTCTGACTTCCAACCCCTCTTTCCCTTTGCGATGGTCATGCTACCTGAGATACCTGAATACGAATGTTGAAGAGATTTAGATTTTCTATTTACAACCTTATCACTGAAATTATGTCGCTGGGTGGTGTTGAAATAACTGTGTACTTGATGTTCCTGTACACACGGTAGGATCTAGAACTCCTCCAACCATGTCATAGAGCTTGTACATCTAGCATATGTTATATGCTAATTCTATTTGACATACAGTGGTCATGAATGAATATGACAGATGTCATCTCATATTCTGAAGCAAAGTTCAAGGTAACTGTGTCTGATAATCATTATGTTATCACAAACAGAAAAACAGATGGGAAATGTGTAATCTTGTGACACAATGGACCAGCTCTAGATGGCCTTTGAACTTTGACAGGGTCGCCACGCACAAGAAGCGATGCCCGACAAGGACCCGCCCACTGTCCCTATAAAGTGACATACGAAGTTGACACATTGTGGATGGGGAAAAGGATGGTAGCTGACTGTTTCAGCCAGCTCCATGCATTGCTGGGGGGTTGGGGGAGTGGGGGGGTGGCATATAACATCCATCCTGTCACTGCACTCCCCCGCTGTGCTAAACGGGGTCAGCGCTGGGTTGACTCTCTCTCCAGGGCCTAGGCATGGTTTTGACTGAGCCAAATGCAATATGCTTCAACAATCATCCCCCCGCAGACTTGGAATGGGCTGGTGTGTGAATGGACCAGAGAATTAATGAGGCTATCATCAAGTTAATCAGCACTGAAAACTCCCGCTATTTCTCTCTCCCCTCTTTTCATGATGATATCTCTCGCAATGAGTTTGTTAATGGTCATCTGAATGGCTTGGTGACCATTAGGACTTTGCTATTACCATTAGAGATTCAGATATATGTTCATCCTTACATCCTATATGTGCACTAAAACTAAAGCTCAGAAGCACGTTTTATAAAAAACAACAATAGTGAATATGGGAAGACTACAAGCCTTGGTGTTCAAATTCACTTGACCAATATTATGGCCCAATTGCACACACATGAATGTTACAAGCACTGAACAGTAGGCTACATCAAATAGCTAATCTTGACCAAAATCGAAAATAACAAATTCACCTTGAAGACAGGCAAAAACACACACTGGCTGGATGGCTACTTTCCCTGATGGCATGTGTGAAATCACATCAAGTACTAAGTCAATTTCTGCATCATTCCAATTTCAGGCCTGATTTCTGGACAACTAATAGGCAATTTTGGCAATCTTGCTACTGTCACTACTCTATGCCCAACAGCTGTTGCCACCAGCTAGGCAGGTTATGTTCCCTTACGATATGGGTTAGTAAGTGGAGAGGAAATACACACCTCTCTAAGTGATTCTCTAGGTGATAGGTTTCTTCTGTCAGAGAGGAGTGGATGGGACAGTATCAGGCTGTGTAGTAGGCTGTGTCTTTTCCAGTTGTCATCCGCCTCAAAGTTACAGGACTTAGAGATAACCTCTAGCCTGTAGAGTCAGCCTTCCTCCTGTGAACCAGGAAGTGAAGTAACTCCTCAGTCTTAATCTGTGACCGACTTGCGTCAGACCTTTCCCCACAACGTTTGCCTGCCTGCTTTAGAAGTCGGACCATTTAGGTATTTGGAGAGATGAAGGTCAGACCAGGGAGTCTGTGTGATGTCATTACTATCTGAAACTGGAACCATTTATCGCCTTACTTACTTAAAACTTCTTGTCAATAGGGGGAGCTGTTAGCATTTCTTTTTTCTGGCTGTTGCCAAATTAAACTGCCTCGTACTCAATTCTTGCTCGTACAATATGCATATTATTAATTCTACTGGATAGAAAACACTCTCTAGTTTCTAAAACCGTTGGAATTATGTCTGTGGGTGAACCAGAACTCTTTCTACAGCGAAATCCATGACAGGAACTGCGAAGGTCTGAAAGCGAAGCTCTGGTCTCAGATCAGTTTAAAGGTCTGTGTGTATCCTATGGGTCGACATGAACTGCACCCGCCTTCCCCTGGATGTCAGTAACCAATGAGAAGTGGAATGGTCTTTCTACGTAGCTCTCAAAGTTTATAAAAGCCCAAGGAACGAGGAGAGCTCTCTTTTCGACGCTGGCCATTACGCAAGGAAAGACCTCGGAATGACATTTTGAAACGCTCAGTTATTGATATTAGATATATCCGTCTGTAATTTAATTCGATATAGGTGTTAGAAACATCATAACGAAGCTATTTTAAACCGAGTTATATCAGTTTATATCAGTTTATGCGAGTATATTGCTATTTTTCGGAATTTCCTCAGTATTGCGTTTTGAGGATTTGGGCATGTTGGGGCAAAATAGCTATTGTTAGCTATTGTTAGCTGCTAAATCCGAAGTTGAAGGCGACGTTTTACAACCAAGCAACGATTCTTTTGGACAAAGGACCACTTGGCCAAGATTCTGATGGAAGCTCGTCCAAAAGTAAGAGCTATTTATGATGTTATTCCGTATTTATGTGGAAAAATGTAAACTCAATAATGGCGACTAGTGACGCCATTATTGCGGCACTAGTCTGGCTGTAACGCACACTGTATGTCTAGTAGCGTTAATTTTAAAAATCTAACTCAGCGGTTGCATTAATAACTAATGCATCTTTCATTTCATGTCCAACCTGTATTTTTTAGTCAAGTTTACGATTATTTATACATTAGATTAGGTGCCTTTCCAAGATGGCGCCGGCCAGAATGCATGCCCTGTTGCCACTGATCACATTGTATAACCACGAAATATCCACATTTTCGAAAAAAAAACTGTATGGATTGTGTAATATGATGTTACAGGACTGTCATCTGAAGAATTCTGAGAAGGTTAGTGAAAAATTAATTTATTTTGGTGGTGAATACGTTATCGCTGTGTTTGGCTGGAATCAATGCTGTTGTCTGGTTTGCTATTGTGGTAAGCTAATATAACGATATATTGTGTTTTCGCTGTAAAACACTTAGAACATCTGAAATATTGTCTGGATTCACAAGATCTGTGTCTTTCAATTGCTGTAGGCTGTGTATTTTTAAGAAATGTTTTATGATGAGTAATTAGCTAATACACGTTTCTCTCTGTAGTTATTCTAGTCGAGTTGTGATGGTGGGTGCAATTGTAAACTATGATTTATACCTGAAATATGCACATTTTTCTAACAAAACCTATGCTATACAATAAATATGTTATCAGACTGTCATCTGATGAAGTTTTTTCTTGGTTAGTGGCTATCAATATCTTTATTTGGTCGAATTGGTGATAGCTACTGGTGGAGAGAAAAAATGGTGGACTAAGAAAAATGGTGTCTTTTGCTAACGTGGTTAGCTAATAGATTTACATATTGTGTCTTCCCTGTAAAACATTTTAAAAATCAGAAATGATTGCTGGATTCACAAGAAGTGTATCTTTCATCTGGTGTCTTGGACTTGTGATTTAATGATATTTAGATGCTAGTATTTACTTGTGACGCTATGCTAGGCTATGCTAGTCAGCTTTTTTACTGGTGGGGGTGCTCCCGGATCCGGGTTTGGGAGGAACTAGAAGGTAAGTAGTTGCACCTAGCCCCCTTACATAACTGCCACTTCATGTGCTTTCTTGGTTTGAATGTTTTCTTAAGCACAGTCAATGCTTTATACATTATTCACACAAAACCAATTATAGTACCTTTTGCTTTCTGTGAATTGCAGTCAGTGGAAGGTGAGATGCACTATTTCACATTAGGGTATATTAATATTTATCCTTCGGTTCTAAAGAAATGGTTTCATTAAATCTCCGGTTACATCTCTTCTGCATGCCTGGTATATCAGGTCCTGACAATACGTATGCTGCTCTCATAGAACGTTGGAAATGCATTATAGAGTACATCCTCTTTACCCCTGGATGTACCCCAGACGATAAAGAATATGTTGTAATTGTCATGCAAAGTACAGAGCTGCCTCTCTGAGTGCTCACAGTAAGTCTGTGGGGGGATACCTTTTTAAAATTACCCATTGACAGGTTAAGCATTAAATACTGTATGTTGACATCAGTGAGAGCTGCCGATTTACTATGCTGTTAATAAATATTAGAAAATGTCTTTACATTGTTGTGATCTGCCGTTGCTTTAAACAGATAACAACCAAATGATGACCTCTTTCCCAGACGTGTTGTCATGAAAAATACATATTTAATAGTTACTCATTCTGCATTATTTATTACATTTACATGTGATGTATATAACGCTGCATCTGACAACACTGACTACAAACAGTTCCTTTCCATCTATGAAGTTCATCATTGCTTATTGATTACATTTACAAAGTATGAGATTCTTTTACTTGCAGCGTCTCACGTGACCCAGAAAATATTGTTTATGAACAACAGCCTCATTAGAATCTAACCACCATTCTCTTCCAAGATGTCTGAAATAGGAAGTACAGTAACTACACTTTCTATGTCAATAAACAAGTTACATAATCTTCTGTTGACTTACAACTGTGATAGAGAGATTGTGTGTGCAATTCTTTTTTTATTTTTTTTTATCTCCTCTGACCCGGTTTCCACTAGATAGCAGGGCCACAAAGTCAAAATTGGCTAAATATAGTACAAATTCATGAAACAAAAATGTACTTGAGGTTAGCAGCATGGTTAAGGTGAGGTCACATTTTAAGAAGATCAATTGTAGAAATAGGCGGGGTTTATGACTGTGTGGTTGTGAGAACTAGTGACGACCCTCTGATGACGTTTATGACTTTGTGGCTGTGGGAACTAGTGACGACCCTCTGATGGGGTTTATGCCTTTGTGGCTGTGGGAACCAGTGACGACCCTCTGATGGGGTTTATGACTTTGTGGCTGTGGTAACTAGTGACGACCCTCTGATAGGGTTTATGACTTTGTGGCTGTGGTAACTAGTGACGACCCTCTGATGGGATTTATGACTTTGTGGCTGTGGGAACTAGTGACGACCTTCTGATGGGGTTTATGACTTTGTGGCTGTGGTAACTAGTGACGACCCTCTGATAGGGTTTATGACTTTGTGGCTGTGGGAACTCGTGACGACCCTCTGATGGGGTTTATGACTTTGTTGCTGTGGTAACTAGTGACGACCCTCTGATGGGGTTTATGACTTTGTGGCTGTGGTAACTAGTGACGACCCTCTGATGGGGTTTATCACTTTGTGGCTGTGGTAACTAGTGACGACCCTCTGATGGGGTTTATGACTTTGTGGCTGTGGTAGCTAGTGACGACCCTCTGATGGGGTTTATGACTTTGTGGCAGCACCTCTGGGATCTCCAGGGATGAGCACTCTAATTCTAAACCATTTTGATGTCGGAAGATAAATTAATTACAGCCCTTTCTCAATGGAAGGTGGAGAGAGTGAGAGAGAGGGGTGGGCGGGAGAAGAAAAGTGGCAATGTGATAAAAAGGGAGAGGGAAGCTGGAAACTGAAAGTCTAGTTATTGAAGAATGGAACATATACAGTATGTATACTAAAAGAAAATCTGAAACATGGGAATTGATCTACTTTCAAGAACATACTCATTAGTGATGTATGTTTTCTTCAGTGGTTTCACTCTACCTTCCACTAGCTTAACAAACTCCCAAGAGTATACCATCCCTAATGACAATAAAAGGTCTCTGAAAAATGAGTGATTGAATATAACAATATACATATACCTTAACATATACAGTGTTAGAAGGTAAAAAAAAGGACAAATAAATAAGGTTATTAATCTACAGTGCCAACAGAAAGTATTCATACCCCTTGACTTTTTCCACATTGTGTTATGTTACAGCCTGAATTGAAAATTGATTACATTGAGATTTTTTGTCACTGGCCTACACGCAATACTCCATACTCCAATTCCAACGTGGAATTGTGTTTTTCGAAATTTTTACAAATTAATTAAAAAGCTGAAATGTCCTGAGTCAATACTGTAAGAATTCAACCCCTGTGTTATGGCAAATAAGTTCAGGAGTGTAAATGTGCTTAACAAGCCACATAATAAGTTTGCTGGACTCACTCTCTGTGAGAGTGGCTCCCTGCCAGCTCCCTCGCTTTACCCTGCTGCTGGCTGGTGGTTAAAGAAAATATACAGGCTCGATCTGGAGGATATTACTGTAATGACCACATATGGGCTCTGTCCACCTCCTAAATATCAACTGTAATGACCTGGAAAGGGTTTTATAAGACAGGGCAATCTGTTTAACCTGAAGGTTGTGCACACTCAGACACAGGTCTGCACACACTCACACACCACAGGTGGCACCACAGGTTCAAAAGTGGTTTGTCAAAATGTGTAAGGCCTGGAGATTTCCTGATCGCATGGCCTGGTTAGGTAAATCTCTTGTCCTATTCGTAGGCAATGACAAAATATTATTATTACAGATAGCTTCCCTTTTCTTCTGTGTTATGACTACAGGTCAATTTTTTTTCTTGTCGGGTCATGTGAATTGGAAACACTCCTGGACTAAGGTGGATCAAACCACCACAAACCTTGTTATTTTTCATTTTGAATGTGATACCAAAAGAGCCAAAGACAACTTCAATGGACAACATACTCTGTAGTTTAGTGAAGTGCTATAGAAGGGCTGAGCGTTATGCAAAGAATGGTTACAATGTCTTTAAATATACATTTCACTCTATACACACAATGTTCCTATGAACTTATCCTCTGCAGCAGAGGTAACTCTGGGTCTTCCTTTCCTGTGGCGGTCCTCATGAGAGCCAGTTTCATCATAGCGCTTGATGGATTTTGCAACTGCAATTGAAGAAATGTTCAAAGTTGGCCACCTGGACTATTTACCTTTTAATTAAATGTTTTACTTTAGTTTACTTAGTAAAAATTTTCTTAACTCTATTTCTTGAACTGCATGGTTGATTAAGGGCTTGTAAGTAAGCATTTCATGGTAAGGTCCACACCTGTTGTATTCGGCGCATGTGACAAATAAAATTTGATTTGATTTGAGTTTGTAACAAGGCAGGGTTTCATTTAACACTATACACAGTAGACTTTATAACAAAGCAGGGTTATATTTAACACTATACATAGAAGACTTTGTAACAAGGCCGGGTTACATTTAACAATATACACAGTAGACTTTGTAACGTTTTTTATGTGTAAGTCATACAACCACTAACCATGTGTAGTTGTCCTGGTCTTCATCTGGCCCACCAGAGGTTGGTTTCCTGGCGCTCACTGTAGTAACTGATTTTCTGTAAAATCCATATATTCAATCATTAAATGAACTATCCTGAACCAAAATATAAACGCGACATGCAACAATTACAGTTCATATTAGGAAATAATTTCTCCCTAATCTATGAATTTCACATGATTGGGAATACAGATATGCATCTGTTGGTCACAGATACACTGGATGACCAAAAGTATGTGGACACCTGCTCGTCGAAAATCTCATTCCAAAATCATAGGCCTTAATATGGAGTTGGTCCCCCCTTTGCTGCTATAAAAGCCTCCACTCTTCTGGGAAGGCTTTCCACTAGATGTTGGAACATTGCTGCGGGGACTTCCATTCAGCCACAAGAGCATTAGTGAGGTGGCACTGATGTTGGGCTATTAGGCTTGGCTCGCAATCGGCGTTCCAATTCAAAAGTGTTCGATCAGGTTGAGGTCATGGCTCTGTGCAGGCCAGTCAAGTTCTTCCACACTGATCTCGACAAACCATTTCTTTATGGACCTCGCTTTGTGTACGGGGCATTGTCATGCTGAAACAGAAAACGGCCTTCCACATACTGTTGCCACAAAGTTGGAAGCACAGAATTGTCTAGAATGTCTTTGTATGTTGTAGCATTAAGATTTCCCTTCACTGGAACTAAGGGGTCTACCCGGAACCATGAAAAACAACCTCAGACTGCCAGATGGTAAAGCGTGATTCATCACTTCAGAGAACGAGTTTCCACTGCTCCAGAGACCAATGGCAGCGAGCTTTAACTAGCCGATGTTTGGCATTGAGCATGGTGATCTTAGGCTTGTGTGCCGCTACTCTATGGAAACCGATTTCATGAAGCTCCCAACGAACAGTTGCTTCCAGAGGCAGTTTTGAACTCGGTAGTGAGCGTTGCAACCGAGGACAGATGATTTTTACGCACTACGCGGCCTACCAAAATGGCCTACTACTTTGCGGCTTAACGGTTGTTGCTCCTAGAAGTTTCCACTTCACAATAACAGCACTTACATTTGACCGGGGAAGCTCTAGCATGGCAGAAATATTAAGAACTGACTTGTTGGAAAAGTGGTATTCTATGATGGTGCCACGTTGAAAGTCACTGAGCTCTTCAGTTAGGTCGTTCTACTGCCAATGTTTGTCTATGGAGATTGCATGGCTTTGTGCTCGATTTTATACACCTGTCAGCAACGATTGAGGCTGAAATAGCCGAATCCACTAATTTGAAGGGGTGTCCACATACTTTTATATATACAGTATAGTGTACCTCAAGAAAAAAGGTAGGGGCGTGGATCAGAAAACCAGTCAGTATCTGGTGTGACCACCATCTGCCTCATGCAGTGCGAAACATCTCCTTCACAAAGAATTGATCAGGCTGTTGAGTGTGTCCTGTGAAATGTTGCCCCACTCCTCTCCAATGGCTGTGCGAAGTTGTTGGATATTGGCGGGAACTGGAACACGATGTCATACATGTTGATCCAGAGCATTCCAAACATGTTTAATAGGTGACATGTCTGATGAGTATGCAGGCCATGGAAGAACTGGGACATTTTCAGCTTCCAGAAATGGTGTACAGATCTGGGGCTGTGCATGAAACATGAACATGAACATGAAACATGAGGTGATGGCGGCGGATGAATGGTGCGACAATGGGCATCAAGATCTCATCATGGTATCTCTGTGCATGAAAATTGCCATCGAAAAATGCAATTGTGTTCATTGTCCGTAGCTTATGCCTGCCCATACCATAACCCCAACGCCACCATGGGGCACTCTGTTCACAACGTTAACAATCAGCACACCGCTCGCCCGCACAACGTCATACACGTGGTCTGTGGTTGTGAGGCTGGTTGGACATACTGCCAAATTCTCAAAAATTATGTTGGAGCCGGAGAAATTAGAGAAATTAACATTCAATTCTCTAGCAACAGCTCTGGTGGACATTCTTGACATCAGCATGCCAATTGCAGGCTCTCTCAAAACTTGAAACATCTGTGGCAAAACTGTACATTCTATAGTGGCTTTTTATTGTCTCCAGTACAAGGTGCACCTGTGTAATAATCATGCTGTTTAATCAGCTTCTTGATATGCCACAACTGTCAGGTGGATGGATTATCTTGGCAAAGGAGAAATTATTACTAAAATCTGAGAGAAATAAGCTTATTGTGCATATGGAACATTGCTGTGATCTTTTATTTCAGCTCATGAAACATGGTACCAACACTTTACATATTGCGTTTATATTTTTGTTCAGTGTACTTTCAACATTTTAATTGAAAATAATATCCCCCTTTGCATGAAGTAGATTTTATTGAATGTCAGTCATTCCATTGCACCTAATTCTAACCAAAACTGCATAACCAGTTCATATCAGTAGGTGTCACTATGCAATACTAGCTAGTCGAAAAAGACTGACGCCATGATGGCTGCCTGTCTCTGCATTTATAAAATGTATGGTGGTGCTAGATTCTTAGATTTATTAAATTTATGTTGTTGCCATCAATTCTCTCTTTCTGCATTAGCCATCCATCTGTTATGGTTGGACAAATGTGTTCATATTGTCTGTGTAGACTGCTCTGTAGCGGGATTTGTAGGTTGACATTTGCGCCAAAAACATTTGTAAATAATCACTAGCAGTGGAAATAAAATAATATACCGACATTACTGGACTAACAAACTGACTGACTAACCTTTTCAGGAACTTCAGTATCCGTTGGCCTTGAGTTGGAGCAGCAGACCGTTTGTTCTTCTTTATCCTCTGCCAAACACATTTATTCAGTGAGTCTAAATTATTAACGTTAGCTGCTGCCTGCATGATTGCATCAACCTAGCTAGCTAATGTTAGCTAGCTAGCCATCTAGCTAGGCTAGTAAAGCTAGCGTGAATATTTTTGTTAGCTAGCTATAGATTGGATCAATTGAGCAAAGAAAGAAACCAAGTGCAGAGTCAAACAATGAGGTGCTGGTGCAACCAAACATAGTTGTTCGGAGGTGTGGTTGATGAGGCTCTGTAGGCTGTAGCTAGGATACCACTGTGACTGAAAAGTTAATCCACCTCACTGTGACTGAAAAGTTAATCCACCTCACTGTGACTGAAAAGTTAATCCACCTATCACAGCAAGCGTGGGGGTACTGCATGAAATCCCAGGGACAGGGTTGTATTCCCCAGACAAAACAGAGGCAAACGGGCTGAAATTGGGGGTGGTACTATGTCAACTTGTTCAATAACATAACATTGCAAATGAAGCACAGAATGTGGCAAACAGGGAAAAACAAAATTACATACGCCCATAAAATGTATTTTTCTGTGGATTTTTTCTAGCTGTCGGCTCTCTATTCAGCTACGACTAATGTACTCATAATGGTGTGGTGGACATGCTCAAACCTACATTGTAAGGAACTAAACCCTGAATAAAAAATACAACTGCCCATATAATCCTACACATTACATATGCCAATGTTAACATGTGGCGAGGCTCATTGCCTGAGGGTTAATGTAGCCACACGTTGGGTTGGAGCCTGAGCAGAAGCCACATGCAGCAGCAGAGCCTTGGCCAGCAGGAACAGAGCAGGGCAGGGAGATGGAAATCACTTCTGCAGGCCTGCTGTTACCCATGGTCCTGTGGGGTGGATCAGCAGCTCCTGCAGCTCTAGAGTTAATGAGATAGCAGCAGGAATGCTGATCAAGTAAAGCCCCACACTCTGCAGACGAGAAGAGACCAAGCCATCCAAAACAAACCGTCACATAGTCTGCCACAGCTTCATACAGATACAAATTAATTAGTGTTTCTGAAGATGAAAAGCAGTGTTGGCTTCTGATTTGAATGGATGTATTAGGAACAGCTCAGCGCATATTTAGAGATACTTTGACGCTGCAAAAAGATTGGCGCTGTGGTCAAATGGCACTGTAGCATTTCCTACACTGGCCATGTCATTTATTCCAAAATGGCATCGTTTCCAAAAGGCATCGTTTCTTGACTGAATAATGAATCATCTGTCTGCATTATTACATCAGAAAACTGCAACAATTATTGTTGCCTTGCATGGATGTCACAGAATTGGTGTTTTGCTAAGAAATTCCACTTCAACCACGTAATTGAGTCATGGGGGCGGCAGGTAGCCTAGTGGTTAGAGCGTTGGGCCAGTAACCGTAAAGGTTGCTGGATCGAATCCATGAGCTGACAAGGTATGAATCTGTCATTCTGAACAAGGCAGTTAACCCACTGTTCCCTGGTAGACTGTCATTGTAAATAAGAATTTGTTCATAACTAAAGTTAGTTAGTTGGCTAGTTAAAAAAAATAAGCTTTTTTGTTTTGGTAAAATTGGGCAAAGTTCATTGTGTTCTTCCTTGGGACATATATTTTCCCAAAAACATTAGTACCTCTTGAAAATAGATTTTAAGGCCACTGATTATGTGAACATAATATGAATACAGTGTGCTACCCTGAGAGCCACAGTTCACTACAGCCTCTAATCATGATGATACATTTGATAGATGTGATAGATGCCAAGAGTTTTCAAGTAAGACCATAGATTTGCAATGGACTAAACAAAGAAAGTATAATGATTTCACCATTAGGTCTTTATCAGCTCTTTTATCAGGTCTATAGATTTGCTCCTCTAACGTTGACCGAGTGGTGAAATCAATGAAATGTCCATCCAGTTCTTGTAATAGAATTGCAGACAATTGCTATTTCAAAACAAAATCTAATCAAAGTTTAATGGTCACGTACACAGATTTGCAGATGTTATCGCAGGTGCAGCGAAATCATTATGTTACTAGCTCCAACAGTGCAGAAATATCTAGCAATACAGTAACAATAAACACATCATTCAAATAGTAAAAAACAAGAAATTAAGAAATATCAGAACAAGCAATGTCAGATTCCAGAATATATATATAAACACATGGTGTGTATAGAGTATTTCAATCAAAAAGGTGTGTACAGCAGTAGTTATATAGGATGAGCCATGACTAGAATACAGTATATACATATAAAGTGGGTAAAACAGTATGTAAACCATGTTAAAGTAACCCGTGTTTAATGTCTCTATATACATGGGGCAGCAGTCTCTGAGGTGCTAGTGTCAGTGTCTAAGGTGCCGGGCAAAGTACCGGGCGGTGGCTGGCATTTCTCCTTTGCCAAGATAATCCATCCATTTTGTTATGTTACAGCCTTATTCTAATATCAAATAAATAATTTATTTGATATTAGAATAGGGCTGTAACATAACAAAATGTGGAGAAAGTCAAGGGGTCTGAATTCTCTCTGAATGCATTGTATGTAAATCTGTAATGTCAATGACTACGAATTGCAAAAACAGATTTACATTTACATTTAAGTCATTTAGCAGACGCTCTTATCCAGAGCGACTTACAAATTGGTGCATTCACCTTATGATATCCAGTGGAACAGCCACTTTACAATAGTGCATCTAAATCTTTTAAGGGGGGGGTTAGAAGGATTACTTTATCCTATCCTAGGTATTCCTTAAAGAGGTGGGGTTTCAGGTGTCTCCGGAAGGTGGTGATTGACTCCGCTGTCCTGGCGTCGTGAGGGAGTTTGTTCCACCATTGGGGTGCCAGAGCAGCGAACAGTTTTGACTGGGCTGAGCGGGAACTGTACTTCCTCAGAGGTAGGGAGGCGAGCAGGCCAGAGGTGGATGAACGCAGTGCCCTTGTTTGGGTGTAGGGCCTGATCAGAGCCTGAAGGTACGGAGGTGCCGTTCCCCTCACAGCTCCGTAGGCAAGCACCATGGTCTTGTAGCGGATGCGAGCTTCAACTGGAAGCCAGTGGAGAGAGCGGAGGAGCGGGGTGACGTGAGAGAACTTGGGAAGGTTGAACACCAGACGGGCTGCGGCGTTCTGGATGAGTTGTAGGGGTTTAATGGCACAGGCAGGGAGCCCAGCCAACAGCGAGTTGCAGTAATCCAGACGGGAGATGACAAGTGCCTGGATTAGGACCTGCGCCGCTTCCTGTGTGAGGCAGGGTCGTACTCTGCGGATGTTGTAGAGCATGAACCTACAGGAACGGGCCACCGCCTTGATGTTAGTTGAGAACGACAGGGTGTTGTCCAGGATCACGCCAAGGTTCTTAGCGCTCTGGGAGGAGGACACAATGGAGTTGTCAACCGTGATGGCGAGATCATGGAACGGGCAGTCCTTCCCCGGGAGGAAGAGCAGCTCCGTCTTGCCGAGGTTCAGCTTGAGGTGGTGATCCGTCATCCACACTGATATGTCTGCCAGACATGCAGAGATGCGATTCGCCACCTGGTTATCAGAAGGGGGAAAGGAGAAGATTAATTGTGTGTCGTCTGCATAGCAATGATAGGAGAGACCATGTGAGGTTATGACAGAGCCAAGTGACTTGGTGTATAGCGAGAATAGGAGAGGGCCTAGAACAGAGCCCTGGGGGACACCAGTGGTGAGAGCACGTGGTGAGGAGACAGATTCTCGCCACACCACCTGGTAGGAGCGACCTGTCAGGTAGGACGCAATCCAAGCGTGGGCCGCGCCGGAGATGCCCAACTCGGAGAGGGTGGAGAGGAGGATCTGATGGTTCACAGTATCAAAGGCAGCCGATAGGTCTAGAAGGATGAGAGCAGAGGAGAGAGAGTTAGCTTTAGCAGTGCGGAGCGCCTCCGTGACACAGAGAAGAGCAGTCTCAGTTGAATGACTAGTCTTGAAACCTGACTGATTTGGATCAAGAAGGTCATTCTGAGAGAGATAGCAGGAGAGCTGGCCAAGGACGGCACGTTCAAGAGTTTTGGAGAGAAAAGAAAGAAGGGATACTGGTCTGTAGTTGTTGACATCGGAGGGATCGAGTGTGGGTTTTTTCAGAAGGGGTGCAACTCTCGCTCTCTTGAAGACGGAAGGGACGTAGCCAGCGGTCAAGGATGAGTTGATGAGCGAGGTGAGGTAGGGGAGAAGGTCTCCGGAAATGGTCTGGAGAAGAGAGGAGGGGATAGGGTCAAGCGGGCAGGTTGTTGGGCGGCCGGCCGTCACAAGACGCGAGATTTCATCTGGGGAGAGAGGGGAGAAAGAGGTCAAAGCACAGGGTAGGGCAGTGTGAGCAGAACCAGCGGTGTCGTTTGACTTAGCAAACGAGGATCGGATGTCGTCAACCTTCTTTTCAAAATGGTTGACGAAGTCATCCGCAGAGAGGGAGGAGGGGGGGGGAGGGGGAGGAGGATTCAGGAGGGAGGAGAAGGTGGCAAAGAGCTTCCTAGGGTTAGAGGCAGATGCTTGGAATTTAGAGTGGTAGAAAGTGGCTTTAGCAGCAGAGACAGAGGAAAATGTAGAGAGGAGGGAGTGAAAGGATGCCAGGTCCGCAGGGAGGCGAGTTCTCCTCCATTTCCGCTCGGCTGCCCGGAGCCCTGTTCTGTGAGCTCGCAATGAGTCGTCGAGCCACGGAGCAGGAGGGGAGGACCGAGCCGGCCTGGAGGATAGGGGACATAGAGAGTCAAAGGATGCAGAAAGGGAGGAGAGGAGGGTTGAGGAGGCAGAATCAGGAGATAGGTTGGAGAAGGTTTGAGCAGAGGGAAGAGATGATAGGATGGAAGAGGAGAGAGTAGCGGGGGAGAGAGAGCGAAGGTTTGGACGGCGCGATACCATCCGAGTAGGGGCAGAGTGGGAAGTGTTGGATGAGAGCGAGAGGGAAAAGGATACAAGGTAGTGGTCGGAGACTTGGAGGGGAGTTGCAATGAGATTAGTGGAAGAACAGCATCTAGTAAAGATGAGGTCAAGCGTATTGCCTGCCTTGTGAGTAGGGGGGGAAGGTGAGAGGGTGAGGTCAAAAGAGGAGAGGAGTGGAAAGAGGGAGGCAGAGAGGAATGAGTCAAAGGTAGACGTGGGGAGGTTAAAGTCACCCAGAACTGTGAGAGGTGAGCCATCCTCAGGGAAGGAACTTATCAAGGCGTCAAGCTCATTGATGAACTCTCCAAGGGAACCTGGAGGGCGATAAATGATAAGGATGTTAAGTTTGAAAGGGCTGGTAACTGTGACAGCATGGAATTCAAAGGAGGCGATAGACAGATGGGTCAGGGGAGAAAGAGAGAATGTCCACTTGGGAGAGATGAGGATCCCAGTGCCACCACCCCGCTGACCAGAAGCTCTCGGGGTGTGCGAGAACACGTGGGCAGACGAGGAGAGAGCAGTAGGAGTAGCAGTGTTATCTGTGGTAATCCATGTTTCCGTCAGTGCCAAGAAGTCGAGGGACTGGAGGGAAGCATAGGCTGAGATGAACTCTGCCTTGTTGGCCGCAGATCGGCAGTTCCAGAGGCTGCCGGAGACCTGGAACTCCACGTGGGTCGTGCGCGCTGGGACCACCAGGTTAGGGTGGCAGCGGCCACGCGGTGTGAAGCGTTTGTATGGTCTGTGCAGAGAGGAGAGAACAGGGATAGACAGACACATAGTTGACAGGCTACAGAAGAGGCTACGCTAATGCAAAGGAGATTGGAATGACAAGTGGACTACACGTCTCGAATGTTCAGAAAGTTAAGCTTACGTAGCAAAAATCTTATTGACTAAAATGATTAAAATGATGCAGTACTGCTGACTGGTGAAGTAGGCTAGCTAGCAGTGGCTGCGTTGTTGACTTTGTTTGAAAGTGTTGCTGGCTAGGTAGCCTCGATAACTGGCTAGGTAACCTCGATAACTGGCTAGATAATTACTCTAAACTACACAATTATCTTAGATACAAGGACAGCAAAGACAACTATGTAGCTAGCTAACACTACACTAATCAAATCGTTCCGTTGTACTGTTTCGGTAGAAGTTGGCTAGCTGGCTAGCTAGCAGTGTTGACAACGTTAGGACAGCGAAAATAGCTGGCTAGCTGACTTTGTTTGAAAGTGGAGCTGGCTAGGTAACCTCGATAACTGGCTAGATAATTACTCTAAACTACACAATTATCTTAGATACAAAGACAGCAAAGACAACTATGTAGCTAGCTAACACTACACAGATCACTTTGGGGTCGTATTTAAACAGAATGTGCAATTTAGTCTATCAAACACAAAAATGCTTCAGGTGAGAATTAGGCAGGTCTGACAAAAAAAAAGAAAGGACATGATTTTCCTTGGTCAACCATATTTAATTTTTATATTAAAAAAAGTAGTGTGTAGTTCCAATTGTTAGCTACACGGCAAAAAAGTTAGCTACTGAAAACACTACCAAGATTTGAATTTAGTTCAACTACCACCAAGCTACTGCAAAATGTAGTTAAATTACCAGTGCCTTCAGAAATCCTCATAACTCTTAATTTATTCCACATTTTGTTGTGTTACAGCCTGAATTCAAAATGGATTAAAAAAATAAATAATTCTCACCCATCTACACATAATACCCCATAATGAAAATGTGAAAATATGTTTTTTGACATACAGAAATATCTAACTTACGTAAGTATTCACACCACCGAGTCAAGACTTTGTAGAAGCACCTTTGGCAGCGATTAGTTGTGAGTCTTTCTGGGTATGTTTCTAAGAGCTTTCCACACCTGATTGTGCGACATTTACCTTCTATTATTTTCTAAATTCTTCAAGCTCTGTCAAATTGGTTGTTGGGCATTGCTAGGCAACCATTTTCAGGTCTTTCCATAGATTTTCAAGCAAATGTAAGTCAAAACTGTAACTCGGCCATTTAGAACATTCACTGTCTTCTTAGTAAGGAAAACCTCCCTGGTCTTTGTGGTCGACTGAGGGACCTTACAGCTAATTGTATGTGCGGGTACACAGATGAGGCAGTCATTCAAAAATCATGTTAAACACTATTATTGCACACAGAGTGAGTCCATCAACATATTATGTGACTTGTTAAGCAACTATTTACTCAATAACATATTTAAGCTTGCCATAACAAAAGGGTTAAATAGTTATTGACTCAAGAGATTTCAGCTTTTCATTTTTAATTAAGTTGTAAACATTTTGCAAAACATAATTCCACTTTGACATTATGGGGTATTGTGTGTATGCCGGTGGCAAACATCTCAATTTAGAAAACAAAAGCCCCTGGGTCTATGATATGTTAATCCAGCCTTGTTTAAAAGTGGTGCTCATGAGCCAAAACGGGTCCCTGTATTTTGTGTACCACGATATCCAATTGTGTACTACGTCATCCATTCATTTTTCTTGCAATTGGTATGGTATGTTGTGAATTTGATGTGCTTAAGATTCCGGTATGCATCTTTAAGTCTTAATTAACAGGCCTGTTTCTTTCTAGGGGACGATCTAGGAAGAATCTGAGGCAATGAGATCTATGGGTAAACAATATGGGCTCAATATCAATACACCTCTTTGTCTACTGCTGATGCTGGCATATTTGTTTTTTTACCCTCAGTTAATCTTTAATTAGTACACTGATGTTTACATAGGGATAGTTTCAGAGTGATTGTCATAAAGTGGTTGCTTGTAGAAGGGGGAATCAGACAGAGGTGTAGGCCCTGCCCCCACCCACAGTATGTGCTCTTTTGACCTGGGGCTAAATGGCAAATGGCCAAACAGAAAAATAAGTGGTCTCTTGAACTCTCCTACAGTAACTTCCAACATGAATGTGTGTTAGAATAATTATATTGCATCCATCCTTGTTCACTGAGGAGACATTTGATGTCATCTACTGTATATGGATGTAATCAGGGGTGAAATTAAGCTGGCACTGTCCAGTACGGCGTACCAGCAAAATAAATAGTGTGCGTACGCCATACATGAGCCAACACAATAATAAAAACAAAAATGCCAAGAAAACTGTATTTATCATTACCACATGTCAGCAGAATACTTGCTGTGAATGAGAATGTGTTCTCAGTCAACTTACCTGGTAAAATAAGGGATAAATAAAATGTCAGTCGCATGAAAATGTAGAGAATGGGCTTGAAAACGGGTGATATACGCTCCAAAATGCAGTGTGGTTCCACAAGAACAAGGCAAAGATGCGTGGCCGAGACCAAGACGCGATGGACAGCAGTGGCGCATCAATTCAGGCTACGCATGCCTAATGACAATCGCTGAATGTCATTACATGTCACGAATCCCGCCGAAGCTGGTGCCTTTTCCTGTTCAGGCGGCGCTCGGCGCTCGTCGTCGCCGGCCTACTAACTGCCACCGATCCCCTTTTCTGTTTCATTTAGTTGTGTCTGATTTGTTGCACCTGTTTCGTGTTTAGGTTTGGTTGTGGTCTATTTAAACCCAGTTGGCCCCTTGGCTTTTGTGCGGGCTTGTTTTTCTGTTTGTGGTGTTCGTTTATTCTTGTGGTGTCTGTTCCTGCTCAGTTTCATCCTGTTTGTTGGACTGGGACTTTACGCGCCCTTGTGTGTGTGGCGTGACCGTCTCTCTGGTTATTTGGAATATTAAAAATCCATGTCTTTTGGAACTACCCTGCTCTCTGCGCCTGACTCCTTCACTCACCACTTTTGAAGTCCTGACATTACACTTTTTGGTGTTTCGTAACAGATGTTTTATTTCCATTCATCAAATTGCTGGTGCGCATTGCACTGTTTGAATGCTGGAATCATTTTATGACCTTTGAAGTAGTTGTTTGACAATCAAATGTTTAAGTTTATGCCACAAGCTACATTAAAAGGTAATGCATTTAAAAAAGTTAAATGATAGATCTTTACTATTTGGCCCACAGACATCCTATGTAAATGACTTGGGATTCTACAGTATATGTAATTCTATGAAAAATGGTCCGTACCAGTAAGAAATTAAATCTACTTTCACCGCAGGATGTAATATATCTCTGTGTTAATTTGTATTTGTTCAGAGTGTATAGTACTCAGGCAACCTCCTCAGACCACCACCTCAGGCTATCACTCACAGAAGAAGCTGCTTGATTTGATCTGAATGGATGTCTTGGTTGGATCGGTTTGTGGTTCGTCACCTCTTTTTTGAGTTTATATAAACTGTCAGAAAGGTTGTATGATAAACTCTTCTCTTCTAGGCTACTAGGCCACTGGCCCCAGTATGCCTCATGCTATCACAATATATTTAACGTCTTATGGCTGGGTGGCAGTATTGAGTAGCTTGGATGAAAAGGTGCCCAGAGTAAACTGCCTGCAACTCAGGCTCAGAGGCTAAGATATGCATATTATTAGTAGATTTGGATAGAAAACACTCTGACGTTTCTAAAACTGTTTGAATGATGTATGTGAGTATAACAGAACTCATATGGCAGGCAAAAACATTAGAAAAAATCCAACCAGGAAGTGGGAAATCTGAGGTTTGTAGGTTTGCCTATCCAATATACACTGGGATATTGGTCATTTTGCACTTCCTAAGGCTTCCACTAGATGTAAACAGTCTTTAGAACCTTGTTTGATGCTTCTACAGTGAAGAATGAGGGAAGGAGAGCTCTTTGAGTCAGGTGTCTGGCACGAGCTGAACATGCGCGGTCACGTGAGAGCGACCTGCTTTCCATCGCATTTCTGAAGATAAAGGAATTCTCCGGTTGAAACATTATTGAAGATTTATGTTAAAAACATCCTAAAGATTGATTCTATACATCGTTTGACATGTTTCTACGAACTGTAATGGAATTGTTTGACTTCCGTCTGACCTGCCCTTTCTTTCCAGCATGAATGTGGATTACTGGACTGAACGCGCAAACACAATGAAGGTATTTGGACATAAATGATGGACTATATCGAACAAAACAAACATTTATTGTGGAACTGGGATTCCTGGGAGTGCATTCTGATGAAGATTTACAACAAGTGTATCTTT
Source organism: Salvelinus namaycush (assembly GCF_016432855.1). Classification (NCBI taxonomy): domain Eukaryota; kingdom Metazoa; phylum Chordata; class Actinopteri; order Salmoniformes; family Salmonidae; genus Salvelinus; species Salvelinus namaycush. The sequence continues at coordinate 26,036,077 of NC_052328.1, forward strand.
AAAATGGTGTAAAATACATGTATGTTTGAGAAATTTTAATTATGGGACCATCAGATCCTCCTCTCCACCCTCTCCGAGTTGGGCATCTCCGGCGCGGCCCACGCTTGGATTGCGTCCTACCTGACAGGTCGCTCCTACCAGGTGGCGTGGCGAGAATCTGTCTCCGCACCACGTGCTCTCACCACTGGTGTCCCCCAGGGCTCTGTTCTAGGCCCTCTCCTATTCTCGCTATACACCAAGTCACTTGGCTCTGTCATATCCTCACATGGTCTCTCCTATCATTGCTATGCAGACGACACACAATTAATCTTCTCCTTTCCCCCTTCTGATAACCAGGTGGCGAATCGCATCTCTGCATGTCTGGCAGACATATCAGTGTGGATGACGGATCACCACCTCAAGCTGAACCTCGGCAAGACGGAGCTGCTCTTCCTCCCGGGGAAGGACTGCCCGTTCCATGATCTCGCCATCACGGTTGACAACTCCATTGTGTCCTCCTCCCAGAGTGCTAAGAACCTTGGCGTGATCCTGGACAACACGCTGTCGTTCTCAACTAACATCAAGGCGGTGACCCGTTCCTGTAGGTTCATGCTCTACAACATTCGCAGAGTACGACCCTGCCTCACACAGGAAGCGGCGCAGGTCCTAATCCAGGCACTTGTCATCTCCCGTCTGGACTACTGCAACTCGCTGTTGGCTGGGCTCCCTGCCTGTGCCATTAAACCCCTACAACTCATCCAGAACGCCGCAGCCCGTCTGGTGTTCAACCTTCCCAAGTTCTCTCACGTCACCCCGCTCCTCCGCTCTCTCCACTGGCTTCCAGTTGAAGCTCGCATCCGCTACAAGACCATGGTGCTTGCCTACGGAGCTGTGAGGGGAACGGCACCTCCGTACCTTCAGGCTCTGATCAGGCCCTACACCCAAACAAGGGCACTGCGTTCATCCACCTCTGGCCTGCTCGCCTCCCTACCTCTGAGGAAGTACAGCTCCCGCTCAGCCCAGTCAAAACTGTTCGCTGCTCTGGCACCCCAATGGTGGAACAAACTCCCCCACGACGCCAGGTCAGCGGAGTCAATCACCACCTTCCGGAGACACCTGAAACACCACCTCTTTAAGGAATACCTAGGATAGGATAAAGTAATCCTTCTAACCCCCCCCCTTAAAAGATTTAGATGCACTATTGTAAAGTGGTTGTTCCACTGGATATCATAAGGTGAATGCACCAACTTGTAAGTCGCTCTGGATAAGAGCGTCTGCTAAATGACTTAAATGTAAATGTAAATGTAATGGGATTTCTGTTGTTTTGAATTTGGCACCCTGCAGTTTCACTGGCTGTTGACAAGGTGAGACGCTACCGTCCCACAAGAGGGTACAAGAGGGTACGTGAGACGGTAGCGTTCCACCTCTTCAACAGCCAGTGAAAGTGCAGGGCGCCAAATTCAAAAAACAGAAATCTCATAATTAAAATTCCTCAAACATACAAGTCTATTAACACCATTAAAGATAAACTTGTTGTAAATCCAGCCACAGTGTCCAATTTCAAATAGGCTTTACGACGAAAGCACCACAAACGATTATGTTAGGTCAGAGCCAAGTCACAGAAAAACACAGCCATTTTTCCAGCCAAAGAGAGGACTCAGCAGAAATAGAGATAAAATTAATCACTAACCTTTGATGATCTTCATCAGATGGCACTCATAGGACTTCATGTTACACAATACATATATGTTTTGTTCGGTAAAAGTTCATATTTATATCCAAAAATCTGAGTTTACATTGGCGCCTTACGTTCAGAAGTTCCAAAATATCCTTTGATTTTGAAAAGTACTTTATTACATTGAGTAGCAAGCTACCGCGAGGACGCGCTCTATCGACTCCGCAGCTTGAGCATGCTTTTGGTGCACAGTCGATAGCACGCTGGACTTCGGGCAAGAAGGTTGAGGGTTCAAAACCTGGTCACTGCTTGTTTCATTTGAAGTTGTGCACAATTATCAGTTTTTAATTTGGTTTATATTGCCCATTCATTGTCAGTTAGAGACACATTAGTGCATTGGGACCCAAAAGCATAATCAATGCTCTTACTCTCCCTTGGTCGTTAGGGAAAATCTGGTCTGTGATAGGACGAGTTTTTTTACACATGGCTCGGCTATTAGACTATTCTTAAGTAAAGGTTGAATAGTCTATTGTTCAGCTATTAGCCCCCCTCCCCAACTTGAAACAAATGGATGTCTTTTTGTCGAGAGCCAAACTTTTTTATTTTCAATCAAAAATAACTGTTCTGAAAGCAAAAACGAGGCTTCAAAGCAAAAAAGGTTTTTGCTATCAATTATTTCGTAATAGAGCGCAAAACTTTATGCATTTTATTCCCCAAAAATATTTATAGAACAAAAAATGTATTTGAAAACAAAACAATTTTTTGAGTGTCAATTTGGATACAACCAATACTGTTCAGCCTTTCTTTCCAACACAAAGGAAGTCATAGCGGACACCTACAAAGGACTGTGTGATGATGGCATCTCAGGTAAGCAGCACTGGCCGTTCTTCCGTCCAACTTCTACATAGCTAGTAGTTAGCTTCTACAATTCAGTGTCAGTTCATAACATTCTACTATATTACATAGATACATACATACCGTAGAATGATAAATCATGCAATTATTATTCTCAAGCTAACCAAAAACATTTAGCTACGAACGCCCGTTCGTGACATTTTCAGTTGAATTCATCTAACTTTCTTTCATGGCAACTCATAAGCAGGCCATGTCCTATTTGTTTCATAGTCGATATATAATCATATTTCATGACAGTGTAACGGTTAGCTTTTTTTTACAGAAGGATGAAAGAACACAAAATGTCTGTCAGGGAATGCTATTCTGATATGTCAGATGAAGAGTTAGACCAGCAAGTCAGGGCCATTAAGGCAAGGATGCCCCATGCGGGCTTTAGAATGGTCAAAGTCTCCAAGCAATGGGCCATCGTGTACAATGGCGAAGAGTTAGGGAGTCTTTGCAGCATGTAGATGGTGCAGGTCTCATTGCCAGAATGATCTAGCTTTGTGCATTGCTCGTCAAAAATACTCTGTTCCTGCTCCCGTGTCTCTCGTCCACATTGATACAAATCATAAATTGATAAGGTACTAAGATGTATAATGTCTCCATCAAATCTAAGAAGTTCTTTTAACTTTTGTATTCTTACTTATTCGTAGACAAATGTTCAATGATGTATGAAATTGGACACATAAATAATGAAGCAGATTAATAGGTTAAATATTTCACTTTAATTCCAATGCTTTTTTTCAAGATACAACATTGTCATCTTTGGCGGAATAGATGGATTTTCAAGGAAGGTAAGTATATTATTTTGTATGCATATTGCATATTTCCCATCACCTAATGAACAACCAAAATACCAGTCTGGTGTTAAGCTTTCTGTGCTGTATTGATGTATCCTGAAAACGGCATCTGCTCCTTTAGATTGAACGGTCATATCTCAGTTATTGTTTTCATATCTACAAAACTAAGCTATATTCTGTACTTTCAGAGTGCGAGCTGATCAAGGGGTTGAAAATGTAGATATTGCCAGATGTATGTTCACTGTCCGAGGAACAGGCCGTGGAAGCTTTATTGCTGGCAAAAGTGTCCATAACCAGAGGTAATTAAAGTGTTCTGTGTTCTTTTTCTCTCTTCCACTCTTTCTGTCTTGTTGTACATGGAACCCGTCTCATGCATTAATTGCATTAATTTAAAAAACCTTAAGATGTCAGCTGCTAATTTTAAGATTTACACCACATAAACAGTCAGCCATTTTCACTGGACTATCAAGCCCCTGTTGCTGCCAAATTGATCATCACTAATACAGATTTGTTTCTTCTGAGCATCTGGAAACACTGACAATGGGGTCATTTTTCCTGACATCCCATGCCCCCTGTCTACTGAGAATCTTGCTGTGGTGCAACGTCAAGTGAACCCTACCACTGACTCCTCATCTTTTGGTCAGGACGTATACATGCATGCTCTTCGATTAGTTATGAGTCTCCAGCCTTTGTAGGTGCAGTCCTCCCACACTATATAGGATATTGTTTTAGCCCCAGTGCCACTCTTGATAATAGAAATTATTTGTATTTTGTGGAGGAGGGTGAAAGGATAGCAGGCCCAGCTGTCAAAGTGAGAGAGTGGTCTATTCTGTATAGAGCAGGTACTTTTGTGTAGATTTCCTGTCATCAGATACAGAGAGCTGTGAAAGCCTGTCTGCAGATTAAGAGGTCCCAATGAAGAGCAGCGGTTCTCAGTCCTGGTCCTGGGGACTCAAAGGGGTGCACATTTTTGTTTTTGCCTTAGCACTACACAGCTGATTCAAATGATCAAGTCATCATCAAGCTTCAAGTGGTATTTATGTATTCATGTGTGTTATCCTTGCTGTGATCCTGCTATTGTCACATGCTACACGTGCACATATATCTATCCATCCAATGTTATCATGATTTGTTATAAGGGACATTATACTTATATTATACAGGAAGTATTATTAAAGAGATGCTTTACATTGAAATACAGATAGAGATGTAGTCATCCCAGAGTTAATGATCCAAGGTCAGTTTTGCATTTCACCTCCATCTGTCTCTCGTCTGCAGGTATGTTTTGATGTGAGAGAGGAAGCCAGTCCCGTCATCGCCACCTCACCTGCTCTTAAGATAACCTTCGGGCTGACTGGGAGCCCAAGGCTGGTTAGGAGACACCGCTAGAGACACTATGTAATTGTGATGAACTGAGAATATTAGGGTAGCACTGTAATTCATTAATCATATGCTGTCTTCCCTGCTCCTCTTTCCTTTTCTGTCTTCTACACCTCTTTCCCCACCTCATCTTTCTTTATAATACACACCATATGTGCATTAAAGTACAGATTGAACTGAATTTATAATATAATATTACAATTATAATATGTATAATGCATGTATTATGTATTTATAACAACTGGATAATGAACTTTCAATAAAACATTTCACATTCCCCACTGGTTGAAATTAAGTATCTCATTGGAATACTACACCTATCCTGTGTCCTCAGAGTAACGCTGATGAAGGGAGTTAGATATACAGAGGTGTATTTCTGTATATATGAATGTTGCATAGTTTTGTAATGTGTAATCATTGATGTCACAGGAGCAGGAGTGGAAAACACTGTTGAGGTGTATAATTGTAGTACATACTTGCAGACACAGCATCATTCAAAGAATGGAGTTTGATACACCTGGTATTGGATATGACTGAAAAATAATGTTTCACAGATTCATACCTTAACCGCACCTTTATTTTCCAAGGAAGAGTACATGATCAATGAATATATTCAATGTACAGGCTACAATGTGGTGATCTCATGCATGGTAATAACTACAGTACATGTATAGGACTTGCATCCTTGGCACAATAAAGTTATTATATTCTACTCAATCCATAGGCTTCATTAAAACTTCTTGTCAATAGGGGGGCGCTATTTTCACTTTGGAAAAAATCGTGCCCAATTTAAACGGCCTCGTACTCTATTCTAGATCATACAATATGCATATTATTATTACTATTGGATAGAAAACACTCTCAGGTCTCTAAAACTGTTTGAATTATATCTGTGAGTAAAACAGAACTCATTTTGCAGCAAACTTCCAGACAGGAAGTGAAAAATCTGAAAACGAGGCTCTGTTTCAGGGCCTGCCTATTCAATTGCCTAATATTTATCGATATGCATGCACTTCATACGCCTTCCACTAGATGTCAACAGGCAGTGGAAGGTGGAATGGGGTGTCTAGCTTGATCTGAGGTCGAACAAGAGCTTTTGGAGTGGCAGGTCAGGAATTTCCTTTCTCTACCTAGGCGTGCGAAGCACCCCCATATTGTCTTCTGATAAGCTTTCGGTATACACGGCTAATATCTCCGGCTCTGATTTTATTTGATACATGTGATAATAACGTCGTAAAGTATGTTTTTTCAACCGAGTTTTATCAGATTATTCAACGTTTATTGGGACTTTTGGAGTTTTCCGTTCTTTGCGTCGAGAGAAACTGGGAACGTCATCAACATTGGCTAGCATTGTGGCACGAATTCGACAGGAGAAAAGGACATTCTAAAACCAAACAACGATTTATTCTGGAAATAGGACTCCTTGTACAAGATTCTGATGGAAGCTCAACAAAAGTAAGAACCATTTATGATGTTATTTCGTATTTCTGTGGAAAATGTTATTTCTATTCTCCGCCGTTTTGGCGGGCGCTGTCTCTCAATAACGCAAGCTGTTTGTTATGGTAAAGTTATTTTTTAAAATCTAACACGGCGGTTGCATTAAGAACCAGTGTATCTTTCATTTGCCATACAACAAGTATTTTTTAGTAAAGTTTATGATGAGTTCTTTGGTCAGATTAGGTGAGTGTCCAAAATAGCTCCGGACATTCTGGTGAATCGATGCTACATATTCACAATGTATAACCACGGTTTGCAGCTCTAAATATGCACATTTTCGAACAAAACATAAGTGTATTGTATAACCTGATGTTATAAGACTGTCATCTGATGAAGTTGGTCAAGGTTAGTGATTAATTGTATATCTTTTGCTGGTTTTTGCAAATGCTATCTATGCGGTGAATAAATGCGGTTGTGTGTTTGGCTATTGTGGTAAGCTAATATAATGCTATATTGTGTTTTCGCTGTAAAACACTTAAAAAATCTGAAATATTGGCTGGATTCACAAGATGTTTATCTTTCATTTGCTGTACACCATGTATTTTTCATAAATGTTTTATGATGAGTATTTATTTATTTCACGTTGCTCTCTGTAATTATTCTGGCTGCTTTGGTGATATTTTTGACGGTAGCTGCAATGTAAAACTATGATTTATACCTCAAATATGCACATTTTCGAACAAAACATAAATTTATTGTATAACATGTTATAAGACTGTCATCTGATGAAGTTGTTTCTTGGTTAGTGACTAATTATATCTCTATTTGGTCGGTTTTGTGATAGCTACCTATGCGGTAGAAACATGGTGAAAATATGCGGTTAAGTCTTTGGCTATTGTGGTTAGCTAATAGAAATACATATTGTGTTTTCGCTGTAAAACATTTTAAAAATCGGAAATGATGGCTGGATTCACAAGATGTTTATCTTTCATTTGCTGTATTGGACTTGTGATTTCATGATATTTATATGCTATTATTTACTTGTGGCGCTATGCTAGGCTATGCTAGTCAGCTTTTACTGATGAGGATGCTCCCGGATCCGGGATGGGTGTTAAGTAAAGGTTAATGCCATTCAGAGTTGAAGTCGATACAACAACTATGATAGATGAGGTTCATAGATAGGTTCTATTCTAACCAAAAGTTTTAGGGTCCATACACAGATCGGCTACATACGGTAGCTAGCCTCACATCCATAGGCATACAGTTTTTTTTATCTTCCACTACACAATAAGCAAATAAATAGTTAGTTAGCTATGTTACTTCAGCAGTATTACATGGTAAATATAAGCAAGGCAAGCTAACACAATTTTACATTCAATTTGCAGTAAATGCTTTAGCTAGCTAGATTCTTGACATCCACTGTTTCACAAGACAACAGCCTGGTTTGCTGGTTTTCTCAGGAGTCCCTAAACCATTAAACAACACAAATTACAAATTCATACTTATGTCATAACACTAGCTAGCTAGCTGGCTAATGTTAGATAGACAGCTAACTTGCTAAATAGTGATTTTTGTAAATTAACTTTATGACAAAAAAATATGCGCAATCGTTTGTCTCTACATTTACTAACATCTTCCACCGTAATGTTTTGTCAGCCATCTTTGCTGAAGAAAGTCACCAGGGACAGGTGGCTCGCGTCAAATTCGTCACTAGAACCACTCGATGTGATTGGTCATATAAAAACCCTGGGATCCAAATGCATAATGAGTGCTCTACCTCCCCCTTGCGGTGGTCTGGAGCAATGAAGCCGTGACACTGGGTACCTCTAAGTCCCGCGGTGCAAGCTCGCAACTTTTAAAGGAGGAACCACATATATATATATATATACAGTATATAAACTCAGCAAAAAAATAAACGTCCTCTCAATGTCAACTGCGTTTATTTTCAGCAAACTTAACATATGCAAATATTTGTATGAACTGAGACATAAACTGAACAAATTCCACAGACATGTGACTAACAGAAATGGAAAAATGTGTCCCTGAACAAAGGGGGGCTAAATATCAAAAGTAGCAGTCAGTGTCTGGTGTGCCCACCAGCTGCATTAAGTACTACAGTGCATCTCTTCCTCATGGACTGCACCAGATTTGCCAGTTCTTGCTGTGAGATGTTACCCCACTCTTCCACCAAGGCACCTGCAAGTTCCTGGACATTTCTGGGGGGAATGGCCCTAGGCCTCATCCTCCAATCCAACAGGTCCCCGACGTGCTCAGTGGGATTGAGATCCGGGCTCTTCGCTGGCCATGGCAGAACACTGCAATTCCTGTCTTGCAGGAAATCACGCAAAGAATGAGCAGTATGGCTGGTGACATTGTCATGCTGGAGGGTCATGTCAGGATGAGCCTGCAGGAAGGGTACCACATGAGGGAGGAGGATGTCTTCCCTGTAATGCACAGCTTTGAGATTGCCTGAAATGACAATGAGCTCAGTCCGATGATGTTGTGACACACCACCCCAGACCATGACGAACCCTCCACCTCCAAATTGATCCCGCTCCAGAGTACAAGCCTCGCTGTAACGCAGTGTAACGCTCATTCCTTCAATGATAAACGCGAATCCGACCATCACCCCTGGCGCAATGACAACAAGCTCAGTCTGATGATGCTGTGACACCACCCCAGATCATGACGGACCCTCCAAATCCAAATCGATCCCGCTCCAGAGTACAGGCCTCGGTGTAACGCTCATTCCTTCAACGATAAACGCGAATCCGACCATCACCCCTGGTGAGACAAAACCGCGAGTCGTCAGTGAAGAGCACTTTTTGCCAGTCCTGTCTGGTCCAGCGATGGTGGGTTTGTGCCCATAGGCACCGTTGTTGCCTGTGATGTCTGGTGAGGACCTGCCTTACAACAGGCCTACAAGCCCTCAGTCCAGCCTCTCTCAGCCTATTGCGGACAGTCGGAGCACTGATGGAGGGATTGTGCATTCCTGGTGTAACTCGGGCAGTTGTTGTTGCCATCCTGTACCTGTCCCGCAGGTGTGATGTTCGGATGTACCGATCCTGTGTAGGTGTTGTTACACGTGGTCTGCCACTGCGAGGACTATCAGCTGTCCGTTCTGTCTCCCTGTAGCGCTGTCTTAGGCGCCTCACCATACGGACATTGCAATTTATTGCCCTGGCCACATCTTCAGTCCTCATGACTCCTTGCAGCATGCCTAAGGCACGTTCACGCAGATGAGCAGGGACCCTGGGCATCTTTCTTTTGGTGTTTTTCAGAGTCAGAAGAAAGGCCTTTTTATCGTCCTCAGTTTTCATAACTGTGACCTTAATTGCCTACCGTCTGTAAGCTGTTAGTGTTTTAACAACCGTTCCACAGGTGCATGTTCATTAATTGTTTATGGTTCATTGAACAAGCATGGGAAACAGTATTTCAATTCGTTACAATGAAGATCTGTGAAGTTATTTGTATTTTACGAATTATCTTTGAAAGACAGGGTCCTGAAAAAGGGACGTTTCCTTTTTTGCTGAGTTTAGTTGTACTTGCTGAGTTTGGTTGAGGATCCCGGAGTCACCTCTTCACTGTTGACGTTGAGACTGGTGTTTTGCGGGTACTATTTAATGAAGCTTCCAGTTGAGGACTTGTTAGGCGTCTGCTTCTCAAACTAGACACTAATGTACTTTTCCTCTTACTCAGCTGTGCACCGGGGCCTGCCACTCCTCTTTCTATTCTGGTTAGAGACAGTTTGCGCTGTTCTGTGAAGGGAGTAGTACACAGCGTTGTAAGAGATATTCAGTTTCTTGGCAATTTCTCTCATGGAATAGCCTTCATTTCTGAGAACAAGAATAGACTGAAGAGTTTCAGAAGAAAGTAATTGTTCCTGGTCGTTTTGAGCCTGTAATCAAACCCACAGATGCTGATGCTTCAGATACTCAACTAGTCTAAAGAAGGCCAGTTGTATTGCTTCTTTAATCAGAACAACTATTTTCAGCTGTGCTATTATAATTGCAAAATGGTTCTCTCATGATCAATAAGCCTGTTAAAATGATAAACTTGCATTAGCAAACACAACGTGCCATTGGAACACAGGAGTGATGGTTGCTGATAATGGGCCTCTGTACGCCTATGTAGATATTCCATAACAAATCTGCAGTTTCCAGCTACAATAGTCATTCATAACATTAACAATGTCTACACTCTATTTCTAATCAATTTGATGTTATTTTAATGGACAAAATATTGTTTTTTCTTTCAAAAACAAAGAAATTTCTAAGTGAATCAAAATGTTTGAACGGTAGTGTATATATTATAAAGTACTGAGATAAGGGTCTGAATACTTATGTAAATGTGATATTTCAGCAGTTTTTTTTATACATTTGCAAAATTTTCTAAAAACCTGTTTTCGTTTTGTCATTATGGTGTATTGTATGTAGATCGTTTTGTCATTATGGTGTATTGTATGTAGATTGTTTTGTCATTATGGTGTATTGTATGTAGATTGTTTTGTCATTATGGTGTATTGTATGTAGATTGTTTTGTCATTATGGTGTATTGTATGTAGATTGAAGAGTGATTTTTTAAATACAGTTTAGAATAAGGCTGTAGCATAACAGAATGTGGAAAAAGTCAAGGCGTCTGAATACTTTCCGAATGCACTGTATATACATACAGTACCAGTCAGATCCAGTCCAGTCCAGATCCTTCAGGTTTCGGGGCTGTCGCTGGGCAATACGGACTTTCAGCTCCCTCAAAGATTTTATATTGGGTTCAGGTCTGGAGACTGGCTAGGCACCTCCGACCTTGAGATGCTTCTTACGGAGCCACTCCTTAGTTGCCCTGGCTGTGTGTTTCAGGTCGTTGTCATGCTGAAAGACCCAGCCACGACCCATCTTCAATGCTCTTACTGAGGGAAGGAGGTTGTTGGCCAAGATCTCGCGATACATGGCCCCATCCATCCTCCCCTCAATACGGTGCAGTCGTCCTGTCCCCTTTGCAGAAAAGCATCCCCAAAGAATGATGTTTCCACCTCCATGCTTCACGGTTGGGATGGTGGGATGGTTGGGATGGTGGGGTTGTACTCATCCTTCTTCTTCCTCCTAACACGGCGAGTGGAGTTTAGACCAAAAAGCTCTATTTTTGTCTCATCAGACCACATGACCTTCTCCCATTCCTCCTCTGGATCATCCAGATGGTCATTGGCAAACTTCAGACGGGCCTGGACATGCGCTGGCCTGAGCAGGGGGACCTTGCGTGCGCTGCAGGATTTTAATCCATGACGGCGTACTGTGTTACTAATGGTTTTCTTTGAGACTGTGGTCCCAGCTCTCTTCAGGTCATTGACCAGGTCCTGCCGTGCAGTTCTGGGCTGATCCCTCACCTTCCTCATGATCATTGATGCCCCACAAGGTGAGATCTTGCATGGCGCCCCAGACTGAGGGTGATTGACCGTCATCTTGAACTTCTTCCATTTTCTAATAATTGCGCCAACAGTTGTTGCCTTCTCACCAAGCTGCTTGCCTATTGTCCTGTAGCCCATCCCAGCCTTGTGCAGGTCTACAATTTTATCCCTGATGTCCTTACACAGCTCTCTGGTCTTGGCCATTGTGGAGACGTTGGAGTCTGTTTGATTGAGTGTGTGGACAGGTGTCTTTTATACAGGTAACGAGTTCAAACAGGTGCAGTTAATACAGGTAATGAGTGGAGAACAGGAGGGCTTCTTAAAGAAAAACTAACAGGTCTGTGAGAGCCGGAATTCTTACTGGTTGGTAGGTGATCAAATACTTATGTCATGCAATAAAATGCAAATTAATTATTTAAAAATCATACAATGTGATTTTCTGGATTTTTGTTTTAGATTCCGTCTCTTACAGTTGAAGTGTACCTATGATAAAAAATTACAGACCTCTACATGCTTTGTAAGTAGGAAAACCTGCAAAATCGGCAGTGTTTCAAATACTTGTTCTCCCCACTGTATATATTTTTTTATCACTCAATCTACACACAATACCCCATAATGACAAAACAAAAACAGGTCTTAAGAAACTTTAGCAAATTTATTTAAAAAAGAAACTGAAAGATCACATTTACATAAGTATTCAGACCCTTTCCTCAGTACTTTGTTGAAACACCTATGGCAGTGACTACAGCTTTGAGTCTTCTTGGATATGATGCTACAAGCTTGCAACACCTTTATTTGGGGATTTTCTCCCATTCTTCTCTGCAGATCCTCTCAAGCTCTGTCAGGTTGGATGGGAAGCATTGCTGCAGAGCAATTTTCAGGTCTCTCCAGAGATGACCGATCGGGTTCAAGGATCTGTCTGGGACACTCATGGATATTCATAGACCTGTCCTAAAGCCACTCCTGCGTTATCTTGGCTTGTGCTTAGGGTCGTTGTCCTGTTGGAAGGTAAACCTTCGCCCCAGTCTGAGGTGCTGAGCGCTCTGGAGCAGATTTTCATCAGGGATCTCTGTACTTTGCTCCGTTCATCTTTCCCTCGATCCTGACTAGTCTCCAAGTCCCTGCCGCTGAAAAACCTCCCCACAGCATGATGCCACCACCATCCCTACGGTGAAGCATGATGCCAGGTTTCCTCCAGACGTGACGCTTGGCATTCAGGCCAAACTTAGTTTCATAAGACAAGAGAATCTTGATTCTCATGGTCTGGGAGTATTTATGTGCCTTTTGGAAAACTCCAAGCGTGCTGTCATGGGGCTTTTACTGAGTAGTGGCTTCTCTCTGGCCACTCTACCATAAAGGCCTGATTGGTGTAGTGCTGCAGAGACGGTTGTTCTTCTGGAAAGTTGTTCCATATCCACAGAGGAACTCTCAAGCTCTGTCAGAGTGACCATCGGGTTGTTCGTCACCTCCCTGACCAAGGCCCTTCTCTCCCGATTGCTCAGTTTGGCCGGACAGCCAGCTCTAGGAAGAGTCTTGGGGGTTCCAAACTTCTTCAATTTAAGAATGATGGAGGCCACTGTGTTAATGGGGACATTCAATGCTGCAGATCTTTTTTGTACCCTTCCCTAGATCTGTGCCTCGATGCAATCCTGTCTCGGAGTTCTACGGACAATTCCTTTCGACCTCATGGCTTGGTTTTTGCTCTGACATGCACTGTCAACTGTGGGACCTTATATAGACAGGTGTGTGCCTTTCCAGATCATGTCCAATCAATTGAATGTACCACAGGTGGACTCCAATCAAGTTGTAGAAACATCTCAAGGATGATCAATGGAAATTGGATGCATCTGAGCTCAATTTCGAGTCTCATAGCAAAGGGTCTGAATACTTATGTAAATATTGTTTTTTTTATCAAACAACCTGTTTTCACTTTGTCATTATGGAGTATTGTGTGTAGATTGATAAGGACGAAGATGTTTAATTTATTAGTTTAATTTAAAAGGCTGTAACGTAACAAAATGTTGAAAAAGTCAAGGGGTCTGTATACTTTCCGAACGCACTGTATATAATGCCATTTGGCAGAATTTATCCAAAGCGACTTACAGTCATGCGTGAATACATTTTACGTATGGGTGGCCCATGAATCAAATCTACAACCCTGACTGTGCAAGCACCATGTTCTACAAATTGAGCTACAGAGGAACACAACTTTAGTCAACTATAACTCATAGCCTAACATTTGCTTTCACATTGCTTATAATTTTATGGCATCAACTAAAATACATTTGAATACTTTGCTTCTTACGGCTGAGATCCCGTTAATGGGATCGATATGACAACAGCCAGTGAAAGTGCAGGGCGCCAAATTCAAAAAACAGAAATCTCATAATTAAAATTCCTCAAATATACAAGTCTATAACCATTAAAGATAAAATTGTTGTTAATCCCACCACAGTGTCCGATTTCAAAAAGGCTTTACGACGAAAGCACACCATCTGATTATGTTAGGTCAGTACCTAGTCACAGAAAAACACAGCCATTTTTCCAGCCAAAGAGAGGAGTCACAAAAAGCAGAAATAGAGATAAAATTAATCACTAACCTTTGATGATCTTCATCAGATGACGCTCATAGGACTTCATGTTACACAATACATGTATGTTTTGTTCGATAAAATTCATATTTATATCCAAAAATCTTAGTTTACATTGGCGCCTTATGTTCAGTAATGTTTTGCCTCCAAAACATCCGGTGATTTTGCAGAGAGCCACATCAATTTACAGAAATACTCATAAACATTGATAAAAGATACAATTGTTATACATGGAACTTTAGATAAACTTCTCCTTAATGCAACCGATGTGTCAGATTTCAAAAAAACTTTACGGAAAAAGCACACCATGCGATAATCTGAGTACGGCGCTCAGACACAAAAACAAGCCATACAGGTACCCGCCATGCTGTGGAGTCAACAGAAGTAAAAAATAGCATTATAAATATTCACTTACCTTTGATGATCATCAGAATGCACTCCCAGGAATCCCAGTTCCACAATAAATATTTGTTTTGTTCGATAAAGTCCATAATTTGTCCAAATACCTCCTTTTTGTTCGCGCCTTCAGTTCACAAATCCAAATTCACGACGCACAGGCCAGCCGAAAAGTCAAATTCCATTACAGTTCGTAGAAAAATGTCAAACCATGTATAGAATCAATCTTTAGGATGTTTTTAACATAAATCTTCAATAATGTTTCAACCGGAGAATTCCTTTGTCTTTAGAAATGCAATGGAACGCAGCTACCTCTCACGGGAGCGCGCCTGAATGAGCTCATGGCCTTCTGGCAGACCCCTTACTCAATCAGCTCTTATTTTCTCCTCCTTTACAGTAGAAGCCTGAAACAAGGTTCTAAAGACTGTTAACATCTAGTGGAAGCCTTAGGAAGTGCAATCAGACCAAATTTCCACTGTATCTTGGATAGGCAAAGAGTTGAAAAACTACAAACCTAAGATTTCCCACTTCCTGGTTTGATTTTTTCTCAGTTTTTTGCCTGCCATATGAGTTCTGTTACTCACAGAAATCATTCAAACAGTTTTAGAAACTTCAGTGTGTTTTCTATCCAAATATAATATAATATAATAATATGCATATCTTAGCTTCTGGGCCTGAGTAGCAGGCAGTTTACTCTGGGCACCTTATTCATCCAAGCTACTCAATACTGCCCCTATAGAAATTACATCTAGTTGAATTGTGTCCAGGTGAAGATTTGTTAAGTACAGGAGAACAGCTTAAGTGTTACAGTACAATAGGAGGTATTCAATGGAAAGTATGTTTTTTTTAACTTTTTTGTGACTGTTTCATAGCTTCCATTTCAGCTGGAATTCTCCTGGTCTTGTGACTAAATTGCCCCCATTACAACAGGATAGACACAAATCAATAGACTGAGATTGAATAAGATACATAGTTGGTTTGCTTCCCTTGACCTTGTTGCTGACCTTGTGAAGTTTCCGCAGAATCGTATTGACTGAGGACATCGTAGTGCTGCAAATACTGTACTGTGCACAGATTCCATGTCTCTCATTACTTTATTTTATGTTATCGACAAAGGCATCAAGACATAGGCAAAAAATGTCATTGTGATTACTTTAGCATAGCAGATTTACATTGTCAGGCATCGCAGAAAACACAGAAAGGTAACAGTGATTCACCCTCATTCTGATAGGCTTGCTATTGTCACGCTGGTATAAAGGATTTGGAGACAGGCGCAAGAATACATCTGGGTTTTTAATACACATCTAATACTGCTGAAGTTGCGGCGGCGCCGGACGGACCAGTCGCAGCGTCGTTGGATGGGCCATTCCTGCTGTCTCCCTTAATGGTTGATTATTCTGTCACGTTGGTATAAAGGATCAGGAGACAGGCGCAGGAATATATCATCTGGGTTTTTAACCTGTTGAGGACAGAGGGCGCTGTTTTCACTTTGGGGGAAAAACGTGCTCAATTTAAACGGCCTCGTACTCAATTCTTGCTCGTACAATATGCATATTATTATTACTATTGGATAGAAAACACTCTCTAGTTTCTAAAACCGTTTGAATTATATCTGTGAGTAAAACAGAACTCATTTGGCACAAACTTCCTGACCAGGAAGTGGAAAATCTGAAATCGATGCTCTCTTCTAGGTCCTGCCTATAAATGGGCATGATACGTATTAGTATACATGCACGTCATACACCTTCCCCTGGATGTCAAGAGGCAGTGAGAGAAGAAATGGGGTGTCTATCTTTGTCTGAGATGGAATAAATCCTCTTGGCATGACATGTCACCAGTTTCCTGTTTTCAGGAAGGCGCGAGGTTGGACCTGGAATTGCCTTCTGAAAAGCTTTTGTTATAGGCGACTACTATCTCCGGCTTTGATTTTATTTGATACATGTGACCATATCATCGTAAAGTATGTTTTTTCAATATAGTTTAATCAGATTATTGACATTTTTTCGGGAGTTTTGCCGTGTTCCGTTCTCTTCCGTTTGTTGACATGGAGAGCTTCGTGCCACTTGGCTAGTGTGCTTGCTAAATCGAGAGGGAAAGAGGCCGTTCTAAATCCAAACAACGATTGTTCTTGACAAAGGACCCCTTGTCCAACATTCTGATGAAAGATCAGCAAAAGTAGGAAACATTTTATGATGCTATTTCATATATCTGTCGTACATGTGAACTAGTCGTTGGCGCCCAGCTTTTGGGTACTCTCTAGCTATACCAAAGCTGTATGTCGTAATGAAGTTATTTTTAGAATTCTAACACGGCGATAGCATTAAGAACTAGTGGATCTATCATTTCCTATACAACATGTATTTTTTAGTTATGTTTATGAATAGCTATTTGGTCAGAATATGTGTGTCAGAAAAAAATCCTGACGTTGTGGGAAAAAGTAGCTACGTTAGCACAATGTATAACCACTGATTTCAGCTCTAAATATGCACATTTTCGAACAAAACATAAGTGTATGTATAACCTGATGTTATAGGACTGTCATCTGATGTAGAATATCAAGGTTAGTCAAAAATTATATATCTTTTACTGGTTTGTTACGATCGCTAACTTTTGCTGCTGGGAAATGGCTTGTGTTTCTGGCTATTGTGGTAAGCTAATATAACGCTATATTGTGTTTTCGCTGTAAAACACTTAATAAATCGGAAATATTGGCTGGAATCACAAGATGCCTGTCTTTCATTTGCTGTACACTATGTATTTTTCAGAAATGTTTTATGATGAGTATTTAGGTATTTGGCGTTGGTGTCTGTAATTATTCTGTCTGCTTTCGGTGCAATTTCTGATTGTAGCTGCAATGTAAACTATGATTTATACCTGAAATATGCACATTTTTCGAACAAAACATAGATTTATTGAATAACATGTTATAAGACTGTCATCTGATGAAGTTGTTTGTTGGTTAGTTTGGTTGGTTCTTGGTTAGTTAGGTTGGCTTTGTGCATGCTACCTGTGCTGTGAAAAATGTCTGTCCTTTTTTGTATTTGGTGGTGAGCTAACATAAATATACGTGCTGTTTTCGCTGTAAAACATTTAAAAAATCGGACATGTTGGCTGGATTCACAAGATGTGTACCTTTCATTTGCTGTATTGGACTTGTTAATGTGTGAAAGTTAAATATTTCAAAAAAATATATTTTGAATTTCGCGCTCTGCCTTTTCAGTGGAATGTGGGAGGAGTTCCGCTGGCGGAACGCCAGAGCAGTACAGGATTTATTAATACACCCAAAACAACCACGTCTACAAAACACTGGGATGTACCCAAACAAAAGAGCGAGGGTAAACCTCGTAGAACGACACGGGACGAGACCCATAATACACAATGCACAAAACAGGCAGCACAGACTGAGACAACACATAAGTACTCACCCGACCAACTGACATGGGAACAGTAATCGACAGCCCAATGGTGAACCAAAGGGCACATTTATACAATTACAATCAGGGAAATTGGGACCAGGTGTGCGTAATGACACAATGACACATAGCTGTCATGGAGGGATCCATGACAGCTATGGTGCACATAGGGCCTGATTTATAAAATGTTCATACCACTGAAGTTCGCAGCACTTATTATCCTGAAGGAATTCAAATGAAAAGAAGAGGACAAAGGTGAAGTACAGATGAAGGGAGGAAAAGACCTTCAAATAAAGCTAAAAATAGACAGGTTCATCTTTGTTTTAGGCTGTCATTCCCCTCTGGAAATAGCAAACTTTGCACAAGTATAAACTTAGAGTTTTCACTAACCATATACTGTACGTACAGTACTTAATATGATATTAATGCTTTTAAAAATGACATGCCATTCAACTGATATTAAAGTTCTTATTTTTTGCCTATAGTGAATACAAAAATACTACCTCATTGTCTGAAAATAAAAACATAGGAAATAATGAATAAATGTGCAACCAGATAAGCATTTATTATTTCAAATTGAAGTACCGCTGCTGTATAAAGGGGTCCCACAAACTACAACTTATAAAGGCTTCATGTAACATACAGTGGCTTGCGAAAGTATTCACCCCCCTTGGCATTTTTCCAATTTTGCTGCATTACAACCTGGAACTAAAAATGATTTTTTGGGGGGGTGGTATCGATTGATTTACACAACATGCCTACCACTTTGAAGATGCAAAATATGTTTTATTGTGAAACAAACAAGAAATAAGACAAAAAAAACAGAAAACAACTTGAGTGTGCATAACTAGTCAATACTTTGAAGAGCCACCTTTTGCAGCAATTACAGCTGCAAGTCTCTTGGGGTATGTTTCTATAAGCTTGGCACATCTAGCCACTGGGATTTTTGGCCCATTCTTCAAGGCAAAACTGCTCCAGCTCCTTCAAGTTGGATGGGTTTCACTGGTGTACAGCAATCTTTAAGTCATACCACAGATTCTCAATTGGATTGAGGTCTGGGCTTTGACTGGGCCATTCCAAGACATTTAAATGTTTCCCCTTAACCACTCGAGTGTTGCTTTAGCAGTATGCTTAGGGTCATTGTACTGCTAGAAAGTGAACCTCCGTCCCAGTCGCAAATCTCTGGAAGACTGAAACAGGTTTCCCTCAAGAATTTCCCTGTATTTAGCTCCATCCATCATTCCTTAAATTCTGACCAGTTTCCCAGTCCCTGCCGATAAAAAACATCCCACAGCATGATGCTGCCACCACCATGCTTCACTGTGGGGATGGTGTTCTCAGGGTGATTAGAGGTGTTGGGTTTGCGCAAGACATAATGTTTTCCTTGATGGCCAAAAAGCTACATTTTTGTCTCATCTGACCAGAGTACCTACTTTGGGGTGTTTGGGGTGTCTCCCACATGCCTTTTGGCGAACACCAAATGTGTTTGCTCATTTATTTATTTTTATAATGTCTTTTTTCTGGACACTCTTCTATAAAGCAAAGCTCTGTGGAGTGCACGGCTTAAAGTGGTCCTATGGACAGATACTCCAATCTCCGCTGTGGAGCTTTGCAGCTCCTTCAGGGTTATCTTTGGTGTCTTTTTTGCCTCTCTGATTAATGCCCTCCTTGCCTGGTCTGTGAGTTTTGCTGTGCGGCCCTCTCTGGCAAGTTTGTTGTGGTGCCATATTCTTAAATCTTTTTAATAATGGATTTAATGGTGCTCCGTGGGATGTTCAAATTTTCTGATATTTTTTTATAACCCAAACCTCTGAACTTCTCCACAACTTTGTCCCTGACCTGTTTGTAGAGCTCCTTGGTATTCATGGTGCCAATTGCTTAGTGGTGCCTCTTGCTTAGTGGTGTTGCAGACTCTGGGGCCTTTCAGAACAGGTGTATATATACTGAGATCATGTGACAGATCATGTGACACTTAGATTGCACACAGTGAACTTTATTTAACTAATTATGTGACTTCTGAAGGTAACTGATTGCACCAGATCTTATTTATGGGCTTCATAGCAAAGGGGGTGAATACATATGCATGCACCACTTTTACATTTTTTTATTTATTTTTTTGTAATTTTTTTCATTTCACTTCATCAATTTGGACTATTTTGTGTATGTCCATTACATGGAATCCAAATAAAAATCTATTTAAATTACAGGTTGTAATGTAACAAAATAGGAAAAACGCCAAAGGGGATGAATACTTTTGCAAGGTACTGTACATAAAGTCTTCACAAATTATTTTTAAGCTTATGTCATACTGTGCAAAAACATAAGATGGCGGCGATGAGGAGAGCACGCTTCTTGTCGGTTCCTGTCAACTATTTTTGCGTTCATTATTAATTTGTTTGCTCAGAATATTCGTGCAATAATTTCCTACTGCCGATAAACACTTCTGGATCATGAATCGGAAGCTACACACTTCTCTCTCAGCCTCCCAGATCTGGAATCTTACATCAGCTACTTTGTTACCCGCACAGCGGGCCTACCTGTAGCTCCTGGCCGAGATGACCGAAGGCAACGCCAGCGACGAAGAAGACATAGGAAAGGAGGACTCCAAACTAGGCTGAAAGGATGAGATGCACGGCCTCCTCTTCCTAGTATCCTGATGGCTATTGTCCAATCACTGGAAAATAAACTTTGTGAACTCAATCACAGAGGGATATCAGGGAATGCTGTGTCTTTGTTTTTACTGACACGTGGCTTACGGATAATTCACTCGATTCCAATATTCAACTAGAATATTAGAGTATATGGCTTCTCCATATTTTGGGTTGGGGGAGAGGGGTTATGTTTCATCATAAACAATTCCTGGTGTACCAAAGTTGAAAACATCACAAGCTCCTGTTCACCCGACCTGAAGTTTCTGATGCTAAAATGCAGACCCCACTATATGCTGGGGGAATTCATGTGTGCTATTATCACAGCTGTGTACATAACGCCACAAGCAAACACCAAGGCGACACTCTGCAAACTGTACAAAGATTATTAACCAGCAAGAATCCACTCACCCCAAAGCAGTCTTTAATGTCACGGGTGACTTTAACCAAGCCTGTTTAAAACACATTTTTCCAAAATATCCCCAACACATATCCTGCCCCACAAGAGGATCCCACGTGCTTGACCATGTATACACCCCCGCCCCCTCTCCAGCCAATCAGATCATTGTTTCTACTCCCCGCCTACAAGCAGCAGCTCAAGAGGGAACCCCCAACACAGAGAATAGTGAGGCGCTGGACAGAGGAGGCAGACTCAATGCTGCAGGATTGTTTTGAGAACACTGATTAGAATATGTTCAAAGATCCATCCACCCAGGACTCATCCATCAACATTGAAGAACATACATCTTCAGTCACAGGTTTCATTAGGAAATGTGTTGATGATGTTGTACCCACAATAACAATCTGGAAATACACAAACCAAAAACCCTAGAACGGACATATCTGTACAATGCTGAGAGCCCGTTCTGCAGCATTCAATGTCCATTAGGAATGCAAGAAGACAATACAGACTCAAACTTGAATTGATGTTCGACAACTCAGACTCACGTCGCATGTGGCAAGGACTACAGACTATCAAGGCAAATCCAGCACCCACATTATCCTCCCTCCCAGATGAGCTTAACACAATATATGCCCGCTAAGAGGCAGATAAAAAAAAAAAAAAACAATATTTAACTAGGCAGGTCAGTTAAGAACAAATTCTTATTTACAATGACAGCCTAGGAACAGTTGGTTAACTGCCTTGTTCAGGGGCAGAGCAACAGATTTTTACCTTGTCAGCTCAGGGATTCAATCTTGCAACCTTGTGGTTATTAGTCCAACGATCTAACCACTAGGCTACCTGCCGCCCCAAATATTACCATGCCATCCGGAAGACTCTTGCTGCTCCGGACAACCAGGTGCTTTCGCTCTCCGAGGTTGACGTGAGGAAAACTCTAAAAGAGTGAATACTCACAAAGCCACCGGCCAAGATGGAATCCCTGGCCACGTCCTCAGAGTGTGTACTGACCAGCTGGCGGGCATCTTCTCGGACATCAATCACATTTATTTATAAAGCCCTTCTTACATGAGCTGATGTCACAAAGTGCTGTACAGAAACCCAGCCTAAAACCCCAAACAGCAAGCAATGCAGGTGTAGAAGCACGGTGGCTATGAAAAACTCCCTAGAAAGGCCGGAACCTAGGAAGAAACCTAGAGAGGAACCAGGCTATGAGGGGTGGCCAGTCCTCTTCTGGCTGTGCCGTATGGAGATTGTAACAGAACAAGGCCAAGATGTTCAAATGTTCATAGATGACCAGCAGGGTCAAATAATAATAATTACAGTGGTTGTAGAGGGTGCAACAGGTCAGCACCTCAGGAGTAAATATCAGTTGGCTTTTCATAGCCGATCATTCAGAGAATCTCTACCACTCCTGCTGTCTCTAGAGAGTTAAGGTAGCATGTCCGGTGAACAGGTCAGGGTTCCATAGCCATAGGCAGAACATTTGAAACTGGAGCAGCAGCACGGCCAGGTGGCCTAGGGACAGCAAGGAGGGGGGAGAGAGAGAGAGAGAGAGAGAGAGAGAGAGAGAGAGAGAGAGAGAGAGAGAGAGAGAGAGAGAGAGAGAGAGAGAGAGAGAGAGAGAGAAAGACAGAGAGAGAGAGAGAGAGAGAGAGAGAGAGAGAGAGAGAGAGAGAGAGAGAGAGAGAGAGAGAGAGAGAGAGAGAGAGCATACTTAAATTCACACAGGCAACCGGATAAGACAGGAGAAATACTCCAGATATAACAGACTGACCCTAGCCCCCGACACATAAACTATTGCAGCATAAATACTGGAGGCTGAGACAGGAAGGGTCGGGAGACACTGTGGCCCCATCCGACAATACCCTCAGAAAGGGACATCTTCAACCTGTCCCTGTCTTAAGCTGTAGTCCCCACCTGCTTTAAGAAGACCACCATCGCCCCATTGCGCTCACCTCTGTCATTATGAAGTGTGTCAAGAGGCTGGTCATGGCCCACATCAAGGCCAGCGTGCCAAGCACACTAGACCCATGCCAATTTGCCTGTCCCAACCCAGCACACTCCAACTTCAGCCTCCACATCTGGTTTCCTACAACTCATCCAAGCTTCCCCGGATCTGCACTCCATATTTCCCTGTGTTACAATAAATACCTTGTTTCATTCATCTGTTTCCTCGTCTGAGTCTGCTCTTGGGTTCCCCTGTGCTGCTCCGCTTAACATGTTTACCCATGTCTGCGTGGCTTTGCACGACACCAACTCCATCATCAAGTTTGCTGATGACACCACAGTTGTAGGCCTGATAACCTACAACGACGAGTCAGCCTATATAGAGGAGGTAAGTGAACTGCCATTGGGGTGTCACAACAACCTCTCCCTCAACATCAGCAAAACAAAGGAGTTGATTGTTGACTTCAGGGGGGGGGAGCAGGTAGCTGACTAGTGGTGGCTACTCAGCAACCTGATGGTCTGAGGCTAGAAGCTATTGGCCAGTCTGTCAGTTTTTGCCATGATGCTCCTATTCTGCCTGCGTCTGAGTGATTGAAGCGGAGAGAACAGGCCATGGCTTGGGTGGCTGAGGTCTCTGATGATTTTCTTGGCCTTCCTGCAACACCTGGTGTTGTAGGTGTCCTGGAGTGCATGCAATGTGCACCCAATTGTTTGTTCTGCTGAGCATACCACCCTCTGTAATACAGCCCGACAGCAAACTCTCGATTGTCGTCATTAGGTTGAAGAGTCCCTGTTGTGCCTTCTTCACTACGGTGTCTGTGTGGTTTGATCAGTTCAGCTACTCGGAGATGTGTACACCAAAGAACTTGACGTTTTGATTGTCTCCACAGTGGCCTCGTTGATGAGGATGGGGGCGTGCTGAGCCTGGTTCCTCTTGAAGTCCACAATCAGCTCCATTGTTTTGTTGAAGTTGAGGGAGAGGTTGTTTGCCTGGCACCATGCCAGTAGAGAGCCTACAGAGAGGAGGTAGGCAATCTCATCGTTGTTGGTAACCAGACCTACTACTGTCATGTCGTCAGTGAACTTGATGATGGATTTGGAACTGTGTGATGCTGCGCAGTTGTGGGTATACAGGGAGTACAGGTGGGGACTGAGGACACACCCTTGTGGGGCCCCCGTGTTGAGGACCAGTGTGAAGGAGGGGATGTTGCCTACCTTCACCACCTGGGGGTGGCCCGTCTGGAAGTCCAAGACCCAGTTGCAAAGGGAGCAGTTCAGTCCCAGGGCCGTGAGCATTGTGGTGAGCTTATAAGGCGCTATGGTACTGAAGGCCGAACTGTAGTCAATTAACAGCATCCTAACATATGCATTCCTTTTGTCTAGGTGGGTGACGGCAGTGTGCGATTGCCTTGTCTGTGGATCTGTCAGGTGGAAGGTGAATTGGATAGTGTATCGGGGAGGGAGGAGGTGATGTGGTCTTTGACTTCACGATGATGGAAGTGAGTGCTACCGGTCGGCAGTAATTCAGTTCAGTTACTTTCCCTTTCTTGGGCACGGGGATGATAGTTTTTATCTTGAAGCAGGTGGGGATAATGGCCTGAGCAAGAGAGAAATGCCCGAAAACACATCAGCTATCTGGTCTGCACATGCTCTGAGGGCGTGGCTAGTGATGCCGTCTGGGCCAGCAGTCTTGCAAGGGTTAACACATTTGAATGACTCACATTAAATATCCTTTTGAGCATGGTGAAATTAGTGAACAGGTGAACTTATTAATTACACTTTGGATGGTGTATCAATATACCTAGTCACTACAAAGATACAGGCGTCCTTCCCAACTCAGTTGCCGGAGAGGAACAAAATAGCTCATGGATTTCACCATGAGGCCAATGGTGACTTTAAAATAGTTACAGAGTTTAATGACTGTGATAGGAGAACTCTGAGGATGGATGAACAACATAATAGTTACTCCAAAATATTAACCTAATTGACAAAGTGAAAAGAAGGAAGCCTGTACAGAATACAAATATTCTAAAACATGCATCCTGTTTGCAACAAGGCACTAAAGTAAAACTGCAAAGAATGAGGCAAAGCAATTCACTTTTTGTCCATAATACAAATTGTTATGTTTGGGGCAAATCTAATACAACACATTACTAAGCACCACTCTCCATATTTTCAAGCATAGTGGTGGCTTTATCATGTTATGGGTATGCTTGTAATCATTAAGGAATGGGAAGTTTTTCAAAATAAACGTAATGGAGCTAAGAACAGGCAAAATCCTAGAGGAAAACCTGGTTCAGTCTGCTTTCCACCAGACACTGGACGATGTATTCACCTTTCAGCAGGTCAATAACCTAAAACACAAGGCCAAATCTACACTGGAGTTGCTTACTAAGAAGACAGGGAATGTTCCTGAGTAGCCGAGTTACAGTTTTCACTTAAATCTGCTTGAAAATCCATGGCAAGCACTGACAATGGTTGTCTAGCAATGATCAACAACCAATTTGACAGGGCTTGAATCATTTTGAAAAGAGTAATGGGCAAATGTTGTACAATCCAGGTGTAGAAAGCTCTTAGGGACTTACCCAGAAAGACTCACAACTGTAATCCCTGCCAAAGGTGATTCTAACATGTATTGACTCAGAGGGTTGAATACTTATCTAATCAAGATATATTAGTGTTTTATTTTTCATTAATTATTTACAAATGTTAAACATCTTCTTCCACTTCCACGTTACAGAATATTTTGCGTAGATCATTGACAAAAAAAATACAATTTAAATCCATTTTAATCCAACACAACGAAATGAGGAAAAAGGGGTGTGAATACTTTCTGAAGGCACTATACATGGCCTGGCTACCCCTCAGCGACCCATCCTGTGCTCCTGTGTGGTTCTGGAGAGGCTGGAAGGTATTGGGGTTAAGCACAGATGTCTTTATAAGGATATATGCTTTAATGCATTCATGTTTCCGCACCCCAAGGTATTACGCTGCAGGAATATGCACACAAAAAAACTCTGGAGATTTCCTCCGCCTGCTCTCTATTACTCTGAGAAATGATACAATTCAGGGGGTTCAGTGGTAATTGTGGAGATAAGTTTAATACCCCTATCCCCAGACACATGGTTCAGTCAGGAAATGAAAAGGCCTGGAAATATTCATGTGTGGAGAGGGAGAGGAACCTTGGCTCTCTGGCTTTTTAATGTCCTTATCTGTTTTGCACAGGGCCACTTTGTGGAACGGGACCCTCCCAAGTATGCAAATGCGCGGCAATTGGGCCGAGTGTGAATTGGGAAACTCCCAAACGTGTGGTGGCTTAATGTATATTATTACCGCCTCTGTCTGGGAGATGGTGCAGAACACAGCCGTAATTGATGATATACGGCAGCTGCCTTTTTTCATTAACGGCTGTTTGCCTCCCTCTACCTTTATAAACTAGTCAGGATGGACACTCTCTCTGTGATAAGGGCTCACCCCTCTGTGGGTGTAGTTGGTACATCCCAGCTACTAGTACAGTATGTGTGATGTAATCATTGATTCAATATAATGTTCTCCTTCTCTTGCTATCTGTATGATCTCCACTGGTGAATCCTTGTATGACAAAAAGTTCTGAAAAGATCAACTGGGTGTGTTTGTGCGTGTGGGTGGGGTGCGCACACACATGCCCAAGTGTGTACCTGGCTCTTACTCCCTACATCCCCAACTGCAACACCTGCTCCTGCCCCGAGAGGGTCTGAGTAATAAGCCAATGTAATAACACTGCGCTGAGGGTCACGCATAATCAGATAAACCAACATCCGGCTGATAGATTGCACCTGACTATACATGTAAAGTGTTGGTCCCATGTTCATGAGCTGAAATAAAAGATCCCAGAAATGTACCATATGCAAAAAAAAAATATTTTAAATAATGTGCACAAATTTGTTTACATCCCTGTTAGTTAGAATTTCTCCTTTGCCAAGGTAATCCATCCACCTGACATGTGTGGCATACCACACAGGTGTACCTTGTGCTGGGGACAATAAAAGGCCACTCTAAAATTTGCAGTTGTCACACAACACAATGCCACAGATGTCTCAAGTTTTTAGGGAGCATGCAATTGACATGCTGACTGCAGAAATGTCCTCCAGAGCTGTTGCCAGACAATTGAACGTTCATTTTCCTACCATAAGTCGACTACAATGTTGTTTTAGAGAATTTGGCAGTACATCCAACCGACCTCCACCATCAGGACAGACACATAGGTGTGAAATGAGAGGGAGAATTCAGTGCTAGTAGACGTTGGCCACAAACTTTTTAGTAATTTAATTGAATACAGATGAGGGTGAGGTACAGTATACTTTCATCTATCAAAAGTCATGCCATTCAAAAAACACTCCAAAAAACACATTCTGTTCTGGGGAAGGCAGCTGAAACACATTATCAAACCAGAGCAAAATAAAATTAGGAGATTCTTTTGGAAGTACATTTCCCAAATTCCAACAATGCACATTTATGAACCTGCAGCTTAGTCAAGTACATAATTGTTGCTTTGTTCGCCGTGTGCACAGTATCCAGGGTTTTGAACAAAGAGACGTTGATTTCTCTCTCAGTTGGTCCCCTCAGAACAGAATTGAGTAGTACGCAAGGCTCCATAGTCCCAGCTCTTACTCAGCCACTGTCCCCCTATCTCCTAATGGCTCACCCCTTTCTCTCAACTCCTTTATGGGATAGAGCATGACGTGCCACTGTCAGAGTTGATATCTACTAATAACTGGAGATGTGACATTCAACTGGGCTCAAATCACTACAAAAAAAGTGAGCTTTACACACATGCAGATGTGTACGCACATGCACACAATGCAGAAACACAAAGACACAAATACACACACACACCATGGCAAGAGTCCCAGTGTGATGGCCTATTCCAGCCGCTTTCAGCTCTCTCTTCATACTCTCTTTACCTTACATTGTGTATCCCTAAAATTAATAATGTTACTTCTGACAGCAAACTAAACAGATAAAGAGTGACTAGATAGGCATGTATGACTTCATGTTCCCCTAGAATAAAAACAATATTTTCATTGTGATGTGCGTGTGTATCACATTGCTATTCTGTTTAACTATAGCATGGAAGAGCAGCCACAGTCCTTCTAATTTGACCAGACAAAACTTTAATTTCCACAATGTCTGACATGGAATTTTACGACTTACCCGTCATATTGTCGGCGTCCTGGAAAAACCTTGTATCTAAAACAAATTCACTTTTCAGAAGAAAAAAATAAGGTTAATTTTCATATCTATTGCCATGTATCAATGGAAGTTCACAAGGCGTTTTGAATGACTTGTACTATTCATGAAATATACACTGAGTGTACAAAACATTAATAACATTAATAACACCATTCCTAATATTCAGTTGCACCCCCTTTTGCCCTAAAGACAGCCTCAATTTGTTGGGGATGGACTCTACAAGTTGTCGAAAGCGTTCCACAGGGATACTGGCCCATGCTGACTCCAATGCCTCCCACAGTTGTGTCAAGTTGGCTGGATGTTCTTTGGGTGGTGGATCATTTTTGATACACACAGGAAACTGTTGAGCGTGAAAAATCCAGCAGCGTTGCAGTTCTTGACACACTCAAACCAGTGCGCCTGGTACCTAGTACCATACCCTGTTCAAAGGCACTTAAATATTCTGTCTTGTCCATTCACCCTCTGAACGGCACACATACACAATCTACAGTATGTCTCAATGGTCTCAAGGATTAAAAATCCTTCTTTAACCTGTTTTTTCCCGTTAGTCTACACTGATTGAAGTGGGTTTAACAAATAAGGTATCATAGCTTTCACCTGGATTCACCTGGTCAGTCTGTCATGGAAAGAGCTGGTGTTCCTAATGTTTTGTACAGTTAGTGTATACGGTATATATTTATTTAATGTATTTTTTGCCTCTCGGGCCCCCTACGGGCCGGGGCCCAGGGGCTTCAGCCCTGTAAACTCCTGCATCATTCCGGTCCTGATTTTCAAAACTACTGGAACAAAGGTTCTGGAGCATCACTTTAATCTGAGCAGCTGTGGCTAGCCCGGGATTATCCCCCTTCTGCCTCTCAGCTTCAAATGAGAGCCTCAGAGTCGAGCGATTTATATCAGGCAGAGCGGCAGCTAATGATGAACTCGGAAAGCACAACAAATTCTACACCACCATTGGATCAGACAACATCACCCGCATTAAAGGCAGAATTTCAATCACATAACATGCAAAAGTATTATTGGAGCACAAACAGAATCTGTCCTAAAGGAAATTCGAAGACGGGAAGTCGAGCCCCCAATGTCTTGCAATGGAACAGATCAGTAAAGAGCCTGGACACGAAAAGAGTAACATCTCCCAAAATATAGCTGCGAGCAGCAGTGAACGGGTTCATAGGATGACAGAAAGAACTCAAGATCAGTTGAATAACAAAGCAAGCACTCTATCATGTAGGAACTATCTACCTTTATGTGCAATCAGTGAATGCCTAGGTTACGAATACGTAGTTTTTGCGGCTTGCCCCGCCCCCTGTCCCACCCCAGTCTCTGGAAATGTATTTCTCAAAATGAAGGATCCGAATGTGTTATTTAATTACATTTTACACACAATCAGTGTTTTATGTGGTGATGTAATCTTTATCCTTATATGCTGCCATATACTGTAGCCAGAGTTGCTGAAAAAATATGTCTGCCTCACAATAGCCAATGTTTGCACATTAAATCGCAATTGACTGCCTATCTTGCTTGTTGATATGCTGTGTACGTATAGCTTGCCTACATAGCTGCATGTAGGCTAACTCCCCTCCTAAAAAAATTACATGAAATCGCTAGACTGGCTGTTGTGTCGTGCTTATGTTTGCTTTGATTACTCCTACAACAGACAAAGAACTAAGTTTGTTTGAACAAACGGCAGCAGAGTCACGGATTGAGTGAGCACTGAGCAGCAGCTGAAAGGACTCGGAGGGGGAGGCATGCAGAAGATCCTGCACATGCTCAGAAATCTCTGTATCTTTAGTTCAAAACTTCAGGGTTCCAGAAAATCAGGAACAGCAAAAATTCAAATAAATGAAAGCATTACCATGTTGATTTTAATCTCAGTTGGTACACTCCACATTAGCATTCCAAAATACTTCAATACACTCTCACAGCTGTAATACACTGACTGCACAGCCGGCAGGACTTCCAGTTTTTAATTTTACAGATTTTTTTTGGCCTATTTTCACTATGTTCAGACCACATAATTGGGCAACGGTTAAGGTTTCAGTGACGTTCTATTCACACAGCTTCTAAGGACATAAACATAATGTTTACATACCAAATTTCATTGCCCCATGTCCATCGGTTCAGTTCCAGTAGGCCGTTGTTGTTGCCCATGGTGGAATCATCTAGCCAACTGACTCCTGAAGCCCCCATGAGCTCCAGAGTCTAAAAGCACTCTAGCTAACGCATTAGCTAGCTAGCGTCGTGAATTAGCATTTCGCTAGCTAGCTGAGCTGTTTTACAAGAAAACATCTGAGATGACTCAAACACTGTAGCTACACTGTTCCTCAGCACCAATGTTATTGAAATGTGGGAATGTTAGATTTGTCTTTTAGTTTTAAGTTATCTGTCATTGAAGTTGGTGGTAACTACTGGTTTGAGATCCGAGGAGAGAGAAACTCTCTGCCATGTATAGTGTTTTGATAAGGGCTCGGAGTAACGTCACACACCCAAGAAGCCTCAACTAATTACCCAATGGATATTAAAGACTTTGCCTCTGGGTATTCTATGAAAGGAAATTTCCAGACCGGATATGCAATAACCCAGCATCTCCCAAAAACACATGTCCCGCTCCTGCAGCAAAGTATTTTTAGCATATTTTAGCATATTAGCATATGGAATAGTGTGGCCATCTATGAATGCATCAATGTTATTTTCTCAAACTCTTTAGGGACTATTGTGATGAGTCCAAAGACCAAATTTGGAGTGAATTTTTGCCCATTATAATTTTTTTATGATTATTTTAAGTATTAGAGTTATAGTCAAAATGTTAATTGTTAATTAATAGTTTCCTCATTTTTTAAGATATCAATGTCAAACTTAACATGGCTCATCATGTTTTTTGTCTCTACACCAAACTGGGCGGCAGATATGAGGGTTTAAGTGAGACTGTTTATAACAGTGCCACTTTTCGGTGCCATTCTTTTCGACCAAGTTACTCATGGCCTCTAGTTTCTGTGTGCCAAATTAGAAAGAACGTTTTTTTTTTATCTAAGAATAACAATAGGTTTTACAGCTTTGCTGTGAACCCCTGATAATGTTTTTTTCTTCAAACGGAGCATAATAATGAGCTTTGAATGCTGAGTGCCGAGACAGACGCATTAGCTGAGAGTCTGCAAACAACAAAGGAGCGCGTTAACCGTCAGTCAGTCTGTTGTTAATTAGGGAGGGGTGCACACATCCCTAACAGTCCTTACTGCTCCAGTTCACAGGGAGACAAAGAGGTGTCTCTCTTGGATAATTAGTCGGTTTGATAATGAAGCAGACACACATCCAACAGGAGCAACATACAGGAAACACTTTGAACTATACGCTTGTCCTCCCCGGGACCCCTTGCCCTGTTAAATAGTCATGACTATACGTCATGACTACACTTCCTGTGACCTTAACACTGCATTTCCTGCTCTATTGTTATACAAATGTTTTATACATCAATAGGCATCCTGTTGTCTGCTAACATTGAGTCACCTCTTTGTGGTCCTTTGTGGTCCTTTTTTAGTGCAGTTGGTAGACCATGGTGCTTGTAACGCCGGGGTAGTGGGTATGACTCCCGGGTCCACTCATACGTCAAATGTATGCACGCATGACTGTAAGTCGCTTTGGATAAAAGTTTATACTAAATGGCATATATTATAATATAATAGCATCTTCCTGGAATTGTCTGTCCTTGAGCATACAGTAAGACATTCACAACACCTTTATAAAAAACATTTACATTTACATTTAAGTCATTTAGCAGACGCTCTTATCCAGAGCGACTTACAAATTGGTGCATTCACCTTATGATATCCAGTGGAACAGCCACTTTACAATAGTGCATCTAAATCTTTTAAGGGGGGGGGGGGGTTAGAAGGATTACTTTATCCTATCCTAGGTATTCCTTAAAGAGGTGGGGTTTCAGGTGTCTCCGGAAGGTGGTGATTGACTCCGCTGTCCTGGCGTCGTGAGGGAGTTTGTTCCACCATTGGGGTGCCAGAGCAGCGAACAGTTTTGACTGGGCTGAGCGGGAACTGTACTTCCTCAGAGGTAGGGAGGCGAGCAGGCCAGAGGTGGATGAACGCAGTGCCCTTGTTTGGGTGTAGGGCCTGATCAGAGCCTGAAGGTACGGAGGTGCCGTTCCCCTCACAGCTCCGTAGGCAAGCACCATGGTCTTGTAGCGGATGCGAGCTTCAACTGGAAGCCAGTGGAGAGAGCGGAGGAGCGGGGTGACGTGAGGGATTAGGACCTGCGCCGCTTCCTGTGTGAGGCAGGGTCGTACTCTGCGGATGTTGTAGAGCATGAACCTACAGGAACGGGCCACCGCCTTGATGTTAGTTGAGAACGACAGGGTGTTGTCCAGGATCACGCCAAGGTTCTTAGCGCTCTGGGAGGAGGACACAATGGAGTTGTCAACCGTGATGGCGAGATCATGGAACGGGCAGTCCTTCCCCGGGAGGAAGAGCAGCTCCGTCTTGCCGAGGTTCAGCTTGAGGTGGTGATCCGTCATCCACACTGATATGTCTGCCAGACATGCAGAGATGCGATTCGCCACCTGGTTATCAGAAGGGGGAAAGGAGAAGATTAATTGTGTGTCGTCTGCATAGCAATGATAGGAGAGACCATGTGAGGTTATGACAGAGCCAAGTGACTTGGTGTATAGCGAGAATAGGAGAGGGCCTAGAACAGAGCCCTGGGGGGACACCAGTGGTGAGAGCACGTGGTGAGGAGACAGATTCTCGCCACGCCACCTGGTAGGAGCGACCTGTCAGGTAGGACGCAATCCAAGCGTGGGCCGCGCCGGAGATGCCCAACTCGGAGAGGGTGGAGAGGAGGATCTGATGGTTCACAGTATCATTCAGTATCAAAAACAGTCATTCAATTTCATGAGTATTGCAGTGTGATTCATAACAAGATCACATTTATACAATATCAACCCTGTTCCTGGAAAGCTACCCTCCTGGAGGTTTTCACTCCAACCCCTGCTCCTACCCCTGTAACTAACCTGATTAATCTTATCAACCAGCTAATTATTATAATCAGGTGTGCTAGATTGGTGTTTGAGCAAAAACCTAGAGGACGTTATCTCTCCAGAAACAGGGTTGGAGAGCTCTGTCATAAACCCAATTTATGCTTCATCCAAAACTGTGGCCGGAGGCTTCGTATGGAGGGTATGACACAATATCGGAGCCTCCGGGGGCATGCAGAGGCCAAATCAATCTCTGTACTGCATCGCCATGTGCCTCTCAAATTTCATAACAATGCGGAGGGGTCCGTATAGCTCCGCATTCACATGACTGGTTGACCGTAGGTGAGTGCGGTACGTCCTGTATAAACACAAACTCACTTCCTTGACAACTTACTTCACAATAGCTCTGTTCTGCTATGCTACTGTAAGTGCAAGTATGAAAGCCCCGAAGTCTGCGAAGGCTGCATTGCAGTAAATGCTGTACTGCCACTTCAGACCTTGGATTGACCATGCAGAGCCTTTAAGACAGAAGTATCCACCAACAAATGGCATTTTTTTAAATGTAGCAAACGGACGTGACTTTTGGTGACAGCCTTCATCAGCGTTTGGATGAAATGCTGACGAAGGCTGTCACCAAAACGCGTCCGTTTTCTCTGACAACTGCTGCTGCTAAAAAAATACATAAAAACGTAAAGAATATTTCAGCGTATGCTTTTTGAACCCGGCACGCAAATACTTTTTGCTAATCAAATCAAATGTTATTTGTTACCGTACAGATAATTATATGTGTGGGGTATAGAGATGTTAAACACTACTATTGCACACAAAGCGAGTTCATGCAAGTTATTATGTGAACTATTAAGCATATTTTTACTCCTGAACTTATTTAGGCTTGCCATAACAAAGGGGTTGAATACTTATTGACTA
Organism: Salvelinus namaycush; assembly: GCF_016432855.1. NCBI lineage: Eukaryota > Metazoa > Chordata > Actinopteri > Salmoniformes > Salmonidae > Salvelinus > Salvelinus namaycush. Next base: position 26,070,181 of record NC_052328.1, read on the forward strand.
AAGTCATTTCAACTTTAGATGTTTAATGAATTTGTAAAAATGTCTAAAAACATGTTGACATTATAGTTGAATAGTTGAAAACTCTTGGTAAATAGTATGGTCTGCAGCTTATCATGAGGTATTCTAACTCGGTCAAGCAAAAACGTGAGACTTCCTTAACAACACCAGTGCCAACAGAAACAAGCATCTCTCTGGTAAGAAGGACGTGGTGTGATCATAACAACATACAGGAACTCAAGTCCTTTTGTTCACCTGACTTAGGATTCCTCACAATCAAATGCCGACCGCATTATCTACCAAGAGAATTCTCTTCGATCATAATCACAGTCGTGTATATTCCCCCCCAAGCAGACACATCGACGGCCCTGAAAGAACTTCATTGTAAACTGGAAACCACATATCCTGAGGCTGCATTTATTGTAGCCGGGGATTTTAACAAGACTAATCTGAAAACAAGGCTCCCCAAATTCTATCAGCATATCGATTGTGCTACCAGGGCTGGCAAAACCCTAGACCACTGTTATTCTAACTTCCGCGACGCATATAAGGCCCTCCCCCGCCCTCCCTTCGGAAAAGCTGACCACGACTCCATTTTGTTGCTTCCAGCCTATAGACAGAAACTAAAACAGGAAGCACCCGCGCTCAGGTCTGTTCAACGCTGGTCCGACCAATCGGATTCCACGCTTCAAGATTGCTTCGATCACGTGGACTGGGATATGTTCCGCATTGCAACGAACAACAACATTGATTAATACGCTGATTCGGTGTGCAAGTTTATTAACAAGTGCATCGGTGATGTTGTACCCACAGCGTCTATTAAAACATTCCCCAACCAGAAACCATGGATTGATGGCAGAATTCTCGCAAAACTGAACACGCGAACCACTGCTTTTAATCAGGGCAAGGTGACCGGAAACATGACCGAATACAGACAGTGTAGCTATTCAAACAATCAAACAAGCTAAGCGTCAGTACAGAGACAAAGTGGAGTCGCAATTCAACGGATCAGACACGAGAGGTATGTGGCAGGGTCTACAGTCAATCACGGACTACAAAAGAAAAACCAGCCCTGTCGCGGATCACGATGCCTTGCTCCCAGACAGACTAAACAACTTTTTTGCTCGCTTTGAGGACAATACAGTGCCACTGACAAGGCCCGCTACCAAAACCTGTGGACTCTCCTTCACTGTAGCCAACGTGAATAAAACATTTAAACGTGTAAACCCTTGCAAGGATGCAGGCCCAGACGGCACCCCCGGCCACGTCCTCAGAGCATGCGCAGACCACCTGGCTGATGTGTTTATGGACATATTCAATCAATCCTTATTCCAGTCTGCTGTTCCCACATGCTTCAAGAGGGCCACCATTGTTCCTGTTACCAAGAAAGCTAAGGTAACTGAGCTAAATGACTACTGCCCTGTAGCACTCACTTCCGTCATCATGAGATGCTTTGAGAGACTAGTCAAGGACCATATTTACATTTACATTTTAGTCATTTAGCAGACGCTCTTATCCAGAGCGACTTACAGTAGAGTGCATACATTTTTATTACATTTTTACATACTGAGACAAGGATATCCCTACCGGCCAAACCCTCCCTAACCACGGACCTCCCGGTTGCGGCCGGCTGCGACAGAGCCTGGGCGCAAATCCAGCCCAGCCTGGGCGCGAACCCAGAGACTCTGGTGGCGCAGCTAGCACTGCGATGCAGTGCCCTAGACCACTGCGCCACCCTACCTAACATCCTAGACCCACTCCAATTTGCTTACCGCCCCAATAGGTCCACAGACGACGCAATCGCCATCACACTACACACTGCCCTAACCCATCTGGACAAGAGGAATACCTATGTAAGAATGCTGTTCATCGATTACAGCTCAGCATTTAACACCATAGTACCCTCCAAACTCGTCATTAAGCTCGAGACCCTGGGTCTCGACCCCGCCCTGTGCAACTGGGTCCTGGACTTCCTGACGGGCCGCCCCCAGGTGGTGAGGGTAGGTAACAACATCTCCACCCCGCTGATCCTCAACACTGGGTCCCCACAAGGGTGCGTTCTCAGCCCTCTCCTTTACTCCCTGTTCACCCACGACTGCGTGGCGATGCACGCCTCCAACTCAATCATCAAGTTGCAGACGACACTACAGTGGTAGGCTTGATTACCAACAACAAAGAGACGGCCTACAGGGAGGAGGTGAGGGCCCTCGGAGTGTGGTGTCAGGAAAATAACCTCTCACTCAATTTCAACAAAACAAAGGAGATGATCGTGGCCTTCAGGAAACAGCAGAGGGAGCAGCCCCCTATCTATATCGACGGGACAGTAGTGGAGAGAGTGGAGAGTTTTAAGTTCCTCGGCGTACACATCACAGACGAACTGAAATGGTCCACCCACACAGACAGTGTGGTGAAGAAGGCGCAGCAGCACCTCTTCAACCTCAGGAGGCTGAAGAAATTCTGCTTGTCACCAGGAACACACACAAACTTTTACAGATGCACAATCGAGAGCATCCTGTTGGGCTGTATCATCGCCTGGTACGGCAGCTGCTCTGCCCACAACCGTAAGGCTCTCCAGAGGGTAGTGAGGTCTGCACAACGCATCACCGGGTGCAAACTACCTGCCCTCCAGGACACCTACACCACCCGATGTCACAGGAAGGCCAAAAAGATCATCAAGGACAACAACCACCCGAGCCACTGCCTGTTCACCCCGCTATCATCCAGAAGTCGAGGTCAGTACAGGTACATCAAAGCGGGGTTCCGAGAGACTGAAAAACAGCTTCTATCTCAAGGGCATCAGACTGTTAAACATCCATCACTAACATTGAGTGGCTGCTGCCAACATACTGACTCAACTCCAGCCACTTTAATAATGGAAAAATGTATGTAATCAATTTATCACTAGCCACTTTATATTATATAATGTTTACATAACCTACATTACTCATCTCATATGTATATACTGCACGCTATACCATCTACTGCATCTTGCCATCTTGATGTAATTAAATGTATCACTTGCCACATTAAACAATGCCCCTTTATATAATGTTCTCATACCCTACATCACTCATCTCATATGTATATACTATACTCTATACCATCTACTGCATCTTGCCATCTTGATGTAATGTATCACTAGCCACTTTAAACAATGCCGCTTTATATGTTTTCATACCCTACATTACTCATCTCATATGTATATACTGTACTCTATACCATCTACTGCATCTTGCCTATGCCGTTCGGCCATCACTCATTTATATATTTTTTATGCACATATTCGTATTCATTCCTTTACAGTTGTGTGTATAAGGTAGTTGTTGTGAAATTGTTAGGTTAAATTACTTGTTAGATATTACTGCATGGTCGGAACTAGAAGCACAAGCATTTCGCTACACTTGCATTAACATCTGCTAACCATGTGTATGTGACAAATAAATTTGATTTGATTTGACACCTCCCCTCTCATCTTACCCGAAGCTGCCGACGATGCATGGACAAGCCAGCGAGATGTATATTATCCATGTCCTTGTTCAGCCACAACTCCGTGTAGTACAGCATAATACAGTTCTTCAGGTCCCGTTGATAAGATTGTCTCAAAAATATTTTTCAAAAGTAACCCAATAAAATAAAAATAATGAGGCTATATACAGGGGGTACCGGTACAGAGTCAATGTGTATAGGTATAGAGTTGGGGTCTAGAGGTCTAGAGGTCTAGAGTTGCCGACTCATTGAAGTTGAAATTGTTATCCAAATCGTGATCGCTGTTCCGATCTCCATAAGCTACTTTCGTTCATAGGTAATGATGGCGGAGACATTATGTTAAAAAAAAGTTACAATCAGCGTAAAAAAGTATTTTAATAAGACTGATACTGACTGTTCCTATGTAAGAGGTGGTATGAACACGTTCTTATGCCATGCCCCTTGCAATGCTTCATTGTTTGAGTGTACCATCTGTGTTTATTTCGCCACAGAGCATGACTGACCAACTAAGGGATAAGGTGATAGATGGCAGGCATCACCATCAGGGCAGCCGTTCTATCTAACAGCTTTTGATATTGGAGGCCCCCTATGCCAAAACAAACACATGTGAAGTCAAGGCATCTGTTCATACCTGTGTGTACAAACTTGTGAGCCAGATACCTGCCTGCCTCTCCAATGGGCCTAAGTTTCAAACAAGCTGTTGCGGGGCTCTGATTTAATCACGTAACCACAGAGAGTGGGGGACAACCATCCCAAATGAGTGGGATTCATGGCAATGGCATCTGCTTTGGCAGGGGCTTCTAACCAGTGAGGTCAGAGCACCTGATCACAGAGCCATCAGTCTGCAGCTAGTCTTCTTCAACGTGCTTCACCTTTCCAACGTTCCTCTCCTCACTTGGTTTTGACTACGTGGTATACAGCTACGACTGGAAGTGATTTTATGTAGCAGGTTAGGAGAACTTACGCAGCAGGTTAGGAGAATTAACGTGGCAGGTCAGGGAAATTAGGTTAAGGTTAGGAAAGAGGTTAGGGTTAGTTAAAAGGCTACCCTACCTGCTACAAAAAGTTACTTCCGGTCGTAGCTGTACTCCATATAGTCACAACTGTTTTACTGCCGCATCGACCGCTGAGCAAAATTATAATGAAGTGAGTGGTGAGGAACAGAGCAGAGCGGCCAGTCCCTGGGCTTAGAACGAGAGAGGGAGAAGGTTGTGCATATGGAGAGGTGGGCTGGCAGTGCCAAGGAACAGCTCTTTGCCAAACCACGCTGTAAATCAAGCAGACACTCCAGCGGTAACCTTCAGCGGCTCCAGAACACCGACTCACTCTGTATACATTAATCCTTTATTGTTACTCAGAAATCAAATAATTATGTCTGCAGCGAACAGGAAAATTGCCAGGCGAATACATACACTATTCTTCTTTGTGCATTCTCCTTCACTCTTCTTCTCTTCGTCCAATGCCTTCACTGGCAAATTCAACTAGTAATTCTTAAATAAGGCTTATCAAGGCTAGGAAAGTGCCATTCGGATGTAGCCAGTTCACCGGCTTTGTCCTCAGTCTTGTTTTGAGATTCTTAAGGTCAAATGACTAATTTACTGATGCTACAGTGATTGCATCACAGGGGGTGACATATTTATGTTTGTCTCAATAAAGGTCTATTGAAATATGATGAGAGCGAATCATTACCACACGTAGACACCATTAGATCTGTTCACTGGAGGGATTCAGGGGTAACACAATACAAGAATTACAGCGCCACCCGGTGTACTGGCAGAGTAATCAGGCTTCAGTAGAGCAAAGAAGGGAGGAAACGGATCATAACGCTAGGTAAATCTCAGTGCCCTAGACAGAGAGCGAGAGAGGGGGGGGGGGGGGGGGGGGCGGAGAGCAATAGAGAGAGGCATACAGTAAAGCGGGGGAGGGATGGGCTCTAGGACTTGGTCTAATGGCTGGAACTGAAACTCTGTATAGACTCTGGCATCTGTGACGGCTGATTTACAGCCCTGCCATAGTAAATGAACCGCATCGCTAATGGCACCACTACTTTTTAATGGACATGCCCACAGAGCACTGTGAACCCAAGCTGATCCTCTGTACTGGAAGAGAGATACTGCAGAGACAGAGGGAGAGGCAGGGAGGGAGGAGTGTCGGGGACAGAGAGACGATGGCACAAAGAGAGAGAGAGGAAGGGAGAAAGAGGGAGAGAGAATAAACCGCACTGCCGGTTTCAGCAACCTCCCCATCTGTGCTAAATTGAAGATGGAAGGAGGGTGTTCTCAGCCATTCCCATCTCCCTTGATATGTAAATGTATTATTTTACTGCCTGTGATTGCTCTCCTTCTCTCTCTCTTTCTTTATCTCTCTCTTTCTTTTGCTTTCTCTCTTTTTTTCTCTCTGTCCACCACTCTCTCACTGTCTCCCTCAGTACAATGAAACCAAACAGCTAACATACAACATCATGGGAGGAGAGGGACGTAAAATGGCAGCCTTAAATACTTAAAGGTCCAATGCAGCTGTTTTTTTTATCTCAATATCAAATCATTTCTGAGTCCCAATTAAGTGCCTTACTGTGATTGCTTTAAATAAAAATGTTCAACCAAAACAAACTGCTTGTTAGCAGAGATTTCTCAAGCAAGAATTTTGCTAGGACTGTCTGGGAGTGGTCTGTGTGGGGAAGGGAAAACTGAAAACTAGGTTTGGAACTCGCTTTCTTATTGGTCTATTAACTAATTTATCACTTTGGCAGTCTCGTGATATCACCATAGGATGCAAAATACCCATCCCATCAAAACAGGCAGAAATGTCAGGTGGTCTTTTCAAACAGCTCTTACACTAAAAGGGCATTATGATCATTTTCCTCAATTTCACAGTATTATTCAAACCTCATAGTGTGGAAATATGTATAAAACACAGGAAATCACATTTTTGACTGCACTGAGCCTTTAATCTGATTGAACACAGATAGAGGATGATCTAAATAGCAATGACCTGATATACACTGAGCTGATTGGTTAGGTGATGATGCTACAGTACAGATTAAAAGACATATCTTACATTCCCATATACTGCACTGTGGACACAGGAAAGTTCTTACGTATTGACACCAACCGATTGTGATTTAAGTTATAAACATAACTTTTGAGGTATATAAATGTGATAAAAAGCACATCAGTCCCCTGGCTTGTCACAGTGTATTTTCAAGCGAACAGACATAGCCTGACATTCCTCATAGACAAAATCAATTCCTCTCTGTTTGTTTATGGTCGATCCCTTGCTGCCTTTCAATTAATCCTCATAAAGAACGCTCCTGTCCTGTGACATTCAGTGACGTATTCGGCACAGAGATCAGTCCAGACACCCTCACAATTGTCCTCGAAATATCACAACCCACTGGGCAAAAACTGGTCAAATCAACATTGTTTCCACGTAATTTTAACTAAAGTAATCAGTGCGATGTCGTTGAATCAACATGAAAACTGATTGGATTTGCAAAAAGTAATCAACGTAAGGGAACGTCGTCTTCTTTTCTTTTACAGTTTTCCCAATTGTTTCCACACTAAAATTGGCCCATGAGGCACAATATGACACAAACCTGTAACTCATTTAGCAGAAACATACATAAAATCTGCAATACTACTGGCACATATTTTGCTTTACACTCAGATTGCAATTCTATAACCAACATTTGGCAAAACACCACACAATTCTCTACCGTTGGCACAACCTTCACAACTAAAATCTCTTGTGTGCAAATGAAAAGCAACACTGTTCAACAAGCTAAGTTCAATTACAAATTGATCACTTTCACTACGCAAACACTAATTGCATAAATGTTCACTTTGCAATCAGACCTTTGGTATGGATACAAAGGTCACAGATGAGTTCTCCTGTGTTTGGAGAACAATGGAAGCAAACTAGGCAACGAGAGGTGGAGGTGGAGGAAGACCAAGACCAAGAACAAGAAGACTAATCTCTGATGAATTTTGAGCGACTGTGGTGGACCATGTGGTCGACCATGGTTTGACCTTGAGAGAGGCTGGGCAGAGAGTGCAGCCCAATCTGAGCTGCTTCACCGTAGCATCCATCATCTGGATGTTTCAAAATGAGAATAGGTACAGTATGTACTGCAGACATTGGATCTACTACTTTTACTACTTGACAGTAGTACAACATAAAGCACAGTAAAGACAGTAGATTCCAATACATACTGTAAGGGTTTAATGTTTAATGTATTACTGTATGTGTGAAATTGGGAGCAATACTACTTTGATAACATGTTTATCTTGTATACTGTATTACTGTAGTGTGTACTGTACTGTATGCAATTTTGTTTTTGTAGAACTGAAAGACGACCACCACGTTGGTAGAACGCGTCTATTTACAGACTAAAAGGAGGCTGCCATTGTGCAAATGGTAGTTGAAAATAATGCTAAAAGACTGTGGGAAATCCAACAACAGATGATTGAAAACCCTGCCATCTTTCATAACATCAGAGTGAGCTTATCAACCACAGCCTGCATCCTTAAGAAACACCATCTCCGGATGAAGCACATCTACAGAGCCCCTTTTGAAAGGAATTTCCAAAGAGTGAAGGATAAACGGTATGAATATGTGCAAGTAAGTAATGTACTAGTATTACACTCTTGAAACATTAGAGACTCATTGATGTTGCCAGTGAACTTTAATATAAAGCAATTACAGTATTTAGTGTCATTTCAGAGAATCATGGAGTTGGATGCAAGTCCCATCCCCCGGGAACTCATATTCATAGATAAGGCTGGATTCAATTTAGCGAAGAGGAGGAGAGGAAGGAACAACATTGGTCAACGCGCCATCATTGAGGTACCTAGTCAGCGCGGTAGAAATGTCACCATATGCCCAGCTATGAGCCACCCCCATGCCACCCTAAAACCATACAACACTGCCCAGCTCCTTAATTTTCTGAACATCTTACATGACAATGTTTTTCAGCCATAGCAGAGAGGGCCAGGTGATCCTGAGCAGAAAATGTATGTTCCAATTTGGGACGCTAGTTTCCATTGTGCTGCTCAGCAACTGGTTCCATGACCATGACAGGTTTACAATTATCCATCTCCCACCATATTCCCCATTTCTCAAGATATTTTCAGCATGGCAGTGGAAGATGTATGATCGCAAACCCCATGAACGTAAGGCCCTTCTCCAGGTATGGGAGGTGACATTCCAGCAGAGTCCTGTTTTCGCAATGGAGCATTTGTTTCTTGACTTGATTTGTTTCTTGACTTGATGATTTAGATTTTACTGTATTTTGACAGTTTCTTTATTTATTCCTTACAATTGGTTTAACATACAGTACAGTAGTACAAACAGTGGCAACCCATCATTCAGGCCAGGTGAAGCTCTGAGCCCCACCTGTTTAGCAAAATTGTTTTTGTTTTTTAGTTGTTGTTGCCTGTTTCACATGTTATTTAAAAAATGTTGCTTTCTTGAGTAACATGCTGACCAGACCGGACACGTCGCGTGCGTGAACGTCGCAAAATACATTTAGAAATCCATGTTATTGCACCCACACTGCTCGCGCGCGCCAACGAGCGTCTGCGACGCCAAGGGCTAAATAGAACTCATTCCTATTTCTGACGCAGATCGCGCTGCAAGTTCTGCCTCTCCCATCTCCTCATTGGTTTATAGAAGCAGGTACCCATGTGCCATCTCCTCATTGGTTATACCCACGTGGGTGATTGAAAGACGAACTGTTTTGCCGGTAGTCGTGGTAATACAATGAAAGTTTAGATGCGATCACCATATAAGTTAAACGATGAAAAAGCCTGGAAGGAGGAGAGATGACTGGAAACGATTCGGTTGGCCTTTTTATGTGTGGATTAATTGTCGGAGTAGAGGTCCTTGTGCATTTCAGGTACAATAACAACTCAATGTTTATATCCCAGGACAAATTAGCTAGCAACAGCAAGCTAGCTAAATAGGACAAATTAACGTTAGCTAGCAAGTGCAAGCTAACTAGCTAAATTGCCATACATGTTTAATGCTTTTCGACCTGTCCCCAAATTAATGTAATTGGTTCAGAGTTTGTTTTGATATTTTAACCTGCGTGTCGTGATCGCGTTTGGTGTGGGGGGGCAAAATACATTTATGCACGATAGCGCACAATGGCGCACAATGGCGCACGCGCGCAGCCGGTTTGGGTTCTGTGTAAGGCAGCTCCAAAATGCAGGTGTTCCAGCCTAGCTCAGTGCTTTCTGTGTTGGTGGGGCAGCCAGCAGAAAATACATAATCTCTGCGTTAGGTGAAGATGGACATCTTCGCGCCACTTGGCTAGCTAAGGTTGCTAATTCGACAGGAGAAGAGGACATTCTAAAACCAAACAACGATTTATTCTGGACAAAGGACTCCTTGTACAAGATTCTGATGGAAGCTCAGCAAAAGTAAGAACCATTTATGATGTTATTTCGTATTTCTGTGGAAAATGTTTAGTCCTATTTTCCTTCCTTTTTGCGGGTGCTGTCTCGCTATAACGTAAGCTGTTTGTTATGGTAAAGTTATTTTTAAAAATCTAACATGCCGATTGCATTAAGAACTAGTGTATCTTTCATTTGCTGTCCAACATGTATTTTTTAGTAAAGTTTATGATGAGTTCTTTGGTCAGATTAGGTGACTGTCCAAAATATCTCCGGATAATTTGGTGAATCGATGCTACATATTCACAACATATAACCACGGTTTGCAGCTCAAAATATGCACATTTTCGAACAAAACATAAGTGTATTGTGTAACATGATGTTATAAGACTGTCATCTGATGAAGTTGGTCAAGGTTAGTGATTCATTTTATATCTTTTGCTGGTTTTTGCGAATGCTATCTATGCGGTGAATAAATGCGGTTGTGTGTTTGACTATTGTGGTAAGCTAATATAATGCTATATTGTGTTTTCGCTGTAAAACACTTAAAAAATCTGAAATATTGGCTGGATTCACAAGATGTTTATCTTTCATTTGCTGTACACCATCGATTTTTCATAAATGTTTTATGATGAGTATTTAGGTATTTCACGATGCTCTCTGTAATTATTCTTGCTGCTTCGGTGCTATTTGTGATTGTAGCTGCAATGTAAAACTATGATTTATACCTCAAATATGCACATTTTCGAACAAAACATAGATTTATTGTATAACATGTTATAAGACTGTCATCTGATGAAGTTGTTTCTTGGTTAGTGACTAATTATATCTCTATTTGGTCGGTTTTGTGATAGCTACCTATGCGGTAAAAAAATTGTGAAAATATGCGGTTGAGTCTTTTGCTATTGTGGTTAGCTAATAGAAATACATATTGTGTTTTCGCTGTAAAACATTAAAAAAATCGGAAATGATGGCTGGATTCACAAGATGTGTATCTTTCATTTGCTGTATTGGACTTGTGATTTCATGATATTTATATGCTAGTATTTACTTGTGGCGCTATGCTAGGCTATGCTAGTCAGCTTTTTACTGATGAGGATGCTCCCGGATCAGGGATGGTGATGAAGTAGAGGTTTTAAATGTAAAGTCACCATATTTGGGGACCCTATTTTTTAAATTGTATTAAATTCAGTCTGATATGAGAACGGTAGTCCCTATCTGCAACAGCAGGGTATCTGCGGGAAACTGAGTATCCTGGCTATTGATTGGTGCCTTCAAATCTTTGGTATGACTTACTACCATATATGGGCATACAAATTCATAAGGGCAGGCCGAGCCGATGATCTCGTTTCAAGATGGATAGTCAATTATACAAGGGTGTGTTTGGCAGCATGAGTGAAGGATGCTTTGTTGTGAAATAGGAAGCCAATTCTTGATTTAATTTTGGATTGGAGATGCTAAATGTGAGTCTGGAAGGAGAGTTTACAGTCTAACCAGACACCTAGGTATTTGTAGTTGTCCACATATTCTAAGTCAGAACCGTCCAGATTAGTGATGCTAGACGGGCGTGCGGGTGCGGGTAGCGATCGGTTGAAGAGCATGCATTTAGTTTTACTTGCATGCTCTTCAAGAGTTGGAGGCCACGGAAGGAGTGTTGTATGGCATTGAAGCTCGTCTGGAGGTTTGTTAACACAGTGTCCAAAGAAGGGCCAGAAGTATACAGAATGGTGTCGTCTGCGTAGAGGTGGATCAGAGAATCACCAGCAGCAAGAGCGACATCATTTATGTACACAGAGAAAAGAGTCGGCCCAAGAATTGAACCCTGTGGCATCCCCATAGAGACTGCCAGAGGTCCGGCCAACAGGCCCTCCGATTTGACACACTGAACTCTATTGAAGGTCTCAAAGAACACAGTGGCCGCCATCATTCTTAAATGGAAGAAGTTTGGAACCACCAAGACTTTTCCTAGAGCTGGCCGCCTATCCAACCTGAGCAATCGGGGAGAAGAACCCGATGGTCACTCTGACAGAGCTCCATAGTTCCTCTGTGGAAATTGGAGAACCTTCCAGAAGAACAACCATCTCTGCAGCACTTCACCAATCAGGCCTTTCTGGTAGAGTGGCCAAATGGAAGCCACTTCTCAATAAAAGGCACATAGCCCGCTTGGAGTTTGCCAAAAGGATCCTAAAGGACTCTCAGACCATGAGAAACAAGATTCTCTGGTCTGATGAAACAAAAATTGAACTCTTTGGCCTGAATGCCAAGCTTCACTTCTGGAGAAAACCTGGCACCATCCCTATGGTGAATTATTGTGGTGGCAGCATCATGCTGTGGGTATGTTTTTCAACGGCAGGGACTGGCAGACTAGTCAGGATCGAGGGAAAGATGAACGGAGCAAAGTATAGAGAGATCCTTGATGAAAACCTGCTCCAGAGCACTCAGGAGCTCAGATGAAGGTTTACCTTCCAACGGGACAACGTTCCAACGGGACAACGACCCTAAGCACACAGCCAAGACAACGCAGGAGTGACTTTGGGACAAGTCTCTGAATGTCTATGAGTGGTACAGCCAGAGCCCAAACTTGAACCCGATCAAACATCTCTGGAGAGACCTGAAAATAGCTGTGCAGCAACGCTCCCCATTGAACCTGACAGAGCTTGAGAGGATCTGCAGAGAAGAATGGGAGAAACTCCCCAAAAACAGGTGTGCCAAGCTTGTAGCGCCATACCCAAGAAGACTTGAGGCTGCCAAAGGTGCTTCAACAAAGTATTGAGTAAAGGGTCTGAATACTTATGTAAATGTCATCTTTCAGGTTTTTTTTATACTTTGGCAAACATTTCTAAAAACCTGTTTTTGCTTTGTCATTATGTGGATTTGTGTGTAGATTGATGAGGGAAAATAACAATTTAATCACTTTTAGAATAAGGTTGTCAACGTAACAAAATGTGGAAAAAGTAAATGGGTCTGAATACTTTCTATTGCACTGTATATGGCCCCTTTATTTATCCTACGGTTCTGACTTGGTGTATAGGGAGAATACTGTAAGAATGGCCCATGTTCTGTATTCTGTCAGTGTACCTTTCAAAGTGCTGAACAAATAGTTATATTGACTACGTCCATCTTAGCGCACTCATTATGTCTTAATCAAAATTACGGATTGCCTCTTATCCGCTCATCATTCCCTTGTTCTATAGTTTGTTCATCTCAATTGTCAGTAGAAACCACATTTGTTTAAGCAAGTGAGTCATATCACCTATGTTTTTTTAAAAGGCAGTAATTGAGGCTTAATGAACTGTTTCGCTGCCAGACAAGGCTTCGCTGATAGCCATGTGTATCGGTGGTAAGGATTCACTCCATTGTGCTGAAAAGAAAACTCTGCTGTTGGGACAGCTTTATGTAGGCCCTAACAGTTTGTGGGCATCGTTTGTCACCATTATAGCGCAATTAATGTATTGTTTAGTGTTGTGTAGTGGCTTTGCTGGCATGCATCTAAAAATGTTTTGGGGAGTTTGCCCCACCAAGATTTACATGCTAAAATCGCCACTGAGTACCAATAGGCCTATTTTTCTTCCTTTGCATATGCAACATATATTTACTGTATGTTTGCATTTTTACTGTATGTGTGCTTACAGTATGCTGTTTTACATGTATTGAGTCATGTTGTATAAAAACTATTATACAACTATTATAAAACTTGAATTTTTGCATTTATGTTCCTTTCTTGTTTGAGTACACACAAACCACATACAGTATAACAACATCTTAGTCTTCACAATGAAATAGGTTCTGATAGTACTGTTTTGAATGTGTCACATTAGTGTGATCTCGGTTGTCACTAAATTAGGTTAATTTGATCAGTGTGTGTGTGTGTGTGTGTGTGTGTGTGTGTGTGTGTGTGTGTGTGTGTGTGTGTGTGTGTGTGTGTGTGTGTGTGTGTGTGTGTGTGTGTGTGTGTGTGTCTTGTATAGAGTTTCATTTCGAGCAGGGAGTACATGCTTTTGATTGCTGTGTTTCATTTTGCAAGATGTTGGGGGAAATTGGCTAACTGTTTTGTGTTGAGAGTTTTGAGTGTTGTTTCATCAAACGTGTGTTAACAATTGGGGAAAAATGTAATCTAAAATGGTGACATTGGTGTTGATTTCACATTTGAATTCACATTAGTTGACAACTCAACCAAATGTAAATCAAAACTAGTCGTTGAACTGACCTCTGTGCCCAGTGGGGAGCATCAGCAGCAGAGAGAGTGAGCCAATAAGGTGGCGGAGTAATTGACTGATGGGGAATAATTAGCCTATTGATCACACAGGAAGCAGCAGATCATGAATCATGTTCCGAAACGTTATGTCATTGTCCTGTACTTGTATTTTTACCACTTCATGCTGTTCTGGAGGTTGATCACAATAACAGTCTTCTTCTACGTGTCAACTCACGTTGAACTCACTTCCGTCTATGCTGTGTGTCTAACATACATATGTGCGTGAGCGTGTCCATATGTGTGTGTTCTACGTCTATAGTGTGTACAGTACAATATGCTGCTGTAGGACTATAAGAGATCACACTACATTTAGCCAGCACACAGCTAGCGTAGCATTGACGGCGGGGTCTGCAGCTCCAGGGTCATGCATTATTAATCTCTACCAATCACCATAATTAATGTTCAGGAGCATGTCCGCTCTTACACTCCTACTGAACCACCCTCTTTAAAGAGGCCACAGAGGCTCCCCTGCTGCACCGGCTGGAGATCTTGATTTGCTTGGAGGCTCAGAAAAAGGCTCTGCATTCGTGAGACACTGAGGCAAATGTCAAAAGAACAAAGAACCATCTAAAGATCACTGTAAACTGTTTGTGAGGGTCTGTCATTTGAGCCTCGTATGTCTTTGTGTGTCTTTCTACAAGCCTCAAGATATCATGTACCATTGGCTACTCACTGACTTGAGTTGTTCTAGATTACAGTGTATGTGACATAGGTGTCACTCTTCATAAACATGTCATGTTTCTCATTACTCCCTATTGTCAGTGGTGTAAAGTACTTAAGTAAAAATACTTTAAAGTACTATTTAAGTCGTTTTTTTAGGTATCTGTACTTTACTTGACTATTTATTTTCTTGACAACTTGTACTTTTACTTCACTACATTCCTAAAGAAAAGAATGTACTGTTTAATCCATTAATTTTCCCTGACACCGAAAAGCACTCGTTACATTTTGAATGCTTAGCAAGACAGGAAAAGAGTCCAATTCACGTGCTTATCAAGAGAACATCCCTGGTCATCCCTGCTGCCTCTGATCTGGCAGACTCACTAAACAAACATGCTATGTTTGTAAATTATGTCTGAGTGTTGGAATGTGCCCCTGGCTTTCCATTAAAAAAAATATTGAGAAAATGGCCCTATCTGGTTTGCTTAGTATAAGGATTTTGAAATTATTTGTACTTTTACTTTTATTTTTTGTATTTAAGTATATTTTAGCAATTACATTTACTTTTGATACATAAGTGTGTTTAAAACCAAATACTTTTAGACTTTTACTCAAGTAGTATTTTACTGGGTGTAATGCTCGTCGTCAGAAGGAGTGGACCAAAGCGCAGCGTGGTAAGTGTTCATGATTTTATTTAATATCAAAAACACTCGAACAAAGTAACAAAACGAAAAAGCAAACAGTTCTGTCAGGTGCACACACTAAACAGAAAATAACTACCCACAAATGAAAGAGGGAAAAGGGACTGCCTAAGTATGATTCCCAATCAGAGACAACGATAGACAGCTGCCTCTGATTGGGAACCACACTCGGCCAAAAACAAAGAAATAGAAATAAACTAGAATGCCCACCCTAGTCACACCCTGGCCTAAACAAAATAGAGAATAAAAACCTCTCTATGGCCAGGGCGTGACAGTACACCCCCCCCTCCCCAAAGGTGCGGACTCCGGCCGCAAAACCTGACTCTAAAGGGGAGGGTCCGGTTGGGCATCCCTTATGGCGGTGGCTCCGGTGCGGGACGTAGACCACCCTCCGCCCGCAGATCCCTCCGCTTTGGTGGCGGCCCTGGTGCATGGACCTTTACTGGAGGAACCGGACCGCAGATCATCGCCGGAGGCTCCGGACTGGGGACCGTCGCCGGAGGCCCCGGACTGGGGACCGTCGCCGCAGGCCCCGGACTGGGGACCGTCGCCGCAGGCCCCGGACTGGGGACCGTCGTTGGAGGTTCCGGACTGTGGCCCGTCGTTGGAGGTTCCGGACTGTGGCCCGTCGTTGGAGGTTCCGGACTGTGGCCCGTCGTTGGAGGTTCCGGACTGGGAAACATCGCCGGAAGCTCCGGACTGGGAACTGTCGCCGGAAGCTCCGGACTGGGAACTGTCGCCGGAAGCTCCGGACTGGGAACTGTCGCCGGAAGCTCTGGACTGTGGAGTCGCACTGGAGGCTTGGTGCGGTGGCACCGGGCTGATGACACGCACCTCAGGGCGAGTGCGGAGAGGAGGCACAGGATGTACTGGACTGTGGAGGCGTACTGGAGGTCTAGAGCGCAGAGCTGGCACCACTCGTCCTGGCTGGTTACCCTTAGCCCGTCAAGTGAGGGGAGCTGGAACAGGCTACACTGGGCTTTGCTGGCGAACCGGGGACACCGTGCGTAGAGTTGGTGCAGGATAACCTGGGACGAAGAGACGCACCGGAGACCAGGAACGCTGAGCCAGCACAATCCGTCCTGGCTGAATGCCCACTCTAGCACGGCCACTGCGGGGAGCTTGCACAGAACACACCGGGCTGTGGATGCGCACTGAAGGCATGGTGTGCAGAATCGGATTGCCTGGTGCTTGACCGGTCCCTCGCTCCCAACGGTAAGCACGAGGAGTTGACTCAGGTCTGAACCCTGACTCTGCCACTCTCCTCGTGTCTCCCCCCCAAAAAAAATATTTTTGGAGCTGCCTCTCGGGTTTCCGTGCTAGCCGTGTCCCCTCGTATCGTCGCCGTTCCTCCCTTGCTGTTTCCACCTGTTTCCATGGCAGGGTCTTGTCCCCTGCCATAACCTCCTCCCAGGTCCAGGATGTCCTGCACTCTTTTTTCTCCCGGGCTCAGGATCCCTGCTCCTCTTGAACACGCTGCTTGGTCCTTTTTTGGTGGGTAGTTCTGTAACGCTCGTCGTCAGAAGGAGTGGACCGAAGTGCAGCGTGGTAAGTCTTCATGATTTTATTTAATATCAAAAACACTCGAACAGGTAACAAAACGAAAAAGCAAACAGTTCTGTCGGGTGCAGACACTAAACAGAAAATAACTGCCCACAAATGAAAGAGGGAAAAGGGACTGCCTAAGTATGATTCCCAATCAGAGACAACGATAGACAGCTGCCTCTGATTGGGAACCACACTCGGCCAAAAAACAAAGCAATAGAAAACATAGAAATAAAGAAACTAGAATGCCCACCCTAGTCACACCCGGGCCTAACCAAAATAGAGAATAAAAACCTCTCTATGGCCAGGTCGTGACACTGGGTGACTTTCACTTTAGTCATTTTCTATTAAGCTATCTTAACTTTTACTCAAGTATGACACTTGGGTACTTTTTCCACCGCCGCCTATTGTATAATAAAGCAGTTCATCACAGATTTGAATCCTCAAAGCTTTGTGTGTTGTTATTTCAAGCACTCCAAACATTTAAGAAAAGCCTGAACAGCCATATTCAACATACTTTACGTATCTCCGTATTCACCTAACCTGCTATGTAAATTCACCTAACCTATACGTATATGTATAATACAACCTCCAAAACGTATGATAAGTTACATCATGCTTGTGGGGTAGAGTGCCCTTGCACCAAAGCATCACTACTTGTTACACTTGGGTGACTCATTCGTTTGTGGACGCCGAGGTTTGAGAGCAAGCACTCCTACTTCAAGGAGTGTGCCAGAAAACTTGTCTGAGAGGCACCAGTTCATCCAATCTTACTTATGCAGCGGCCAATTGTTTCCACATATCATTGGAGTTGTTGGTGTCATTAATTAATTTGAGGAGCAATTATATAACAACGCCATTCAGGGAGCTGTACAGTCAAAAGGGTTCACAAAGCAAAGCACTGCAGAGGTGTTTAAAATTGTATACAAAGTAAAAACATACACTAAAGGCCTTGTAATGGGAGAAAATGATGACGGATACACATTTGGAAAGATCTCACGGATTCTGGTCACAGAATCACAGGTCCATTTAATTGTTGGGGTGTATCAGTATGTGTCACTGGTCGATCTCAGCGTTCCTTTTATACCAGATTCTCTGATTTAATTATATGTGTGTTAATGCAGATAGTCTTTGATTATTACCCACTACCAGTTTATAAAGTGTCAGGTTTCTCTGTTGTTTCCCTGAATCACGCAGTGAGTTCTCCTTTAACCAGTGTAGGCATGGAGGGTCTTCAAGATGCAATTAAACACCAATTGCCCGAGTTGGAGACCGAGACGGTGAGATCTTTGTCGGAGCATCTGAGGGCAAATGTTGGAGTGGAGAATATTAAAGACCTTGAATATGTTCAGCCAGAGGACATAAAATACCATTTGACGCCAATACAGTGCCGGGAATTGCTTCAGTCCTTCAAGCAAAGAGGTGAGATCTGGATTGATGATCTGGATTGATAAATGTAACATATTTATGTCATTGTTATGAAAAAAGGTGTTATCTAGAACCTAAAATGGTTATTTGGCTGGTCCCATAGGAGAACCCTTTGAAGAGCCCTTATTGATTCCAGGTACATGTATAACCCTTTTGGTTAGAGGTAGAACTCTTCTGGGTTCCATGTAGAACCCTTTCCACAGAGGGTTCTACATGGACCCCAGAATGTTCTACCTGGAACCAAAAAGGGTTCTCCTATGGGGACAGCCAAAGAACCCTTTCGTAACCCTTTTTTGTAAGAGTGTACACACACACACAAGGTTAAAAAGGTTATGTAAATAGTTTATTTGTTTGCCCTCAAAATAAATGGTCTATTCTATGAGGGACCGAGGCATATGCAATAAAAGGGACAGAAATGACAAAAATACATTTGTATATTTTTGTACTTTTATGTATCTGTAAATTGTTTGTTTGTCCTCTTGTGCTGGTATGGAGTGCAGTGCACAGCCAAACAGGTTTTTAAAAAACAACATATTTTAAGAAAATGAAAAATGGTTAGGATCTGTAACAATGGATAGGACACTTGTCCTCCTCCAAGCATCAGTGACCTCCAGGAACAGTGGCCTTTCCTTTTCACCAAGTTATGGCTCTGCGACCACTTCAATACCCTCACTGGCATCGTGATTGACAGTCGCCTGACTCAAGCTCTCCTGAACAAAGGTAAGAGAATTTTCAACTTTAAAAAAAAACAAAAAGACCAAGTTGCGGAGAGAGATCCAGTGCCTGCTGAATGAAATCGACGGTTACATCAAAGGCAATGACGATCTAACAGCCACTGCAGCCATTCTTTTGTTGATGACCCACTTCAAAGAGAAGGACGAATCTCTGTTCCTCTTGGCAGATGTAAGGAATAGTGTTTTTATGCTTAGAAAGTTTATATGATTAATGGTGTTTATACTGTACTATTACACATGATTTTAATATTTTTTATTTGTATGTTTTGTGATTTTAGGTCACTGCAACTCGGGTTGATGTTGAGGCGTAAATTCCTTTGCCAGACACAACAAGGCTGATAATGCTTAGTAATGCATTTATTTGATTTAAGGCGGAACAGAAATATATAGTATTGTGGTACCCATCTAGAAATATCTAGTAAGAATGCACTAACACCCTTACTTTTGTGTATTTCAGGAAATACTCTATTATATTCCTCAAAATGAATGGTGTCAATCGAGGGGAGAGTGGTCCGTGTTTTGGGCAGTGAGTCCAACTTTGCTGCTGCACTCTGTGTTCTTCAGCACGTTCTATATTTTTAACATAGCATACCAGGGGTCGGCCTCTGCAACCTTGGAGCTGATATAGAGGTAAGCATTGAACATTCACTGATCCGACACTTACATTTAGCATTTGTTAGTTACATTGCAATGATATTTCTTATTGTTATTTTTTCAATGCCTAAACTGATTTAATATATTCTATGTTGGGTTGTGCAGGTTCCTGGTTTAAATAAACCCTGAAGGAACCAAACGCACAGCAAAAGCAGGAGTGAGCCGCAAGACCGGAAAGGTCGTTCAGAGGAAGCCATTGCCAATTAACCCACATGTTACACATTTTTTGGTAGACCTGAAGGAGTTCGAGTGGAAAAACTCCAACATGTAAGTACAAAAACACACACCTAATGAACACAAACTTTATTTGTCAGTTGTCATCTGCCTTTTTACACAGCGAGTAATCTCTCTCTTTCTATTCTTTCTATGTCCATGTTTGTCCTAGTTGACGTATCAGAGCTAAGGAGGATCAGAGTTTCAAAGATTGGGGTGATAATCTGCAAGCCATTGAGATTTATTCTAGACTTGATTGCACCTCTCATTCTCTCAGAAACCCTGCCATACGGGTTGGTTGAGCAAATGATCTGCTTGCGCCATCCCGGAGCCTGTGTTGGCTTGCGGTAGCCTGCTTCTCTGGCTCCAGTCTAGCCCTGCTCACTCCTCTCTATCCATCCTTCTCTCTCAGCCCCTTTGTCTCTCGATCTCTCTCTCATTTCTCTCTCAAAGACAGGCAGGCAGTTCTTCTTATAGTTTTTTGTAAACATTTCTTCCTGTTCAACTGTTGTTTTCCTATCCTACATTGTTTTTCTTACAATATTGCATTTCAGGGAGCTGTCTTCTAAAGACAACCTGCAATCCTGCTTACTACTGTAAAATTATTGTATATTACTGTAGGTATTTCCCTGTAAATTTGCAGCAGGGATGCTGTAATATGTTTTACAGTAAGGAAAATCATACTGTAAACTATATTACAGCATCACTCTTGTAAAACAAAATTACAGTATTAAACTGGCAACTGTGGTGCCAGTATAATGCTGTAAAGTTACAGGGAAACGTTTTACAGTGTGGTTCAAATGATACCATCACTCTTGTAAAACAACATTACAGTATTAAACTGGCAACTGTGGTGCCAGTATAATGCTGTAAAGTTACAGGGAAACGTTTTACAGTGTGGTTCAAATGTTACCAGGCCATTAAAATAGTTGACAACAAAAGATAACAAGCTCAACACCTGTAGGCTACATACAGCCAATGGAGAGAAAATCCCTAGACATGTTTTATGACAGCACAACAACTGAAGTCATTTCAAATGCTTGCCTCAGACTGCAGACTAAAGCCTGTAATAGCCCAGAAGAGCTGTTACACAGGAATAATTCATCCATTCTGCTGTACCACTTTCAAACATGGCTTTGGTCTGAAATGGGTAGAGTGGCTGGGATATGTTTTTTTTGTCTGTGTAAAGCCAATGAAGCTGATAATGTACATTAATAATGTACAATACCATTTTCAATTCTATTCATTTGAGGGGAATGCTCAATCACCAACGATTTACACACTCTGCTGGTTTGTCTTATTTCTCTCTGGTGTATCTGAATGGATTCTGTGTCTGTCTACCTGTTTCACGTTGTGTGTGAACCCAGCAATGTCAGTCTCGTGAGCTCTATTTTATTGTACCTGTAGGCTATAGACAGTTCATTATTGTGGAAAAGGCCTCTCTAGGTAGTCTGTCAGGAAAGCAATCTCATTTTCCTTTCTGTCTTCAGACCACTCACTCTACTGCAATATGGTTATTTCTCTGGATTATAAAACATCCGTCATAAACAGGCCGCTGCTGCTGGGTGCTGTTGCCCATTCTGACGGAACAGACAGGTCTAAAACCTAACCCTGTCAGAAAGAGAAACAAACACAGCACAATGTTACATACTGTACCAGCCGGGCTTACAGAAAAGGGGAAAACCTAACACTGTCACAAACAGAAATAATACCAGTGAAGAGAGAACTCGGAGGGTGAAAGACAAACATGGAAAGTGTGGTCGTCGAGAATATTTTGAGAATGCTTTAAAAGGGGCAGTAAAGTTCATTTATAGTTTTTGATGATATTTCCACACTATGAGATCGAAATAAAACTCTAAAATTCAGATTTTCTTTTGTGTGTAAAAGTTGTTTGAAAAGAAAAAGACGCCTGGAATTGTTGCCTGTTCTGGTGGGATGTAACTTTCTCCCACCGCATAACGTCACCTGGCGATCTGATTATAATAGACCAATTAACGTTTATAGTTTATTTACATATTCCCTCCTAGTGTTGGTACTGGTCCCACCCAAAAGCAAGTGTAATTTTGCAGTATGTCTGCCTTTGCACTGTATTCCAGCTGAACAATCACTTTGTCTGATTTGGCTGCAATTTGTTTTTCATAATCAACTGTCAGAGAAGTTCAGTCGAACCTCCTGCACAGGACACTTTGCATCAGACTACATTGCAAATCAGGCTATGTCCAGTACACATGTGGATTTCCCAGCAGCTCCATCAAGCATCGCATGGATTTTGAAATCGCCAGCAGCAACCATTCATGAAGTAAGTTAGTGTCTAGATAGTTTTTTTTTTATTATAAGTAAAGGACATGCTATTCATGTGTTAGATGCTTCGTCACAATATTGCTCTGAACATTCTATTAAAGAATGTTGCCCGAATGAACATTCTACTGGCTACTCAATGGCATTCTCTGAGCCGCCATGTGCTGATGAAGATTTTGTCTAAAGTGCATTATATCGACTTGGGAAAACAATTACATTTCTAAAGGAGGCAAATCATCAATAGGAAAACTTTTTGTCATCACTGTGATGTCGCCAGATTGATTTTAGATGGAGTATAACTTTAGCTAGCTAGCTAAGATTGAGGGACAGGACCTGATTTTAGCTAGCTAACGTTAGCATTGCTAGCTAGCTATTTTTGACTAACTTTTCCAGCTATCGCAATTTCCATCTCTCTAAAATAACTTTGACAGCAAAGTTGTTTTCTACTAATTACTTGCCTACTTTAGCAATGTCATTGTATTTGCAGGCCTCTATAGTGTCTCCTCAGATAATGTTAACTAGATTGCTAGCTACCAAAGTCTTTGAGCACCCATTAGTCACCCAAAACGGAACATGGTAGCCTACTTTATTTAGTTTGTGTCTTGTATTTTTTATGTTTGTGTTTTCTTTGACGACTGTACAAAATTGAATAAAATGCTCATATTGACAATTTAAAGAGTATTTGTAATTAGGTATTAGAGCTGAAACTAACTGGCTTGTGATTAGATTTGTAGCTACTAGCCTGCCACCCAGAAGAGAGAGAGAAGCTATTATTAGTATTGGCTAGCTAGATATCTCATTAAGTGTATGTTTATCTGCGATATGATTCCTAAGAAAGAGTAAGCCTTTTGGCTGTTGAATGCAATAATACATGTATAAGACTTATGATAGATCATATGACTTATAAACGCTCAGGCTGGAGATCTAGCTGATTTGACTTTGCTACATGAATTAGGATTTTGCAATATAACTTTGTCACCTTGCCCACAGGTTGATACCTTGTAGCTAGACAATTTCCTTCCATTCATGATCCACTTTCTTATGTGCTAAAGGGCCAGGAAGGTCTGAGGAAGGTCTGCGGGATGAGGAGGACCATGAGGTTATGGACTTCTTGGAGAAAGATGCTTTTGATGAGGAGCTACTTGGTGAAGACTAGGACGAAGAGTATAAGACACACCCACACACAGACAGGACAGATAGGTGAACATCGACTTGCAGAGAAGCAGCTGAACTGGTTCCCCCCCTAACCCAGTTGATGCTGCTGGTGGTTGCTGTACATACTAAGCTGGTGGTGCAAGTCAAAATCAAATAACATTTTATTGGTCACATACACATGGTTAGCAGATGTTAATGCGAGTGAAACAAAATGCTTGTGCTTCTAGTTCCGACAGTGCAGTAATATCTAACAAGTAATCTAACAAATTCACAACGACTACCTTATACACACAAATGTAAAGGAATTAATAAGAATATGTACATATAAACATATGGATGAGCGATGGCCGTGCGGCATAGGCAAGATGCAGTAGATGGTATAGAATACAGTATATACATATGATAATGTAGGAGTAATGTAGGATATGTAGACATTATTAAAGTGACTAGTGATACCTTTATTAAATCCATTTATTAAATGTATTAAAGTAGCCAGAGATTTGAGTCTGTATGTTGGCAGTTCATAGAAATGTGATAGCCTGGTCCCAGAACTGTTTATGCTGTCTTGCTAACTACTAATGCATGATAGTTGTCATGCCATGTTACCATAGCAGATGTCTTGACTATACATAGTAGTTGGCTATATAACAAAAACAGACCAAAGACCAAGCTAACATTTGGCAGATTTTCAGAACAGAAAGAGTGAAACTTAAATGTATTTGAGGACTACTCTAGAAATTGTTGGCTTTGAAAGATAGAAAGGAGAATATGACGTGGTTTGTTTGTGTGGTAACTTGCACTTGTTTTCAGGTTTGAATGAGACAATGTATTCCCCTATCCTTGTTAGTTTTTGTTTTAGTAATATTATATTACTTGTGTATGTCTTTCCATATCATATGTAAGACTCAATGCTTTCTGTAATTTGTTTTGGTGCAATCAATCAATCAAATGTATTCATAAAGCCCTTTTTACATCAGCCGATGTCAAAAAGTGCTGTACAGAAACCCAGCCTAAATCCCCAAACAGCAAGCAACGTTGTCCTCTGGCATCTGGCTAGCTAGCTAAAATCGTTCCTTTCCTAAATTAGCCATGGACGGAGATAGGAATTTGGACTTGTGGTTTTACTTAAAATTTCTTATGGCTGCAATCCCGTTAACGGGATCGATATGACAACAGCCAGTGAAAGTGCAGGGCGCCAAGTTCAAACAATAGAAATCTCATAATTAAAATTCCTCAAACATACATTTATCTTATACCATTTTAAAGGTAATCTTGTTCTTAATCCCACCAAAGTGTCCGATTTCAAATAGGCTTTACAGCGAAAGCACCACAAACGATTATGTTAGGTCACCGCAAAATCACAGAAAAACAGAGCCATTTTTCTAGCCAAAGACAGGAGTCACAAAAAGCAGAAAGAGAGATAAAATGAATCACTAACCTTTGATGATCTTCATCAGATGACACTCATAGGACTTCATGTTACACAATACATATATGTTTTGTTCGATAAAGTTCATATTTATATCCAAAAACCTCAGTTTACATTGGCGCCATGTTCAGAAATGCTTCCAAAATATCCAGAGATATTGCAGAGAGCAACGTAAATAACATAAATACTCATCATAATGATGAAAGATGCATGTTTTACATAGAATTAAAGATACACTTGTTCTTAACCTCTAATTCCTCCCAATCCCGGATCCGGGAGCACCCCCATCAGTAAAAAAGCTGACTAGCATAGCCTAGCATAGCGTCACAAGTAAATACTAGCATCTAAATATCATTAAATCACAAGTCCAAGACACCAGATGAAAGATACACATCTTGTGAATCCAGCCATCATTTCTGATTTTTAAAATGTTTTACAGGGAAGACACAATATGTAAATCTATTAGCTAACCACGTTAGCAAAAGACACCACTTTTTTTACTCCACCATTTTTTTCCTGCATAGGTAGCTATCACAAATTCGACCAAATAAAGATATAAATAGCCAATAACCAAGAAACAACTTCATCAGATGACAGTCTGATAACATATTTATTGTATAGCATATGTTTTGTTAGAAAAATGTGCATATTTCAGGTATAAATCATAGTTTACCATTGCAGCCACCATCACAACTCTCACCAAAGCGACTAGAATAACTACAGAGAGCAACGTGAATTACCTAAATACTCATCATAAAACATTTCTGAAAAATACACAGCGTACAGCAAATGAAAGACAAACATCTTGTGAATCCAGCCAATATTTCAGATTTTTTAAGTGTTTTACAGCGAAAACACAATATAGCATTATATTAGCTTACCACAATAGCCAGAAACACAAGCCATTTACCAGCAGCAAAGGTTAGCGATCGTAAGAAACAAGCAAAAGATATATAATTTTTGACTAACCTTCATAAACTTCTTCAGATGACAGTCCTGTAACATCATATTACACAATGCATATAGGGTTTGTTCGAAAATGTGCATATGTAGCGGCACAAATCGTGGTTATACAATGTGATTAGTGGCCAAACTTCAAGCAATCTGTCCGGCGCCATCTTGGAGAGGCACCTAATCTAATCGATAACTAATCATAAACTTGACTAAAAAATACAGGTTGGACAGCATATGAAAGATACATTAGTTCTTAATGCAACCGCTGTGCTAGATTTTTAAAATTAACGTTACTACGCATACAGCGTGCGCTAAAGCGAGACCGCACCGAAATTCATGGCGGAATTATTGTTTAACATTTGTCAACATAAATACGAATTAACAGCATAAAGACTTCTTACTATTTGCTGAGCTTCCATCGGAATCTTGGGCAAGGTGTCCTTTCTCCAGAACAATCGTCTTTTGGTTGAAAGATGTCCTCTTCTCCTGTAGAAATAGCAGCTAACGCTAGCCATGTGCCGGAGAGGTGTCCAACTCGCGATAGCGCGTGACAAAGAAATTCCAGAAAATCGCAATAAACTGATATAAACTGCTATAAGTCGGTTTAAATTAACTACCTTATGAAGTTTTTAAGACAAAAATCAAATTAAATCAGAGCCGGAGATATAGAACTGCTAAAACGAAAGCTTTTCAAGACGCCATGGTGATGTCCCTCCTGCGTCAGGCCCCCCGTTGAAAAGATCGGACCTTCCGTTCCAAGAGCTTTTATAGTGCCCCAGATGGTGCAATCCACTCCATTCAAATTCTCACCGCTTACTGACATCTAGAGGAAGGCATATGCAGTGCATGTAGCCCCATAGCTTACATGGGAATTTATAAACTGACCCTAGAACAGAGACCTCGATTTCAGAAATCTCACTTCCTGACAGGAAGTGTGCTGCAGAATGAGTTCTGTTTCACTCAGAGAAATAATTCAAACGGTTTTAGAAACTAGAGAGTGTTTTCTATCCAATAGTAATAATAATATGCATATTGTACGAGCAAGAATTGAGTACGAGGCAGTTTAATTTGGGAACAAATTTTTACAAAGTCGAAATGGCGCCCCCCTATTGACAAGAAGTTTTAATGCAACCGCTGTGTCAGATTTCAAAAAGCTTTACGGCAAAAGCACAATATTCAACAATCTGAGAACAGCGTTCAGCCACAAAAGGAAGCCATACAGTTACCCGCCAAATTGTGCAGTCAAAACTCATAAATAGTATTATAAATCTTCACTTTGCTGATCTTCGTCGGAATGCACTCCCAGGACTCCCACAAGAAATGTTTGTTTTGTTCGGTAATGTCCATCATTTATGTCCAAATAGCTATTTTTGTTAGCGTGTTTGGTAAACAAATCCAAAGTCAGGAAGCGCATTCACTAAAAGCAGACGAAATGTCAAAAAGTTCCGTAACAGTCAGTAGAAACATGTCAAACGATGTTTACAATCAATCTTTAGAATGTTTTTAACATAAATCTTCAATAACGTTCCAAACGGAGAATTCCATTGACTTCAGATGTGCGATGGAACAGAGCTCCCTCTCATGTGAACGCGCATGGTCAGAGCATGGTCAGGACATGGTAGACCTGACTCATTCCTGTCTCCTTCGGCCCCACTTCACAGTAGAGGCATCAGACAAGGTTCTACAGACTGTTGACATCTAGTTGAAGCCGTAGGAAGTGCAAACCGATTCATATCCCACTGTGTATTCAATAGGGGCTGGGTTGAAAATCAACCAACCTCAGATTTCCCACTTCCTGTTTGGATTTCTTCTCAGGTTTTTGCCTGCCATATGAGTTCTGTTATACTCACAGACATCATTCAAACAGTTTTAGAAACTTCAGAGTGTTTTCTATCCAATACTATATTATGCATATATTAGCAACTGGGACTGAGGAGCAGGCAGTTTACTATGGGCACCTCTGGGCACCTTTCATCCAAGCTACTCAATACTGCCCCTGCAGCCATAAGAAGTTAATTCTCCGTACTGGCCAATTAATAGAAAGGAGATTTTGATCCAACCATAAATTCATACATTGTGCCGCCTGCCTGAGAGGATATAATTTCAATACAGTATGTAGCTAGATGTAGTAGGCCAACATTAACCAGCTGGCCTGGCACATCGTTGCCGATGAAAGGAAGTTCGGCTAGCGAGCAAGCATTTTAGCCAGGTAGCCTAGGACAAGGAAAATTAAAAGTGTGTACTGTAAGACAATAGCCATAGACCGTTTTGGCAACATGAATTAGAAGAGGATGCCATTGGCGTTTCTCTACCAGTAGGGTGAGTCAACATGTTTTTTCACACACAAACAAATCAATACCATGGACAGCCCTATCATATTTAGCTTATGCTGATTGATTTTGTTATCTTTTAGTTGTCACTGTATTAAACTAAGCATAGGTGATTTGATGATATTATTATTATTTTAAAAAAATTTACCCCTTTTTTCTCCCCAATTTCGTGGTATCCAATTGGTAGTAGTTACAGTCTTGTCTCATCGCTGCAACTCCCATACGGACTCGGGAGAGGTGAAGGTCGAAAGCCATGCGTCCTCCGAAACACAACCCAACCAAGCTGCACTGCTTCTTGACACAACACACATCCAACCCAGAAGCCAGCCACACCAATGTGTTGGAGGAAACACCATACACCTGGCGACCTGGTCAGCGTGCACTGCGCCCGGCCCGCCACAGGAGTCGCTAGTGCGCGACGAGGATATCTCTGCCGGCCAAACCCTCCTTAACCCGGACGACGCTGGGCCAATTGTGCGCCACCCCGTGGGCCTCCCGGTCGCGGCCGGCTGCGACAGAGCCTGGGCTTGAACCCAGAGTCTCAGGTGGCACTGCACTTTCTTGACCATGCTGTAAATCAAAATTAAATTAAATAGTATTGGTCGCATACACATATTTAGCAGATGTTATTGCGGGCGTAGCAAAATTATTGTGTTCTTAGCTCCAACAGTGCAGTAATATCTAACAATACACAACAATGCACACAAATCTAAAAAGTAAAAGAATGGAATCAAGAAATTTAGAAATATTAGGATGAGCAATGAGTAGAAGTCCAGAGTCTAGAGTAAAATATATACTGAACAAAAATATAAAAGCAACACGCAACAATTTCAACGATTGTTACAATTCAAATAAGGAAATCCATCAATTGAAATAAATTCATTAGGCCCTAATCTATGGATTCACATGACTGGGCAGGGACACAACCATGGGTGGGCCTGGGAGGGTACATGACGACAGACGATCCCGCAGGTGAAGAAGCTGGATGTGGAGGTCCTGGGCTGGTGTGGTTACACGTGGTCTGCAGTTGTGAGGCTGGGAGCCAGGTCCACCCATAGTGGAGCCACATCCACAGTCGATCAGAAAATGTTGTGAGGCTGGTTGGATGTACTGCAAAATTCTCAAAAAAATGGCATAGGTGGCTTATGGTAGAGAAATGAACATTCAATTATCTGGCAACAGCTCTGGAGGAGATTCCTGCAGACAGCATGCCAATTGCACACTCCCTCAAAAGTTGAGACATCTGTGGCATTGTGTTGTGTGACAAAACTGCACATTTTATTGTGGCCTTTTGTTGTACCCAGCACAATGTGCACCTTTGTAATGATCATTCTGTTAAATCAGCTTCTTGATATGCCATACCTGTGGATTTTTTGGAAAAAGACAAATGCTCCCTAACAGGGATGTCAGAAAATTTCTTCACACAATGTAAGATAAATAAGCTTCGGTGATCTTTTATTTCAGCTCATGAAACATGGGACGTATTGTCACTCCCTGATCTGTTTCACCTGTCTTTGTGCTTGTCTCCACCCCCTTCCAGGTGTCGCCCATCTTCCCCATTATCACCTGTGTTTTTATACCTGTGTTCTCTGTTTGTCTGTTGCCAGTTTGTTTTGTTTTGTTCGTAGAACCTACCAGCGGTTTGTTTCCCTGCTCTCGACTGTTCCTTACTCCTGTTTTCTAGTTTCCCAGTTCTGACCGTTCTGCCTGCCCTGACCCTGAGCCTGCCTGTCGTCATGTACCTTTGCCCAACTACTTTGGATTACTGACCTCTGCCTGACCTGACCCTGAGCCCGCCTGCTGTTCCAGTGCCTTACACCCTCTCTGGATAATTGACCCCTGCCTGCCTTGACCTGTTTAAAGAATACACTTTCGTTCCTTCAACACTGTCTGCACCTGGGTCATACCTTAAAACATGATACATATATATATATACAGTATATACAGTTCCAGTCAAAAGTTAGACAAACCTACTCATTCAAGGGTTTTTCTTTCTTTTTACTATTTTCTACATTGTATAATAATAGTGAAGACATCAAAACTATGAAATAACACATATGGAATCATGTAGTAAAGTAGCCACCCTTTGCCTTGATGACAGCTTTGCACACTCTTGGCATTTTCTCAACCAGCTTCATGAGATAGTCACCTGGAATGCATTTCAATTAACAGGTGTGCCTTGTTTAGAGTTAGTTTGTGCAATTTCTTTCCTTCATAATGTGTTTGAGCCAAACAGTTGTGTTGTGACAAGGTAGGGGTGGTATACAGAAGATAGCCCTATTTGGTAAAAGACCAAGTCCATATTATGGCAAGAACAGCTCAAATAAGCAAAGACAAATGACAGTCCATCATTACTTTATGACATGAAGGTCAGTCAATACAGAACATTTCAAGAACTTTGAAAGTGTCTTCAAATGCAGTCGCAAAACCATCAAACGCTATGAGGAAACTGTCTCTCATAAGGACCGCCAAAGTAAAGGAAGACCCAGAGTTACCTCTACTGCAGAGGATAAATTCATTAGAGTTAACTGCACCTCAGATTGCAGCCCAAATAAATGCTTCAGAGTTCAAGTAACAGACACATCTCAACATCAACTGTTAACAGGAGACTGCGTGAATCAGGCCTTCGTGGTCAAACTACTGCAAACAAAACACTAATAAAGGCCACCAATAAAATAAGAGACTTGCTTAGGCCAAGAAACACGAGCAATTGACATTAGACCGGTGGAAATCTATCATTTGGTCTAGAGTCCAAATGTGAGATTTTTGGTTTCAACCGCATCGTCTTTGTGAGACGCAGAGTAGGTGAACAGATGATCTCCACATGTGTGGTTCCCACCGTCAAGCATGGAATAGGTGTGATGGTGTGCGGGTGCTTTGCTGGTGACAATGATTGTGATTTATCTGGAGCGTCAGCATTTGTGGGTTCGATTACAGGCTCAAAATGGCTAGAAACAAAGAACTTTCTTCTGAAACTCTTCAGTCTATTCTTGTTCTGAGAAATGAAGGCTATTCCATGCAAGAAATTGCCAAGAAACTGAAGATCTCGTACAACACTGTGTACTACTCCCTTCACAGAACAGCGCAAACTGGCTCTAACCAGAATAGAAAGAGGAGTGGGAGGCCCCGGTGCACAACTGAGCAAGAGGACAAGTACATTAGAGTGTCTAGTTTGAGAAACAGACGCCTTAAAAGTCCTCAACTGGCAGCTTCATTAAATAGTACCCGCAAAACACCAGTCTCAACGTCAATAGTGAAGAGGTGACTAAGGGCTGCTGGCCTTCTAGGCAGAGTTCCACTGTCCAGTTTCTGTCATCTTTTGCCCATCTTAATCTCAGTCTGAGATATGGCTTTTTCTTTGCAACTCTGCCTAGAAGGCCAGCATCCCGGAGTTGCCTCTTCATTGTTGACGTTAGTCATTTAGTTAGTTGACGTTAGTCAGTCAGCACAATAGTCATTTACAACATTAACAATGTCTACACTGTATTTCTGATCAATGTGATGTTATTTAAATTGACAAAATTTGCTTTTCTTTCAAAAACAAGGACATTTTTAAGTAACCCCAAGCTTTTGAACGGTAGTGTATATGATGGGACGTATAGACAATATGAACAGTATATAGATAAACTATTCTTCAGACACACTACATATTCTATGTACAGCAATAGTTAAATAGGATAGGCCTTGACAAGAATACAGTATATACATAGGAAGTGGATAAAGCAGTATTTAAACATGATTTAAACATTATTAAAGTGACCAGTGTTCCATGACTGTACAGTACATAGGGCAGCAGCATCTAAGGTGAATCGTAGAATAAACAGGTAGCAGCCGGCTAGTGACAGTGACTAAAGTTCAGGGCAGGGTGCTGGGCAGAGGCCGGCTAATGGTGACTATTAACTATCTGATGGCCTTGAGATGGAAGCCATTTTTCAGTCTGTTGGTGCCAGCATTCATGCATCTGTACTGACCTCGCCTTCTGGATGGTAGCGGGGTGAACAGGTCGTGGCTCGGGTGGCTGAGGTTCTTGATGATCTGCTTGGCCTCCGAACGCAAGGCACTACAGAGGGTAGTGCGTACGGCCCAGTACATCACTGGGGCCAAGCTTCCTGCCATCCAGGACCTCTATACCAGGCGGTGTTAGAGGAAGGCCCTAAAAATGGTCAAAGACTCCAGCCTCCCAAGTAATAAACTGTTCTCTCTGCTACCGCATAGCAAGCAGTACCGGAGTGCCAAGTCTAAGTTCAAGAAGCTTCTAAATAGCTTCTACCCCCAAGCCATAAGACTCCTGAACTTCTAATCAAATGGCTTCCCAGACTATTTGCATTGCCCCGCCCTCCCTCCCTCTTTAACACAGCTGTTTCTCTCTGTTTTTATCTATGCATAGTCACTTTAATAACTCTACCTACATGTAAATATTACCTTAACTAACCGGTGCCCCCACACATTGACTCTGTACCGGTACCACCTGTATATTCCCTTGCTATTGTTATTTTACTACTGCTCTTTAATTATTTGTTACTTTTATTTCTTATTCGTATTGTTTTACGTATTTTTTAAATAAAAAATGCAAACTGCATTGTTGGTAAGTAAGCATTTCACTGTAAGGTCTACACCTGTTGTATTTGGCGCATTTGATTTGACACCGGGGGCTGAAGCTGTCCTGGAGGGCAGGCAGTGTGCCCCCGGTGATGCGTTGGGCAGACCGTACAACCCTCTGGAGAGCCCTGTGGTTGTGGATGGTGCAGTTGCCATACTAGGAGGTGATACAGCTCAACAGGAGTCTCTCAATGGTGCATCTGTAAAAGTTTGTGAGGGTCTTAGGGGCCAAGCTGAATCTCTTTATCCTCCTGAGGTTGAAGATGCGCTGTTGCGCCTTCTTCACCACACTGTCTGTATGGGTGGACCATTTCAGATGGTCAGTGATGTGTACGTCAAGGAACTTTAAGCTTTTCACCTTCTGCACTGCGGCCCCGTCGATTTGGATGGTGTCATGCTTCCTCTGCTGTCTCCTGAAGTCCACAATCAGCTCCTTCGTTTTGTTGACATTGAGGGAGAGCTTATTTTCCTGGCACCACTCCGCCAGGGTCCTCACCTCCTCCCTGTAGGCTGTCTCATCATTGTTGGTAATCAGGCCTACCATGGTTGTGTCGTCTAGCCTCTCAAAGCACTTCATGATGACATAAGTGAGTGTTTTGGTGAATTAGTCATTTAGTTCAGTTACCTTTGCTTTCTTGGGTACAGGAACAATGGTGGACATCTTGAAGCAAGTGGGGACAAAAGACTTGGATAAGGAGAGATTGAATATGTCCTTAAACACTCCAGCCAGCTGGTCTTCACATGCTCTGAGGACGCGGCGAGGGATGTCGACTGGGCCGGCAGCCTTGTGAGGGTTAACACGCTTCAATGTCTTACTCACATAGGCCACAGAGAACAAGAGCTCACAGTCCATGAGAGCGGGCAAAGAATGTGTTTAGCTTGTCCGGAAGCAAGACATGGCTGGTTTTCCCGTGATTGTCTGGAGTGCCTGCCACATACATCTAGTGTCCAAGCCATTGAATTGTGACTCCAGTTTGTCTCTGTACTGACGGTTTATTTGTTTGATTGTCTTACAAAGGGTATAACTGGACTGTTTGTACTTAACCATATTCCCAGTCACCTTGCAGTGGTTAAATGTGGTGGTTCCCACTTTCAGTTTTGCGTGAATGCTGCCATCTATCTAAATTTTTTGGTTTGGATAGGTTTTAATCATCGCAGGAGGAACAACATCCCCTAAACAGTCGTGGCCAAAAGTTTTGAGAATGACACAAATATTAATTTCAACAAAGTTTGCTGCTTCAGTGTCTTTAGATATTTTTGTCAGATGTTAATATGGAATACTGAATTATAATTATAAGTATCAAAAGCTTTTATTGACAATTACATGAGGTTGATGCAAAGAGTCAATATTTGCAGTGTTGACCATTCTTTTTCAAGACCTCTGCAATCAAATCAAATCAAATTTTATTTGTCACATACACATGGTTAGCAGATGTTAATGCGAGTGTAGCGAAATGCTTGTGCTTCTAGTTCCGACAATGCAGTAATAACCAACAAGTAATCTAACCTAACAATTCCACAACTACTACCTTATACACACAAGTGTAAAGGGATAAAGAATATGTACATAAAGATATATGAATGAGTGATGGTACAGAACGGCATAGGCAAGATGCAGTAGATGGTAGAGTACAGTATATACATATGAGATGAGTAATGTAGGGTATATAAACATAAAGTGGCATAGTTTAAAGTGGCTAGTGATACATGTATTACATAAAGATGGCAAGATGCAGTAGATGATATAGAGTACAGTATATACATATACATATGAGATGAGTAATGTAGGGTATGTAAACATTATATTAAGTGGCATTTTTTAAAGTGGCTAGTGATACATTTTTACATAATTTCCATCAATTCCCATTATTAAAGTGGCTGGAGTTGAGTCAGTATGTTGGCACTAAATGTTAGTGGTGGCTGTTTAACAGTCTGATGGCCTTGAGATAGAAGCTGTTTTTCAGTCTCTCGGTCCCTGCTTTGATGCACCTGTACTGACCTCACCTTCTGGATGATAGCGGGGTGAACAGGCAGTGGCTCGGGTGGTTGTTGTCCTTGATGATCTTTATGGCCTTCCTGTGACATCGGGTGGTGTAGGTGTCCTGGAGAGCAGGTAGTTTGCCCCCGGTGATGCGTTGTGCAGACCTCACTACCCTCTGGAGAGCCTTACGGTTGTGGGCGGAGCAGTTGCCGTACCAGGCGGTGATACAGCCCGACAGGATGCTCTCGATTGTGCATCTGTAGAAGTTTGTGAGTGCTTTTGGTGACAAGCCGAATTTCTTCAGCCTCCTGAGGTTGAAGAGGCGCTGCTGCGCCTTCTTCACAACGCTGTCTGTGTGGGTGGACCAATTCAGTTTGTCCGTGATGTGTACACCGAGGAACTTAAAACTTACTACCCTCTCCACTACTGTCCCGTCGATGTGGATAGGGGGGTGCTCCCTCTGCTGTTTCCTGAAGTCCACAATCATCTCCTTTGTTTTGTTGACGTTGAGTGTGAGGTTATTTTCCTGACACCACACTCCGAGGGCCCTCACCTCCTCCCTGTAGGCCTAACACTGTAGTGTCGTCCGCAAACTTGATGATTGAGTTGGAGGCGTGCATGGCCACGCAGTCGTGGGTGAACAGGGAGTACAGTAGAGGGCTCAGAACGCACCCTTGTGGGGCCCCAGTGTTGAGGATCAGCGGGGTGGAGATGTTGTTACCTACCCTCACCACCTGGGGGCGGCCCGTCAGGAAGTCCAGGACCCAGTTGCACAGGGCGGGGTCGAGACCCAGGGTCTCGAGCTTGATGACGAGTTTGGAGGGTACTATGGTGTTAAATGCTGAGCTGTAGTCGATGAACAGCATTCTCACATAAGTATTCCTCTTGTCCAGATGGGTTAGGGCAGTGTGCAGTGTGGTTGCGATTGCGTCGTCTGTGGACCTATTGGGTCGGTAAGCAAATTGGAGTGGGTCTAGGGTGTCAGGTAGGGTGGAGGTGATATGGTCCTTGACTAGTCTCTCAAAGCACTTCATGATGATGGAAGTGAGTGCTACGGGGCGGTAGTCGTTTAGCTCAGTTACCTTAGCTTTCTTGGGAACAGGAACAATGGTGGCCCTCTTGAAGCATGTGGGAACAGCAGACTGGGATAAGGATTGATTGAATATGTCCTTAAACACACCAGCCAGCTGGTCTGCGCATGCTCTGAGGACGCGGCTGGGAATGCCGTCTGGGCCTGCAGCCTTGCGAGGGTTAACACGTTTAAATGTTTTACTCACCTCGGCTGCAGTGAAGGAGAGCCCGCAGGTTTTGGTAGCGGGCTGTGTCAGTGGCACTGTATTGTCCTCAAAGCGAGCAAAAAAAGTTATTTAGTCTGTCTGGGAGCAAGACATCCTGGTCCGCGACAGGGCTGGTTTTCTTTTTGTAATCCGTGATTGACTGTAGACCCTGCCACATACCTCTTGTGTCTGAGCATGCCAATCCGCCCTGGCATGCTGTCAATTAACTTCTGGGCCACATCATGACTGATGGCAGCCCATTCTTGCATAATCAATGCTTGGAGTTTGTCAGAATATATGGGTTTTTGATTGTCCACCTGCCTCTTGAGGGTTGACCACAGGTTCTCAATGGGATTAAGTTCTGGGGAGTTTCCTGGGCATGGGCCCAAAATATTGATGTTTTGTTCCCCGAGCCACTTAGTTATCACTTTTGCCTTATGGCAAGGTGCTCCATCATGCTGGAAAAGGCATTGTTCGTCACCAAACTGTTCCTGGATGGTTGGGAGAAGTTGCTCTCGGAGGATGTGTTGGTACCATTCTTTATTCATGGCTGTGTTCTTAGGGAAAATTGGGGGTGAGCCCACTCCCTTGGCTGAGAAGCAACCCCACACATGAATGGTCTCAGGATGCTTTACTGTTGGCATGACACAGGACTGATGGTAGCACTCATCTTGTCTTCTCCGGACAATCTTTTTTCCGGATGCCCCAAACAATCGAAAAGGGGATTCATCAGATAAAATGACTTTACCCCAGTTCTCAGCAGTCCAATCCCTGTACCTTTTGCAGAATATCAGTCTGTCCCTGAAGTTTTTCCTAGAGAGAAGTGGCTTCTTTGCTGCCCTTCTTGACACCAGGCCATCCTCCAAAAGTCTTCGCCGCACTGTACGTGCAGATGCACTCACACCTGCCTGCTGCAATTCCTGAGCAAGCTCTGTACTGGTGATGCCTCAATCCCACAGCTGAATCAACTTTAGGAGACGGTCCTGGCGCTTGCTGGACTTTCTTGGGCGCCCTGAAGCATTCTTCACAACAATTGAACCGCTCTCCTTGAAGTTCTTGATGATCAGATAAATGGTTGATTTAGGTGCAATCTTGCTGACAGCAATATCCTTGCCTGTGATGCCCTTTTTGTGCAAAGCAATGATGACGGCATGTTTTTCCTTGGAGGTAACCATGGTTGACAAAGGAAGAACAATGATTCCAAGCACCACCCTCCTTTTGAAGCTTCCAGTCTGTTATTCGAACTCAATCAGCATGACAGAGTGATCTCCAGTCTTGTCCTCGTCAACACTCACACCTGTGTTAACGAGAGAATCACTGGCATGATGTCAGCTGGTCCTTTTGTGGCAGGGCTGAAATGCAATGGAAATGTTTTTGGGGGATTCAGTTCATTTGCATGGCAAAGAGGGACTTTGCAATTAATTGCAATTCATCTGATCACTCTTCATAACATTCTGGAGTATATGCAAATTGCCATCATACAAACTGAGATAGCAGACTTTGACACAAATATTAATTTTCACATTCTCACAACTTTTGGCCACAACTGTACACTTCCTGATGAACTCAGTCACCGTGTCAGTGTATATGTCAATGTTATTTTCAGAGGCAACCCGGAACATTTCCCAGTCCGCCTGATCAAAACAATCTTGAAGCATGGATTCTGATAAACTGTTTGTTGACATGCAAAATGCTTTGTGGACTTCACCGGACAGATGTTGCTCTCCGGTTTTGTGATAAAACAAAGGTGTGGTTGAATTTATTCTACCACTGTGTCTTCTTATTGTTTCTGCCTTAGGCCTATATATCACGGTCGCAAGGCATATGAACTAACAGGTTATAGAGCAAACAATACAATTATGACAACACATTGTAATATGGCTTTTATTTTCTGGCTTGGCTTCCCTAGTGATTTTTACCCACGCACCGCTACCGCAATAAAGAAAGCTAAATTGCATTGCATCTGTTTATTGTGTTATGTAAATAACTGACAAGAATTTATGAAGAATGCCAACAACCTTTCATTGCAGTCTGGTTTCTTTATTTACTTTCAACAACAGAATTCAAGACTGTTTACTCATTAGAAGTTTTTTTATAAGTTATCATCTCCAGTATCATCACAAAGTGTATTTTGCAAAATTATTAAATAGACTTTGTGATGGTACTGAAGATTATACCATTGGCCATTGCGTCTCAGAGGACTAACACAGCAAGTAATACTAAGTATACTATAGTCTGCCCTGCAGATAATCATTGCATTCTGCAATGAATAGACGGAAGACAAGGTATAGGCTAGGATTCTCCACCATTCAAACAGGCTGTTCTGGTCCTGCATCTTCTGGTGACCTATTGAAAACAGTACAACAATGATATAGCAAATTAAGATGCATTGTGTATGCCTTTTGTTTTGAAGAACAAAGTATTCTGCACACCTGTGGAAGTTCGTCACTTTCAGGGTCCAGCTCCAACTGACAAGTTGAATACCATGAACACCATGTTTTTTGTAACGTCAGATGAGTTGACTCGACGAATCACAGCACAGATTGAAGGGTACACTTACTGCATTTACTTCCTGTCATGGGTCTAGGTTGAAAAAATACAGGTTTAGACAATGTAATGATTCCATGAGGCAGTGTTAAAAAATAACAAATTCATGGCACCATTGATAACTATTCAACCTAGGCATGGGTACACTCAAAATGGCTGCCAGTCAATCATTTAAGGCATCAGCATGCTTCAAATCGGAACAGTCAGTAATTTTGACGTTTTTGCCGAGGAGATCTTAGTCACGCAATTTTACATCTAACTAAGTTGTTTGATGCAGTATTTCTCAATGAAAAAATGTGCACGATAACAAGTCGTCTATCGTTGAATGACAGCAAAGACTGAAGAATCCCTAGTGCTGACCAATCACCGATGAAGGGGCGTAGACTTTGGCTACTGACTTATATTTCTGTGGCTTTAACAATGTGCTGAAGTCAAAATCAAGATAGAAGTCGCTAAAGTAATGGGACCAGTTGCATACAACAACTTAAGATAATTTCCCCCTTATCTTTTCCCTTTTCCTTAACTTTAAGTCAGTTGCACTAAACCTTTTAAGGAGAATATTCCCCTTAAATTAAGTGATACAGTTAAGTCCCTTAACTGCTTCATTCAGTATGGATATCAATGTAAACAGCATTTGTGGAGGTGAATGTTGCTTTCATCTGCCCTGGTTACAAAAGGAAAACCTCCACCAGCTAGCTAGCTACTTACTTATCTAAACAATAGAAGGTGCACAATCCATGGCTACAAAGCTATCTGGCTAGCTAGCTACCTCCTCTGTAAGTGACTTGACATGATAGAAATAATAAAACAAGTTGAGAAAAAAATCGCTTGTTTTATTATCTTCTGAATCAATTTGTCTTGAATGTAGAAGTTATATTTTTCCATCTACCAAAATAAATGAGATCTCTTTGACTAGATATTCACTCAGTGAATCAGGGCCTCTCCATGTTACCCAGAGACTCTTTCTGCCATACATGCCTTCAAACGACCATAAACTCTTAAAGTGGAACTGACAGCGTTTGAACTACTTTGCAGATATGAAACAGACAATCATAATATCAGTCAGAAATATACAATTCCTAGTTTATTCTACAAAAACAATTTTATAAGTTTTTTTTTTTTAAATAGGTTATATTTGACTCAACATTCCATGACATGGCATTGTTGGCAGAATAGGTGGATCCAGTTCAATGCATGATTAATATAATTCACCAATACATTTCTTGGTAGTCCCAAAAATATTGCTATCAGGTTGTAAATCATAGTTGGCCTGGTACAATTTTTTTTTTGCCTCCACCCATTCGGAATGCACTGTTTAAGTTTCAATTAATCAATATTTTGAACAAAAACAGATGGCTGCAACTAAGGCTTGGAATGTCAATACAATCAAACTAGCAAGGGCAATGATCCCTGACTCCAACACCATCATTAAGTTTGCACATGACTCAACAGCCTGATCACCGACAACAACGAGACAGCCAATAGGGAGGAGGTCAGAGACCTGGCCGGGTGGTGCCAGAATAACAACCTATCCCTCAACGTAATCGAGACAAAGGAGATGATTGTGGACTACAGGAAAAGGAGGACCGAGCACGCCCCCATTCTCATCGATGGGGCTATGGTAGAGCAGGTTGAAAGCTTCAAGTTCTTTGGTGGTGTCCACATCACCAACAAACTAGAATGGTCCAAACACACCAAGACAGTCGTGAAGAGGGCATGACAAAACCTATTCCCCATCAGGAGACTGAAAAGAATTGGCATGGGTTCTCAGATCCTCAAAAAGTTCTACAGCTGCAACATCGAGTGCATCCTGACTGGTTGCATCACTGCCTGGTATGGCAACTGCTCGGCCTCCGACCGCAAGGCACTGCAGAGGGTAGTGCGTACGGCCCAGTACATCACTGGGGCTAAGCTGCCTGCCATCCAGGACCTCTACACCAGGCAGTGTCAGAGGAAGGCCCTAAAAATTGTCAAAGACCCCAGTCATAGACTGTTCTCTCTGCTACCACATGGCAAGCGGTACCGGAGCGCCAAGTCTAGGACCAAAAGGCTTCTCAACTACTTTTACCCCCAAGCCATAAGACTCCTGAACAGGTAATCAAATGGCTACCCGGACAATTTGCATTGTGTCCCGCCAAACCCCTCTTTTACGCTGCTGCTACTCTCTGTTTATCATCTATGCATAGTCACTTTAACTATACATTCAGGTACATATTACCTCAATTAGCCCGACTAACCGATGCCCCCGCACATTGACTCTGTACCGGTACCACCTGTATATAGCCTCATTACTGTTATTTTCACTGTAATTTGACTGTTTTATTTTGTATTTTTTTACATATCTATTGTTTACCTAAAACCTATTTTTTACTTAAAAATGCACTGTTGGTTAGGGCTTGTAACTAAGCATTTCACTCTAAGGTCTACACCTGTTGTATTTGGCGCACGTAATAAATAAACTTTGATTTGATTTGATCACAAGTCTGTCATAACGTGGCTAATAGGCTAGTGCACATGTGTCAAACACAATGCCCGTGGGCCAATTAGGACATACACGTGAGTATAAATGAGTCAACAGTTGAGTCATCCTTTTTAAGAAATTACAGCCTGATGCGCTCGCATTGGTGAATTCAACTTCAATCACGCTGCTTTCGTGTGTCCTGTTCATAGCGCGCAGCGGAAGGAACGTGTACAGACACATCCTAGTTAGGCTACTAAAATGTTGGAGTCTGGCTTTGATTTTAAAGCCTGACAATTAATAACCCGAAAAAGTAAACCTGCAACAAAACACCATGCAAAGGAGAAACATGTAGGTCACTCATGTCATTGGAGTGACTGACTTTTCCCCCTCATATGTTTTTTCAGTGGCTAGAGATGCAGGTGTCATTTGGTTAGCCAGCCAGAAATGTGAATCGCTGTGTTAGCTAGCTACCTATGCTGAATTGAACGACCGTTAACCACAGTTAGCATATGTATCTCTTAGTTGTCACTCAATTGTATTTGGCAAGCAGGCAAGTTCCCATTCAGTTGTCAAAACATGGGTTAGGAAAAGCATGCATTGGCAGGCAAACTGCAGAAGGACGAACAGGAGGAAGGACGAACATTCCCCATAATTTATCAGTGAAATTTTGAGAGTTTATCTAGTGTTCCCTCGTTAGATTTCAGCTCATCTCACTCTGGCTAACATTAGTTGATCTTGTTGATGTGTATAGGCGACTGAGGGAGAGATACCAAACCCTTTCATGGTTGTTTGATCAATAGGATTGTGAAGTTCCCAAATTTAAGAGGACTCCCGTGGTATTTACATTTTTGCAAAAATCCACTCGGGTGTATTTTGTGGCTTTTATTGAATGCTTTCTAATGATCTAAAGTCGTGCAGTTGGTACTGCCTGTAAACACACAGTCCAGTTCAAAGTGACTGATGGAAGGCCCATGTGGCAAATGGTTTATTTGCATATGGCGCACCAGTCTGCGTAGACACCGGTCCTGGTCCAGACAGATGTTTTTATTCTGTTTTATTTTCTGCAGTGTAAATATTATTTGCCAAAATGCACATCCATTTCCCCACTCTATATTGCTATAGAATTTTCACAAATGCCTTAGTACATTATATGTAGTTCCATGAACACATGAAAATTACCATATCTAAGCGCTCGCTTGTCAGAAAATGTCAAAGTGTAAATTAGTTTAACCATATTTCTTGTTGCTAATACGCTGTCAGTTCCACTTTAAATGATGCCCTTACCTAAGGAAGTTTGAGTGGCTCTATGCAACACCCTTAAACAATGCCATTAGGTATGTGAACATTATTCCTTGAGGTAAAGGGGAACACTTAAGATGTTTTATGCAACCAGGCCCTGGAATAATGAGCACGTTTGTGGTTCGTAATCCAAGGCAGTGTCAACAAGGGACGGAACGGCAGGCAGGGTCAGGGCAGGCAGAAAGGTCGTAACCGGGAAGATTAGAAAACAAAACTAGAGAGAAGGTGTAACGATTGTCGTCGGGTGAAGAAGAGGACCAAGGTGCCGCGTGGTAAGTGTCCATATTACTTTTAATAAATACGAAACTTGAACAAAACAAAACGACAATGAACAGTTCTGCAAGGTGCAATACACAAAACAGAAAACTACTCACAAACACCAGGTGGGAAAAGGCTACCTAAGTATGGTTCTCAGGGACAACGATAGACAGCTGACTCTGATTGGGAACCATACCAGGCCAAACACAGAAAACATAGAACACAGAATGCCCACCCCAACTCACACCCTGACCAAACCAAAATAGACATAAAAAAGGAACTAAGGTCAGGGTGTGACAGAAGGTAAGACACGGAAAACACGCTGGGACGACTTGACAAGACAAACTGTCAATAGACAAACAGGAAACAGGTATTAATACAAAATGGGGAAAAATAGTACACCTGGTGGGGGTTGGAAACAAGCACAAGACAGGTGAAAGAGATCAGGGTGTTAGTTTGATTATTTTTCAAAAATATAGCATACAACACGACTAACAGCACAGAAGAACATTAGCTGAATATTTGGCAAAATGCCAAGGTTTATAATGGTGCTGAAGCACAAGGACAGAAGCTTTAATTGAGGACAGCTAACAAAAATATGTTCAATATTATCCATAAAAGTGATTTCTAAGGAATGCTCAATCTGTCCTCAATCTTACCATTAAACTAACAGTTTGCCCAGTAGTAGGGATGTCAGACATTCAGGCTGTGTTACGCACGCCTCTATGAAGAGGGAACGCAGCACCCTGCTACAACTCAACTCTCCGTGAAGCAAAAGAGGTATGGACTGTAGGTGCGAGTAAGGATGACAAAGGCAGAATTGACCGCTTACTAGGATTTATTTCCTTACACGGTAATATGGGGAAACGGGGCTGGACAGAACCAAAGCAAAGAAAGTAAATATCAAAGCTTCCCCCTCTCCTATCTAACCTGCCTACCCACTACTTACCTATCTTAACACCACCTGGTGCCCTAACCAAAATACAGGGGGTGGTCCGCCCAGGTCTTACCTAGTGTGCCTAGACAGTGAATATACTACGGGTATATGTATGCCCGCGGGCCTCTTGCCTAAACACTCCCAAAGTGCCTTCCTGTTCCCCCCTGGGAACAAATGAAACAGAACAATCCACTTCACAACAAAACTGAGAAATCTAACTCAGGTCACTAAAGAAGCTCTGACAAAGCAACAACCACAGAACATAGCAAAGCTGCTACCAACA
The DNA here is from genome assembly GCF_016432855.1 of Salvelinus namaycush. NCBI lineage: Eukaryota > Metazoa > Chordata > Actinopteri > Salmoniformes > Salmonidae > Salvelinus > Salvelinus namaycush. The sequence continues at coordinate 26,114,057 of NC_052328.1, forward strand.
ACTAACATAGTACATACTCACGACCAACATGCTATAACCCCTCAGCCATAAACCTCTCTCTCTCATCAATGATCTATATAACATTCAATCTCAGTCTACAATGATCTCTCTCTCTAATCTCTCCTCTGAACAGAACACTGGCTTTTATAGCTTCAGGTGGCAATGGTAATTAGAGACAGCTGTATCTTGACGAGGGGGCGGGGTCAGCTCTCCAATCATCAATTGGGGTCGACCAATCAGCTGCTTGGGGAGAAATTCCAGGAAGCCATCTCCTGAAACACACACACTCAAATACAAACTACAACACAGAAACTGGGGAACGTAACAGGCTGCTGCACAGACACTATGGAGGCTCCAGTCCAGAGCGCTCGGTTATATTGTGTTTGAGAGCATTTTTTTACTCTCTAAATGGTTAAATTAGTGAGAAATATATGTCATTTTTGCAATAGTTTGTGGCTGGGCAACATATACCATCATCTTAAATTGACATGTTGAATTATTTTGCCATTTTAAATTATTGTATATTGCGTTAATTTCCCTAATGTGGACAGTTTGTGTTACTACCTAACACAAGCTTGCATTTTCACCCAATAAAATATAGTGGAATTACACATCCTTTTCACCTCAGATTGGTGATGTTAGTATAAAAGTTTTTAGTCATCACAATGACATAAGATTGACTGCTTAAAACAGATCAATATCTTTGGTTTTGTACCGTTGATGTTGTTACACACTCTGGGATGCACAGGAATTAAATGGCACTGAAAATTCAAAACAAATTTGTAACATTTCAAAACGTAGCTAGCTGTCTTCTACAAATTGTTATCTAACCAGTGATGTACACATAATTCACAGATTCCATATGGTTCTTGAGCTGTGTTAGTTTTAACAGGACATGAAATCTCATCTCCCCCTCTCGCGCAATTGATTTCAACATGATATCGATATAAGTTATCGACAAATAAGTGATGCGTTTACCTTTCCGTTTTGGTGACCCCCAAATCAAAATGCATCACTTCAAAATGTAGCTCACTGTCTTATACAGGTTGTTCTCTAACCAGTTATGAAAAAATATCTCCAGTTCCCATGTGTTGTTTTTTCTTTGCATTAGCTTCAACAGCTCGTACAACCCGATTTCCCCCCTAATCGATATCAGTGTTTTATTACCACTTGTCAAAACCAGTGTTAGAAAAAGTACTCAAGTATCATACTTGAGTAAAAGTAAAGATACCTTAAAAGAAAATGACTCAAGTAAAAGTGAAAGTTGCACCGTAAAACACTACTTGAGTAAAAGTATAAAAGTATCTTGTTTTAAATGTACCCTAGTACAGGGGTAGAAAAAGTACTCAATCATCATACTTGAGTAAAAGTACAAAGTAATAGTAAATGCTATACATCAAATTCCTTATACTAAGCAAACCAGACAGCGCGATTTTTCAATTATTTTTTATTACGGTCAGACAGGCACACTCCAACGCTCAGACATAATTTACAAACACAGTATTTGTGTTTCGCGAGTCCGCCAGATCAGAGGCAGTAGGGATGACAAAGTGTTGTATTGATAGGTGCCCTAATTCTGTCCTGGTTGAATATTCTAAATGTAATGAGTCTTTTAGGTGTCAGGGAAAATGTAAGAAGTAAAAAGTTCCATATTTTCTTTAGTAATGTAGTGGAGTAAAAGTTGTCAAAAATATAAATAGTAAAGTAAAGTACAGATACCCCAAAAAACTGCCTAAGTAGTACTTTAAAGTATTTTTAGTTTAGTACTTCACACCACTGGTCAAAACAACAGGGGTTTTATGCGTGTGCAGTTTATAAGGTGCACATAAACCATTTTTTTTAACGTAATATGATTACTATTGTTGCATTTGTATGTGTAGATAGTACATGTCATGTTTAGGTTTTCAATATATCACAAACTGTTTCTGCTTATTGGTTATTGATTTGGACACGTTAAAACTTTGTCTCACATTGGGCTATTTATCAAAATGTCTTGTCAACAGGAAGCAGCGACAGCATCATGTTCAACTGGAGTTTTAGGAATATAAATGGAACTTTCAACATTCATTTCCAATGGTATTGTACTTAATCAGGTAAAAACTGATGAATGAGTCCAAAAACATGCTGCATATTATTTATTTTGATGATATACCAGAAATACACAAAAACGGGTTTGCCCTGCCTACCAGTAGCACCTGCATTATCATTATCTCTGATCCAGTATCACATTCCCTATATATATCCAGTATCACATTCCCTATATATATACAGTATGTGTCAATTATAAAGGTGTCCTGAGTGTTGTGTGTAAATCAGGTAACTCATTAGTATTGAAAGGATTGTAAACAAGGAGTTCATCCTACTCAGTGTGTGGCTAATGACTGGGTTTTGTGGAGAGTTTGGAGCCGGGCTGACATACAAGCCAATACAGTACCTAGCAGAATCGCAGGCTGACTGCGGCTGAGTAGCTTGCTGACTATGACTGAGTAGCTGGCTGACTATGACTGAGTAGATTGCTGACTATGACTGAGTAGATTGCTGACTATGACTGAGTAGTTGGCTGACTATGACTGAGTAGATTGCTGACTATGACTGAGTAGCTGGCTGACTATGACTGAGTAGCTGGCTGACTATGACTGAGTAGCTGGCTGACTATGACTGAGTAGATTGCTGACTATGACTGGGTAGATTGCTGACTATTACTGAGTAGATTGCTGACTATGACTGAGTAGCTGGCTGACTATGACTGAGTAGATTGCTGACTATGACTGAGTAGCTGGCTGACTATGACTGAGTAGCTGGCTGACTATGACTGAGTAGATTGCTGACTATGACTGAGTAGCTGGCTGACTATGACTGAGTAGATTGCTGACTATGACTGAGTAGATTGCTGACTATGACTGAGTAGATTGCTGACTATGACTGAGTAGCTGGCTGACTATGACTGAGTAGCTGGCTGACTATGGCTGAGTAGCTGGCTGACTATGACTGAGTAGCTGGCTGACTATGACTGAGTAGCTGGCTGACTATGACTGAGTAGCTGGCTGACTATGACTGAGTAGCTGGCTGACTATGACTGAGTAGCTGGCTGACTATGACTGAGTAGATTGCTGACTATGACTGAGTAGATTGCTGACTATGACTGAGTAGCTGGCTGACTATGACTGAGTAGCTGGCTGACTATGACTGAGTAGCTGGCTGACTATGACTGAGTAGCTGGCTGACTATGACTGAGTAGCTGGCTGACTATGACTGAGTAGCTGGCTGACTATGACTGAGTAGCTGGCTGACTATGACTGAGTAGCTGGCTGACTATGACTGAGTAGCTGGCTGACTATGACTGAGTAGCTGGCTGACTATGACTGAGTTGCTGATCCTATATTGTTCCCTAACACTACTCTGTGCTCTCCCCTGTCCAGCTAGGTTTTAATTGGCTCAGCGCTACCAAGGTAGGACATGCCATAGGTACTAGCGGTAGAGCTGTTTCTCAAATTGACTACAGTTCTGACATCGCTATCGAGCCATCACAACTGGGCACTTTTTTTGCAATATCGTTAATTTGGGGAAATTTAATGGAAGGACGCTAATGAGAATAAACTACTAGCCTTGAAAACATTCTCAGTCAATATGAGTTTCGAGCGCACTCTCATTCCTGGAATTGCTATTAACATTGTTGTCTTTCACATCAACACAGTTCCCAGTTCCCATCAAAAACTTTTTTTCATTAATAATTGTTAGCTCTATCAAACCACTTATATTGTCCCATGTCACACACATGGGTTACCAGTGACATGATTCGGTCGACATTATGATACTTTGAGAGATTGGATTTACTTGCAAAACCTTCAATTCATCGAAGGACCGCTATTACTCAAACTTTGTTTATTCATTGTTTAAGAATTTGCTTTTTCACTCTAATCAATACTCACTAACCAGCCCCCCCTGAGATAAACTATGGCAGTAATATGTAGTAATTTACAGTGTCCTTGGAAACAGTTTTATCTGTGGGTTTTAGAAATGTTAAGCCTGACAACTAGATTTCGTGTGTTAAAGGAGACCAAATCTGTTTTCTAAATTAACTGCCTCTCAGAGGAAATGACAGGAAACCAAACTCCTGAAATGATTGTGATTTCCTCAAATGCTGAAAGCACTTTAGGTATTTATCAGTTCAACACCAATGGTTATGCGATCCAGGTCAGGCATCCAAAGGAAGGAGCAGTGGTATAATGACTGATTTCTTTAATTGATATCAACTGGAACATAAAAATAGCACCCTAAAGCCACTGGATACATCATAAGCTTGGCTTCAAATCCTATTAATATTCACATATGAACTCTAATACCAATAATGAGGCACCAATAATGTGTGTTTTAATCATATTTGTGTTATTGTCGCTTCTGATATAGAACATTTGTTGGTTTTGAATGGTATTTATTGGATAATTTACATCCTCACTCTAATCATTTATCTTGCCAAGATTGCAGAATTTCCCCTCTAACACAACCAGTCAGATAATAGTCAGTCTGAGTGAAAACAGACACTGCTCTGTCCACACTCGGGCCAGAGCAGATTGCTCTCCCTTCTACTTTCCCGTAGATTGAATGAAATTATTTAGCTTTGTCAATGCAGCAATAAGATTTGTATTGACAGCTCCTCTCAGACCAGAATAGCAGTGCTTGGCCGCTTTAAAAAAATCAATAACTGGCAACGGTACATTCAGACGCTTCTGGTCGGGGGAAGGAGAACGACCATGCTCTCTTACCAATGTGCATCTGGGTATACTCTAAATGCGTGGGTGTGTGTGTTTGCTTACCGTTACGCTTTTGAGGGGGAGGGGATGTGGCTCAAGAGACCACTAAATATTTAAGTCAATGGGATTTACAATAATTATATAAACTCTACGACCCAAAATGACCCCTCCATTCCCTGAACTCTGACTGTAGGCCTCTGAAGGCTACTTGGGCTTTGTTTTCCCTATGTAATGCCTGTTGGTAATTCATCTAGTACTGCATTGCTGTGGTCTATCACTCCAGGAATATCATATCCTGACACAGCTAAGGCCAATCAAAACACTGTATGGTTATTAACATGTTAGCTAGCACCTTCTAAAAACCAGACCCTTCAAATGAAAAGTTAAAAAGACATGTTTTAACCATGAGGTGCTGGTTGCCCTAAACTACCTGGTCCTTTGAACATTTTGAGGGGGGGGAAACCCAAACTCATCCAGTCATAATTGCTTATTTCACTTAAAGATGCCAACATCTACTTGCCACGATGTGAGGAGCCAAAGGATTTATCGTGAGATGCTCACTGCCTCAAGGTGAGCTTGTCAGTAACGATTGCCCTTCTCTCTCTTATCTCCTAAACCATAAAGTCCAGGCTGCTGAGGATCAAGGATGAGCAACGGCTACACGCACTCCCGTATTTACACGACATTTCCCATTTGAACAAGCTGTTTTTTATCTCTCTATAAAGGCGCCTTTTAATTGATCTGCACTACTTTCAAACATCTTTAAAAGATCCACTTATATCACAAAGCAAATCAGGCACAAATGCAAGATTCCTTGTTGATAAGAAGGAAAGACATGAAGTTGACAAAAAGCTGCCTTACTTAAACTGGAAAAATGACAACAGTAGGGGATCATTGATGGACCCCCTAATAAAAAGTTCAGCTCACCAGAATAACAGAAATATTTTACCTCCCTGTCGTTCTGTGAGTATATTTACATGGATGTGAGCATCCGTGCGTTTGTGCTAGCAAGTTGCATTGGAGGAGAGGGATAGGGGAGGGGGTGGAGAATGCACTGTAAAGTTGTGTATTGTTCATACTCTGATCAATCAGTAGTCACACCCTTACAAAAAACACGTCAAATTTGTAGTTTCCCATTTCCCATTGAAAATCGCTCGTTCACATGTGAAAAACAATCATACTGTAAGTGAAAATCTAATTTGCAGTTTCACATGTAAGAACTCCACATGTGGAATTGTAAGTTCACAGGTGAAAATCAAATTAGCAGTTTCTACCCCCAAGCCATAAGACTCCTGAACATCTAATCAAATGGCTACCCAGACTATCTGCATTGCCCCCCCTTTTACGATGCTGCTACTCTCTGTTATTATCTATGCATAGTCACTTTAATAACTCTACCTACATGTACATATTACCTCAATTACCTTGACTAACCGATGCCCCCGCACATTGACTCTGTAGCGGGGCCCCCTGTATATAGCCTCGCTATTGTTATTTTACTGCTGCTATTTCATTATTTGTTATTTATTTATTTATTATCATTTTTTGATATTTTTTTTTTTTAACTGTATTGTTGGTAAGTAAGCATTTCACTGTAAGGTCTATCTATACCTGTTGTATTCGGCCCATGTGACAAATACAATTTGATTTGATTTGACATGTATCAAACATTCACATCTGAAAATCAAACTTTCTAACTTCTGATTCTGGCTGTTACAAAAGCACACATGTGTAACTTATAATATCACATGTGAATTGTTGGGAAAAGATGTGCCTGAGTCGTGAAAAATGTACATGTGAAAAAGTGTCTGACTCACGTGTCTGTTTTTCCAACGTGACATTTTTCACGTGATTTGTTCTCGTGAAAATTTTTGAAATTTCACACTTGTCCAAAAACCATGTCTGATTCATCTGAAAACCACACGTTCTTTCACGTTGCAGTCCAATTAGATATAATTTACAGTAAAGGAGAGAGAGAGACAGAGTGTCTGTGTGTGTGTGCATGGTCGTGAACATGCGTGTGTGTGTTTAATATTAAATGTACATGTAAAGGTTGGAGATGTTGTGGATGAGACAATCAATCTAGCCAATCGTCTATGCAGGAGAACTTGTTGGAGCAAACAAACTACACTGCAAAAATTGAAATCTAGGTAAGATTAAATATCTTAAATCAAGGCAATATATTCTGTTTTTTTGTCAGACAAGATATTCAGGCAGTTTTTTGTTAGAGCATTTCACTTGTTTCAAGCTTTTTTGTCCTTAATGATCTTAATAAGTGGCCTGTGCAAGGTGTGGGACCTCAACTTGACAAGCCATGACGTTTCTATCAAAGCGTATAGTTTGAAATGGTTGATATTCAACAATAAAGCCTAGAATCAGCAAGAAATATGTTTTTGACCAGTGCAAATTCTGCCATATTACGATTCAGTACTTTGGCAAAGATCATGGACTTCTGAGTTATGTATTTATTACAATTTATTACAAGTAATTTGACTGATACAGCATGGTTTACTTCATTGAAACCTAGGAAGTCCCTCAATTTTCCACGTAAATATTGTAGATCTTTAACCTCTCATAGAGGTCCCATGTAACGTCCTGACCAGAGTTCGTATGTGTTTTGCTTGTTTAGTGTTGGTCAGGACGTGAGCTGGGTGGGAATTCTATGTTGTGTGTCTAGTTTGTCTGTTTCTATGTTGGGTTAAATGTGTTGCCTGATATGGTTCTCAATTAGAGGCAGGTGTTTGACGTTTCCTCTGATTGAGAACCATATTAAGGTAGGCTGTTCTCACTGTTTGTTTGTGGGTTATTGTTCCTGTGTCAGTGTTGGTGGTACACGGGACTGTGACGGTTAGTGTGTTTTGTCAGTTTGTATAGTGTCTTGTTTTGTTTGATTAAATTCATTATGTCTAATTACCACGCTGCACATTGGTCCTCTGATCCTTCTCGCCTCTCCTCGTCTGAGGAGGAGGACGACGTAGACTGCCGTTACAGAATCACCCACCAAACAAGGATCAAGCAGCGTGGCAACGGGCAGCAGCGACAGAAGCAGCGGTACCAGGAGGAATGGTCATGGGAGCAAATATTGAACGGAGAAGGACCCTGGGCTAAGGTTGGAGAGAATCGCCGCTCTCGGGAGGAGATGGAGGCAGCGAAAGCCCAGGATCGGTGGTATGAGGAGGCAGCACGGAAGCGTGGCTGGAAGCCCGTGAAGAAACCCCAAAAATGTATTGGGGGGGGGGGGGGGATAAAGGGTAGTGTGGCGAGGGCAGGTAGGAAACCTGCGCCCACTTCCCATGCTTACCGTGGAGAGCGGGAGTACGGGCAGACACCGTGTTATGCGGAAGAGCGCACGGTGTCTCCTGTACGGGTGCATAGCCCGGTGCGGGTTATTCCACCTCCCCGCACTGGCCGGGCTAGATTGAGCATTGAGCAAAGTGCCATGAAGCCGGCTCTACATATCTGGCCTCCAGTACGTCTCCTCGGGCCGGTGTACATGGCACCAACCTTACGCATGGTGTCCCCGGTTCGCCAACACAGCCCAGTGCGGGTTATTCCACCTCCCCGCACTGGACGGGCTACGGGGAGCATTCAACCAGGTAAGGTTGGGCAGGCTCGGTGCACAAGGGAGCCAGTACGCCTGCACGGTCCGGTATATCCTTCCCGCCCCAGCCCAGTACCACCAGTGCCTACACCACGCACCAGGCTTCCAGTGCGTCTCCAGAGCCCTGTTCCTCCTCCACGCACTCTCCCTGTGGTGCGTGTCTCCAGCCCAGTGCCTCCAGTTCCGGCACCACGCATCAAGCCTCCTGTGCGTCTCCAGAGCCCTGTACGCACTGTTCCTTCTCCCCGCACTCGCCCTGAGGTGCGTGCCCTCAGCCCGGTACCACCAGTGCCGGTACCACGCACCAGGCCTATAGTGCGCTTTGAGAGTCCAGTGTGCCCTGTTCCTGCTCCCCGCACTAGCCTTGAGGTGCGTGTCTCCAGTCCGGTACCACCAGTTCCGGCGCCACGCACCAGGCCTACTGTGCGCCTCAGCAGGTCAGAGTCGGCCGTCTGCCCAACGCCGCCTGCACTCCTCGTCTGTCCAGTGCCATCTGAGCTGCCTGCCTGCCCAGCACCATCTGAGCCATCCGTCTGCCCAGCGCCGTCTGAGCCATCCGTCTGCCCAGCGCCATCTGAGCCATCCGTCTGCCCAGCACCGTCTGAGCCATCCGTCTGCCCAGCGCCGTCTGAGCCATCCGTCTGCCCAGCGCCGTCTGAGCCATCCGTCTGCCCACCGCCATCTGAGCCATCCGTCTGCCCAGTGCCATCTGAGCCATCCGTCTGCCACGAGCCTTCAGAGCCGCCCGTCTGTCCCGAGCCATTAGAGCCGTCCGTCAGTCAGGAGCCGCTAGAGCCGTCCGTCAGTCAGGAGCCGCCAGAGCCGCCAGCCAGTCAGGAGCCGCCAGAGCCGCCAGCCAGTCAGGAGCCGCCAGAGCCGCCAGCCAGTCAGGAGCCGCCAGAGCCGCCAGCCAGTCAGGAGCCGCCAGAGCCGCCAGCCAGTCAGGAGCCGCCAGAGCCGCCAGCCAGTCAGGAGCCGCCAGAGCCGCCAGCCAGTCAGGAGCCGCCAGAGCCGCCAGCCAGTCAGGAGCTGCCAGAGCCGCCAGCCAGTCAGGAGCTGCCCTCCAGTCATGAGCTGCCCTCCAGTCATGAGCTGCCCTCCAGTCATGAGCTGCCCTCCAGTCATGAGCTGCCCTACAGTCCGGAGCTGCCATTCAGTCCGGAGCTGCCATTCGTCCTGGTTTGCCCCTCTGTCCTGAGCTACCTCTCTGTCCTGAGCTACCTCTCTGTCCTGAGCTACCTCCTAAATCATGTGGGGGCCTTGGGGAGGATTCTCAGGCCAAGGTCGTGGGCGAGGGTCGCCACTCAAAGGACGCTAAGGAGGGGGACAAAGACAGTGGTGGAGTGGTGTCCTCGTCCACCGCCGGAGCCGCCACCGCGGACAGATGCCCACCCAGACCCTCCCCTTGAGTTTTAGGGGTGCGTTCGGAGTCCGCACCTCAGGGGGGGGGGGTACTGTAACGTCCTGACCAGAGTTCGTATGTGTTTTGCTTGTTTAGTGTTGGTCAGGACGTGAGCTGGGTGGGAATTCTATGTTGTGTGTCTAGTTTGTCTGTTTCTATGTTGGGTTAAATGTGTTGCCTGATATGGTTCTCAATTAGAGGCAGGTGTTTGACGTTTCCTCTGATTGAGAACCATATTAAGGTAGGCTGTTCTCACTGTTTGTTTGTGGGTGATTGTTCCTGTGTCAGTGTTGGTGGTACACGGGACTGTGACAGTTAGTGTGTTTTGTCAGTTTGTATAGTGTCTTGTTTTGTTTGATTAAATTCATTATGTCTAATTACCACGCTGCACATTGGTCCTCTGATCCTTCTCGCCTCTCCTCGTCTGAGGAGGAGGACGACGTAGACTGCCGTTACATCCCATCTCCCTTTCATTTGAAAAATTGGGTGCATTGAACTGTCAACATTTTGGGACCGTTCATATATTTGGTTCTGATTGATCAAATACTTGCAAATATTTTAAAAATTGAGCTTGGAAGCCCATTGTTTAAAGAAACAATGTTTAAACTCAAACCGCATACACATATGTCTAACCATTGGACCCAATGACTTTATCTGTGATGGCAAGCAAATCATAGAATGCTATTTAGGTGCAACATTGCGGTCTGGAAAAAGCTCCTTCCAATGCTTCAAATGATTTTCAATGATTAACTTCAACCTAGACACAGTCGCAATGGAAAGAACAGGTGCAAATACTATCTGTACAATCTCTGTTAGCTCAATTATCAGTTGTATATATGCATTGACTTCCAAACTCTCCAAAACAAATGGCAATATCCTTAGCAGGACAAGCATCTGCAATGCATTTGGTTTTTCTGAAAGTAAGGCATGTGATTTTAGAAGAGCACCATCAACAATGTCATGAAAAAAACTTTCCCTGCTCATCTGGGGTCCCTTTTCAACCACAGACAAAATCCTTGGGTGTGATAAGAACTGTTCTAGACTTTTGACTAATGGTACATAATGTTGCCCTGTGACAGCTCCATGTTGGTCAATACACATTTTCCCTTCATCTGAGTCAGGTGTATGGAGTTGCTGATCAGTGATGCTGGAGTTAGCTAGAAGCTAATCGGGTTGAATGTTGTCCTGTGTACCATATATCAAAGAAACAGATTATTATTTTAAATTGTATTTAGTTTCACCAATAGAGCTTATTTACTTATTTTCCACCATAATTTGCAAATAAATTCATTAAAAATCCTACAATGTGATTTTCTGGATTTTCTTTCCTCATTTTGTCTGTCATAGTTGAAGTGTACCTATGATGAAAATTACAGGCCTCTCTCATCTTTTTAAGTGGGAGAACTTGCACAATTGGTGGCTGACTAAATACTTGTTTGCCCCACTGTATCCGGGCATGGATCATATAGCAACTGCAGTATTAAAAGGTCATGTTAATTTGTTTATACCTGTCTGCCTTTCTCCTTAGCAAGATAACTTTAGCTAACATTCATTTGAATTGGAAAGTTGGCAAACCAAGTTAGCATGCTAATTTTAACGAGGTAACGTTGACTGTTAGCAGTAAAAAACTGCACGAACGGCCATTTGTTGAAAACACTTGAACTTTGGTTTGATTGATAGTGTTTATGGCCTGAAGTGGTGTTAATAAGGTGTAAATCTGCCCTAATGACTGACACCGTCGATTATTTAGCTTCGCTGTCTTTGGCGCCCTTTCTATTGACAATAGAAAATATATAGGAAGGGCGCCAAAGATGGCGAAGCTAAGTTATCGACATGTCAGTCATTGTCTACAATATAAGCTAGGCAAGCAAAGATTAACATAACTAAGATTTTCAATATGGCCGCCAAGTTAGAGTTAATGTTAGTTTCATTAGCTTGCACTATATTTTGGTTTAAAGTAATTATAGTCTACGATATACTGGTATTCTAATTTTGTTAGCAAACATTAGCTAGCTTTATCAGACACCGGAGGCAGATGGTTGGAGTCTTACAATGTTTATTAATCCAAAGGGGTAGGCAAGAGAATGGTCGTGGACAGGCAAAAAGGTCAAAACCAGATCAGAGTCCAGGAGGTACAGAGTGGCAGACAGGCTCGTGGTGAAGGCAGGCAGAATGGTAAGGCAGGCGGGTACAAAGTCCAGAAAACAGGCAAGGGTCAAAACCGGGAGGACTAGAAAAGGAGAATGCAAAAAGCAGTCGAACGGGAAAAACGCTGGTTGACTTGGAAACATACAAGAGGAACTGGCACAGAGAGACAGGAAACACAGGGATAAATACACTGGGGACAACAAGCGACACCTGGACACCTGGAGGGGGTGGATGTCACGGCCGTCAAAAGGAGGACACCAAGGCGGAGCGTTGTATGCGTACATTCTTCTTTATTCTAAGAGTGAACACTGAACAAAACTAACAAAACTAAACGTGAAGCTATACAAATGAGTGCTGAACAGGCAACTACACATAGACAAGAACCCACAAATACCCAAGGGAAAATGGCTACCTAAATATGGTCCCCAATCAGAGACAACGATAAACAGCTGCCTCTGATTGGGAACCATATCAGGCCACCATAGACATATATATACCTAGACCTACAAAACCCCTAGATAAGACAAAATGAGCATACCCACCCTAGTCACACCCTGACCTAACCAAAATAATAAAGAAAACATAGATAACTAAGGTCAGGGCGTGACAGTGGAGACAATAACGAGGACAGGTGAAACTGATCAGGGTGTGACAAGCTTGGTAAATCATTCCTGCATTAACTGGAAAGGGAAGACAGTATGCTAATGTCTCATAACCTATATCAACCTGACACTTTGGATCTATAAACTATATATTAGTTGCTAATTACTTAACTATTTAACCATGTGGTTAAATGTGTTTTTTCAGCTGCTAATATACATGCTGCCCAGCCTCTTTGAGGAGGATTTACGTGATCTCTTTCCCGAGCCAGAGCATTTCTTCAGAATGAGAAACATTTGGAGACTTACTCATGGTGAAAATTAGGTAATGTTAGATTTTGACATTTGGGAGAGATTTAATCTAACCATGCAGGCAGTGTTTCCTGTTATCAAAGAAGCATTTCCTAGCCATCATTACAATACATGTATCTAAAGATGTAGTTGTTTTGGTGTTTGCTGTTAGGTTGTTGTTACAGTGTGGTGTTCTTTTTTCTTTATAATTACCATTGAATAAATGTATGTCTTATACAGGGTGAAGAATCAGACCTGTGTAGACCAGGCACCTCCTCTGGGACCTGTGATTTCAGCCCCACTCCCACCTCTTTCCCTCCTCCTCCTCCACCCCCTTCCACTCCCCCCCCCCCCCCCCCCCCCCCCCCACCCCCCCCCATCCCCCCACCCCTCTCCAAACCCAAGAGACCAACATGGTGCCACCAGAACCATACAGCTTGTCAGCCCACAGTATGTCTTATACACAGACACAGAGTTGGAGCAATCAAGAAGTACCTTTTTTGAAAAACAGCGTGCTGGACAAGAAGGAGACTATATTCTTTCCAAAGATCTTCGCTGTTGATTAATCAGGAATACAGTAACAAGCATGATTTCCATTAGGAGAGCAGCAGGGGATGACTTCCAGTATCCATACAGCCGTGAACTCACTGTAATGGTGAAGCGTCTCATAGAGTACTACCCAATGCTGCGGGACAGATCTGCAACCAGTGGAGCTGAGTGGGTAAGTCACAACTGAGGTATTCAACACATGTTTCCAAACGCAGCACTGTTGGATACCTGACAGCCAACGTGCAAACATCTGACAATCCAGATCAATCAGGGCAACGTGTCTGCTTGTGTCATTTCATTTCTGGGTTTGATTTTGTTTAATGTGATTTATAACACAAACAGTTTGTTGTTTGTTAGGAATCTGTGAAGGCGCTTTTGAAGTATTCAGAATGTGACAACCCCCAAAAAGAAGCAGGGAGCGACCCCTTCAAGAAAGAGTCCACGAAGCCTTAGCTGTAAGAGCAGCCAGGAGATGTCCACTGATGAGACTGACGAGTCCACCTCCTCAACTTTGATCTTGGCGAGATCCCCACAATCTAGATGCAGTTCCCCAGAGGTTGAACAGTTGGGTGGTAAGTACACAAATTGAAATAGTGGATAGTGTTATCGTATAAATGCAACTTCTACTATTACTCTAAACGAGGGACTAGAAACAAAGTGACTATTTAGTCTTCAGTGTTTCCTGTGGAATGAGAGGTTTGGTGGGGTGGTCCCAGCGGAAACATTGGTCTTCATTTCAGTCTACATTTTTAAATGTTAATTGGTCGGGTTTGTTATGTTTTCTGGCATCAGAAACTACTGAGAGCCTACAGAACCAGGCGAGACATTATAAAACTCTACAGGAGATGTACAAAACTAAGGTCAGACCCAACCAAAATGATGTTTCCCAGCTCCTGGACCTTGAATTCCAAGCAAGACGGGCCTTTATCGACTCTAATGCTACAGAGCAGGACAAGCCTACCTAGATACTTCAAGCGTATCCCTGCTTCAGAGAACTGGATCATGCAAGCAAATGTATTCTTTTTAAGTAGGCCTATGCTTCCTTAGCCTGGTTAACACCAGACCAAATCTCAAATTAGATACAATGTGGAACTGAGCAGCGTGAGAAGCCATAGCAGGGACGGGGGTAAACTACTTCGGGCAAATGTAAAACAGTGAGCTCGAGAGAATTCGGTCTGGTAGTAACCAGGCTAATGCTTCCTACGCCTCCCGCTAGATAGTGTAAGACTGTCTCTGTCTCTCTCTGTCTGTCTGTCTGTCTGTCTGTGTGTGTGTGTGTGTGTGTCAGGTTATGGATGAACTCCGGCGGATCCTCGATTGAGGGAACTCCCGCTTCATACCTGAACTGAAGACCTGCTTTGGGACCTTTTACAACAAGGCACAGTTTTATGGAGTGTTCAAAAAGGTCATGAAGCCACCGCTGCTGGACAAAGGTAATTACTGGCTCTGTTGACAATGGAGAATCCCATGAAAGTATTAATGTTTGTTTAAATAACTGGCTGCAGTAAATCAAATGAGACTATTTTCATTTTTTTTTTAAGTGAAGCACTCAATCGCAATGATGAAGGCTTTACCAGACATGTTCCCATCACCTGTGGATCCACTGAAGAAGTTAGGACATGCAAGTGAGACTATGCTTCACATCCTTGAGGTAAGAAATGTGTGCATGTATAAGAATTTTCATATTACTTGACCATAACATACAAAGAGTGTGAATTGTTTTTGTGGTCATATTTGATTTTCTCTTTGTGTTTGTGTCAGTCTGCAGAAGACCCCAACACCTTTCTTCAGGCAAGACCATTCTTCAGCCCTGTCGTGATTGTCTGCGAAACCAACTGCATACTGGCCTTTGGTACCATGCCTGTGGTGACCTTCCCAAAAGAGAACATCTATGCCAGCATGACGTATCTCATGGCGTGTTATTACGCCTTTTCACCTCACATATCCTAAGTGCATTGTGACACTCCTCTCTGTGTGCAGACAGAAGTCCTCTCGGACGCCATCCACGACCGGGACATGACTTCTTCATATAAAAAGGCTATGGCCGAGTGGAAAAAGTTCATTACTGACTAGGGTTGCACGATACAATTTTTTCATTTCCGGTCCTGATAACAGAACTGTGTGTATCGGCCGATCCGATAACCTTTAATAAATAGGCAGGGCGTTTGTTGTTTATTATAAGAAGGTTTAAAGCACTGCTACGTTTGTTATCTTGCCATAGGTCTTACATTTTCACTTTCACCTTGACCACCAATGGCCTTTGTTGTTGTTTTTGCATCCTTTGTTCTGCCCATATCAGCCTCTGGATATACCGAGTCCTCAATAAAGAAGTGAAAAGAGATTCATTCTTTCTATAAGCAAGCCAATCTCATTTCTAGTAGTAGTACAAGTACATTTACCTTTGTCAGGATTACTTATTTTAAGCACAATATGCTATTTTTCTGTAAATTACAGGGTATATTGCCTTATTTCAAGACGATTGCAATAGCATTGGATTCTACATTTAAGCACATTTTCCTACAAATTGAGAAAATCATTCTTAAATCTGTCTTTATATCCAGACAAATGTACTTGTTTTTAGTGTAGCTGTACTGGTTTTAAGATATGTTTACTCAGCATATAGCCTTATTTCAAGATGATGGCACTAGCATTTTCTAAATTTAAGCACGTTTTCTACATATTGAGAAAATTATTCTTAAATATTTTCTTTGTATCCAGACAAATTACTTGTTTTTAGTCAAGCCACACTAGTTTTAGGATATCAGTATCCAGACAAATTACTTGTTTTTAGTCAAGCCACACTAGTTTTAGGATATCAGTGCATTCTTTGAGACTAGAAATTTTTACTTGTTTTAAAAATCGTGGCAAGTGAAATTTTCCTGTTCTGTTGGTAGAACATGTTTCTTTTTTTTAAGTAATATTTTCACAATTTTCTTGTTTTTTTTTCTTGTTTTTGAGAGCTGACTTTTTGCAGTGTAGCTAATCCTCTATGCAGTAGCAAACACACTATCTAAGAAAGAAAGCAATTCAGCAACAAAGCAAAGTTGGGACAAAAGACAGTCTGCATGAATTAAATCCGCCTTCGACTTTTTCCCTATGAACACGCTCAGTAGCGATGTTATGTATGGTGATCAATTTGAGAAAATATCTACATTTGTATCCACAGTGTTATTCTAACGGAACAGTAGCACAGGGGAAGACCAGCCTAAATGTATATAATTAAGGCACACAATTTGATGACACAATTGACCCTATAGAACCCCTGGTTTAGGCTTATAGCAATCATGGCAGACAATAAAACATTAAGAATAAGTGAAATAAACACACAGGAAACACTAACCTGCAGCACCAACACAATTTTAAACCCCACACCAGTCACAGCTCTACAACACAACAAGGCAACTGCTTTTCATCCACTCCAGTTCGCAATTTAGAAGCCTTGAGGGGGCAAACAGTGTGTTCCATGAGTAAAGCAATGATAGAATTAGATAAATAGCCTTTTTATTTGCTCACTCTTTACTGCACACATAAAGCCGACTTTCGCTTGCTAAGAGCAACATAAACATTTGTGAGCACCTTGATAAAAGCAAGATAGCAGAAAGTAATGAGAGAAGAATTTCATTAAATCAGAATCATTTTTCAAACGACAGAAAAACACCACTTCTCCTTATCCCCAAATTACATCAAATAGTGGCTTTTGTGAGCCTGCTGATTTCCCATGTACATTTCTCCACTCTAAACACTGTTGACACTTTGCTGTGCCTCACTTCTGTCTCTGACAATGACGATAAGAGCTAAACACAATTACAGTGCCTCCATTTTAGTTTGCCCCTACCCCGCAAAAAAAATATTTAAATTCCTCAATAATGCAGCACATCGTGAATGATGTACTTTTGCAACATGTTCACAGTGAGAAATGTTTTCAGGGGTTTTGTTATGTTGTTTGAGAGTGCAAAAGCAGGGGAGCATGTTTTGCCTGCATCAATGGTGGGGTGTAGCGGGGGGAAGTGACAGCAAAGGAAGACATGATTGAGTAGGACACTGTCGGCCACAGACATGAGCAGAAGTCTGGATGGGGGGTGGGTTGCAGAGTAGGTAGGAGGTTGGGGAGGATGGTAGGTCTGAGTCATGCTGAACTTGTTCTTTCTTCTTCACTGAAATTATGTATTCAAATTGTGTGGGCTTCACTACCCTAACTAGCATGTTTGTTCTAGATCTGTCATTCCCTATGTCGTCCATGATGGTTTGTGTGCTTGATGGTCTGTATTCTCCCCCACACGCCAATTTGAAATAATGAATCAGTCACAGTCACAAAGACATTCCAAATCATCCAGTAGGGCTTGACAACACAGAGTCTGCATCAAAAATATAAAATATAACAAATATTTTTTTTAAATACAAAACTTCTGAATAAATGTAGGATGTAGGATCTTCATTTGAGACAGTTTGCTACAGAAGGAAAATAATCCTGCAGCAACAGGAACATGTCAATTATTATGTGGACTATAATTAATGGACATTTTCGTAGGGGTTGATACATTTTTCGTAAGGGAAAATCAAGTGGAAATTTCAAAGTGGAAATTACAAACTTCAGAAGCCTTTTAAAACTTCAAATACACTATACGTTTTACATTTCCTACATTGCAGGTCTCCTGCAACAGGTTGATCAACTTACATTACATTACCAAAAGTATGTGGACACCTGCTCGTCGAACATCTCATTCCAATATCATGGGCATTAATATGGAGTTGGTCCACCCTTTGCAGCTATAACAGCCTCCACTCTTCTGGGAAGGCTTTCCACTAATTGTTAGAACGTTGCTGTGGGAACTTGCATCCATTTAGCCAGAGGAGCTTTAGTGAGGTCAGGCACTGATGTTGGGCAATTAGGCCTGTAGTCGGCGTTCCAATTCATCCCAAAGGTGTTCGATGGGGTTGAGGTCAGGGCTCTGTGCAGGCCAGTCAAGTTCTTCCACCCTGATCTTGACAAACCATTTCTGTATAGACCTCACTTTGAGCATAGGGGCATTGTCATGCTGAAACAGGAAAGTGCCTTCCCCAAACTGTTGCCACAGAGTTGGAAGCAAAGAATCATCTAGAATGTCATTGTATGCTGTAGCATTAAGATTGCCCTTCACTGGAACTAAGGGGCCTAGCCCAAACCATGAAATAAATCCCCAGACCATTATTCCTCTTCCACCAAACTTTACAGTTGGCCCTATGCATTGGGTCATGAAACGTTCTCCTAGTCTCCGCCAAACCCAGATTCGTCCGTCGGACTGCCAGATGGTGAAGGGTGATTCATCTATCCAGAGAACCAATGGCGGTGAGCTTTACACCAATCCAGTCGACGCTTGGTATTGCGCATGGTGATCTTAGGCTGCTGGCTGCTGCTGGACCATGAAAAACTATTTCATGAAGCTCCCGATAAACAGTTATTGTGCTGAGGTTGCTTCCAGAGGCCGTTTGGAACTTGGTAGTGAGGGTTGCAACCGAGGACAGCACTCGCCGGTCCTGTGAGCTTGTGTGGCCTACCACTTCGCGGCTGAGCCGTTGTTGCTCCTGGCTGAGCCGCTTCCACTTCATAATAACAACACTTACAGTTGACAGGGGCAGCTCTAGCAGGGCAGAAATTTGACAAACTGACTTGTTGAAAGTCACTGAGCTCTTCATAAGGCCATTCTACTGCCAATGTTTGTCTATGGAGATTGCATGGCTGTGTGCTCGATTTTATATACCTGTCAGCAACGGGTGTGGCTGAAATAGCCGAATTCACTAATTTAAAGTGGTGTCCACATACTGTTGGTGATGTAGTGTAAGATCCTACATATTGAGACCTACAGTCGTGATGGGTTATTGTGTGTAGAATGATGAGGAGTAAAACATTGAATCCATTTTAGAATAAGGCTGTAACGTAACAAAATGTGAAAAAAGTCAAGGGGTCTGAATACTTTCTGAATGCACTGTAGGTCTATTTAACACATGCACCCTGTATATACAACATAAATACACACATTATACCCAACCTATACATGGTGTATATACACACACGAAAAAAACAACAACACAGTCATGGGAAGCACAAATAAAACATCACAAATCACCCAGAAAAACTATTACATTCCTTCACAAATAAGTCCCCAATCAATGCTTTTTATTGCCCAAACAGCACCAGAACATTAAGATAAAATGTATTTTGAATTAATGTGGAGATCTAATGGTCTTTAGCGAAGTCCAGACTACCTTTTGATACAGGATGCAGTGATGAGTATCAAAACTGTCAGCTGTAACAAAACAAAGGGCACTGTGGTAGACAGCATCCAACGGTTTAAGAGTAGTAGCAGCTGCACTTTGATGAATAATATCACCATAATCAAGAACAGATAAAAATGTAGGCTTAATAATCTGCTTCCTACTGCTTAGAGAAAGGCACAATCTGTTTCTGTAGAAAAAGCCAACTTTAAAACGTAGCTTCTTATCCTCTCTAGGGTATGTGGGACGGTAGCGTCCCACCTCGTCAACAGCCAGTGAAACTGCAGGGCGCCAAATTCAAAACAACAGAAATCCCATAATATAAATTCCTCAAGCATACAAGTATTTTTCACCATTTTAAAGCTACACTGGTTGTAAATCCAGCCAAAGTGTCCGATTTCAAAAAGGTTTTACGAAGAAAGCACACCAAACGATTATGTTAGGTATGAGCCAAGTCACAGAAAAAGACAGCCATTTTTCCAGCTAAAGAGAGCAGTAACAAAATGCAGAAATAGAGATAAAATTAATCACTAACCTTTGATAATCTTCATCAGATGACACTCATAGGACTTCATGTTACACAATACATGTATTTTTTGTTCGGTAAAGTTCATATTTATATCCAAAAATCTGAGTTTAGGCAAGACGTTACTGTATCACTTGGCAAAAAGCCTGAGAAAATGCAGAGCGCCAAATTAAAATTATTTACTATGAAAATTACTATAAAATCAAACTTTCATTAAATCACACATGAAAGATACCAAATTAAAGCTACACTGATTGTGAATCCAGCCAACATGTCAGAATTCAAATAGGCTTTTCAGCGAAAGCATACGATGCTATTATCTGAGCATAGCACTTATAGTAAACAAAAGAGAGAAAACATTTCAACCCAGCAGGCACGACACAAAACGCAGAAATAAAAATATAATTCATGCCTTACCTTTGATGAGCTTCTGTTGTTGGCACTCCAATATGTCCCATAAACATCACAAATGGTCCTTTTGTTCGATTAATTACATCGATATATATCCAAAATGTCCATTTATTTGGCGCGTTTGATCCAGAAAAACACCGGTTCCAACTTGCTCAAACGTGACGACAAAATATCTCAAAGGCTACCTGTAAACTTTGCCAAAAAATGTCAAACTACTTTTGTAATACAACTTTAGGTATTTTTTACGTTAATAATCGATAAAATTGAAGACGGGATGATATGTGTTCAATACAGGATTAAAACGATATGTAGCATGCCTTCTGTTTGATTGAAGCGCATGTCCAGGACACCTGGAGTGCCTCGACTTCAAGATGGCCGTATTTCTTCATTACACAAAGGAATAACCTCAACCTATTTTTGTTGACATCTAGTGGAAGCCGTAGAAACTGCAAGCAATTCGCTTAGAAATCTGGTTTCCCAATGAAAACTCATTGAAAAGACAGTGACCTCAAAAAAATAAAATATCTGAATGGTTTGTCCTCGGGGTTTTGCCTGCTAAATAAGTTCTGTTATACTCACAGACATGATTCAAACAGTTTTAGAAACTTCAGAGTGTTTTCTATCCAAATCTACTAATACTATGCATATATTATCTCCTGGGGATGAGTAACTGGCAGTCGAATTTGGGTATGCTTTTCATCCAAACGTTAAAATGCTGCCCCCTACCCTAGAGAAGTTATTAACCAGCTCATCCATATCAATCCAAATGTGCCTAAGTATTTATACGCGGGAACAATTTCGATTGGAGAACCATCTAAGGAGAGTTTGAGAACAATTTTTTTTTTTTTTGCTCATATTAATCATACATTTTAAATCAGCAAAGGGATTCCTGCATTGCTATAAAATCTGACTATAGTTTTGACACAGACAGATCAACAATAGCATACATAATAGCATACATACATATAGCATACATACATAATAGCATACATATAGATGAAGTTATCCATTTTTAACTGATTGACCAATGGTGTTAATATAAATAGTGAAGAAAATAGGTCCTGAAATCGACTCCTGTGGTACACCTTTATGTATTTCAGGAAATTGAGACTTAACCCGATCAATCACAATGGACTGAGTTCTGTCACTAAGATAATCCTGAAACCATGAACAGGCCTCAGAGCTCAGGCCTATCGAGGACAACTTATTCAATAAAATAGCATGATCAACAGTATCAAAAGCTTTTGACAGGTCCACAAACAAAGCAGCACATTTCATTTTAATGTCTAAAGTATTGACAAGATCATTAACAACTAAGTGGTTGCTGTAATAGTGCTACGCCCAGGCCTAAACCCTGATTGGTTTACATTCAAAATACATTGCTCAGATAAAAAGAGCAAAGTTGTACATTTACCAAGGATTCAAGAATCTTAGCTAGCCAAGGAAGCCTTGAAATGGAGCCATAATGATTAAGATCACTACTATCCCCTCTCTTATGGAGTGGCAGCACAAGACCTGATTTCCATTATTTTTGAATATTTCCTGATAAAAAATGTAAATAAAAAATGTGGGTTATTGAGCCAACAATAATTGTCCCTGCACACTAAGCAGACCAGGACCCAATTGGTCGGCCCCTGTGGATTTATGGTTGTCTATTGCTTTCTGTAAATAGCCTAAAAGAAAAGCTTTGACTATAATTCTGATCATTCAGGAAGTTTCCCCTATCAGCATCCAGCCTAATATCACTGTGAATTGGCTTAGAAGTTATTTCAAAGAGATAGTCCGCTGAAATAAAATGTTGATTAAATGCATCAATGATGACATTTTTTCCCGTAATGAGGCCAGTGTCTGAATTAATTTGTTGTGGCAAAGAAGAGGAAGTAGAATCCTTCAGGGATTTACAGTTTTCCAGAATTTTGTCGGGTTCCCATTACAATCCGATAGAGCGGTTACATAATAATCAGATTTAGCCTTTCTGATTTGTCTTACACAATGATTCCTCAGTTGCTTAAAAGCTTACCAGTCCTGGGCTAAGCCTGTGTTCCTGGCCTTGACACAAGCATCATCTCTTTTATGAATGACTTCTGATAATTCCGGAGTGTACCAAGCATTCAATCGACCTTTAACCCTTCATTTTTTAAGGGAGCATGATTATCCACAATAGTATTGAAGACATCTCTAAAAAAGTCTCAAAGCTAAATCAGGTTCAGGAAAACTGAAATACAATTAAGGTCACTAAAATAAAGATCATGTAAAAATAAATATTAACTGAAGTTTTTAAAGTTTCTCTTTGTGATGACACAAGGCTTAGATTTTTGTATTTTCACATCTCTAACACAAACAACTGGGCAATGGTCACTAATGTCTTGGGCAAAGACACTTTCTCTGGTGTATTTGTTGGGATAAGATCAATCAAAGTTGACTTTGAAGGATATTTAGGGTTGGGCCGTATAGGCTTAGTAACCAGCTGGGTTAGGTTTAGAGAACTACACATGTCTTTTAGATTGTCTGAAGCGTGCATTTCCAGATCATAATTTAGGCACCCAGGATAATAACTGTTTTAATAAAAAAAGACAACAAACTATTTAACTCCTCGAGTGCACAAAGGTTAGCCGAGGAAGGACGGTAAGATCCCTATAACAGTTACGGATGTATTTTTCCCCAGACAAAGGCTTAAAGATAGTAGCTAAATGTTTTTGGCAAGGTAAATGGATTTCAGTAAAGAGACAGAGAAATGATATTGAATATGACTGCCCAACATACAAAACAGAGTTCAGGAGTGGAAGTGTGTGATTATGACAGCTGTTTTATCTCACACTCACACCTTCAACTCCCTCCTCTCTCACTTCCTGGTCTTTCTTTTCCTCCTACTCCTTTTGTGTCTGACTTGGGATGCTGAGAATGCCTTGTAAATTAGCTAGATGAGAAGTGATGGTATGGAGGCCGAGTAACTAAGGACAGTCCATCAGTTTCCCCCAAATCCAGCCACTCTACTGCTTTACAGTAGTATATTAATCCAACCCCCTCCCCCTCCCTGTCTTCCCAGAACTAGCTATCCCTATGCAGATTGAATACAGATGTAAGATCTTCATTTAATCACTATTTTGTTGCTGAGAAATGCAAACTTGTAGTGTATTTACATTTTTAAAAGGATTCTAAAGTTTGTAATTTCCACATTGAAATGTCAGACTTGATTTGCCCTAATGGAAAATGTATCAACCTCTACAAAAATGGCCATTAATTATAATCCACATAATTATTCACATTTCCTGTTACTGCAGGATTTTTTTCCTGCTGTAACAAACTGGCTGAAATAAAGATCCTACATATTTAGCAGACATGTGTCCATATTTAGCACTTTGTTAGGAGGAGCTTTATTAGGAGCCCAACTCCAAATGGAAACACAACTTGCATCGTGTCCACCTGCTTACAGCAGCTCTCATCTGGCCTGGCAAACTGGCTACTTTGAAATCTGAGTGATGACAGGTTGGTATGGAATGACATGCTGATAGGTACCCTTCTCGCCCCTTTGGCATGTGGGACTCAGTGTGTGGTGTGTTTGGCTTTTCTCCTGCCACAGGATGTTTGATTTGGTTTTCTAACACGAAACTAGACCTGAAGCAGATTGAGATGGAGAGACAGGGTTGAGAGCTGTGTAAAGCACATGGAAAGGATTACTATGCTCAGAGGCAGGCCTGCTAGAGCACACACACACACACACATAGAGAGAAAGTTTAATATTTTTTTGATGGATTTCAGAGGGGGATAAAGCCATGCATTCTACCGGTCAGGGATTTGACTGATCACAAAGTCAGAGAGGACATTGGAAACAAGGGCTAAGTTCTATTCAATTTCTCCTTTGAGCCAGAGCGTGTTACATATAGATGGCCGAGATTCTCCCAGGAGCCTAGTGTCAATACGCATAAAAAATTGAGCACAGCACCATGGAGATGTGTGCATTTTCTTAAAACATTTAACCGTGAAAACATTTAGCCGTGAATCAGCCTTCACAATGCTCTACTGTACTTTATGTTCTACGTCTATTTCAGTATATTGTTAAGAAATGGTAGAGTCCTCTGTCAATCCTGTTTTTGGTTTTGATCCTTTGCATTTTCTGTACACAAAGCACAATTTCTGTGATCAACAGACAATAAAGATATCTTACCTAATCTAATCTAAATAGTGGCATTGATATGACACGGCACACTGGTTGAGAAACAGTGGTCTAAACACATCCTTGTATAGTTAGTCTGTATTGCTTCCTAAAGAAGTGCAATAAGAAGTTGTATGGTGTTCTGTACAATGGATGTCATGTACATGGATTTTTGGAAACAATGATACACGAATCAAAGACAGTATGTGACAGAACAATGATTTTGGCTGTGTTCACACCAACATGGCAGAGCTTGTAGGAAATGTTAAGCACCCTAGGCTTAACATGCGATTTGTAACTCTACTCTAAGTTCTACATGAACTGAAGTGGTTGAGAAGGTAAACACAAAGTGAGTGCATTGGGATTACCCTAGTGAGCTTCCATAGTTCCCATGCTTCAGCGCTCACTCCCTCTTGATAATCGTGAATTCACCCATGATTTCTCTGAACTGCTGGCTTGGCTTTAATCTGTGATTGATTACCAGACCAATAAGCAGATGAGCTGCAGCTGTTTGGTGGTTTGGAATGTCTACAGACAGATGTTTTCATGATGCAGGGCTATTAGTGCTTTCCTATCCATTTCCTGCACAGCTTCAAAGTCCCTGTTGCATCAGCCAAGCACCTTGTGTTCACGTAGATCTCAAAAAATTAAAATAAAGAATTGTATTTGTCACATGCGCCAAATACAACAGGTGTAGATCTTACAGTCCAATGCTTACTTACAAGCCCCCAACAATGCTTTAAGAAGTTAAGAAAAAAGAAAAAAATAGATAACAAAAAAATTGAAAATAAAAGCAACAAATAATTAAACAGCAGCAGTAAAATATACAGGGTGTACCGGTACAGAGTAAATATGCGAGGGCACTGGTTAGTTGAGGTAATTGAGCTAATATGTAATGTAGGTACTGTAGAGATAAAGTGACTATGCATAGATAATAAACAGAGAGTAGCAGCGTAAAAGAGGGGTCTGGGTAGCCCTTTGATTGGCTGTTCAGAAGTCTTATGGCTTGGGGGTAGAAGCTGTTAAGAAGTCTCTTGGCCCTAGACTTGGTGCTCCAGTACCGCTTCCCATGCGGTAGCAGAGAGAACAGTCAATGACGAGGGTGGCTGGAGTCTTTGACAATTTTATGGGCCTTCCTCTGACACCGCATGGTATAGAGGTCCTGGATGGCAGGAAGCTTGGCCCCAGTGATGTACTGTACTGCGCCGTACGCACTACCCTCTGTAGTGCCTTGCGGTCGGAGGATGAGCAATTGCCTTACCAGGCAGTGATGCAACCCGTCAGGATGCTCTTGATGGTGCAGCTGTAGAACCTTTTGAGGATCTGAGGACCCATACCAAATCTTTTCAGTCTCCTGAGGGGGAATAGGCTTTGTTGTGCCCTCTTCACAACTGTCTTAGTATGTTTGGACATTGAGAGTTTGTTGGTGATGTGGACACCAAGGAACTTCAAACTCTCAACCTGCTCCACTGCAGGCCCCTTTGATGAGAATGTGGGCATGCTCGGTCCTTTTTCTGTAGTCCACAATCATCTCATTTGTCTTGATCACATTGAGGGAGAGGTTGTTGTCCTGGCACCACACGGCCAGCCTATAGGCTGTCTCTTCGTTGTTGGTGATCAGGCCTACCACTGGTGTGTCATCGGCAAACGTGATGATGGTGTTGGAGTCGTACCTGGCCATGCACTCATAAGTGAACAGGGAGTGCAGGAGGGGACTGAGCACGCACCTCTAAGGGTCCCCCGTTTTGAGGATCAGTGTGGCGGATGTGTTGTTACCTACCCTTACCACCTGGGGGCGGCCCGTCAGGAAGTCCAGGATCCAGTTGCAGAGGGAGGTGTTAAGTCCCAGGGTCCTTAGCTTAGTGATGAGCTTTGAGGGCACTGTGATGTTGAACGCTGAGCTGTAATCAATGAATAGGATTCTCACATAGGTGTTCCTTTTGTCCAAATGGGAAAGGGCAGTGTGGAGTGCAATAGAGATTGCATCATCTGTGGATCTGTTGGGCCAGTATGCAAATTGGAGTGGGTCTAGAGTTTCTGGAATAATGGTGTTTATGTGAGCCATGACCAGCCTTTCAAAGCACTTCATGGCTACAGATGTGAGTGATACGGGTCGGTAGTCATTTAGGCAGGTTACCTTAGTGTTCTTGGGCACAGGGACTATGGTGGTCTGCTTGAAACATGTTGGTATTACAGACTCAGTCAGGGACAGGTTGAAAATGTCAGTGAAGACACTTGCCAGTTGGTCAGCGCATGCTCAGAGTACACGTCCTGGTAATCCGTCTGGACCTGCGGCCTTATTCACATCGGCTATGGAGAGAGTGAGCACACAGTCATCCAGAACAGCTGATGCTCTCATGCATGCTTCAGTGTTACTTGCCTCGAAGCGAGCATAGAAGTAATTTAGCTCATCTGGTAGGCTCGTGTCACTGGGGAGCTCTCAGCTGTGCTTCTGTTTGTAGTCTGTAATAGTTTGCAAGCCCTGCCACATCCGACGAGGATCGTAGCCGGTGTAGTACGATTCAATCTTCGTCCTGTATTGACACTTTGCCTGTTTGATTGTTCGTCGGAGGGCATTGCGAGATTTCTTTTAAGCTTCCGGGTTAGAGTCTTGCTCCTTGAAAGCAGCAGCTCTACCCTTTAGCTCAGTGCGGATGTTGCCTGTAATCCATGGCTTCTGGTTGGGGTATGTACGTACGGTCACTGTGGGGACAATGTCATCAATGCACTTATTGATGATACCATTGACTGATGTGGTGTACTTCTCAACTCCATCAGAAGAATCCCGGAACATATTCCAGTCTGTGCTAGCATAACAGTCCTTTAGCTTAGCAACTGCTTCATCTGACCACTTTCTTATTGACCGAGTCACTGGTGCTTCCTGCTTTAGTTTATGCTTGTAAGCAGGAATCAGGAGGGTAGAATTATGGTCAGATTTGCCAAATGGAGGGCGAGGGAGAGCTATGTACACGTCTCTATGTGTGGAGTAAAGGTGGTCTAGATCTCACTTCTGCTCTCTCCACTCACCCTCCATGCTAACCAAACCAGCTGAGGATATATATTTAAGCAATAAGGTCAGAGTAGGTGTGATATGTGGCCAATATACCACGGCTAATGGCTGTTCTTAGGCACTATGCAACACGGAGACAGCCCTTAGCCTTGGTATATTAGCCATATACCACAAACCCCCAAGTTGACTTATTGCTATTATAAACTGGTTACCAACGTAATTAGAACAGTAAAAATGTATGTTTTGTCATACCCGTGGAATACGATCTGCTATACTGTACCACGGCTTTCAGCCAATCAGCATTCAAGGCTCAAACCACCGTGTGTAACGGCTGTCTAATTCCTCCTCCTCGGATGAGGAGAAGGAGTAGGGATCAGACCAAAATGCAGCGTGTTGTGAAGACATAACGAAATTTATTTAAACAAGACGAATACGAAAAACACTTGGAAAATACAAAACAACAAAACGACGTAGACAGACCTGAACATATGAACTTACATAAACACGAAGAACGCACGAACAGGAACAGACTAACCAAATGAACGAAAACAAAACAGTCCCGTGTGGTGCGACAGACACAGACACAGGAACAATCACCCACAAACAAACAGTGAGAACAGCCTACCTTAATATGGTTCTCAATCAGAGGAAACGTCAAACACCTGCCTCTAATTGAGAACCATATCAGGCAACACATTTAACCCAACATAGAAACACATAACATAGAATGCCCACCCCAACTCACGCCCTGACCAACTAAACACATACAAAAACAAGGAAAACAGGTCAGGAACTTGACACCGTGTTTATAATGTACAGTACAGTCGTACCTTATGGTTCTATATGGGAGTGATAGCTAAACAGACCATATTAAATTAATATAGAGCACAAAATGTTATTTTCAATGCTGGTATCTGTTGAACAACCATAGTGCTGTAAATTGAACAAGATTATCTTGCTATATAAATATATTAATTCGATTGACAGGTTGCTAATTTGTGTGGTTCTAAAGATGGCGAGCTTCTTACCCACTAAAATGCAATATAGACTTTTCCCCTGAAACCATCACCATTACCTTGAACTTTATGAGGTAAATCACCAAACTGACATTAGACCAGCTTTAAGGGCAGAAAATAAATGGAGGACGTGGTTTTCCACAGGAGACCAGAGAGGAGAGTCTATGGAATGAGAAAATAGCCTGGGCAATTTGCCAAAAGCCTGCATTGACACAGAAAAATATATAATTAAAATATCTATAGCATGTTACCTAAACACAGCAAACCCTTTAGTTATTAAGACAAGTGCTGGCAATCTTCTGATGGCTGATTGAACAGCTTTGACTTAAAATGTCTCAATAATGAAGGCACTCTGTGCTCATCTGATGAACTTATATTTTTTTATTTATCATTTTTATTTAACCTTTATTTAATTAGGCAAGTCAGTTAAGAACAAATTCTTATTTTACAATGACGGCCTATCCAGGCCAAACCCTCCCCTAACCTGGATGATGCTGGGCCAATTGTGCGCCGCCCTATGGGGTTTAAAGTAACTTTCCAGTGAAAATCTCACTTTTAAAAGTTAATATTCTGTTAACTCATACCCAAATAATGTTGTATTTGTATGTTGTACTTGTATTTGTGGCCAAAGCATAAAATTGAGAATAAGACACTTCAAAAACCCCACCTCAAACTTGTATTTTAAACAGACCAATTCAAAAAGGTCCAACTCTGATGTTACCCCATGAAGTTGAAATGTAAAATGGTTCAGGTAAGAGTTAAGGTTAGGGTTATGGCTACGGTTAAGCTTAGGGTTAGGGTATTGGTTAAGGTTAAGGTTAGGGTTTAAGGGAGGGGACATCCCAAGGATCCCATGTAGCATCATCCTGAGGAGGATGAGCTGGCCAATCAGCGGTCTACTCACATTAATATTTTTAATGACCGGTATACGCCCACAACATTCTGTTGTGTGGGTACCCACACCATTCCATCACAGAAAAGCTGTTTTTTAACATATATACTTAATTACCATTGTTTGGAAGGAAAACTATTTAATTATAGGTAATATTGTTATATCTAGTTTGCTGTAGAAAAATGCACATCTGCACGGTTTCACATTGTGCATCACTCTCTCTTTTAATGACATGTGCCACTCATTCTCACAACCCATTCATCCGTAAAGCAGCACACGGTCATAAACCATAATAATGTACAGTATGACGTACAGAACGTCATACCATACATAACATTTCCCCCCCTTTCCAAAACCAGGGACTGGTACCATATATAAAAATGTCAATAGGGCAAGAACCTAGAGTGATACCCGTAAGAAAGAAATATTAACCCTTAAACGGAAGAGATAAACAATGACTCTTCGAACTAGTCAGTTCAGTAAATTAACCTGGAGATTGACATAAGACACATTAACAGAGCCTAAGAATGAAAGGATGTCAAACAGTCCTCAAGATGAGCAGGGTGATTTCGTGTACGCATAGGTCGTTCTTCAGCCCCCACCGCTTGTGGCTTTGGCCCTTGGGGAGCCCACAGAGGTTGGGGCTCGGGTGGCAGTAGAGGCAGATGTCCATCAGGTGGGGTCTCTAGCCTGTATGTCAGTTTTGTAGGCATTTGTGTTCCTTGAGGAGCAGGGACTTTTCTGAGGCGGCTGGTGTGCCAGCGTGATCCATTGCTCAGCATGAAGGTGGCGGGACCCAGTTGTCGACTGAGCTGCAAGGGGTCCAACCAAAATGAGGCCATGTTGTTGCACCACTGAGGCCATCGAGCTCGGACCCAGTCTGACACTTGGTTGATCGGCTTCTTCCCCACTTAGAACGTAGCCAAACCAAAACCTGTGGATAGATGGCAGCATTCGCGCAAAATTGAAAGCGCGAACCACCTCATTTAACCACTGGGAACATGGACATGTACAAAAATACCAGCTATGCCCACCGTAAAGAAATCAAATTGTCAACACGATAGTGCAAGGACAAGGTGGGGCCGCAAAATAATACAGCTAGTTACAGTAGGTTAGCTACAAGTAAAGTAGTACTTGAAGTAGGTTAACCACCCCTCACCCACAGACACAAACAAACATTATCAAGAATTCCTAGCTTCACCATCTACGTTAGCTAACTAGTTAACTAGCAATATAGACCAATAAAATAAAATGTTATTGGTCGAGCACACATACTGTGTTTGGCAAATGCTTATGTTTCTAGCTACAACAGTGCAGTAATACCTATCAATCAAAAACAATACACACAAATCCCCAAAATATCAGAACGAGCTATGTCAGAGTCAGAATACGCAATGTTATATAATGTTGTAAAATAGACAGTATGGACAGTATATGAACAGAAAAGGTGTGTACAGCAGTAGTTATATAGGATGAACCTTGACTAGAAATACAATATATACATATGTGGTGGGTAAAACAGTATGTAAACATTATTAAAGTGACCAGTGTTTAATGACTCCATTTACATAGGGCAGCAGTCTCTAAGATGAGGACAGCTAGTGGTGACTATTTAACAGTCTGATGGCCTGGAGATAGAAGCTGTTTTCAGTCTCTCGGTCCCAGCTTTGATGCCAAGCTGGCGACTGCTAAGAAGAAGGGAGCAACTGCGAACCAGAAGACAACAAGGCAACACTGGTCCACACCTGCCCTGTCTGTCGGGTGAGTAGCATTGGTTGGTACTGTATGTGCCTTTGTGTTCCTCTCCATTTGTAGGCTATTGTACTGGCATGTGTAGTCTTTCATATGTGCAGTAGTTTTTTTGCTTCGTGTTGCTTAGTTCATCATTTGTGTCAACTTTAAATTCAATCTAAGCCACAGGTTGTTAACGTCCTCCATTTTGTACTTGACCTTTACAGACGCAGACCCCAAAGACATTCAAGCAGCACTTTGAGAGCAAGCATCCCAAGTCTCCAATGGTCCCAGTACTGGTTGATATGCAGGCCTAAGTGACCATACACACTCAAATGGACCTACAGCTGGGGTAAGATTCTTCCATCATTCACACACAGTAGACATATTTTAAACCACCATGTTGTCAACAAAATGCTGTCCTTAATGATTAAGTTGTATTGTCTATGGCTCAATTTGTGGAAATGCTGTCGTCTCATTGTCTTTAATGTTGTGATTCACAGACACACGATGAACACAATTTGTATACTGCAACCAAGATTAAATGACGTTGAGGGACACACCAGGACCTCGAGTATGACTGGACATGGGCCGGTTATTTGTGACCTAAAATGGCATGCAGAAGCACACCGGCACTCCATTTTATGTTAATTCCATGGCCAACCATCTCTCTACCTACTCCTTAATCCACACTAAGCCTTTTATGCCCCATGGTCCCTCAATTTAGGACACTTACAAACTCTCCACTTTATCTCTATAAAACCACCATACCTTCGACCATTCTCTCTATTATGCTTCCTTCAATTGTTCTTCTCCTGATTTGATAACATCAAGACTCAGTAAAACGTTTAAAGGTGCTTACACACAGCCAGGTAAACTGGAAATAAACCTCAAGAAAATCTCCCTACCATGTGCAGTCCGGGTTGTTGTCAGCTCGAATATTGTCATTGAAACATTGTTTGATTGGTTGACAAAATGAACTCTGCTCATTGGTCAACCATACTTCCGTTAATTTTGTCTTTGGCGCCTGGCGTGCTGAGCCAGCAGTGCCATTCACGGAGTGTGTGCCACTTGCAAAACTGCTTCGGCTTTGCCGCCTGCCGCCCTACTCCCATTCAATTCTGTGAGACCTTTGCCACTTACCGGGGCCCATCTGTAAAAGCCTTAAAAGTGTGGTGTACTGTTTTTTCTACCTTTTTTTCACCTGTGCTGCCCTCCTGTTTAATCTGGGTTTCAGACTGAATGCAGTGTTAAATGTACTGCTCACAATTAACAGCAGAAACCAGGACCTGACAAGGGTGTTGATATACAGTGCCTTCGGAAAGTATTCAGACCCCTTGACTCTTTCCACATTTTGGTGTGTTACAGCCTTATTCTAAAATTGATTAAATCTTTTTTTCCCCGAATCAATCTACACACAATACCCCATAATGACAAAGCAAAAACAGGATTTTAGAAATGTAATTTATAAAAATAAAAACCTGAAAGATGACATTTACTTTACTCAGTACTTTTACTCAGTATTTTGTTTAAGCATCTTTGGCAGCGATTAAAGCCTCGAGCATTCTTGGGTATGACGGTACAAGCTTGGCACACCAGTATTTGGGGAGTTTCTTCCATTATTCTCTGCAGATCCTCTCAAGCTCTGTCAGGTTGGCTGGGGAGCGTTGCCGCACAGCTATTTTCAGGTCTCTCCAGAGATGTTTGATCGGGTTCAAGTCCAGGCTCTGGCTGGGCCACTCAAGGACATTCAGAGACTTGTCCCGATGCCACTCCTGCGTTGTCTTGGCTGTGTGCTTAGGGTCGTTGTCCTGTTGGAAGGTGAACCTTCGCCCCAGTCTGAGATGCTGAGCGCTCTGGAACAGGTTTTCGTTAAGGATCTCTCTGTACTTTGCTCCGTTCATCTTTGCCTCGATTCTGACTAGTCTCCCAGTCCCTGCCGCTGAAAAACATCCCCACAACATGATGCTGCCACCACAATGCTTCACCTTAGGGATGGTGCCAGGTTTCCTCCAGAAGTGAAGCTTGGCATTCAGGCCAAAGAGTTCAATCTTGGTTTCATCAGACCAGAAAATATTGTTTCTCATGGTCTGAGAGTCCTTTAGGTGCCTTTTGGCAAACTCCAAGCGGGCTGCCATGTGCCTTTTACTGAGGAGTGGCTTCTGTCTGGCCACTCTACCAGAAAGGCCTGATTGGTGGAGTTCTGCAGAGATGATTGTCCTTCTGCTCACTTCCCCGACCAAGGCCCTTCTCCCCCGATTGCTCAGTTTGGCTGGGAGGCCAGTTCTAGGAAGAGTCTTGGTGGTTCCAAACTTCTGTTTGAAACCACCAAGACTGTTTTTGCTTTGTCATTATGGGATATTGCTTGTATATTGATGAGGAGTTTTTTTCATTTAATCAATTTTACAATAAGCCTCTAACGTAACAAAATATGTAAAAAGTCAAGGGGTCTGAATAATTTCAGAAGGCACTGTAGCTGTGTTGACCTAGTACTTTATATTAAACCTACCTTACACAGCAGTTGTTTCTCCATTTGTAACTCACACACCAAAAATCACAACATGCTGTTTTACATTTTGTGTTATTTGTGCTGGTTTAATTCCTACAATGGAAAAACAGAAGAATCTGTGCGCTCACGGTTAGTAATAATAGTTAATATGGTACTCTTCGATATCCCAGGTGTGTGGCATTGATCAATAAATAATGCAATAATAATGCAGATGTTTATATATTATGTTATAAAAGGCATTGTTTACTATTTTGATTGATTTAAAACAATGTAGTTGTTGTATTTCAGGTTTTTGACGTGATTGATAGGTGACCAGGTGTGTATTTGTCAAGTAAATATGCTTATTCATTCATGATTATGGATACATTCTGCAATGAGTTAATCTGGCTTTGAATCTGCAACAGAACATGTCAGCAAGTTAGTTCTGAATTTACTTTAATACAGCAGTGCATTCTGACACTCAGAGGTGTCATGCCCATAGGGGGCACAGGGGCACATGCCCCTTCAGATTTGTCCTATTTATATACACTGCCGTTCAAAAGCTTGGGGTCACTTAGAATTGTCCTTGTTATTGAAAGAAAAGAAAATGTTTTGCCCCTTTAAATAACATCAAATTGATCAGAAATACAGTGTAGACATTGTTAATGTTGTAAATTACTATTGTAGCCGGAAACTGCAGATTTTTTTATGGAATATCTACTTAGGCGTACAGAGGCCCATTATCAGCAACCATCACTCCTGTGTTCCAATGGCATGTTGTGTTAGATAATCTACGTTTATTTTAAAAGGCTAATTGATCATTAGAAAACCATTTTGCAATTATGTTAGCACAGCTGAAAACTGTTGTTCTGATTAAAGAAGTAATAAAACTGGCCTTCTTTAGTTGAGTATCTGGAGCATCAACATTTGTGGGTTCGATTAAAGGCTCAAAATGGCCAGAAACAAAGAAATGTATTCTGAAACTCATCAGTCTATTCTTGTTCTAAGAAATTAAGGCTATTCCATGCGAGAAATTGCAAAGAAACTGAAGATCTCGTACAGCGCTGTGTACTACCCCCTTCACAGAACAGCTCAAACTAGCTCTAACCAGAATTGAAAGGAGAGGGAGGCCCCGGTGCACAAATGAGCAAAAAAAGAAACAGACGCCTCACAAGTTCTCAACTGGCAGCTTCATTAAATAGTACCCGCAAAACACCAGTCTCAACGTCAACAGTGAAGAGGCGACTCCGGGATGCTGGCCTTCTAGGCAGAGTTCCTCTGTCCAGTATCTGTGTTCTTTTGCCAATCTTAATCTTTTATTTTTATTGGCCAGTCTGAGATATGGCTTTTTCTTTGCAATTTTACCTAGAAGGCCAGCATCCCGGAGTCGCCTCTTCACTGTTGACGTTGAGACTGGTGTTTTGTCTGTAGCGGAGAATTCCACCAAAGCAGTGTAAAATGTCCAGTCAGAAAATAATGTTTCTCTCTCTCTCTGTCTCCCTCTGTCTCTCTGTCTCTCTCTCTCTCTGTCGGATGCATGGGCCTTATAGCCTAAACCTATTAATGTTTTATAATGGACATTCCTTAATTATATTGTGTCTAGCTGTTAAAAAATGTAGCTATTTTCTAAAGCTGGGCGATATGGACAAAAATCCATATTGCGATAAATTGCCTGAATTGATGCAGTAACGATAAATAGAACCATACTTTTAAAACATTAATGTGCACCACAGTTTATTTTATTATCCTTTAAACTACTGCTACTAGTTTGATGGTTCTAGCCATCAATTGTCCCATTAACTATCGCCCATATTAGCAAACGTATTTCATTTCAAACTTCAAATCTCTCTAGTATAGGCTACTTACAATGAACAATATCAGCCAGGGGGTTTAGCATACACTTGATTTTCTAGTAATAGAGAGAGAGAGAGAGAGAGAGAGAGAGAGAGAGAGAGAGAGAGAGAGAGAGAGAGAGAGAGAGAGAGAGAGAGAGAGAGAGAGAGAGAGAGAGAGAGCGAGAGAGAGAGAGAGAGAGAGAGAGAGAGAGAGAGAGAGAGAGAGAGAGAGAGAGAGAGAGAGAGAGAGAGAGAGAGAGAGAGAGAGAAAGAGAGAGAGAGAGAGAGAGAGAGAGAGAGAGAGAGAGAGAGAGAGAGAGAGAGAGAGACTGAAGATGGTCCCAGCAGCTCTCAGCTCTCTGAAAGTGCCAGGATGCAGCAGCTCCACTGAAAACGAGAGAGAGAAACACACCCATACTGGGTATTGGTTGGCCCACCATCACCTCCCCATAAACACTGGGTTTAGTGGTGTGTCTTATCACTTGGCCCAGCTTTGCAGAGTGGTCTCTCTCTCCACCCATCTAGACAACCACACCTTCATCTCCCTGTTGTGAGGCTGTCATCTCTGTGGACCCCCACTGCTCCCCCCACAACAGAGAGACCCAGGGGGGATGACAGCTCCAGGTGCTGTGCTGACAGATGCCCCACTTTGGGAATCAGGTGCTGAGACAGGAAGAAAGCAACATTAAAGGGAAAGGGTAAATGTTCTTGATGTGCTTAGAAACTGTTGTGTGCTATTGCACACCTGTGTTGTAGACCACAGCTAGTGGCAGAGTCAAAGAAGCAAGCCTCTGTCTGTATGGATTATAAAATTGCAGGACTGTACTGTTTTTGCAGTGCTTTTCAACGATGTAAACATTTTCATTGCGCAATGTCTTCAGAGTAGTAGATATGTGGGTATGTTTGTTACAATAACACACACACTAACTTTCCTATATTGATCCCTCACATGTTACCCCCTGGTACAGCAACTGCACCGTCTGCAACTGCAGGGCTCTCCAGAGGGTGGTGCGATCTGCCTAACGTATCACCCGGGGCACACTGCCTGCCCTCCAGGACATCTACAGCACCCGATGTCACAGGAAGGCCAAGAAGATCATCAAGGACCTCAGCGACCCAAGCCACGGCCTGTTCACCCCACTATCATCCAGAAGGCGAGGTCAGTACAGGTTCATCAAAGCTGCGACCGAGAGACTGAAAAATAGCTTCCATCTCCAGACCATCACTGTTAATAGTCACCACTAGCCGGCCTCCGCCCAGCACCCTGACCTGAACTTTAGTCACTGTCACTAGCCGGCTACCACCCGGTTACTCTATGATTCACCTTAGAGGCTGCTGCCTATGTTCATAGACATGGAACACTGGTCACTTTAATACTGTTTACATACTGTTTTACCCATTTCATATGTAAGTACTGTATTCTAGTCAAGGCCATCCTATTCAACTATTGCTGTACATATACTATTCTATCCATGTATACTTCAGATATACTACATAATCTATCCATATACTGTCCATGATGTCTATACATCCCATCATATACAGTTGAAGTCGGAAGTTTACATACACCTTAGCCAAATACATTGAAAATCCGTTTTTCACAATTCCTGACATTTAATCCTAGTAAAAATGCCCTATTTCAGGTCAGTTAGGATCACCACTTTATTTTAAGAATGTTAAATATCAGAATAATAGTAGAGAGAATGATTTATTTCAGCTTTTATTTCTTACATCACATTCCCAGTGGGTCAGAGGTTTACATACACTCAATTAGTATTTGGTAGCATTGCCTTTAAATTATTTAATTTTGGTCAAATTTTGGGTAGCCTTCCACAAGCTTCCCACAATAAGTTAGGTGAATTTTGGCCCATTCCTCCTGACAGAGCTGGTGTAACTGAGTCAGGTTTGTAGCCCTCCTTGCTCACACAAGCTTTTTCAGTTCTGCCCACGCATTTTCTATGGGATTGAGGCCAAGGCTTTGTGATGGCCACTCCAATACCTTGACTTTGTTGTCCTTAAGCCATTTTGCCACAACTTTGGAAGTATGCTTGGGGTCATTGTCCATTTGGAAGACCCATTTGCGACCAAGCTTTAACTTCCTGACTGATATCTTGAGATGTTGCTTTAATATATCCACATCATTTTCCTGCCTCATGATGCCATGTATTTTGTGAAGTGCACCAGTCAAATGACTCAAATGATGTCAATTAGCCTATCAGAAGCTTCTAAAGCCATGACATCATTTTCTGGAATTTTCCAAGCTGTTTATAGGCACAGTCAACTTAGTGTATGTAAACTGGGTTGTAGACTCCGTCTCATGCTACCACTAGAGTGAAAGCACCACCAGCATTCAAAAGTGACCAAAACATCAGCCAGGAAGCATAGGAACTGAGAAGTGGTCTGTGGTCACCACCTGCAGAACCACTCCTTTATTGGGGGTGTCTTGCTAATTGCGTATAATTTCCACCTTTTGTCTATTCCATTTGCACAACAGCATGTGAAATCTATTGTCAATCAGTGTTGCTTCCTAAGTGGACAGTTTGATTTCACAGAAGTGTGATTGACTTGGAGTTACATTGTGTTGTTTAAGTGTTCCCTTTATTTTTTTGAGCAGTGTATATATACAGTACCAGTAAAAAGTTTTGGACACACCTACTCATTCAAGGGTTTTTATTTATTTCAACTATTTTCTACATTCTAGAATAATAGTGAAGACATCAAAACTATGAAGTAACACATATGGAATCAGGTAGAAACCAAAAAATTGTTAAACAAGTCAAAAGATATGTTATATTTCAGTTTCTTCAAAGTCGCCACCCTTTGCCTTGATGACAGCTTTGCACATCCTTGGCATTCTCTCAACCAGCTTCATGAGGTAGTCACCTGGAATGTATTTCAATTAACAGGTGAACCTTGTTAAAAGTTAATTTGTGGAATTTCTTTCCTTCTTAATGCGTTTGAGCCAATCAGTTGCGTTGTGACAAGGTAGGGGTGGTATACAGAAGATAGCCCTATTTGGTAAAAGACCAAGTCCATATTATGGCAAGCACAGCTCAAATAAGCAAAGAGAAACGACAGTCCATCATTACTTTAAGACAAGAAGGTCAGTAAATTCGGAAAATTTCAAGAACTTTGAAAGTTTCTTCAAAAACCATCAAGCGCAATGATGAAACTGGCTCTCATGAGGACCGCCACAGGAAAGGAAGACCCAGAGTTACCTCTGCTGCAGAGGATAAGTTCATTAGAGTTACCAGCCTCAGAAATTGCAGCCCAAATAAATGCTAAGTAACAGACCCATCTCAACATCAATTGTTCAGAGGAGACTGGGTGAATCAGGCCTTCATGGTCCAATTCATGCAAAGAAACCACTACTAAAGGACACCAATAATAAGAAGAGACTTGATTGGGCCAAGAAACTCGAGCAGTGGACATTAGACTGGTGGAAATCTGTCCTTTGGTCTGATGAGTTCAAATTTGAGATTTTTGGTTCCAACTGACGTTTCTTTGTGAGACGCAGAGTAGGTGAACGGATGATCTCCGCATGTGTGTGATTGATTGTATGGGGGTGCTATGCTGGTGACACTGTCTGTGATTTATTTAGAATTTAAGGCACACTTAACCAGCATGGCTACCACAGCATTCTGCAGCGATACGCCACCCCATCTGGTTTGCGCTTAGTGGGACTATCATTTGTTTTTCAACAGGACAATGACCCAACACACCTCCAGGCTGTAGCGCTGTCTTAGGCATCTCACAGTATGGACACTGCAATTTATTTATAGGCACGTTCACGCAGATGAGCAGGGACCCTGGGCATCTTTTGGTGTTTTTCAGAGTCAGTAGAAAGGCCACTTTAGTTTTCATAACTGTGACCTTAATTTGCTACCGTCTGTAAGCTGTTAGTGTCTTAATAAGGATACGCCCCTTTTTTCAATTTTCACCTAAAATTACATATCCAAATCTAACTGCCCGTAGCTCAGCCTCTGAAGCGAGGATATGCATATTCTTGGTACCATTTGAAAGGAAACACTTTTAACTTTGTGGAAATGTGAAAGGGATGTCAGAGAATATAACAT
The DNA here is from genome assembly GCF_016432855.1 of Salvelinus namaycush. Classification (NCBI taxonomy): domain Eukaryota; kingdom Metazoa; phylum Chordata; class Actinopteri; order Salmoniformes; family Salmonidae; genus Salvelinus; species Salvelinus namaycush. Next base: position 26,153,788 of record NC_052328.1, read on the forward strand.
AATAGATCTGGTAAAAGATAAAGACAAAGAAAAAATCAACTGTTCTTTTGTAATTTTTTGTACCATCATCTTTGAAATGCATGAGAAAGGCCATAATCTATTATTCCAGCCCAGGTGCAATTTAGATGTTGTCCACTAGATGACAGCAGTGTATATGCAAAGTTTTAGACTGATCCCATGAACCCTTGTATTTTTGTATCAAGACTGCCCAAATGTGCATACTATGTTTATTAATAACTTTTCATGTTCAAAATTATGCACTCTCCTCAAACAATAGCATGGTATGCTTTCACTGTAATAGCTACTGTAAAATGGACAGTGCAGTTAGATTAACAAGAATTTAAGCTTTCTGCCAATATCAGATCAAATCAAATCAAAGTTTATTTGTCACGTGCGCCGAATACAACAGGTGTAGACCTTACAGTGAAATGCTTACTTACAGGCTCTAACCAATAGTGCAACAAAGGTATTAGGTGAACAATAGGTAGGTAAAGAAATAAAACAACAGTAAAAATACAGGTTATATACAGTAGCGAGACTATAAAAGTAGCGAGGCTACATACAGACACCGGTTAGTCAGGCTGATTGAGGTAGTATGTACATGTAGATATGGTTAAAGTGACTATGTATATATGATGAACAGAGAGTAGCAGTAGCGTAAAAGAGGGGGTTGGCGGGTGGTGGGTGGGACACAATGCAGATAGCCCGGTTAGCCAATGTGCGGGAGCACTGGTTGGTCGGTCCAATTGAGGTAGTATGTACATGAATGTATAGTTAAAGTGACTATGCATATATGATAAACAGAGAGTAGCAGCAGCGTAAAAGAGGGGTTGGGGGGGCACACAATGCAAATAGTCCGGGTAGACATTTGATTACCTGTTCAGGAGTCTTATGGCTTGGGGGTAAAAACTTTTGGGAAGCCTTTTTGTCCTAGACTTGGCACTCCGGTACCGCTTGCCATGCGGTTGTAGAGAGAACAGTCGATGACTTTTTAGGGCCTTCCTCTGACACCGCCTGGTGTAGAGGTCCTGGATAGCAGGCAGCTTAGCCCATACGCACTACCCTCTGTAGTGCCTTGCGGTCAGAGGCCGAGCAATTGCCGTACCAGGCAGTGATGCAACCAGTCAGGATGCTCTCGATGTTGCAGCTGTAGAACCTTTTGAGGATCTTTTGCCAAATCTTTTCAGTTTCCTGAGGGGGAATAGGCTTTGTCGTGCCCTGTCTATGTATATGTCCTGGGAAATGTTCTTGTTACTTACAACCTCATGCTGATCGCAATGGCCTACGTTAGCTCAACCGATCCGTGGAAGGGACACCGATCCCGAAGAAGTTTTAACGACCTTTCCACAGGTGCATGTTCATTAATTGTTTATGGCTTATTGAACAAGCATGGGAAACAGTGTTTAAACCCTTTACAATGAAGATCTGTGAAGTTATTTGGATTTTTACAAATTATCTTTGAAAGACAGGGTCCTGAAAAAGGGACTTTCATTTTTTTGCTGAGTTTATATATATATATATGGAAGAAGTAAGAAATATTGAAATATTAGGACTGCTCCGGACTCCGCCATTTCCCGTCCTAATATTTCAATATTTCTTATTTCTTCCATTCATTAACTTTTTAGATGTGTGTGTTTCGTTGTGTATTGTTAGCTATTACTACTGTTGAAGTTGGGAACACAATCATTTTGCTACAAGAAAATCTGCTGAAAATATGTATGCAACCAATAAAATGCCATTTGATTTCACATGTTGAGGGGATGAGTCAGTCTATAAGGGGATCACTGCTATGATTGTTTATCACCAGTAGCAGTAAAGGATTGTCTCAGGCATTGATTTGTGTTGCAACGGGAGGGTGTAGTATTGCTGGAAACTTCTGAATTTAGGTAACTTTTTAGGTTTATTTGTAATTTTGTAAGATGTTATCTAGTGGCCTTTTTGGGTACTTCAGATTATCACAGTTGTCTCTGGCCCTCTGTGTGGCCTTATCACATGTAAAATACACTACATGATCAAACATATGTGGTCACCTGCTCGTCTCATTCCAAATTCATGGGCATTATTATGGAGTTGGTCCCTCCTTTGCTGCTATAACAGCCTCCACTCTCCTGGGAGGGTTTTCCACTAGATGTTGGAACATTGCTGCGGGGGCTTGCTTCCATTCAGCCACAAGAGCAATAGTGAGGTCGGGCACTGATGTTGGGCGATTAGGCCTGGCTCGCAGTCGGCGTTCCAGTTCATCCCAAAGGTGTTCGATGGAGTTGAGGTCAGGGCTCTGTGCAGACCAGTCAAGTACTTCCACACCAATCTCAACAAACCATTTCTGTATGGACCTCGCTTTGTGCATAGGGGAATTGTCATGCTGAAACAGGAAAGGGCCTTCCCCAAACTGTTGCCACAAAGTTGGAAGCACAAAATCGTGTTGAATGTTATTGTATGCTGTAGCGTTAAGATTTTCCTTCACTGGAACTAAGAGGCCTAGCCCAAATGATAAAAAGCAGCCCCAGACCATTATCTCCCCTCCACCAAACTTTACAGTTGGCACTATGCTTTAGGGCAGGTAGCGTTCTCCTGGCATCCTCCAAACCCAAATTTGTCCATCGGACTGCCAAATGGTGAAGTGTGATTCATCACTCCAGAGAACGCATTTCCACTGCTCCAGAGTCCAATGGTGGCAAGCTTTACACCACTCCAGCGAACGCTTGGCATTGCGTATAGTGATCTTAGGCTTGTATATGAATAGGCTTGGCTTGTATATGAAATATGAATATTATGTATGAATAAAAAAATTGGAACGTATTTCAAGTATAAATTACCAAATGTGCCATAGATTTACTGTTAATTACAAAAATCACCGAAGATTATGGTAACTTTGGTAAATTACCCACAACTTTGCCACCCTAGCGGTGATGCAGGTGACAACTGGTTGTGGAGGCGTGTGTTTGTGCGTGTCTGTAATGTGCAGGACAGATAAGGAGCTTATCTGGCAACTTGGCTAATGTTGTCCAAGGTTGCCACACAGTCCAGAAAATCACACACAGAGTTGTGTCCTTTCACTTTACATACTGAATAGAAAGACAATATTGTATTGGTAACCTGACCATGATGATTTATTTTTCAAATCACTGTATCATTCAATGTGCCAAGAAATACAGAATACATGCATCTGGATGAGTAAATGTGGGACGTTTTCCCAGTCATTTCCACATTGATATTGATAATCAATTGTTTTCATATTTATATGGCTCAATGCACAGGACATGTTCCGTATTAAAATACTCCATATGAATATTTTCTCGATGGTATTTGGTTCAATATGGAAGGCAAGGGAGGAAGGGAGTCACTATGAAGAGGATAGAATTATACAGCATAATTTAAGTATGATATATGCAAGGGAGGAAGTTCCTGTGGTGATAACATGTGACACTAGACATGCATCTATCAAACAGCTTCATGTTGAGCTAGTAAATGAAAAAGACTGCAGGTAGAGTTAAAATGAGAATTTATACGCTGTTAGTGGGCTCATTATTAAATTAAAAAGAATCCTTGTTTTTCTATACAAAGCGTAGACAAAGCTTAACTGCTCATTTGTAACCATTTAACTAATAACTCACATTTATCCACCCTTTAAGAATGTAATATACCTCTCCCCACCATATTGTTTCTCTCCTTCATTGTGAGGTTTACCTGAAAAAAACTCACTGCAGTCGGGTACAGGACCGTATGTCTGATTACAAGTACAGACCAAGGCAGAACTCAATTGATTACAATGGGAGAAAAACAAGGTGCTTCACAGCTGACTGGATCCTGATGTATTCCACTCTGACATGTCGATCCCTGGTCGGCTCCCTCTTCGCCACTGTTCATCATTACCAAGTATCGCCGACCTGTTTTTTACAGCTGTCGGTTGAAGCGTTTCGGATTATTTTTATAGAGTGAACTGCACGGTCGCCCAGCGCTAATTAGCCAAAATGTCACCGTGCTTTGCTGAAATCAATGTCCGTAGGGGACCGGCACTCTCTCTGAATTGAAGTATGGTGGCCCTCCTAACAGCCTGGAAGGGCACTATAGGAGCCACTGTGGCCAGACAGGAGACAGCAGGGGTCATTGGCACGATGCAAACATAAACTACCCATCATACTGTGTGGTAGATGTTTGAGTTAACATATATTAACATATATTCTGGAACAGAGTCATATTCAGGAACAGGAGTCATTAGCGCTATAGAGCCATGTGATTTACATCTGTAAATAAAAAGTGCTTTTTGGGCCCCTGAGTGGCGCAGCGGTCTAAGGCGTTGCATCTCAGTGCAAGATGCATCACTAGTCCCTGGTTCTAGCCGTGATTGGGCGGCGCACAATTGGACCAGCGTCGTCCGGGTTTGGCCGTCATTGTAAATAAGAATTAGTTCTTAACTGACTTGCCTAGTTAAAGAAAGGTAAATACAAATGCAATGTATTATCATATTGTATTCCGAACTAGAGGGTTTTGAATATAGGTTATGCCAGTAGTATGGTACATTAATGCATTGTAGTAAATGGTTTTCTACCAGGCCTGAATATCAGAATGGGTAAGGATAACTCATATTTCATTTTAGTCCTGTTACAATCAGCGGGACTACCCACTGGGCACAAACTGGTTGAATCAATGTTGTTCCAGCATAATTTATCAATGTACACTGCTCAAAAAAATAAAGGGAACACTTAAACAACACAATATAACTCCAAGTCAATCACACTTCTGTGAAATCAAACTGTCCACTTAGGAAGCAACACTGATTGACAATAAATTTCACATGCTGTTGTGCAAATGGAATAGACAAAAGGTGGAAATTATAGGCAATTAGCAAGACACCCCCAAAAAAGGAGTGATTCTGCAGGTGGTGACCACAGACCACTTCTCAGTTCCTATGCTTCCTGGCTGATGTTTTGGTCACTTTTGAATGCTGGCGGTGCTCTCACTCTAGTGGTAGCATGAGACGGAGTCTACAACCCACACAAGTGGCTCAGGTAGTGCAGTTCATCCAGGATGGCACATCAATGCGAGCTGTGGCAAAAAGGTTTGCTGTGTCTGTCAGCGTAGTGTCCAGAGCATGGAGGCGCTACCAGGAGACAGGCCAGTACATCAGGAGACGTGGAGGAGGCCGTAGGAGGGCAACAACCCAGCAGCAGGACCGCTACCTCCGCCTTTGTGCAAGGAGGTGCACTGCCAGAGCCCTGCAAAATGACCTCCAGCAGGCCACAAATGTGCATGTGTCAGCATATGGTCTCACAAGGGCTCTGAGGATCTCATCTCGGTACCTAATGGCAGTCAGGCTACCTCTGGCGAGCACATGGAGGGCTGTGCGGCCCCACAAAGAAATGCCACCCCACACCATGACTGACCCATCGCCAAACCGGTCATGCTGGAGGATGTTGCAGGCAGCAGAACGTTCTCCACGGCGTCTCCAGACTCTGTCACGTCTGTCACATGTGCTCATGTGCTCAGTGTGAACCTGCTTTCATCTGTGAAGAGCACAGGGCGCCAGTGGCGAATTTGCCAATCTTGGTGTTCTCTGGCAAATGCCAAACGTCCTGCACGGTGTTGGGCTGTAAGCACAACCCCCACCTGTGGACGTCGGGCCCTCATACCACCCTCATGGAGTCTGTTTCTGACCGTTTGAGCAGACACATGCACATTTGTGGCCTGCTGGAGGTCATTTTGCAGGGCTCTGGCAGTGCACCTCCTTGCACAAAGGCGGAGGTAGCGGTCCTGCTGCTGGGTTGTTGCCCTCCTACGGCCTCCTCCACGTCTCCTGATGTACTGGCCTGTCTCCTGGTAGCGCCTCCATGCTCTGGACACTACGCTGACAGACACAGCAAACCTTTTTGCCACAGCTCGCATTGATGTGCCATCCTGGATGAACTGCACTACCTGAGCCACTTGTGTGGGTTGTAGACTCCGTCTCATGCTACCACTAGAGTGAGAGCACCACCAGCATTCAAAAGTGACCAAAACATCAGCCAGGAAGCATAGGAACTGAGAAGTGGTCTGTGGTCACCACCTGCAGAATCACTCCTTTTTTGGGGGTGTCTTGCTAATTGCCTATAATTTCCACCTTTTGTCTATTCCATTTGCACAACAGCATGTGAAATTTATTGTCAATCAGTGTTGCTTCCTAAGTGGACAGTTTGATTTCACAGAAGTGTGATTGACTTGGAGTTACATTGTGTTGTTTAAGTGTTCCCTTTATTTTTTTGAGCAGTGTATATAGGGTTGAAGGTGACACACGACGCCTCCTGGAGGCCATGATGAAAGACCACCACATCAGTTCCACAGAGAGCTGATTGGCTACCCCAAGCAGCACGATAACAATGGCTAAAACTACTTGATTCATCAGCATGGTTAATTTCTGTGCCGTATTTAGCTGATCTAACAAGGCAGGTTACCCGCAATCATGACACACCAAGGAGATAGGACTGTCAGAAAAGCATAGAAACCTGTCAGTACAGGGTCTGCTCCGATCATTTCATCACTAGTAAGTCTAATCGAGTTTAGTTTAGCTGTTAGCGGTTATACTAACAAGGTGTTAACAACAAGACTAAGTTAGACTACAAACTATCTAGCTAATGTCGGCTATCTAGCATGTGTCTCTCTCATGGGAGGCGCGTGAGTTTCAAGTTTTAGGGAAGCTATTGTTCACCCTAAAAATCCACCCAAATAAAGCATTGCATGCATCTATCATCGCATTTGCAGACTAATGTAAGCCTACTATTCCTAATGTGATGAGTAGATTGGGGAGCCATAATCTAGGTTTTTAGTTATAACTCACTGGAATCACAGCCAGCAGCATACCACCCTGCATACCACTGCTGGCTTGCTTCTGAAGCTAAGCAGGGTTGGTCCTGGTCAGTCCCTGGATGGGAGACCAGATGCTGCTGGAAGTGGTGTTGGAGGGCCAGTAGGTGGCACTCTTTCCTCTGGTCTAAAAAATATCCCAATGCCCCAGGGCAGTGATTGGGGATACTGCCCTGTGTAGGGTGCTGTCTTTTAGATGGGAGGTTAAACGGGTGTCCTGACTCTCTGAGGTCATTAAAGATCCCATGGTATTTATTCTAAGAGTAGGGGTGTTAACCCTAGTGTCCTGGCTAAATTCCCAATCTGGCCCTCAAACCATCATGGTCACCTAATAATCCCCAGTTTACAATTGGATCATTCATCCTCCTCTCCCCTGTAACTATTCCCCAGGTTGTTGCTGTAAATGAGAATGTGTTTGTCAACTTACCTGGTAAAATAATGGATAAATAAAAATATAAAAATTGCTGAGCCTGTATTGCCATAGGCCTATAGACTATTTATTGAACTGCATTGATGGAGAAATTAGCAGAATATTTTTACAATTTAACGGTATAGAGTACAGTATATACATATGAGATGAGTAATGTAGGGTATGTAAACATATTAAAGTGGCATTGTTTAAAGTGGCTAGTGATACATTACATCAAGATGGCAAGATGCAGTAGATGGTATAGAGTACAGTATATACATATGAGATGAGTAATGTAGGGTATGTAAACATTATATGAAGTGGCATTGTTTAAAGTGGCTAGTGATACATTTATTACATACATTTTTCAAGTGGCTGGAGTTGAGTCAGTATGTTGGCAGCAGCCACTCAATGTTAGTGATGGCTATTTAACAGTCTGATGGCCTTGAGATAGAAGCTGTTTTTCAGTCTCTCGTTTCCCTGCTTTGATGCACCTGTACTGACCTCGCATTCTGGATGATAGCGGGGTGAACAGGCAGTGACTCAGGTGGTTGTTGTCCTTGATGATCTTTTTGGTCTTCCTGTGACATCGGGTGGTGTAGGTGTCCTGGAGGGTGCATTGATGATGCATTGTGCAGACCTCACTACCCTCTGGAGAGCCTTACGGTTGTGGGCGGAGCAGTTGCCGTACCAGGCGGTGATACAGCCCGACAGGATGCTCTCGATTGTGCATCTGTAAAAGTTTGAGTGTTTTTGGTGACTTGACGAATTTCTTCAGCCTCCTGAATGGGTGGACCATTTCAGTTTGTCCGTGATGTGTACGCCGAGGTACTTAAAACTTTCCACCTTCTCCACTACTGTCTCGTCTGTGGATAGGGGGCTGCTCCCTTTGCTGTTTCCTGAAGTCCACGATCATCTCCTTTGTTTTGTTGACATTGAGTGTGAGGTTATTTTCCTGACACCACACTCCGAGGGCCCTCACCTCCTCCCTGTAGGCCGTCTCGTCGTTGTTGGTAATCAAGCCTACCACTGTAGTGCCGTCTGCAAACTTGATGATTGAGTTGGAGGCGTGCATGGCCACGCAGTCGTGGGTGAACAGGGAGTACAGGAGAGGGCTGAGAACGCACCCTTGTGGGGCCCCAGTGTTGAGGATCAGCGGGGTGAAGATGTTGTTACCCACCGTCAGGAAGTCCAGGATCCAGTTGCACAGGGCGGGGTTGAGACCCAGCGTCTCGAGCTTAATGACGAGTTTGGAGGGTACTATGGTGTTAAATGCTGAGCTGTAGTCGATGAACAGCATTCTTACATAGCTATTCTTCTTGTCCAGATGGGTTAGGGCAGTGTGCAGTGTGATTGTGACTGCGTCGTCTGTGGACCTATTGTGGCGGTAAGCAAATTGGAGTGGGTCTAGGGTGTCAGGTAGGGTGGAGGTGATATGGTCCTCTACTAGTCTCTCAAAGCACTTCATGATGACGGAAGTGAGAGCTACGGAGCGATAGTCATTTAGCTCAGTTACCTTCACTTTCTTGGGAACAGGAACAATGGTGGCCCTCTTGAAGCATGTGGGAACAGCAGTCTGGGATAAGGATTGATTGAATATGTCCGTAAACACACCAGCCAGCTGGTCTGCGCATGCTCTGAGGACACAGCTGGGGATGCGTAACACGTTTAACCTGTTTGGGGTGCAGCCCGACACCGGTACACTTATGACAACATCCAGCTCAAAGTGCAGGGCGCGAAATTCAAAATATATTTTTTTTTAATATTTAACTTTCACACATTAACAAGTCCAAGACACCAGATGAAAGGTACACATCTTGTGAATCAAGCCAACATGTCCGATTTTTAAAATGTTTTACAGGGAAGACACAATATGTAAATCTATTAGCTAACCACGTTAGCAAAAGACACCACTATTCTTACTCCATCAGTTTTTTACTCCATCAGTAGCTATCACAAATTCGACCAAATAAAGATATAAATAGCCACTAACCAAGAAACAACTTCATCAGATGACAGTCTGATAACATATTTATTGTATAGCATATGTTTTGTTCGAAGAATTTGCATATTTTAGGTATAAATCATAGTTTACATTTCAGCTACAATCAGAAATTGCACCGAAAGCAGCCATAATATTTACAGACACCAACGTCAAATACCTAATTACTCATCATAAAACATTTCTGAAAAATACATAGTGTACAGCAATTGAAAGACAGGCATCTTGTGATTCCAGACAATATTTCCGATTTATTAAATGTTTTACAGCGAAAACAAAATGTAGCGTTATATTAGCGTAGCCACAATAGCCAGAAACACTTGGGCGCCCACGACCAGTTCACATGCACGACAGATATTAGAAATAGCATCATAAAATGTTTCTTACTTTTGGTGATCTTCCGTCAGAATGTTGGACAAGGTGTCCTTTGTCCAGAACAGTCGTTGTTTTGATCTGGAACGGCAAATATCCCTCTTCATTTAGCATGGGCACTTGCCAAGTGGCACGGATCACTCCAACGTCAACAAAGTCAGAGAACGGAACACGGCAAAACTCCCGAAAAAAATTCAATAATCTGATTAAACTATATTGAAAAAACATACGTTACGATGATATGGTCACATGTATCAAATAAAATCTAAGACGGAGATGTTAGTCGTCCATAACGAGAGCAAAACAGAAGGCAAATTCATGTCCTCTTTCGCGCGCTCCAGAAACAGGAAATGGACGGTCACGTCAAACAAAGAGCTTTAATTCCACCTCAGACCAAGATAAACACTAATTTTTTTCTCTCCGCCTCTTGACAACCAGGGGAAGGTGTATGAAGTGTATGTAGACTCTTACGTATCACGCCCATGTATAGGCATGAAGTTGAACAGAGCATCGATTTCTGACATTCCACTTCCTGGTCAAGAAGTGTGCTGCAGAATGACTTCTGTTTCACTCAGAGAAATAATTCAAACGGTTTTAGAAACTAGAGAGTGTTTTCTATCCAATAGTAATAATAATATGCATATTGTACGAGCAAGAATTGAGTACGAGGCCGTTTTAAATGGGCACGATTTAACTGGCTACTCAATACTGCCCCTTGCAGCCATAACAGGTTAAATGTTTTACTCACGTTGGCTGCAGTGAAGGAGAGCCCACAGGTTTTGGTAGCGGGCGGTGACAGTGGCACTGTATTGTCCTCAAAGCGAGCAAAGAAGTTGTTTAGTTTGTCTAGGAGCAAGACATTGTGGTCCGCAACGGGGCTGGTTTTCCATTTGTAGTCCGTGACTGACTGTAGACCCTGCCACATACCTCTCATGTCTGAGCCGTTGAATTGCGACTCTATTTTGTCTTTATATTGATGGTTAGCTTGTTTGATTGCCTTGCAGAGGGAATAGCTACACTGTTTGTATTCAGTCATGTTTCCGGTCACCTTGCCCACCTTCAAAGCAGTGGTTTGCGCTTTCAGTTTTGCGCGAATGCTGCCATCAATCCACGGTTTCTGGTTGGGGAATGTTTTAATAGACGCTGTGGGTACAACATCCCCGATGCACTTGCTAATAAACTCGCTCACCGAATCAGCGTATTCATCAATGTTATTGTCCGACGCCATGCGGAACATATCCCAGTCCACGTGATCGAAGCAATCTTGAAGCGTGGAATCCGATTGGTCGGACCAGCGTTGAACAGACCTGAGCACGAGCGCTTCCTGTTTTAGTTTCTGTCGATAGGCTGGTAGCTACAAAATGGAATTGTGGTCAGATTTTCCGAAAGGAGGGCGTGTGAGGGCTTTGTATTTTTTATTCTATTTTTTTTCACCTTTATTTAACCAGGTAGGCTAGTTGAGAACAAGTTCTCATTTGCAACAGCGACCTGGCCAAGATAAAGCAAAGCAGTTCGACACATACAACAACACAGAGTTAAACATAAACAAACATACAATCAATAATACAGTAGAAAAATCTATATACAGCATGAGCAAATGAGGTAGGATAAGAGAGGTAAGGCAATAAATTGGCCATGGTGGCAAAGTAATTACAATATAGCAATTAAACACTGGAATGGTAGGATGTGCAGAAGATGAATGTGCAAGTTGAGATACTGGGGTGCAAAGGAGCAAGATAAATAAATAAATAAATACAGTATAGGGATGAGGAAGATTGGATGGGCTATTTACAGATGAGCTATGTACAGGTGCAGTGATCTGTGAGCTGCTCTGACAGCTGGTGCTTAAAGCTAGTGAAGGAGGTAAGAGTCTCCAGCTTCAGAGATTTTTGCAGTTCGTTCCAGTCACTGGCAGCAGAGAACTGGAAGGAGAGGCGGCCAAAGGAAGAATTGGCTTTGGGGGTGACCAGTGAGATATACCTGCTGGAGCGTGTGCTACGGGTGGGTGCTGCTATGGTGACCAGTGAGCTGAGATAAGGCGGGGCTTTACCTAGCAGAGACTTGTAGATGACCTGGAGCCAGTGGGTTTGGCGACGAGTATGAAGCGAGGGCCAGCCAACGAGATCATACAGGTCGCAGTGGTGAGAGGTATATAGGGCGTTGGTGACAAAACGGATGGCACTGTGATAGGCTGCATCCAATTTGTTGAGTAGAGTGTTGGAGGCTATTTTGTTAATGACATCGCCTAAGTCGAGGATCGGTAGGATGGTCAGTTTTACGAGGGTAGGTTTGGCAGCATGAGTGAAGGATGCTTTGTTGCGAAATAGGAAGCCGATTCTAGATTACATTTTGGATTGGAGATGTTTAATGTGAGTCTGGAAGAAGAGTTTACAGTCTAACCAGACACCTAGGTATTTGTAGTTCTCCACATATTCTAAGTCAGAACCGTCCAGAGTAGTGATGCTGGATGGGCGGGCAGGTGCGGGCAGCGATCGGTTGAAGAGCATGCATTTAGTTTTACTTGCATTTAAGAGCAGTTGGAGGCCACGGAAGTAGTGTTGTATGGCATTGAAGCTCGTCTGGAGGTTTGTTAACACAGTGTCCAACGAAGGGCCAGAGGTATACAGAATGGTGTCATCTGCGTAGAGGTGGATCAAAGAATCACCAGCAGCGAGAGCGACATCATTGATGTATACAGAGAAGAGAGTCGGCCCGAGAATGGAACCCTGTGGCACCCCCATAGAGACTGCCAGAGGTCCGGACAACAGGCCCTCCGTTTTGACATACTGAACTCTATCGGGGGAAGTAGTTGGTGAACCAAGCGAGGCAATCATTTGAGAAACCAAGGCTGTTGAGTCTGCCAATAAGAATGTTGTGATTGACAGAGTCGAAAGCCTTAGCCAGGTTGATGAATACGGCTGCACAGTAATGTCTCTTATCGATGGCGGTTATGATATCGTCTAGGACCTTGAGCGTGGCTGAGGTGCACCCATGACCAGCTCTGAAACCAGATTGCATAGCGGAGAAGGTACGGTGAGATTCGAAATGGTCGGTAATCTGTTTGTTAACTTGGCTTTCAAAGACCTTAGAAAGGCAGGGTAGAATAGATATAGGTCTGTAGCAGTTTGGGTCTAGAGTGTCTCCCCCTTTGATGAGGGGTATGACCGCGGCAGCTTTCCAATCTATGGGAATCTCAGACGATACGAAAAAGAGGTTGAACAGGCTAGTAATAGGGTTTGCAACAATTTCGGCAGATAATTTTAGAAAGAGAGGTTCGCGGTAGTTAGAATTACAATGATCCAGGGTTTTGCCAGCCCGGGTCGAGCATTCGATATGCTGATAAAATTTAGGGAGCCTTGTTTTCAGATTGTCCTTGTTAAAATCTCCAGCTACAATAAATGCAGCCTCAGGATATGTGGTTTCCAGTTTACATAACTTCAAATTAAGTTCTTTCAGGGCCGTTGATGTGTCTGCTTGGGGGGATATACACGACTGTGATTATGATCGAAGAGAATTCTCTTGGTAGATAATGCGGTCGGCATTTGATTGGAATTCTAGGTCAGGTGAACAAAAGGACTTGAGTTCCTGTATGTTGTTATGATCACACCACATCTCGTTAATCATAATGCATACAATTAGATCTGGTAAAAGATAATACAAAGGGGGGGGAAAAATGTATTCTTTTTTTGTACCATCTTTGACATGCAAGAGACCATAAGGCCATAATGTATTATTCCAGCCCAGGCGCAATTTAGATTTTGGCCACTACATAGCAGCAGTGTATGTGCAAAGTTTTAGACTGATCCAATGAACCATTGAATTTAGGTTCAAAGACTCCCCAAATGTGCCCACATTAGGAAGGTGTTCCTAATGTTTTGTACACTGTATGTGTAGCTATGTTAGCAAATGTTGTAAATAGAAACAGTTTAAAAGTCAAACACAGTGTATAAACCGTTTACAACTGCAGCAGACCAAACCTGCTGGGTGTGCAGGCTTCTGTTCCAACCCAGCACTAACACAACTGATTCAATTTGTCAAACCTAATTAGTTGATCACATGTGCTATTGCTGGGCTGGAATAGAAGTCTGCTGCCTAAATAGACCAGAGATCAGTGGAGCGAGGTTGGACACCTGGTATTGACTATGTTTTGTTCACTTGAAATAATTATTATAAAATATGTTACCTTTATTTTTCCAGGGAAGACATTAAACCTGTTATGGCTAGACGTGCCCCTAGCGGGACACCTGGACAACATCCGGTGAAATTGCAGAGCGCGAAATTCAAATTACAGAAATATAAATATTTAACATTCATGAAAATACAAGTGTAATACATCAAAATAAAGCTTAACTTCTTTTTAATCCAGCCGCTGTGTCAGATTTCAAAAAGGCTTTACGGCGAAAGCACACCATGCGATTATCTGAGGACAGCGCCCCGTATACAAATGCATGAAAAACATTTTCAAACCATGCAGGTGCGACACGAAAGTCAGAAATAGCGATATAATAAATGCCTTACCTTTGAAGATCTTCTTCTGTTGGCACTCCAAAATGTCCAAGTTACATCACAAATGGTCCTTTTGTTCGATAAAGTCCTTCTTTATATCCATAAAAACTCAGTTTAGCTGGCGCGCTTCATTCAATAATCCACCGGTTTCCCTCCTTCAAAATGCATACAAAATGAACCCCAAGCGTTACCAATAAACTTATCCAAACAAGTCAAACAACGTTTATAATCAAACCTCAGGTACCCTAATACGTAAATAAACGATCAAATTTAAGACGGAGAATAGTATGTTCATTACCGGAGATAAATAACAAAGACCGCGCTTTCATCCACGTGCATGGAAACACTACAGCCAAAATGGGAGCCACTTAGAAAAACTACAACTTCTAGCTCATTTTTCCAAAAACCAGCCTGAAACTCTTTCTAAAGACTGTTGACGTCTAGTCGAAGCCCTAGGAACTGCAATCTGTGAGCCATTGGAAACAGTGGTAGGCTGAACATTTTGTTTTTGTGGATGATTTGTCCTCTGGGTTTCGCCTGCCATATCAGTTCTGTTATACTCACAGGCATTATTGTAACAGTTCTAGAAACTGTAGAGTGTTTCCCATCCAAATCTACCAATTATATGCATATCCTAGCTTCTGGGCCTGAGTAACAGGCAGTTTACTTTGGGCACACTTTTCATCCGGACGTGAAAATACTGCCCCCTAGCCCAAAGAGGGACCTAGGTCTCTTTGTCCTGCCCAATACAACCCAAATATACATATGTGTATATACACATTAAAATACAAAAACACAGTCATGGGAAGCACAAGTAAAACATCACAAATCACCCAGAAAGGGGTACATTCCTTTACAAATAAGTCCCTCATCAATATTCTAAACTGCCCGAACGGCATCAGAACATTAAGATGAACTGTATTTAGAATTTTGTTCAAGCAAAGTTCTGCTTTAGTAATACTAGCCTACTTGTTACTAAGATGTATAACCTTAACTAATATGTAAACTTACTTGTACACTTTGAAATGGTATGAAATAGTGTTGATTCTTTGAAGTTAAGTTTTAATTGTTAATTTAAAACTATTATTCAAGATGAACTAGTGTCAATGTTGATTAATCACAGATCACAATCCTGTAACAAAGAGGGGAAGGGAATCTGTCTCTGATTTGTCTGTGTTTCTGAGTTGTTTTCTCAAATGAACATTACCTTTTTGTCAGTTGTAATCCCTCCAATTTGTTGCACTTGATTGTCACTCTTTCTCAGGATATCAGTCTTGTGAAGCCATTTTGCAGCTGAGCCCAGCAGCGATTGATGCTGCCGAGCTCCAACTAGCTGCGTGTGTAGAGCCTACCCACCCTTCCACAAGCACTGCCAGGATAATGGCTCCACAGCCGCCTCCACCTCCAACTGTTCCTGATGATCTTGGAACAGTAGAGCCAGCCCAGGTTAGCCTAGAATCCTACCGTAGCCTCAGGTGTTCTGTCCAAAAATGTTAATTTAATAGCAACTGGTTCATAGGAAGAGAGTGGCTGGAATACTCGGTTACTGCAGATGCTATTATGGTGTTCTTGGTAGCCTATTGGTTATCGTAGCTGTAAATAGAACTGTACATATTGGAAACGTGTTTATGGTATGCTGGCATTACTTAATTGATTACATAGGTCAAATTTGATTCACAGAAGTCTATTGTGACATATTACAATGTGTTGCTTAACTCATGAGCGAGCGGCATGATTTTCCATGTTGGAAGCGGGCCTGTATAGGCCTATTTGTTTGGCAAGACAGCTGTGCATGGCTGCATCTCACTGTAGTAGGCTGTAGGCTATGTTTTGGTTATTTGGATCTCCATTCTCCTTTTGTTTACTGTTAATGTAACCAACCTAAATATAGATTGTGTCATTTCTTTATCAATCTGATATTTTGTTGGTACAACTGTTCTGTTCACATTCATTCGCATTCGCACTTGTGTTGGTATTCCAAGCCAAACTGCTATTCTGTATTTTTGTTAGCATGCATGAATAACTAGGCTACTACTTTCAGCATTTAGATTGCATTATTTTGGTAAGACAGCTGTGTGTACGACTGCTTTCACATACAGTTGAAGTCGAAAGTTTACATACACTTAGGTTGTAGTCATTTAAACTTGTTTTTCAACCACTCCACAAACTTCTTGTTAACAAACTATAGTTTTGGCAAGTTGGTTAGGACATCTACTTTGTGCATAACACAAGTAATTTTTCCAACAATTGTTTACAGAGAGATTATTTCACTTATAATTCACTGTATCACAATTCCAGTGGGTCAAAAGTTTACATACACTAAGTTGACTGTGCCTTTAAACAGCTTGCAAATTCCAGAAAATTATGTTATGGCTTTAGAAGCTTCTGATAGGCTAATTGACATCATTTGAGTCAATTGGAGTTGTACCTGTGGATGTATTTCAAGGCCTACCTTCAAAATCAGTGCTTCTTTGCTTGACATCATGGGAAAATCTAAATAAATCAGCCAAAATTGTAGACCTCCACAAGTATGGTTCATCCTTGGGAGCAATTTCCAAACGCCTGAAGATACCACGTTCATCTGTACAAACAATGGTGTGCAAGTATAAACACCATGGGACCACGTAGTCGTCATACCGCTCAGGAAGGAGATGCGTTTCTGTCCCCTAGAGATGAACGTACTTTGGTGCGAAAAGTGCAAATCAATCCCAGAACAACAGCAAAGGACCTTGTGAAGATGCTGGAGGAAACAGGTACAGAAGTATCTATAACCACAGTAAAACGAGCCCTTATCGACATAACCTGAAAGGCCGCTCAGCAAGGAAGAAGCCACTGCTCTAACACCGCCATAAAATAGCCGGACTACGGTTTGTAACTGCACATGGGGACAAAGATTGTACTTTTTGGAGAAATGTCCTGTGGTCAATGAAACAAAAATAGAACTGTTTGGCCATAATGACCATCGTTATGTTTGGAGGAAAATGGGGGAAGCTTGCAAGCCGAAGAACACCATCCCAACTGTGAAGCACGGGGGTGGCAGCATCATGTTGTGGGGGTGCTTTGCTGCAGGAGGGACTGGTGCACTTCACAAAATAGATGGCATCATAAGGCAGGAAAATTATGTGGATATATTGAAGCAACATCTCAAGACATCAGTCAGGAAGTTAAAGCTTGGTCGCAAATAGGTCTCCCAAATCGACAATGACTCCAAGCATACTTCCAAAGTTGTAGCAAAATGTCTTAAGGACAACAAAGTCAAGGTATTGGAGTGGCCATCACAACGCCCTGACCTCAATCCCATAGAAGATTTGTGCGCAGAACTGAAAAAGCGTGTGCGAGCAAGGAGGCCTACAAATCTGACTCAGTTACACCAGCTCTGTCAGGAGGAATGGGCCAAAATTCACCCAAATTACTGTGGGAAGCTTGTGGAAAGCTTCCCGAAACGTTTGACCCAAGTTAAACAATTTAAAGGCAATGCTACCAAATACTAATTGAGCGTATGTAAACTTCTGACCCACTGGGAATGTGATGTAAGAAATAAACACTGAAATAAATCATTCTCTCTACTATTATTCTGACATTTCACATTCTTAAAAAAAAGTGGTGATCCTAACTGACCTAAGACAGGGAATTTTTACTAGGATTAAATGTCAGGAATTGTGAAAAACTGAGTTTAAATGTATTTGGCTAAGGTGTATGTAAACTTATGACTTCAACTGTAGGCTGTTTGTAATAGGTGAATTGCTCTATCTTTCTTGTAGTCTATATTCATTACACAAAAAACATCCTAGCTGTATGGCGCTGATCATTGTGCTGATACAGCGCAGCAGAGATGGGCTCCAGAGTCTCGGCATTTGAACTTTATGTTTGTGGTATAGCATGATTATGTAAGCAGAATTCACAGTTTTGTTGTAGCCCACTGGACAAACATACCTGATTCAACTCATTGAGGGCCTGATGATTAGCAAGTTGAGTAAGGTAAGTTTGTCTGGGGCTACAATAAAAATGTGTACTGTTGGGGGGTACTCAAGGATCGGAGTTGGGAACCACTGGCCTACAGTATTACCCCAGGGGTGTCAAACTCATTCCATGGAGGGTCTAATGTCTGCAGGTTTTTGTTTTTTCCTGTCAATTAAGCCTCAGACAACCAGGTGAGGGGAGTTCCTTACTAATTAGTGACCTTAATTCATCAATCGAGGACAAGGGAGGAGCAAAAACCCTCCGTGGAATGACTTTGACTCCTGTGCATTAGCCTTATGGGCATTTGCAATGCACCCTTTGACATTGTGCATTTGAAGCAGAAAATAGCTTAAGTCAAACATTGTTTACATATTGTTGAGCTATATGTTCTCAATTTAAAAACAATACCAGTAGACAATATATGAGGCTAATATATGAGGCTAATACTAGTTTGTGTACATGCCTTGTGCTGACATGAAATTGTTAAGTGCAAATCCAGCCCTTGTAATCTAGATAGTTAAATGTCTAAAAGCAGGAGATTATGGGATCCTTAACTCAAAAAACATACACACAACTACTACTACCAAGTTCAATTCCAGATAATTTTCTTGCAGAAGTGATAATGAAAGGATAACGTGTTAATAAAGACAATTACATTGTCTGTGCTAAATGTGTTTAAATTGTAAAAGAAAGAAAGACTAGTTAGGCTATAAGAAATACATTTTATTCAATGAGGCAAGGAAAAGCAGAGAATAGTTTTCATTTCACCCATACAACAATATAGCCTACTTTTAAAGGAGCAATATGTAAAATTCGCTCAGCCATTTCATGGTTGCTAAAATTCAAATTGTTTGCCTAATTTCAGTTCATGTGACAAAACAAGCAAGAAAAGCATTCGGAAATTATTCAGACCCCTTCCCTTTTTCCACATTTTGTTACATTACAGCCTTATTCTAAAATGTATTAAATATTATGTTTTTCCTCATCAATCTACAAACAATACCCCGTGATGACAAAGCGAAAATTGGTTAAGACAATTTTGCAAAATATGAAATAAAAACAAATACCTTTAATTTAGGTATTCTGACCCTTTGCTATGAGACTCGAAATGGAGCTCATCCTTGATGTTTCAACAACTTGATTTGAGTCCACCTGTGGTAAATTTAAATTGATTGGAGATGATCGGGAAAGGCACACACCTGTCTATTTAAGGTCCCACAGTTGACAGTGGATGTCAGAGCAAAAACCAAGCCATGAAGTCGAAGGAAGTGTCCTTAGACCTCCAAGACAGGATTGTGTCGAGGCACAGATCTGGGGAAGAGTACCAAAACATTTCTACAGCATTAAAGGTCCCCAAGAACACAGTGGCCTCTATTCTTAAATAGAAGAAGTTTGGAACCACCATGACTCTTCCTAGAGCTGGCCGCCCGGCCAAACTGAGCAATCGGGGGAGAAGGGTCTTGCTCAGGGAGGTGACCAAGAACACAATGGTCACTCTGACAGAGCTCCAGAGTTCTTCTGTGGAGATGGGAGAACCTTCCAGAAGGACAACCATCTCTGCAGCACTCCACCGACCGGGCCTTTATGGTAGAGTGGCCAGCCGGAAGCCACTCCTCGGTAAAATGCACATGACAGATCGCTTGGAGTTTGTCAAAAGGCACCTGAAGGTTCTCTGGTCTGATAAAACCAAGATTGAACTCTTTGGCCACTTTAATCGTGAAAAAAGTATGTAATACATGTATCACTAGCCACTTTAAACAATGCCACTTTATATAATGTTTACATACCTACATTACTCATCTCATATGTATATACTGTACTCTATACCATCTACTGCATCTTGCCTATGCCGTTCAGCCATCGCTCTTTCATATATTTTTTGTACATATTGTTATTCATTCCTTTACACTTGTGTGTATAAGGTAGTTGTTGGGAAATTGTTAGGTTAGATTACTTGTTAGATATTGTCACGTTCCTGACCTGTTTTCTCTTGTTTTGTATGTGTTTAGTTGGTCAGGGCGTGAGTTGGGGTGGGCATTCTATCTTTTGTGTTTCTATGTTTAGGTCAGGTGTAATTAGCCTTATATGGTTCTCAATCAGGGACAGGTGTTTGACGTTTCCTCTGATTGAGAACCATATAAAGGTAGGCTGTTCACACTGTTTGTTTGTGGGTGGTTGTCTTCCGTGTCTGTGTCTGTGCACCACACGGGACTGTTTC
Organism: Salvelinus namaycush; assembly: GCF_016432855.1. Lineage (NCBI taxonomy): Eukaryota > Metazoa > Chordata > Actinopteri > Salmoniformes > Salmonidae > Salvelinus > Salvelinus namaycush. Next base: position 26,174,092 of record NC_052328.1, read on the forward strand.
GTTTGTTCGTTCGTTTGTGTCGTCGGTACCTGTTCATGCGTTCTTCGTGTTTATGTAAGTTCGTTTGTTCAGGTCTGTTGACTTCGTTTATTATTTTGTAAATTCTCAAGTGTGTTTAGTTTTCGTCTTGTTTAATAAATATCATGTCATATCACAACGCTGCGCTTTGGTCCAATCCCTACTCCTCCTCTTCTTCCGAAGAGGAGGAGGACAACCGTTACAGAACCACCCACCTAACAAGGATCAAGCAGCGTGAGAGGAACAAGCAACAGCGGCCAAAAACCCAGGACTCGTGGACTTGGGAGGAAATATTGAATGGAGAAGGACCCTGGGCTAAGGTGGGAGAGAATCGCCGCTCTCGGGAGGCGATGGAGTCAGCGAAAGCCCAGGATCGGTGGTATGAGGAGGCAGGTAGGAGACGTGGCTGGAAACCCGAAAGTAAACCCCAAAAATTTATTGGGGGGGGCTAAAAGGGAGAGTGGCGAAGTCAGGTAGGAGACCTGCGCCTACTCCCTGTACTTACCGTGGAGAGCGAGAGTACGGGCAGACACCGTGTTACGCAGTAGAGCGCATGGTGTCTCCTGTACGTGTGCATAGCCCGGTGCGGTACATACCAGCTCCTCGTATCGGCCGGGCCAGATTGAGCATTGAGCCAAGTGCCATGAAGCCGGCTCTACATATCTGCCCACCAGTGCGTCTCCTCGGGCCGGCTTACATGGCACCAGCCTTACGCATGGTGTCCCCGGTTCGCCTACATAGCCCGGTGCGGGTTATTCCACCTCCCCGCACTAGTCGGGCAACGGGGAGCATACAACCAGGTAAGGTTGGGCAGGCTCAGTGCTCAAGGGAGCCAGTACGCCTGCACGGTCCGGTATTTCCGGCGCCACCTCCCCGCTCCAGCCCAGTACCACCAGTGCCTACACCACGCACCAGGCTTCCAGTGCGTCTCCAGAGCCCTGTTCCTCCTCCACGCACTCTCCCTGTGGTGCGTGTCTCCAGCCCAGTGCCTCCAGTTCCAGCACCACGCATCAAGCCTCCTGTGTGTCTCCAGAGTCCTGTACGCACTGTTCCTTCTCCCCGTACTCGCCCTGATGTGCGTGCCCTCAGCCCGGTACCACCAGTGCCGGTACCACGCACCAGGTCTATAGTACGCCTTGAGAGTCCAGTGTGCCCTGTTGTTGTTCCCCGCACTAGCCTGAAGGTGCGTGTCCTTAGCCCGGTACCTCCAGTTCCGGCACCACGCACCAGGCCTACAGTGCGTCTCAGCCGGCCAGAGTCTGCCGTCTGCCCAACGGCGCCTGAACTGCCCGTCTGCCCAACGGCGCCTGAACTGCCCGTCTGCCCAACGCCGTCTGAACTGTCCGTCTGCCAAGCACCGCATGAACTGTCCGTCTGTACTGAGCCTTCAAAGCCGCCCGTCTGTACTGAGCCTGCAAAGCCGCCCGTCTGCCATGAGCCTTCAGAGCCGTCCGCCAGACAGGAGCCGCTAGAGCCTTCCGCCAGACAGGAGCCGCTAGAGCCTTCCACCAGACAGGAGCAGCCAAAGCCTTCCGCCAGACAGGAGCAGCCAAAGCCTTCCGCCAGACAGGATCAGCCAGAGCCTTCCGCCAGACAGGATCAGCCAGAGCCTTCCGCCAGACAGGATCAGCCAGAGCCTTCCGCCAGACAGGATCAGCCAGAGCCGTCAGCGAGCCATGACCAGCCAGAGCCGTCAGCGAGCCATGACCAGCCAGAGCCGTCAGCGAGCCATGACCAGCCAGAGCCGTCAGCGAGCCATGACCAGCCAGAGCCGTCAGCGAGCCATGACCAGCCAGAGCCGTCAGCGAGCCATGAACAGCCAGAGCCGTCAGCGAGCCATGACCAGCCAGAGCCGTTAGCCAGCCAGGATCCGCCAGAGCCGTCAGCCAGCCAGGATCCGCCAGAGCCGTCAGCCAGCCAGGATCCGCCAGAGCCAGCCAGCCAGGATCCGCCAGAGCCAGCCAGCCAGGATCCGCCAGAGCCAGCCAGCCAGGATCCGCCAGAGCCATCCAGTCCGGAGCTGCCCCTCAGTCCGGAGCTGCCCCTCAGTCCGGAGCTGCCCCTCAGTCCGGAGCTGCCGTCCCTCAGTCCGGAGCTGCCCCTTAGTCCGGTGATGCCCCTTAGTCCGGTGATGCCCCTTAGTCCGGTGATGCCCCTTAGTCCGGAGCTGCCCCTTATTCCGGTGCTGCCCCTTATCCCGGTGATGCCCCTTAATTTAGGTGGGTTTATTTGGAGGGTGGTCATTGAGAGGGGGATACGAAAGCGGGGATTGACTATGGTGGGATGGGGACCACGCCCAGAGCCTGAGCCGCCACCGTGGACAGATGCCCACCCAGACCCTCCCCTAGACTTTTGGTGGTGTGTCCGGAGTTCGCACCTTGGGGGGGGGGGGGGGTTATGTCACGTTCCTGACCTGTTTTCTCTTGTTTTGTATGTGTTTAGTTGGTCAGGGCGTGAGTTGGGGTGGGCATTCTATGTTTTGTGTTTCTATGTTTAGGTCAGGTGTAATTAGCCTTATATGGTTCTCAATCAGGGACAGGTGTTTGACGTTTCCTCTGATTGAGAACCATATAAAGGTTGGCTGTTCACACTGTTTGTTTGTGGGTGGTTGTCTTCCGTGTCTGTGTCTGTGCACCACACGGGACTGTTTCGTTTGTTCGTTCGTTTGTGTCGTCGGTACCTGTTCATGCGTTCTTCGTGTTTATGTAAGTTCGTTTGTTCAGGTCTGTTGACTTCGTTTATTATTTTGTAAATTCTCAAGTGTGTTTAGTTTTCGTCTTGTTTAATAAATATCATGTCATATCACAACGCTGCGCTTTGGTCCAATCCCTACTCCTCCTCTTCTTCCGAAGAGGAGGAGGACAACCGTTACAGATATTACTGCATGGTCGGAACTAGAAGCACAACCATTTCGCTACACTCACATTAACATCTGCTAGCCATGTGTATGTGACAAATAAAATTTGATTTGAATGCCAAGTGTCACGTCTGGAGGAAACCTGGCACCATCCCTACGGTGAAGCATAGTGGTGGCAGCATCATGCTGTGGGGATGTTTTTCAGCTGCAAGGACTGGGAGACTAGTCAGGATTGTGTGAAACATGTACTGTACGGAGCAAAGTACATAGACATCCTTGATGAAAACCTGCTCCACAGCGCTTAGGACCTCAGACTGGGGCGAAGGTTTACCTTCCAATAGGACAACGACCCTAAGCACACAGCCAGGACAACGCAGGAGTGGCTTCAGAACAAGTCTCTGAATGTCTTTGAGGGGCTCAACCAGAGCCCAGACTTGAACCTGATCGAAACATATCTGGAGAGACCTGAAAATAGCTGTGCAGCAACACTCCCCATCCAACCTGGCAGAGCTTGAGAGGATCTGCAGAGAAGAATGGGAGAAACTCCCAAAATACATCTGTGCCAAGCTTGTAGCGTCATACCCAAGAAGACTCGAGGCTGTAATCGCTGCCAAAGGTGCTTCAACGAAGTACTGAGTAAAGGGTCTGAATACTTATGTAAATGTGATATTTCAGGGTTTATTTTTTTATAAATTTGCTAAAATTTATAAAAACCTGTTTTTGCTTTGTCGTTATGGGGTATTGTGTGTAGATTGATGAGGGGGGGAAAAACTATTTAATACATTTTGGAATAAGGCTGTAACGTAACAAAATGTGGAAAAAGTCAAGGGGTCTGAATACTTTCCGATTGCACTGTATCGTGTAGAGAATCATTGTACCATTTAAACCGCTGTGAAATATATTTTCAATAATCAACAACGGGAAGCATAGAAATAGCGCACATAGAACAGATCTATAACTCACATTCCTATGTGAATTTGCTTTAAGGTACATTATGTTTACAATATCATAAACAATAGTTTTTTACATGATCCAAATGGCATTTTATATATTCATACATGTAAATAATTTATTTATCAGCAGTTATCGCTAAACCTCTCATTTGGTTTAAGGGGGCACTTTTGTCATGACAACAAGGTGAAGGTGCTCTCTACTCGAATGGCACAACAGAAGGGGTAGAAGTAGAAACTGAATCCAGTCAATATGGGTGTCTTGATAGAGGTCAGCTGGTGAACCTACAGTACATAAACAAATGAAAAGGACACCTGATGTTAGAATACCACTTCTTCAAGTCACCTATACCATGAGCTGTCTTGTTTGTTTGTATTTAATTAATTCAGGTGTTTTCGTGTAGAAATGTTAAATCTATTGTTAGGCTGGAACAACCAATAGTCAACACAGCAGGTTGTCCTATCCCATTGAGGCCTTTGTCCTATGCTGTAATGTCCATACATTTCCCATCCTCTTATGAATAAAGTTCTCAACAAATTGTCATTGGGTCAGTGCAACAGGAGTTGTTTTTTTTTACAATAGTGTCCTTCTGTAGGCTAGACGGACATCATATTGTGGAATTTGTGTCTCTGCTTTTCTTAGGCCTAGATTAGATGGTTGCATTCAATACATTTTTATTGATCTGTTTGTCAGTGTCAGCAGAGTAGACCTAGGCTACCCCTTGATTTGTCATATTAAAAATATTCTGCTAATGTCTCCAGTCATATAAAGTGTAGTAGAATTGCCTTAAATGTTTTTATCAAAGGTCACATTTTTCCTGTGCAAAGGAAAAAAAGAAATGTCTCTGATATAGCCTATAGGCCTCTGCCACTATCCGCTCAGCCGTACACAGTGATTAGATTGAGTTATATTGTTAGCCTAATAAATTATGACTATCCAATCTACTCATCACATTAGTAATAATAGGCTTTATTAGTCTGCAAATGCAATGATAGATGGATGCAATAATTTACTATAAGGTGCATTATTATGGTGAAAAAATTGCTTCCCCAAAACTTAAAACTCTGCTGTTGTTGTCTGTAGAACTGATGTGGTGGTCTTCCATCATGGACTCCAGGAGGCGTCGTGTCACCTGGCAACCCTCTGTAGTTGACCTTAAGAAGTGATATTCTAACATCAGGTGTTCTTTTCATTTGTTTATGTTGTAGGTTCACCAGCTGAGCTCAAGACACCCATCTTGACTGGATTCCCACTGTGAAGATGAGCAATGCTGCAGCAGCAAAAATTGCCCAATTAGGAAGGGGCATGGGGGCAAGTTCAGAAAGGCTGTCAGTCAACCCATACAGCGCTGTGAAGCGTAGAGCCTGAGCTCTGATGTTATACTGTACAGCCACTGTGTTCCAATTTAGGTGCTTATCAGTGCCCAAATATACATATACGGGTACGAGTGTAAAGGGCTACATAAAAGATAAACCTTGTGTTTCTATGCAAAGTGTAGACAAAGCTTAAATGCTCCTTTGTAACCATTTAACTCATAACAACTCTGCCTTCACATATGTATCCACCTTTTATGAATGTAATCTACCATATGGTTTCTCGCCTGGTACGGTACACTATGTCTGATTACAAGTACAAATGAGGATCTTAATTTGATCACTCTTTTATTACTGATAATTTTCTACACAGCAGGAGATGCAAACTTGTTGTGCATTCTATGTTTAAAAAGGCTTCTAAAGTTTGCTATTTCCATTTAAAATGTCAGACTTAAATTGCCCTAACGAAAAATGTATCAACCCCTCCAAAAAAATGCCATTAATTATAATACACAAATAATTTACATTTCCTGTTGCTGCAGTATTATTTTCCTAGTAGCAAACTGGCTCAAATTAAGATTCTACATCTGTACAGACCAAGGCAGAACTCAATTGATTAGAATGGGAGAAAAACAAGGTGCTTCACGGCTGACTGGATCCTGATATATTCCACTCTGACACGTCGACCCCTGGTCGGCTCCCTCTTCGCCACTGTTCATCATTACCAAGTATCGCCGACCCGTTTTTTACAGCTGTCGGTTGAAGCGTTTCGGATTATTTTTATAGAGTGAACTGCACGGTCGCCCAGCGCTAATTAGCCCAAATGTCACCGTGCTTTGCTGAAATCAATGTCCGTAGGGGACCGGCACTCTCTCTGAATTGCAGTCTGGTGGCCCTCCTAACAGCCTGGAAGGCCAATATAGGGGCCACTGTGGACAGACAGGAGACAGCAGGGGTCATTGGCACGATGCAAACATCAACTACCCATCATATTGTGTGGTAGATGTTTGAGTTTAAATATATTCTGGAACTGAGTCATATTCCGGAATGGAGTCATTAGCACTTTAGAGCTTTGTGATTTACAAATGTAAATGAAAAGAGCTCTACAAATGCTATTTATTATAATTGTTTTTATTATGATAATGTGTTCTGTACCAGAGAGGTTTGAGTGCTGTCAATGCTATAGGGTATGCAAGTAGTATGGTACAGTAATGCAAGGGAGATGGTAGCGCCATGGTTTTCTATTATATCCCTGAACATCAGAATGTGTAATATCACGCCCTGACCTTAGAGAGCTGTTTTATTTCTCTATTTGGTTAGGTCAGGGTGTGATGTGGGGTGGGCATTCTATGTTTTGTGTTTCTATGTTTTGGCCGGGTATGGTTCTCTATCAGGGACAGCTGTCTATCGTTGTCTCTGATTGGGAATCATACTTAGGCAGCCTGTTTTGCCACCTTAGGTTGTGGGATGTTGTTTTTTGTTAGCTCTGTGTAGCCTTACAGAACGTGACGTTCGTTATTCTTTTGTTGTTTTCTTTGGTGTTCTGAGGAAATAAAGAATCATGAACACGTCCCACGCTGCTCCTTGGTCCACTTCTTCCGACGGGCGTTACATGTAAAGGCGTCAGCATGCTTCCTTTCCTTTCTATCCAAAGTCGACAAGGCGAACCGAACAGGTGTGCTCGCATACTCCCTTAAAAGACCTTCACTTGAAAAACGAGAAAGAAACAGCAATAGTACTGTTTGTCCATTTTGAGACGCAACTGGCAGTATACACTTCCTCAAAATAGTCAGAATGATTCGAAGATAACTCTAACTCAAGAAATCTGTCATTCATTTTGACGTTTTTGCCAAAGATATCTTATTTGCGCAACTTTATACAACTAAGATGTTTGGTGCAGTATTTCTCAATGAAAAAATGGTAATGAAAACAAGTCGTCTCTTGTTGAATGACAGACTTTACTGAAGAATCCCTACTGTTGACCAATCACAGAAGAAGGGGCGTACACTTTGGCTACCAACTTCAGGCTTGCCTCAAGAAAAAATGTGTGCACGAACAACCGAGAAAAAAAACGTACCAAAGTCCAAAACGAACAAAAACCTCACAAAATCAAATAAATTCTAACTTTATTTGTCACATGTGCCAAATACAACAAGTGTAGACCTTACCGTGAAATGCTTACTTACAAGCCCTTAACCAACAGTGCAGTTCAAGAATAGTTTATTTGGTAAATATTTTCTTAACTCAATTAAAAAATAATAAAAAAGTCAAAAGTAACACAATAACATAACGAGGCTATATACAGGGGGTACCGGTACCGAGTCAGTATGTGGGGGTACAGGTTAGAAGTAATTTGTACATGTAGGTAGGGGTGAAGTGACTGCATAGATAATAAACAGCGAGTCGAAACAGTGTACAAAACAAATGGAGGGGGGGTGAGGTCAATGTAATAGTCCGGTGGCCTTTTAATTAATTGTTCAGCAGGTTTATGGCTTGGGGGTAGAAGCTGTTAAGGAGCCTTTAAGTCCTAGACTTGGCGCTCCATTACCACTTGCCATGCAGTAGCAGAGAAAACAGTCTATGACTTGGGTGACTGGAGTCTCTGACAATTTTATGGGCTTTCCTCTGATACCGCCTACTATACAGGTACTGGATTGCAGGAAGCTTGGCCCCAGTGATGTACTGGGCTGTACGCACTACCCTCTGTAGCGCCTTATGGTCAGATGCCGAAGCAGTTGCTATACCAGGCGGTGATGCAACTGGTCAGGATGCTCTTGATGGTGCAGCTGTAGAACTTTTTGAGGATCTGGGGACCCATGCCAAATCTTTTCAGTCTCCTGAGGGGGAAAAGATTTTGTCGTGCCCTCTCCACGACTGTCTTGGTGTGTTTGGACCATGATAGATCGTTGGTGATGTGGACACCAAGGAACTTGAACCTCTTAACCCGCTCCACTACAGCCACATTGATCTTAATGGGGGCCTGTTCGGCCCGCCTTTTCCTGTAGTCCATGATCAGCTCCTTTGGTGGTGCCAGGTTGTTGTCGTGCATAGATAGGTGTTTAGTCCCAGGGTCCTTAGCTTAGTGATGAGCTTCGTGGGAACTATGGTATTGAACGCTGAGCTGTAGTCAATGAACAGCATTCTCACATAGGTGTTCCTTTTATCCAGGGGGGAAAGGGCAGTGTGGAGTGCGATTGAGATTGCGTCGTCTGTGGATCTGTTGGGGAGGTATGCGAATTGGAGTGGGTCTAGGGTATCCGGGAGGATGCTGTTGCTGTGAGCCATGACCAGCCTTTCAAAGCACTTCATCGCTACCGACGTGAGTGCTAATGGGCGGTAATCATTTAGGCAGATTACCTTCGCTTCCTTGGGCATAGGGACTATGGTCGTCTGCTTGAAACATGTAGGTATTACAGACTCAGTCAGGGAGAGGTTGAAAATGTCAGTGAAGACACTTGCCAGTTGGTCCGCGTATGCTTTGAGTACACGTTCTGGTAATTCGTCTGGCCCCGCGGCTTTGTGAATGTTGACCTGTTTAAAGGTCTTGCTCACAACGGCTACTGAGAGCGTTATCACACAGTCATCCAGAACAGCTGGTGCTCTCGTGCATGCTTCAGTGTTGCTTGCCTCAAAGCGAGCATAAAATGCATTTGGCTCGTGTCACTGGGCAGCTCGCGTCTGGGTTTCCCTTTATTGTCCGTAATAGTTTTCAAAACCTGCCACATCCGACGAGCGTTAGAGCCGGTGCAGTAGGATTCAATCTTAATCCTGTATTGACGCTTTGCTTGTTTGCTCGATCGTCTGAGAGCATAGCGGAATTTCTTATAGGCGTCTGGATTAGTGTCCCGCTCCTTGAAAGCGGCAGCTCTAGCCTTTAGATCGATGCGGATGTTTCCTATGATCCATGGCTTCTGGTTGGGATATGTACGTCCGGTCACCGTGAGGATGACGTCGTCAATGCACTTATTGATGAAGTCTGACTGAGGTGGTATACTCCTCAATGCCTTTGGATGAATCCCGGAACATATTCCAGTCTGTGCTAGCAAAACAGTCCTGTAGCGTAGCATCCACGCCATCTGGCCACTTCCGTATTGAGCGAGTCACCGGTACTTCCTGCTTTAGTTTTTGTTTGTAAGCAGGAATCAGGAGGATAGAATTATGGTCAGATTTGCCAAATGGAGGGCGAGGGAGAGCTTTGTATGCATTTCTGTGTGTGGAGTAAAGGTGGTCTAGAGGTTTTTTCTCCCTCTGGTTGCACATGTGACATGCTGGTAAAAATTTGGTAAAACAGATTTAAGTTTGCCTGCATTAAATTCCCTTGCCACTAGGAGCGCCACTTCTGGATGAGCATTTTCTTGTTTGCTTATGGCCTTGTAGAGTTGGTTGAGTGTGGTCTTGGAGCCAGCATCGGTCTGTGATGGTAAATAGATGGCTACGAATAATATAGATGAAAACTCTCTTGGTAGATTGTGTGGTCTACAGCTTATCATAAGGTACTCTACTTCAGGCGAGCAATACCTCGAGACTTCTTTAATATTAGACATTGCGCACCAGCTGTTATTGACAAAAAGACACACACCCCCACACCTCGTCTTACCAGACGTAGCTTCTCTGTTCTGCCGGTGCATTGAAAATCCCTTCAGCTCTATGTTATCCGTTTCGTCGTTCAGCCACGACTCTGTGAAACATAAGATATTACAGTTCTTAATGTCCCGTTGGTAGGATAATCGTAATCGTAGGTAATCAATTTTATTTTCCAATGATTGCATGTTAGCAAATAGAATTGATGGCAGTGGGAGTTTACTCGCTCACCTACGGATTCTCAAAAGTCAGCCCAATCTGCGTCCTCTTTTCCTTCGTCTTCACGTAAATAACAGGGATCTGGGCCTGTTCCCGGGAGAGCAGTATATCTTTCTCATCAGACTTGTTAAAGGAAAAAAAATATTCCAGTTCGTGGTGAGTAATCCCAGTTCTGATATTTAGCAGCAACATAGCAGCAACATTATGTACAAAATAAGTTACAAGCAACGCAAAAAACAAACAAAATAACACAATTGGTTACGGGCATGTAAAACGTCTGCCATCCTCTTCGGCGCCATCTTTCAAAATCGTCATATGTGCACAAACTCTTCCGAGCTGTTTCAGCTGGGAAGCATGCGGACACCTTAAGGATGCCTCATATCTCAATATCTTTTTTCAAAGACTCAGTCATGGACACTTTTACTGACAGTTGTGGCTGCTTCGCGGGATGTATTGTTGTCTCTACCTTCTTGCCCTTTGTGTTGTTATCTGTGCCCAATAATGTTTGTCCCGTGTTTTGTGCTGCTGCAGTACTGTACCATGTTGTGTTGCTACCATGTTGTTGTGTTGCTGCCTTGCTATGTTGTCTTTATGTAGTGTTGTGTTGTCTCTCTTGTCGTGATTTGTGGATTGTCCTATATTTATATTTTATTTACATTTTTAATCCCAGCCCCCTTCCCTGCAGGAGGCCTTTTGCCTTTTGGTAGGCCATCAATGTAAATAAGAATTTGTTCTTAACTGACTTGCCTAGTTAAATAAAAGAAGCTATAATAAATAATAATAACAATAAAAAAATGTAATAAATAAAAATGTCATCTTAGTCCTGTTCCAATAAACTGGACTACCCACTGGGCACAAACTGCTTCACGGCTGACTGGATCCTGATGTATTCCACTCTGATACTTCGACCCCTTGTCAGCTCCTTCTTCGCCACTGTTCATCATTACATGGGTGAATCAATGTAATTTGTCAGCATATTGTGACATGGAAAATACATTTCTATAAAAACTTTTTTTTAATAATGTTTTGAGGGTGAAATTTCAACCACAGGATTATGTTATTATGGTACCCAAATTTCAACATTGGCAAACCTTGTTTGGCCCCTGGCCCTGGGACACAGAAGCACAAACTGAACAGACAAACTTTGTAGCCTTTTTACTGCTGAGGTAGGCTACCATCCCCTGACCCCATTGATTAGTGGCATACTGCACTTCACACCTATGTTAGGGACCAGGTTGCAAGGGAATGAAGTCAGCTGATCTGGGCCCTGTTTCAGAAAGCGGGTTTAGTGAAAACTCAGTTGACTCAGAGTTGAAGGAAACTCTGGGTTTTTGGTTTCACAAAGCCAATTCAGCTTAACTCTGAGTCAGTTACTATGGCAACATACTCCGTGAAGCTAACCTGCTCGCTGGCAGGTTTTCTTCAACTAACCCTGAGTTTCTCCCCCTCTTTAGCTGAAGCCTGCAGACTGAAGGAAGTGTCAGAAATGGAGTGACCTTTTCTTGAAGAGCCAGTTGATATTGAAGCACAAATACTCTGCATAAATCTCCGTCGGGAGAAGGTGATCAGACCCTGCTTGGATGTTTTATCATTCCCTGATGATTATCTGTTGGAGCTTTTCGGTTTTTCTGCACAATCGATCATTCATCTGAACAATATTCTCAGTCCTCATATCGTTCATATGACACATGGACATGCGTGGACATGCTCTCAGTGAGGAACAAATTCTTTGTGTTTCTCTTTGTTTTTTTGCCTAGAGGAGTTTTCTATATAACATTGGTGACGCTGAGCAAATTTCAACCTTCTGCCAGGCTGTCAGAAATGTGACTCTTGCACTTAAAGGTTTACTGTACACTTTTGTGGTGTTCCGAAGTCACAGACCCACAAGACTCATCAAAGAAGAATTCCACAGAATCAGTCTAAGCAATAATTCATTTATTTAGTATGAAGCTTTTAGACTTGAAGCACTAATCAGTAAATGTTATATATTTTAAGGTTTCCAGGTGTGATTGGCTGCATAGATGGCACTCATATTCCTATCACAGCTCCTTCAGTAAATGAAGGAGATTGTGTGAATAGGAAGTCTTTCCACAGCATTAATGTGCAGGTAGGCCTAAATAGTAGCCTTTAGCATTCCAAATTAAAGAAACTTCACAATACAGCTACTGCACCTAGTTACTGTTCTGCACTGTGAAGATCATAACATATTATGTGATGCAGCCCACATCATCAGCAACGTAGAAGCAAAGTGGCCTGGGTCTGTACATGGCTCGCAAATTTTTCTTGAGCGTACACTGAGCACTAGATTTGACCGTGGTGAATTTCTATATATATATTTATATATACAGTTGAAGTCAGAAGTTTACATACACTGATGTTGGAGTCATTAAAACTAGTTTTTCAACCACTCCACAAATTTCTTGTTGACAAACTATAGTTTTGGCAAGTCGGTTAGGTGATCTACTTTGTGCATGACACAGATAATTTCTTCAACAATTGTTTACAGACAGATTATTTCACTTATAATTCACTGTATCACTATTCCAGTGGGTCAGAAGTTTACATACACTAAGTTGACTGCCTTTAAACAGCTTGGAAAATTCCCAAAAATTATGTCATGGCTTTAGAAGCTTCTGATAGGCTAATTGACATCATTTGAGTCAATTGGAGGTGTACCTGTGGATGTATTTCAAGGCCTACCTTCAAACGCAGTGTCTCTTTGCTTGACATCATGGGAAAATCAAAATAAATCAGCCAAGACGGGCTACAGGGAGGAGGTGAGGGCCCTCGGAGTGTGGTGTCAGGAAAATAACCTCACACTCGATGTCAAAAAAACAAAGGAGATGATCGTGGATTTCAGGAAACAGCAGAGGGAGCAGCCCCCTATCCACATTGACGGGACAGTAGTGGAGAGGGTGGAAAGTTTTAAGTTCCTCGGCGTACACATCACGGACAAACTGAATGGTCCACCCACACAGACAGCGTGGTGAAGAAGGCGCTGCAGCGCCTCTTCAACCTCAGGAGGCTGAAGAAATTCAGCTTGTCACCAAAAACACTCACAAACTTTTACAGATGCACAATCGAGAGCATCCTGTCGGGCTGTATCACCGCCTGATACGGCAACTGTTCAGCCCATAACCGTAAGGCTCTCCAGAGGGTAGTGAGGTCTGCACAACGCATCACCGGGGGCAAACTACCTGCCCTCCAGGACACCTACACCAACCGATGTCACAGGAAGGCCAAAAAGATCATCAAGGACAACAACCACCCGAGCCACTGCCTGTTCACCCCGCTATCATCCAGAAGGTGAGGTCAGTACAGGTGCATCAAAGCGGGGACCGAGAGACTGAAAAACAGCTTCTATCTCAAGGCCATCAGACTGTTAAACGCCATCACTAACATTGAGTGGCTGCTGCCAACATACTGACTCAACTCCAGCCACTTTAATAATGGAAAAATGTATGTAATAAATGTATCACTAATGTATCACTAAAAACAATGCCACTTAATGTTTACATACCCTACATTACTCATCTCATATGTATATACTGTACTCTATACCATCTACTGCATCTTGCCATCTTGATGTAATACATGTATCACTACCTACTTTAAACAATGGCACTTTATATAATGTTTACATACCCTACATTACTCATCTCATATGTATATACTGTACTCTATACCATCTACTGCATCTTGCCTATGCCGTTCGGCCATCGCTCATTCATATATTTTTATGTACATATTCTTATTCATTACTTTACACTTGTGTGTATACGGTAGTTGTTGGGAAATTGTTAGGTTAGATTACTTGTTAGATATTACTGCATGGTCGGAACTAGAAGCACAAGCATTTCGCTACACTCGCATTAACATCTGCTAACCATGTGTATGTGACAAATAAAATTTGATTTGATTTGAAGACCTCAGAAAAAGAAATGTAGACCTCAACAAGTATGGTTCATCCTTGGGAGCAATTTCCAAACCCCTGAAGGTACCATGTGCATCTGTTCAAACAGTAGTACGCAAGTATAAACACCATGGGACCATGCAGCTATCATACCGCTCAGGAAGGAGAGGCATTCTGTCTCCTAGAGATGAACGTACTTTGGTGCGAAAAGTGCAAATCAATCCCAGAACAGCAAAGGACCTTGTGAAGGTGCTGGAGGAAACAGGTACAAAAGTATCTATATCCACAGTTAAACGAGTCCTATATCGACATAACCTGAAAGGCCGCTCAGCAAGGAAGAAGCCACTGCTCCAAACCGCCATAAAAAAGCCAGACTACGGTTTGCAACTGCACATGGGGACAAAGATCGTTCTTTTTGGAGAAATGTCCTCTGGTCTGATGAAACAAAAATAGAACTGTTTGGCCATAATGACCATCGTTATGTTTGGAGGGAAAAGATGGAGGCTTGCAAGCCGGAGAACACCATCCCAACCGTGAAGCACGGGGGTGGCAGCATCATGTTGTGGGGGTGCTTTGCTGCAGAAGGGACTGGTGCACTTCACAAAATAGATGGCACCATGAGGAAGGAAAATTATGTGGATATATTGAAGCAACATCTCAAGACATCAGTCAGGAAGTTAAAGCTTGGTCGCAAATGGGTCTTCCAAATGGACAATGACCCCAAGCACACTTCCAAAGTTGTGGCAATATGTCTTAAGGACAACAAAGTCAAGGTATTGGAGTGGCCATCACAACGCTCTGACCTCAATCCCATAGAAAATTTGTGGGCAGAACTGAGAAAGCGTGTGCGAGCAAGGAGGCCTACAAATCTGACTCAGTTACACCAGCTCTGTCAGGAGGAATGGGCCAAAATTCACCCAACTTATTGTGGGAAGCTTGTTGAAGGCAACCCGAAACGTTTGACCCAAGTTAAACAATTTAAAGGCAATGCTACCAAATACTAATTGAGTGTATGTAAACTTCTGACCCACTGGGAATGTGATGAAAGAAATAAAAGCTGAAATAAATCATTCTCTCTACTATTATTCTGACATTTCACATTCTTAAAATAAAGTGGTGATCCTAACTGACCTAAGACAGGGAATTTTTACTAGGATTAAATGTCAGGAATTGTGAAAAACTGAGTTTAAATGTATTTGGCTAAGGTGTATGTAAACGTATGACTTCAACTGTGTGTGTGTGTGTGTGTGTGTGTGTGTGTGTGTGTGTGTGTGTGTGTGTGTGTGTGTGTGTGTGTGTGTGTGTGTGTGTGTGTGTGTGTGTGTGTGTGTGTGTGTGTGTGTGTGTGTGTGTGTGTGTGTGTGTGTGTGTGTGTGTGTATATATATATCCTAATATAATCAATATTTGGTTTCCTCCTATTGCAACTGAACATTTTAACTTTATCATATTTTCATATGAGAGTTTGATGGTTACCTGCTCGGTGACAGAGGGTACCCCTGCCAGCTCTATTTGCTGACCCCTTACCCTGATCCTGAGCTCGGCCCTGTCCGCAGCAACGTTATAACTTGGCTAGGAGTCATTCAAAGAGTAAAATCAAACAGGGAAGACTGAGGCAGAGACACATTCAGAGTTCCTATAGAATAACACTTACTGGTACTCACGTTAGTGTTTGTGAAATTGTCTGTGTGGATCTGATTTACCATCGAAGCTAGAAAGCGTACAGTAGTAAGACAGACGACCAAGAAGACACCTATTCCCCATTTACAGAAAAGGTTCCCTAAACCAGAAGTAACAGTCTGTGCTTGCGCAGGACACGAGCCAGGGTAGAGTTAACCATTGGGATGCTCAAGGCCTGGTTCCAATGCCTTTGTAGGCTCAGAGTCACCCCAGAAAGGGCATGTGACATTATTGTGGCATGTTTGATTCTCCACAACATTGCCACAATTAGAAGAGAACAATGTCCTACTCAACCAGTGAACGTTCCTGATAACGATCCTGACGCACGAGATGGAAGAGCAGGCAGAGACACAATATGCTACCATCATTTCTGATTGACCCATCACCTCCCCAGTGTCAAATAAATACATTATGCCTTTCTTTTAATGAAGTCTTCTTTATTTCCTGCCAGTACAAATGCAGTACAGTAGTAAACATTTTTATGTTGTTCAAACAAGTAAAGTCATCCACCTTTTGACTGATGTTCCAGCAGTTGTATTTCTATTTTTATCTTTTGCATCTGCAGCCTTATGTGGTCAATTTCTAAATGAAATGTTTCAATTTGTTTCTCTAAGTACACCTTGTACAGCTGTTTCACAGGGAGCTACAGTATAGGAACACAAAATGACATTGAATTTCACAGTGCCAGGTCTACTTAGTTTCATTTTAAGTCATGGGCCAATGCTGAACAACATATTACTGAGGTAAGTTGTGCTGTGGAGCTGGATGGACCCTCTTCCTCATTGTAATGTCCAGCATTGCTCTGTTAGAGAAAAAGAAGGAGAAAGTTTTATTATCTTACAACACTATCATCAACTGTTAGATGTTATTTTTAAGGTGTAAACCTCAATAGGCCTCTCTGTATCTTCCCTGTCTGTGGCAGCTGACAAGGTGTCTTCATCATCCTGTCATCATCCTGAAAATCAACAATTTTGGTGTTCTACTCCAACCCAATTATGAAAAATCTGTGGAGTATTAAGAGCACTTACAACTGCATGGAGGTCTGTTATGGCAGAAGGCTCCAGACAGAATACACCATCAGTAACGGGTAGAAGATGAAGAAAATTAGACAGTTAAATTATAACTATCCAGAAAAGTGCCCCACCTAATTTGAATTTTGTTTTTACAACCGTGTGCATGCCCCATAACATTTTTTCAAATATATAACTCTGAGTCACCTTAAAATAGATCATGATGTCTGAAGGACAACTAAGAATCTGAAAAAGTAACAGCAGTCAATTACAAAGAATTGTACTGCTACAAGAAAATCAGTGTGCCAAGTTGTGTGTACACTAGCATTCAATGATTTGGGTTCACTTAGAAATGTCCTTGTTTTTTAAAGAAAAGCACATTTTTTGTCTGTTAAAATAACATCAAACTGATCAGAAATACAGTGTAGACATTGTTAATGTTGTAAAGGATGATTGTAGCTGGAAACTGATTTTTAATGGAATATCTACATAGGCGTACAGAGGCCCATTATCAGCAACCATCACTCCTGTGTTCCAATGGCACGTTGTGTTAGCTAATCCAAGTTTATAATTTTAAAAGGCTAATTGATCATTAGAAAACCCTTTTGCAAGTATGTTAGCACAGCTGAAAACTGTTGTCCTGATTAAATAAGCAATAAAACTGGCCTTCTTTAGACTAGTTGAGCATCTGGAGCATCAGGATTTGTGTGTTCGATTACAGGCTCAAAATGGCCAGAAACAAAGACTTTCTTCTGAAACACGTCAGTCTATTCTTGCTCTAAGAAATTAAGACTATTCCATGCGAGAAATTGCCAAGAAACTGAAGATCTCGTACAACACTGTGTACAACTCCCTTCAAAGAACAGCGCAAACTGTCTCTAACCAGAATAGAAAGAGGAGTGGGAGACCCCAGTGCAAACCTGAGCAAGAGGACAAGTACATTAGTGTCTAGTTTGAGAAACAGACACCTCACAAGTCCTCAACTGGCAGCTTTATTAAATAGTACCCGCAAAACACCAAACAATGAAGAGGTGACTATGGAATGCTGGCCTTCTAGGCAGAGTTGCAAAGAAAAAAACATATCTCAGACTAGCCAATAAAAATAAAAGATTAAGATGGGCAAAAGAACACAGACACTGGACAGAGGAACTCTCAAACTAGACACTCTAATGTACTTGTCTTCTTGCTCAGGGCTATATACAGGGTCAGTTCTAGTACCATATTTCTAGTACCATATTTAGTACCATATTTACAATGTGTTGGGATACTGGAGTGATAGAGGTAGATATGTATAGGGGTAAGGTGACTATGCATCAGGATATATGATTAACAGAGTAGCAGCAAAGTAAATTATGATTGTATGTGAGTGGGTGTGCGTGTGTGTGTGTAGAGTCAGTATAAAAGTATTTGCATATTATGTGTGTGTGAGCAAATTATGAAGTAAGTGTTAGTGTGTCTGTGTGTATTGGAGTTTCAGTGTGCGTGAGTGTGTAGGGCCCTGTGAGTGTGGATAGAGACACAAATCAAATACAAGGGTCAATTCAGCTAGTCCGTTTAGCCATTTTGTTAGCTATTTAGTTAGCTATGTAACAGTCTTATGGCTTGGGGATAGAAGTCATATCAGTCATCTTACCGGGACTCGGGACAGTTGCACCTATAATAGAAACTGGCACCTCTATCGGAGACAGCCACGTACATGGTGGCGCTCTTTTTCAGTACCTTTAAAACAACGTCAGATCTTCAAAGTTATATACACTATCAGAAAAAACTAAAAGGAGGTCAGCACCTCCTACTGGAGAGTTGATCTCTCTACAGCTATTCTTTTGGTCTCCCACCCAAGGTTTTAACCAAGCCCAGACCTGATTAGCTATGATAATTGGCAGAAACTATTACCTATGTACTATGATTGTTGAGACATCTCCACTTAAAAACGAAATAGATTCACTATTGATATCGAAGACAGTCCATAGGTTATGTTTAACAGACTTCAAAGAACAAATTAAATGTAACCGTACTTTATCACTCATATAGCATCAATGATGCTACTTATGCCTACATAGCATTTACAAAGTCATCAAGCTCTGGTTGATTTCAAATGTAATGATATTTAGTGGTGTTGAATTGTGTTTGGTTGTCAAGGCAACCAAATATCAACATTTGAAGGAGATGGTTCTTCTACTGGCATAGTTCCATCTGTGCCACTTACTTAATTAAGCATTAAGGCCCGAGGGGGTGTGGTATATAGCCAATATACCACGGCTAAGGGCTGTTCTTATGCACGACACAACACACTGGAATTAAAGCCAGACTAAGTCAGTGGCACATATGGAACTATCCAAGAAGAAGATTATTCTCCTTCAAATGTTGATATTTGGTTGCGTTGTCAACCAAACACAATTCAATACTACTTTTGTAATAGCCTTAACTTTAGGTCATTTAGTGTATCTTACAAACGAAAGTACTGTAACATTCAACCTTAAAATGAGTAAAGGATCCATGGCCACATTTTGATGTTACTGTAACTTCTTATGTAATCTTATAACGCATGCATAGGTTGTCATAGGTCTGTAGAGATGTTCACAATTGCTGTGGTAATCTGTGCAGTAGCTCCAACAGCATTGATCACTTGCACCATTAACTTTTAATGTAATCTAAACTGCAATCCAGGTAATTTGGTTGTCCTATTAGATGAAGCACAGTGATAACACGTTAAGTTGTTTTATTAATCCAAGATATCTGACATTGTGTTCCCATTTCAACTTCGCAAAGCTTTTAAGTGGTTGAAAGCGCAGTGATAGACATCTGGGTGACAACTAAACCAAAGATCAGACATTGTTTTCCCATTGGAATTTGGTTGTGTTTTTAAATGGTTAAAAGCATAGTGATAACACATTAGGAATTCAACAAACTTCTATCTGTCTTTTTGAGTGGGTGAATAAAGGTAGAAATCTCAATGATCAAAGTCTCAACCACATACTATCCACATTTCCACGTTAAAATGACTTGGTGGGCCCCGTGGGTAGCTAATTTAAGTGTCCAGATACTGTAGGTTCTGATTCTAATCATAGTGCAGAGATACAGTGCAGGGCTGTAGGGACAATGAAGCAGATATAGGACAGAATGTTGAAACATATTGCATGTCCATCTGAGAACACAAGCTCGATAGGAGAGGATGGATCCATAATCCACAGGGCTGGCAAGGCACAGTGGTCACGGTCAAAATAACACATCAAAACATAACTGAGAGATGTCAACCATATTGATAGCGCATGTGCAGATGTAGGATCTTAATTTGATCACCCTGTTGCATAAGAACGTTCCTTCAATGCAGGACATGTACAACTTGTAGTGTATTTGAGATTTAAAAAGGCTTCTGGAGTTTGTAGTTTCCACTTAGAAATTTCAGACTTGATTTTTCCTTACGGAACATGTATCAACCACTCCAGAAATGTCCATTGATTTTAATCTACATAATAATTCACATTTCCTGTTGCTGCAGGATTATTTTCCTGCTGTAGCAAACTGGATCAAATTAAGATCCTGCATCTGTAATTACGGCTGCTTCCTCCTTCCTGGTGCACTACTTACGATGTCAAAAGCCACATTCTTGGAAGGGTAGTCCACGTCATGGAGAGAGAGGGGTTGGCGTTTGGAACACTGGAGGAAGGTGATAACGCACACATATAAACACTAGAGAGAACAACCAACAACGTAATAACTATGCCTGCAGCAAGGAAAGACTATATTTCTCCCGAAAGTGCTGCTAGTCGGAAAGGGCAGGTAATATAGTGTATTATCACTCAATTCTCTGTCTTCTGCCTCTGATCGCCTCTTCCAGTTTTGGAGCGAAGGGAACAAAATGACCTTGTTGAGAAATAATACATTAAAGCACAGACATATTTGTATAGCAATTAGCATTTTGATGACAATACATGCCTTCTCACCCTCTGTCTCTATGCACTTACTCTAAATATTTATTCAGTCCAATGTTACCTCTAGAGTGGGGGTGGGCTATAGCCTAGGGCCAGGAGCAGGATGGGGGTGGAGGGAGAGGGTACTCCAATGAGCAGGGTCAAAACTTAACCCTGTGCATCGTTAAATCAAAGCTCCTAATGAAACTACCCCTGTCGATTCAGTTGCATCTACAAATCCACGGGCTGGAGGAATCGACCATTGAGGTGGTAATGTTGTGGAATGGCTTTAGTGACAGAGTTAGCATTTTTGGAGAAAGAGCCTGTGCCTGGAAGCACTGGATGTAATCATACTCAATCTACTTTGACTGGGCTTTTTGATTGATTGATTTTATTTGCCAGTAAAATAAAAACACATATACTACACACAGTCAATACATTTAAAAATGTGACAGGGATAACACAATAAAGTAAGAGACTTATTTCCATTGTGGTCCCTAGAGTGCATGGAGCAAAACAAACAAACAGCACATTTAAATTAACATGATGGAGATTGAAAGTCTAGTTGACTTCAGATGATGAAAAAGCTGGGAGTTGAGGCAGTTTGGATTGGATTTGATTTATTAGGATCCCCAATAGCCGACGCCAATGGCGACAGCTAGTCTTGCTAGGGTCCGACATACAGTACCAGTCAAAAGTTTGGACACGCCTACTCATTCAAGGGTTTTTCTTTATTTTCACTATTTTCTACATTGTAGAATAATAGTTAGAACATACAACTATGAAAGAGCACACATGGAATCATGTAGTAACCAAAGTGTTAAGCAAATCAAAATATATTTTATATTTCAGGTTCTTCAAAGTAGCCACCCTTTGCCTTGATGACAGCTTTGCACACTCTTGGCATTCTCTCAACCAGCTTCATGAGGTAGTCACCTGGAATGCATTTAATTTAACAGGTGTGCCTTGTTGAAAGTTAATTTTTGTTGCCAATCAGTTGTGTTGTGACAAGGTAGGGGTGGTATACAGAAGATACCCCTATTTGGTAAAAGACCAAGATCGTATTATGGCAAGAACAGCTCAAATAAGCAAAGAGAAATGACAGCCCATCATTACTTTAAGACATGAAGGCCAGTCAATCTGGACAATTTCTTTGAAGTTTATTCTAACGCACACTTCAAGCAGTATGATGAAACTGGCTCTCATGAGGACCGCCACAGGAAAGAAAGACCCAGAGTTACCTCTGCTGCAGAGGATAAGTTCATTAGAGTTACCAGCCTCAGAAATTGCAGCCCAAATAAATGCTTCACAGAGCTCAAGTAACAGAAACATCTCAACATCAACTGTTGAGAGGAGACTGTGAATTAGGCCTTCATGGTCGAATGGCTGCAAAGAAATCACTACTAAAGGACACCAATTATAAGAAGAGACTTGCTTGGGCCAAGAAACACGAGCAATGGACATTAGACCAGTGAAAATCTGTCCTTTGGTCTGATGTGTCCAAATTTGAGATTTTTGGTACCAACCGGCGTGTCTTTGTGAGCCGCAGAGTAGGGGAATGGATGATCTCCACATGTGTACTTCCCATCGTGAAGCACAGAGGAGGAGGTGTGATGGTGTGGGGTACTTTGCTGGTGACACTGTCAGTGATTTATTTAGAATTCAAGGCACACTTAAGCAGCATGGCTATCACAGCATTCTGCAGCATTACACCATCTCATCTGGTTTGCACTTGGTGAGACTATAATTTGTTTTCAACAGGACAATGACCCAAAACACCTCCAGGCTGTGTAAGGGCTATTTGACCAAGAAGGAAAGTGATGGAGTGCTGCATCAGATGACCTGGCCTCCACAATCACCCGACCTCAACCCAATTGAGATGGTTTGGGATGAGTTGGACCACAGAGTGAAGGAAAAGAAGTCAACAAGTGCTCAGCATATATGGGAACTCCTTCAAGACTGTTGGAAAAGCATTCCAGGTGAAGCTGGTTGAGAGCATGTCAAGAGTGTGCAAAGCTGTCATCAAAGCAAAGGGTGGCTACTTTGAAGAATCTCAAATCTAAAATATATTTTGATTTGTTTAACACTTTTGTGGTTACTGAATTATTCCATATGTGTTATTTCATAGTTTTGATGTCTTCACTATTATTCTACAATGTAGAAAATAGTAAAAATAAAGAAAAACCCTTGAATGAGTAGGTGTCAACTTTTGACTAGTACTGTATAATGAAAAATACATTACAGCCAAAATACTTTTTACATACATTTAAAAACATGAACATGTAGTGTTAGTACATACACACAATAAGTAAGTCACATTGGGAGAGGCATTGTGCCATGAGGTGTTGCTTTATTTGTTTTTTGAAACCAGGTTTGCTGTTCACTTGCGCTATATTAGATGGACGTCAGTTCCATGAACTCATGGCTCTGTATAATACTGTACTTTTCCTTGAATTTATTCAGGACCTGGAGACTGTGAAAAGAACCCTGGTGGCATGCCTGGTGGGGTAAGTGTGTTTGTCAGTGCTGTGTGTAAGTTGACAATGCAAGCAATTTGGAATTTCTTATAAAAACAAGAAGTGAGGCAGTCAGTCTTTCCTTAACTTTTAGCCAAGAGAGACTGGCATGCATAGTTTAATATTAGCCCTCTGATTACAAGAAAGAGCAAGACATGCCACTCTCTTCTGGGCCAGCTGCAGCTTAACTAGGTATTTTTTTACAGCACTTGACCATATGACTGGACAATAATCAAAATAAGAATAAACTAGAGCATGCAAGAGTGTGTGTGGTGTCAAAAAATCAGAGCTTCTCTTTATTACGGGCAGACCTCTCCCCATCTTTACAACCACAACCATTTACAACCATTGAAACCAATGAATGTGTTTTGACCATGACAGTTTACAATCTAAGGTAACATCATGTAATTTAATCTCCTCAACTTGTTCAACAGCCACACCATTCATTATCAGATTCAGCTGAGGTCTAGAACTTAGGGAATGATTTGTACCAAAAACAATGCTCTTAGTTTTACAGATGTTCAGGACCAGTTTGTTACTGGCCATCTATTCCAAGACTGACTGCAACTCTTTGTTAAGAGTTTCAGTGACTTCATTAGCTGTGGTTGCTGATGCCTATATTGTTGAATCATCAGCATACATGGACACACATGCTTTGTTTAATGCCAGTGGCAGGTCATTGGTAAAAATTGAAAAGAGTAGAGGGCCAAGAGAGCTGCCCTACAGCTATTCCTGCCCTGCACTTGACATGTTTGACATTAGAGAAGATTCCATTAAAGAAAATCCTCTGACTTATTATATAGATAGCTCTGAATCCACAAAATGGCAGAGGTTGAAAAGCCATAACACATATGTTTTCTCAACAACAGGTTATGGTCAATAATATCGAAGTCTGCACTGAAATCTTCTTATTATCAATTTCTTTCAACCTATCATCAGTCATTTGTGTCAGTGCAGTACATGCTGAGTGCCCTTCTCTGTAAGCATGCTGAAAATATGTTGTTATTTTGTTAATTTGGAAATCTAGTGTAGCTTTGAAGAGCTCCTCTTTATCTCTATCTTGCTTTCTCTCTGAGAGTTGAATACAGGCCATTGGGGAAATGTTGGAGTGAATTTACTGCAGAATCTTGAGCTGGATTTGTCTTACTCTTCTCTAAATCTAAATCAGCATTAGAGAAGGTTAATGGGTCATTCCACCAATTTGGTGCCTTTTAATAAGTGTACAGTAGCTTGGTCAATTTTTTTTTTTCAGATTTCACCTAAATGTGACATTCTGTCACAAAGAGAACATGTTCAACTTTGTAAAATGAAACAAGTTTTCCCATCTCAAGAGGTTAAATAAAAAATGACTGTAGTAAGTACTTATTAATTGCCTAATAATGTAACATGGTTGATTGTAACAGGGTTGATGATTTTATCTTAAATTAGCCATGAAACCCTTTGTGACAGAGGGAATGGAAGCTTGTTGTGTGCAACAGGGAGTGGCAATTGAATGCAAGCTTTTTTCTAGCCTGTCTATCTATGAGTAACAGGGTTGAAATGTTGTGCTCGACCCGCTCAGTTTTCCACCACAAAACACCAGAAAATGGCCAAAAAGAGTAGAACCGGCTCACCTGCTTTTACAATATGATTTGACTATTAGATGTTCTATGTTTCTTTTGAAAAAAATATTTTAAAATGAATAGTTTCCCCCATATTAAAACAAGAGTTCAGTTCACGTAACTGGGTTGACCTTAAAAATGAGGGACAAACGTAAATGAATCACTAATCACATTAAATAAATAATCATCTTCAGAAATGGCTTTGTCAAAGCAACAAAATTACTGTAATCTACAACTGGGCACCTAAAAACACAACACACATTAATTGTTTGATTTGGAGGTAGAGCTGTGGTTCCTGTAAGAAAGCATATTTACGTCTTTCCAATATAGCCTGTGTACATCTCTGTTCTTCTGTACCTGCATGCACCGTTGTGTGTGAGTGTGGATAGAGTCCTCATTAATTATTCTATAAGTATAGGTTTCGGGTTTGACCATGTATGGCATGCTATAGTGCCTATGTTAAATACACTAGCCCAAATCTCTCTGAGAACAGAAAGCTGCTACAAGCTTTAATCTGCCAAGCAGTGATCTCATTGCTCTACACTGTATAGCTAGAGCCAGAGAGAGATGAGGTGGGCAGAGTGAGTGATGGAGTAGTGAGAGTGGATGATAACAGGACTGCAGATGGCGAGTGCTTGAGACATGGACAGTACGTACAATAGGCCTTTAAAAAATGGGTTTCCCTCAAATCCTCAGAGGAGCCTCATAGACTCATACATAACTTGCACCTTTTTCAAAACGAAGCAGATGAGACACTTTACATTGTCAGCAGAAATACAGTAGTGGGTGTTGTCAGACATTTTAACATGGTACATTTTTGAGTCCTCTGCTGCCTTGGTAGAATTACCATTCTCTTCTCGATATGCCCGGTAGAAAAAGTTGGAGCAGTCTGTCAAATCTCCAACAAGGGAATGAGGCCACTCAAGTGTGTGCGTCAGAGTGCATGTGTGTGTGTGTGTACTGTATGCAGTGGTGGAAAAAGTACCCAATTGTCATACTTGAGTAAAAGTAAAGATACCTTAATAGAAAATTACTGAAGTAAAAGTGAGTCACCCAGTAAAATACTACTTGAGTAAAAGTCTAAAGCATTTGGTTTTAAATATACTTAAGTATCAAAAGTAAATGTAATTGCAAAAATATACTGAAGTATTGAAAGTAGAAGTGTAAATAATTTCACATTCCCTATATTAAACAAACTAGATGGCACCATTGTCTTGTTTTTTGTATTTACGGATAACCAGGGGCACACTCCAACACTCAGACATAATTTACAAAAGAAGCAGTGTTTAGTGAGTGTGCCAGATCAGAGCCAATAGGGATGACCAGGGATGTTCTCTTGATAACTGCATGAATTGGACCATTTTTTTTGTCCTGCTAGCCATTCAAAATGTAACGAGCACTTTAGGCTGTCAGGGAAAATGTATATTATTTTCTTTAGGATTGTAGTGAAGTAAAAGTAAAAGTAGTCAAAAATATAAACAGTGAAGTAAAGTACAGATACCCCAAAAAAACGACTTAAGTAGTACTTTAAAGTATTTCTACTTAAGTACTTTACACCACTGACTGTATGTGGCCTCACCTCATCTCTTCCCGCTTGCCTGTCTGCCAGCTTTCCTATATGTGTGTGTGCGCTTGGTGTGTGACGCTGCTGCCATAATAATAAATGGTTGTTATCCAGACTGCAGGCTGGTGCTCTAATTGAGACACAAAACCCCCTCCCCTCATCCTGCATATTCCTTTGGCTCTGGCCCTATAATGTATTGGTAATGTGCTAGTGGCAGGGACCAGGAGACGTGAATAAGTGTCACTCATGTCTGTGAACACTGGCTGTCAGGCTGTAATTAGTGACGTGAACCCAGCAGCTCCAGGACCAGACACATCCTACTTTGGCTGTGTTTATTAGACACATCTCAACAGGGCATGCAATGGTGAGATAACCACATACTGACTGAACCTCTTCAACACACACACAGGCACACGCGCACACACTCACACACGCGCACGGACACACACACGCATGCACACACACACACGCACGGACACACAGACACACAAACTGCAGTATCTGAATGCAGATTCTGATTCATACTCTAAGCAGGCGGTAATGAGACATCTGTCTGAAAAGTTTTCTGAAAGTTTTCTTTGATAACTTTACTCGATGCCAATTTAATGTAATCTATCCCCAGACTCCGTTTATTAAAGTGCTTTCTGAAGTAAACATTTAAGATATATCCCCTAAACCTTACTTACTGTATATGAACAGATGGATAGGTACACGCTCAGACATGCAGACAAACAAAAATGAAGAAACACACACACACACACAAACCCAGTCCCGTCAACAGTGGGAGAGGATTACAGTGATGGATCCATCAGCATTAGACTGTATCTCTCAACACACTGAGTCATTGTGTATGCTCCCACCAACACACTCCACTGTCCCGTTTATTGAGCCAATGGTCTCTGGTAGGAGAGGAGAAATGCTCATTAATTCCTCCATGATTTATTCCATTATTGATCTTCTCTAAAGCATAGAAGGAAAGTGGAAGTAATGTTTTTTAAACTCCACATCTGACAGCCAGCCATGAACCAGATGGTATAGAGCTATATGGGTCTCCGGGTGAGACTGCAGCGTATCAATAGCCTACATCTGGCTCTGTCCACTGTCCAGACATATTAACTAAAGGTAGGAGTTGTATCTATTTTAGAGACATCTTATAATGACAGTTACTCATGATGACAAATTACCACATCACCTTTGACTTCACTCAGTGATTGAAGCAAAAATAAGACGAGCCACAGGCAAACTGAATAAAACAGAGTCTTGATGAATACGAGCCCATCTCTCATCATCGGGACAAAACCAATTTGAAATTGCGGGATCCTGCCATGATTTATCAGGTTAATTTGACGTAACCGATTTAAAGTGTCAGAGCGCAGATATGATTTATACGTCCATCTTGACAATCCTGGAAAATTGTGAAATACAAACATCGTCCATCTCTAGAGGACTGACAGCTAGCTCTACTTCCCGCCCGTTGCCTCATCTGACCAACCCCATCACAGGAGCAGAGTGTACGTGTTAGGCTGGAGAATGAGAGAGAAGGTGACAACAGATAACAGGGCATATTGTATCTCAGAGCTGAACTTCTTTTTATACAACAGTTTTCCAGTGTAGTGAGTCTAGTTCAACCATCCCACCAGGTGCAGACTGAAGGATTCGATGCTAGGACAGAGCACTACAACATACTGTAAGAGGCAAACTGTCAGAGATCTTATCATCCAAGTTTCTCAATACAGATTGTTAGGGTAGTAGCTACAGTAGGTCTTCTTTACATCAACTACTGTAACGAGTGCACTGAGAGTCGGGAAGCAAGTTCAGGGAGGGAGCGTTTTAATAAATACACGTAACACAATACAAAACAAGAACACACGAACAACCCACAGACATGAAACAGAAACAATAACGCCTGGGAAGGAACCAAAGGGAGTGATATAAATAGGGAAGTGATGGAGTCCAGGTGAGTCTGATGACGCGCAGGGGCGCGTAACGATGGTGACAGGTGTGCGCCATAATGAGCAGCCTGGTGACCTAGAGGCCGGAGAGGGAGCACCCGTGACAACTACTACATACACAGCTAATTGTCCAACAACGGAAGTAAACATCAAAGGTATCACTCAATGCCATTACAATTTGCCCAACTCTTCTAAAAAGCAGCGGACAGGACTTGTGTTCAGTTTATTGCTGTATTCAAATGGCTTTACATCTGCAGTGAAGCCCGTCAATTTGGCAAGCTTGGGTGCTGGTACCTAATTGATTTCAAATTATTATCTGTGTAACAAATGTGGTCACTAGCTGGCACAGACACAAAGTCATAAAATCTGATATTAAACCTAACCCTAACCTTTTTTTCATTGTTTTTTACAATATAGCCAATTTTGACTTTGAAGCTGGCCCGTCTAGCGGAAATCGCTCAGTTCTGCCTCCAGGACAAGACTCATCCCAATAAACGTCAACCTGAGAGTGAATAACGGTAGAAAAACACCAAATGAGACAAGCCTGTCCAGCTTTTCCAACAGAGAGACACCTGTAGAGAAGTGTCCAGTCTGCCAGTCGATCTATCCAGCACACTTTTATTATATCCCCCGTTCAACAGACTCATTCGTTTCATTCTCTACTGTAATATGGAATAATGATAATTCCCCTCCACTTGACACATACAGTAGGCTAAGTAGGGTGTGATTGTAGCTGTATGTCCACACTCCAGTTAGGCTGAGATGGCTATCCCCGGGAGGCTGGGGGATCATGGGACGGTGCCAAACGGAGACCACATAGCCATGGCAGATAGGCAGAGAGAACTCTGGGTATGTGAGAGTGCATGTCAAACTGATCCTCCTCTAGCTGCTATGTGGGAATAGTTTTGGGGGAAGGCATCACCGAGGACACCCAAAAAATAGCTTGTAGTGTAAGAGGCTCCGAAATGGCAGGTATGCATTTTTAATGACATCCAGTTGCTTGTCTGTAGGTTTACACTGCATGGCCTTCAGTGCAACTGAGTTCCTGACAGTAACACCCCTGCTGAGAGACAGTGGGGCCTCATAGCTGTAGCCTGATCCAGGTAGTCATCAAGGTGATGATTTTTACTCTCTGTCCTTGAGGGCTGCAGACCTGCCAACAATCGCACTGGGAAAATGTATCTTCATGGGCTAGTTAATTAAACAACCATGCTGCACCTTTTCTCCCATTCTGACAGAGGTAAACATTTATTAACACACACTTTTGTGATTTTTCCATCAACAGTCAGATTTATTCCACCCATTGAAGACATCACTGGCTGTCTCTCTCTCCCTCTTTGTCTCTCTCTCTCCCTCTTCCTCTCTCTGGTCTTCTGAACATTCTCCTGTGCCATCAAGTTATTGATTGTGTGTATGTGTGCGTGCGTGCATTTGTGTGTGACAGTGCGGGGGAGCAGGCAGGAAGGTGTGGTGGTTAGGAGGTAGGAGATGGGGACAAGGGTTGCAGGCAGCGGGTGAGACAGCCAAATCTGTCCGCCTTGTGATGGATGGAGAGTTTAACGTCTTAAAATACCCTCCAATTCCGTGACTGCAGGGGCAGTTGGCAGAGTTATTAGCGCTGTCTTTGACTCAACTGAGAAATAGAGGAATTATAATACCATTGCAGCAGCTGGCAAGCTCCCCTTGCCAGAGTTTTTAAATATGGCTCCCCAGAGTGGCGGGCACACTGCAGACTTTCGAGGTTTTGTCCCTCTCTCCCTTTCTCTCCCTCTCTGTAACCGATTCTGCTGCCTTCTACACAGAACACTTCCCAGACAGCCGTGACAGCACATGCTAAATAGGGTGAGGAATGGACTCGTTACAGAGAAATGCGGAGGGAAAAATAACACCAATTAAAGGTGAAGGAGGACTCTCCTCAAATTAACTAGGAGAACTGGGGTCTGAGACAAAGCGGCAGACAAGAGGCAAATTAAATATCGGCGGATATTATAAGCTTTGGGGCACTTTAGTTTTTAAGGGTCAACCTTCTAGATCGATCTATATTGTTGTATGCATCCTGAAAACATATGCACCAAATTATTCCCTGTTATGTGTCCTCAATTAATCGTGCCTTGTCAATATTTCAAACTTGAAGCTAACATAGTTTAGCCAATACTATGCTGTATTGCGTGATAGGAGTGTTGCGTGATAGAAGTGTTGCATGCCCCAGTAGGGTTTGCCTGTGGGCCACACTGTGGGCTGCCTCAGGTGTTCCAGCTCTCCCAGGGAACCCACATCTCCTACCTGCCCGGCTGTTGCTGCTACCCCTGGGGACACACATCCCACCTGGGGTCTGGCAGTGTGGAGATGTGCACGAGGATGCTGATCGACAGGGGCTAGCGGGGGATGCCCCACATCCCTTTCATCCCTTAGAGAGAGACATGAGAGGAACAGGACCAGCTGTCCTGGCCACTCTGTGATCTCCTCCTCAATTGGCCATGTCCAGCTGGGGCCACACCCCTTTCCAGTAACCTCCCCAGACAGGCTACACATTAAAGGTACCACAGGAAAGCCTGTGGAGACTATCTGATCCTGATGCCCTCCTGGACAGGCCCAGGCTCAATAGACGAAGAACTGTTGGAGACAGTGGTTTAGCCAATTTGATGCTAGACCTAAACAGAATATCATGCCACTATTTCAGAGACAGAGTTCTAATGAGAATATCGCAAGAGGGAGGACTTTTACAAACCCATTACCTGCAAATATAAGAGACAAATGGTCTGACACAACAAGTGTCATACACATAGTGTTCATTTCTAGAGAGTCAGGTGAAGTCATAATGATTATCCAGTAATAACGCATGAGTCATGATGCATTCAGGAATTGCCTTCTCAAATCCCTTGCTATATTTAACAATCAGTGTCATTGAAAGTAGCATAAAAAATGTGATAGACTATTCAGCTTTGATGGCCCTGATGATAGATCTGACCTGGATGATGCAGCTTAATGAAAAGTAAATATCTATTATCTTTAATTGTGCTTCCGAGTGGCACAGCGGTCTAAGGCACTGCATCTCAGTGCTAGAGGCATCACTACAGACCCTGGTTCGTTCCAGGCTGTATCACAACCAGCCATGATTGGGCGGCACACAATTGGCCCAGTGTCGTCCGGGTTATGGTTTGGCCTGGGTAGGCCGTCATTGTAAATAAGAATTTGTTCTTAACTGACTTGCCTAGTTAAATAAATGTTTCATTTTTAAAAATCTTTTTTTTTAATCCAATCAAGTGGAGTTGTTTTCATCTATAACCTTGCTGAATATTGAGAGAAAATTGGCACCAACAGTTGCAAAACATTTTCTACTTAATAGTGAATTTCACAGTGTGCCTTTTTATATCACAACAGAATAAAAAAAGGTGGACTTCTGTCTTCAATCATTGACTAAATAATGTTGGTGCCTCAGTTCAAATTAACAACATTTTAGCACAACCTCTTAGTCTCCAAGGCCACTGATTTTCTCTTCAAAACCATGGGAAATGCTCAGTGGGTTCATGCAGTTCTACACCAGAGCTACAGCATATGCGACATAGACATTACATCTTCTTGGAAACATCATAGTTTGTACCAGCAGGGATGGAGACGACCTTGAGTAAGCTCCCTCTTGCTCTCCTTTTTATCTCTCTTCCCCTCTCTCTCTCTCTCTCTCTCTCTCTCTCTCTCTCACACTCTCTCATCTTCTTGAGGGAGCTATTTTGGGAAACGCTCAGAGGGAGGCTGAAGAATTGTTGGATGGTACAGATGTGTCTAGCATGCGTCTGTTTGGCTGTGTGTGTGTGTGTGTGTGTGTGTGTGTGTGTGTGTGTGTGTGTGTGTGTGTGTGTGTGTGTGTGTGTGTGTGTGTGTGTGTGTGTGTGTGTGTGTGTGTGTGTGTGTGTGTGTGTGTGGTGTGTGTGTGTGTGTGTGTGTGTGTGTGTGAAGGGTTGTGCCATAGTGTCAATATGTTCCAAACTGCAACCAAATAGCAGTTCATAATGTTGATGTAAAATCTAATAATGTATGCCATTTAGCAGACGCTTTATCCAAAGCGACTGACAGTCATGCTTTCATAAATGTTTGCTTGGGTGGCCCCAGCGTGGGAAAAAATGCTGAAGTCTGAAGGTAATTTTAATGCCTGAAATTGATTGTCCACGATTTTGAACTGCGTGTACTATTGGAAAAAACGGTGCTATCTAAAATTTCAAAGCGTTCTTCAGCTGTCCCCATAGGAGAACCCTTTGAAGAACTCTTTCTGGTTCCAAGTGGAATCCTTTTGCTTCCAGGTAGAAGCTTTTGGGGTTCCATGTAGAACCCTTTCCACAGAGGATTCTACATGGAACCCAAAATGGTTTTACATGGAACCAGATAGGTTCTACCTGGAATCAAAAGGGTTCTCTATGGGGACAGCCAAAGAATCCCTTCGGAACCCTTTTTTCCAAGTGTGCTGCCAAATAAGTCTGAGGAGGTTGATGGTGTGGTAATGTTCTCGAAATCAAGTAAAATCACACAAAAAAAAGTGTCTGAACACTTCTTTAGCATGCAATTTACATAATGTTTTTAGATTTGGTTAAAAAAAATAAGTGTCCTTTAACAAGTACATGGCTACAGCTTTAACATTTCTGACCATTACTTCCTCACTCAGATTTAAATTGAAAGGATTTAATGCATGCCTTCTGAGAACAAAGTATTGGTTGCCATATGTATAATGTATAATCACAGCTGTGAAGCTTATATAACATCGAATAGAAAAGGTGGACAGCGGTGAAGTGGCTGAATTGTAAAAAATAATCACTGGAATTACAGATGCTTTAATCCTAATTCACTATTCCCCTCACACTCCTGTTCTGTTCTGCAGCAGGCGACAGACAGCAAGGTGATGTTTCCATCCAGTCATTTCCTTTCCTAACTTCATTCCATCGTTGGATTTCTAAGAGAGCGAGAAAATATTGAAAGGCAGTGGTGCTGAAAACTGAAAACAAACCTTAGCCGTTACTGCTTGGAAAATGCATAATCACAGTCTGTCGTTCATTTGTGAAGTGTGAGGAATTATCTACAGTTGAAGTCGGAAGTTTACATACACCTTAGCCAAATACATTTAAACTAAGTTTTTCACAATTCCGGACATTTAATCCTCGTAAAAATTATTCCCTGTTTTAGGTCAGTTAGGATCACCACTTTATCTTAAGAATGTGAAATGTCAGAATAATAGTAGAGAGAAGGATTTATTTCAACCTCTTCCTTCACTTTCATCACATTCCCAGTGGGTCAGAAGTTTACATACACTCAATTAGTATTTGGTAGCATTGCCTTTAAATTGTTTAATTTAGGTCAAACGTTTCGGGTAGCCTTCCACAAGCTTCCCACAATAAGTTGGGTGAATTTTGGCCCATTCCTCCTGACAGAGCTGGTGTAACTGAGTCAGGTTTGTAGGCCACCTTGTTCGCACACACTTTTTCAGTTCTGCCCACTAATTTTCTATCGGATTGTGGTCAGGGCTTTGTGATGGTCCTCCAATACCTTGACTTTGTTGTCCTTAAGCTATTTTGCCACAACTTTGGAAGTATGCTTGGGGTCATTGTCCATTTGGAAGACCCATTTGCTACCAAGCTTTAACTTCCTGACTGATGTCTTGAGATGTTGCTTCAATATATCCACATCATTTTCCTTCCTCATGGTGCCATCTATTTTGTGAAGTGCACCAGTACCTCCTGCAGCAAAGCAGCCCCACAACATGATGCTGCCACCCCTGTGCTTCACGGTTGGGATGGTGTTCTTCGGCTTGCAAGCCTCCCCCTTTTTCCTCCAAACATAACAATGGTCAATATGGCCAAACACTTCTATTTTTGTTTCGTCAGACCAGAGAAAATGTCTCCAAAAAGTACGATCTTTGTCCCCATGTGCAGTTGCGAACCGTAGTCTGGCTTTTTATGGAGGTTTTGGAGCAGTGGCTTCTTCCTTGCTGAGCGGCCTTTCAGGTTATGTCGATATAGGACTCGTTTAACTGTGGATATAGATACTTTTGTACCTGTTTCCTCCAGCATCTTCACAAGGTCCTTTGCTGTTGTTCTGGGATTGATTTGCACTTTTCGCACCAAAGTACGTTCATCTATAGGAGACAGAATGCGTCTCCTTCCTTAGCGGTATGATGGCTGCGTGGTCCCATGGTGTTTATACTTGCGTACTATTGTTTGTACAGATGAACATGGTACCTTCAGGTGTTTGGAAATTGCTCCCAAGGATGAACCAGACTTGTGGAGGTCCACAATTATTTTTCTGAGGTCTTGGCTGATTTCTTTTGATTTTACCATGATGTCAAGCAAAAGCACTGAGTTTGAAGGTAGGCCTTGAAATACATCCACAGGTACACCTCATATTGACTCAAATGATGTCAATTAGCCTATCAAAAGTTTCTAAAGCCATGACATAATTTTCTGGAATTTTCCAAGTTGTTTAAAGGAACAGTCAAGTTATTGTATGTAAACTTCTGACCCACTGGAATTGTGATACAGTGAATTATAAGTGAAATAATCTGTCTGTAAACAATTGTTGAAGAAATTATCTGTGTCATGCACAAAGTAGATGTCCTAACCGACTTGCCAAAACTATAGTTTGTTAACAAGACATTTATGGAGTGGTTGAAAAACGAATTTTAATGACTCCAACCTAAGTGTATGTAAACTTCCGACTTCAACTGTATATTTATATTTATATGGATTTGAAACTGTGTGTGTGCGTGCGTGTGTTTGTCTATTCAAAAAAAGTACTTCAAATGTGTTGTTAGGTTTGGATCAGGACAGAGCAATTAGAGGAGAAAAACAGAATGTGTTGTTTGACCTTAACATGCCAGTGTCCACTCCGATTGATATCAAGGATGCTAAAATTCTCGAACAACAACATCGTCACTCTTTTCTCTGCTTTCTCTACCTCTACCCTCTTGCTCCAACTGATACACTGCATAGGTAAATTGGAATGTTTCAGTGATGACAGGGATTTTGTATTGATTTGGATCATCCATCACAGTGCCCAACACCAAACAAATTCCTGATGGAGCACAGATCTGCCCAGACCCAACCATTCTATAGTAACGATGATGGACCACTGCATTACAGAGGGCCATTGTGTATGTCTAAAGAAGCCTTTGTGAAACATCTCGGAAATACACACCTTGAGTAGTGCCAAGGTCTGTTTTCAGTGCCAAGGTCTGTAAGACAAGATAGATTCAAGTGATTTCAGAGCGATATGAGTGGCACCCACCACAAAAGGAATGGTATAGCTTATACCAGTTCCTACAACGTGACCATTACGATTCAGCTCATTTGGTTGAGAAACTGGCACAATTACGTTCTTTTGAACTGCAATTCAAAAGGATGTCGTTAAAAAGATTCTGAAACGTCTGCAATTACTCTGTAAGTGTTGAATCGTTTTACCTAAAAGCCCCGGCCTACCAAATGGAGGTGAAGTTCAAAACGTACTTAAAAACTCTGAAAATGCTGATGGGTGTCAAATTCTGAACCACTCAATCATATTGAGGAATTAATTACGTTGCACATGTTTTCAGGTCACATCCTGGGTCTTATTAGAGTGGACACTCGAAACCCAAACCAAATTGGGGGTAAAACAGCCAATCAGAATGACTGCCTCTGTTGCTACCTCAGTGACCTGCAGTTGTCCAATTGGACCAAGTTTACCCAGAGTTACCCAGTCAGGGGTGGGCTGGAATAATAACTACTCACACTCAACCTGGGACAGCTGGATGAGAAACAAAACTGTGCAACTATAACCCCCCCCCATTTTCCTTCTAAATGCAGCCTGACATCACATATTCTAATAGTTGAATCTGGTTGCCAGCACGCCTTGCTATAATGGTACCAATAATTCTTATAGTGGTTAAGAGTTACTATTAAACAGAAATACAGTACTTTCAGTGTCTGTGATTAAGCCAAGGACAAATTACTATTTGATAACTAAATGTTGAAAATAAATAATTAAATGTATTTAATTTGTGAAAACTGATTGAATTTGCCATGCGGCCATCTGTTTTCTGTATCCACCAGGCAATGTTAGAAGACATTTCTGTGACTGATTTTCATCACACCAGACACTGTAGCTTTTTTTATTGAACCCCTTGGAGCCTGGAGCCATCTGATGCAGCTAGTAGCTTTTCCTTGTAAAGGACCCCTGCACCATGCCTTGCCCCCCCCCCCCCCCCCCCCCCCCCCCCCCCACCCAAATCCTGTGTAGTGCTAGGACAAAAACCAAGACGTGGACCCAGGCTGGGCCTCAGGACCGAGTTTGGGAAACTCTGGCCTATACTGACCAGACACGCAGTAGAGCCACTCGAGCAGAAAGATCCCGGTTTTCTGTTGCTGCTGGGAACATTTATGTAGTTCTCTGTTTGAGTGCTAAGTCGGAGTGACATGGACCACCGTAGGCTGGGAATCTCAGGTATTGGATGGGGAATATCTGGATCTGGGAGGAAAGTACTCATCACACCCAGCAGGAATACAACTCTCTCACACAAAAAGGACACACAGCATGGCTCTTTCCATGGAATAAAAAGGATATACGTACAGTTTCAGGCAAATGGACACACTCTTATACTTTAGTGTACGAACGCAGCTGTCTCCTTGTTCCCTCCTCACATATTATGCACAAACCCTCTTCTTATCTTGCACACCACACAAACAAAAAAGTACACACACACACACGTACACATTGTCCTGTATTGATGCTTTGCCTGTTTGATGGTTCGTCGGAGGGCATAGTGGGATTTCTTATAAGCTCCCGGGTTAGAGTCCCGCTCCTTGAAAGCGGCAGCTCTAGCATCCGGCGCCAACCAATGCCACAACAGTGGAAGGCCTGATCACCGACAACGACAAGACAACCGACAGGGAGGAGGTCAGAGACCTGGTCGTGTGGTGCCAGGACAACAACCTCTCCCTCAACGTGATCAAGACAAAGGAGATGATTGTGGACTACAGGAAAAAGAGGACCGAGCACACCCCCATTCTCATTAACAGGGCTGCAGTGGAGCAGGTTGAGAGCTTCAAGTTCTTGGTGTCCACATCACCAACAAACTAACATGGTCCAAGCACACCAAGATAGTCGTGAAGAGGGCACGACAAAACCTATTCCCCCTCAGGAGACTGAAAAGATTTGGCATAGGTCCTCAGATCCTCAAAAGGTTCTACAGCTGCACCATCGAGAGCATCCTGACTGGTTGCATCACTGCCTGGTATGGCAACCGCTCGTCCTCCGACCGCAAGGCACTACAGAGGGTAGTGCGAACGGCCCAGTACATCACTGGGGCCAAGCTCCCTGCCATCCAGGACCTCTATACCAGGCGGTGTCAGAGGAAGGCCCTAAAACCTGTCAAAGACTCCAGCCACCCCAGTCATAAACTGTTCTCTCTGCTACCGCATGGCAAGTGGTACCAGAGAGCCAAGTCTAGGTCCAAGAGGCTTCTAAACAGCTTCTACCCCCAAGCCATAAGACTCCTGAACACCTAATCAAATGGCTGCCCAGACTATTTGCATTGCTCCCCATTTTACACCGCTGCTACTCTCTGTTGTTATCATCTATGCATAGTGACTTTAAGAACTCTACCCACATGTACATATTACCTCAACTAACCGGTGCCCCTGCACATTGACTCGGTACCAGTACCCCCATGTATATAGTCTCGCTATTGTTATTTTACTGCTGCTCTTTAATTGATTGTTACTTTTATTTCTTATTCTTATTTTTTTTAAACTGCATTGTTGTTTAGGGGCTCGTAAGTAAGCATTTCACTGTTAGAATGTGATAGTTTTTCTTGTGTGAATAAAGTGCAGCTACTTTGTTTGAACCACCGACGCTGCTGCCTCCCCTCCTCGACTAACGAACCAGCCAGTCATGCCTCTCTTAGTCACTGCTCCAGCCTCATTTACCTGGTGTATTTGGCGCATGTGAATAATACAATTTGATTTGATTTGATTTGATCTGAACTACAAACAAACCAGACAATCAGCCACTCTGCTGGAGGTTCCGAGGATATTCTAGGGTCCACAAATGTCCAGCTGTCTGGGCTGGGCTGAGATGTAAAGTCGGAGCACATTGATTGCTGTGTGATAAGGACAATGGCTCTCTGCCGGTTGAGGAAGAGCTAGCATTGGGAACAGAGCGGAAGAACCAGATGTGATAGGATGAAGTAGGAAGATGCTGCATGGGGATGCCAATTGATAATTGCAGATTCCTTCCAAGCCTGCATTTATCAAGGATATTGTCCCTATGCAAAATTATGACTGGGATTTAGAATGACCTTTAGCTTCAAAACACTTAAAACACTATTTCAATAGGACAGGTTTAAGATGATCTAAAATGCATTGAATTGCTGTCTTAGTTGGTGCTTGCTCTTCCTGAGTTTGTGTCTGTCTGTGTCTGTCTCTGCTTGTCACTGGGACTCAGCCAGTTTGAACAGTGATGGGTTAGAAACTATCACATTCTAATAGTTAGAATGTGATAGTTTTTCTTGTGTGAATAAAGTGCAGCTACTTTGTTTGAACCACCGACGCTGCTGCCTCCCCTCCTCGACTAACGAACCAGCCAGTCATGCCTCTCTTAGTCACTGCACCAGCCTCATTTACTGGGACATGACCACAATGAGGAAAATGTTAACGGAAACATTTGTGATGTACCAGTTCACTGCCTTGTTCGTGCAGGAGTTCTTTATTTATTGCCCATTATTCAAGTGTGTTTTTGTCCCGTGGAACTAAGAATGTTGCCATTATTGAAAAAAACATATAATTTCCATTATGTGTAGGATTACAATATGATATACATTGAGTGAACGAAACAATAAGAATACCTTCCTAATATTCAGTCCATGTCTCAATTGTCTCATGCTTAAAAATCATTCTTTAACTTCTCTGCGCTACGGATCCCTTTAGGGGGATAATGTTCCTATACAACCGCTGAATTGCAGGGCGCAAAATATTACTAAAAATATTTATAATCATGCAATCACAAGTGAAATATACCAAAACACAGCTTAGCTTGTTGTTAATCCACCTATCGTGTCAGATGTTGAAAATATGCTTTGCAGCGAAAGCAATCCAAGCTTTTGTGAGTGTATCAATCAATGCTACAACAGCTAGCCCCAAATTAGCATGGTCACGAAAGTCAGAAAAGCAATAAAATGAATCGCTTACCTTTGATAATCTTCGGATGTTTGCACTCACGAGACTCCCAGTTACACAACAAATGTTCTTTTTGTTCGATAAATATTACTTTTATAACAAAAAACGCCATTTGGGTTGCGCATTATGTTCAGAAAACCACAGCCTCGTTCCGTTCGATGAAAATTCCAAAAAGTATCCGTAATGGTCGTAGAAACATGTCAAATGTTTTTTATAATCAATCCTCATGTTGTTTTGAACAAACACAATCGGTAATATTTCAACCGGACCGTAACCTATTCAATAAAAGAGAGAAAGAAAATGGAGGGCTACCCCTCTCGCGCGCAGGAACTAATCAGAGGACACCTGACTAGTTTGGAAAAATCTTTTCAAAATAAAAGCCTGAAACTATGTCTAAAGCCTGGTCACAGCCTGAGGAAGCCATTGGAAAAGGAATCTGGTTGATACCCCTTTAAATGGAAGAAAGACGGGCCAGGAAACACAGATTTAAAAAAATAAAAATCACTTCCGGGTTATATTTCCTCAGGTTTTCGCCTGCAGAATCAGTTTTGTTATACTCACAGACAATATTTTGACAGTTTTGGAAACTTTGGAGTGTTTTCTATCCTAATCTGTAAATTATATGCATATTCTACGATCTGGACCTGAGAAATAGTCCGTTTACCTTGGGAACGTTATTTTAAAAAATTAAAAAATAATCTGACCCCTAGCGTCAAGAGGTTTTAACCTGTCACCTCCCCTTCATCTACACTGACTGAAGTGGTTTTAACAGGTGACATCAATAAGGGATCATAGTGTTCACTTGGATTCACCTGGTCAGTCTAGGTAATGTTCCTAATATTTTATACACTCAGTGTATATTGACACTGAAAAATAATTAATAGAAATGTTGAGGTAGACCTTGAGGTACACCTTGAGGTACACATTGAGGTACACCTTGAGGTACACCTTGAGGTACACCTTGAGGTGCACCTTGAGGTACACCTTGAGGTACACCTTGAGGTACACCTTGAGGTACACCTTGAGAAGGAGCTATGCCTGTAGGAAAATATGACGTTTGTGTCTCACACTGTCATCGTTCAACATGTAGAAAAAGCTGATATTAAGTTATTCCACTTTTTTTTTACTCGGTTCAGATTAATCATGTGTCAGTGCAGTCCCAGTTTAATTGATGGTGTTTACGGATCTCCAATAGAACACTTTGTTATGTCATCTGACAGGTCATCTTTAATGGCTGACAATATGGTTGTCCACAGTCCATTGTAGATTATCAGGTGTACCCAGAGAGATAAGAGAAATAATTACTATCCTTAATGCTCTAATACACAAACACAAATACCTGCCCCCATCTTTTAACAGTCTAAAATAAGACAAAACCGTCGGGGCACAATAACAAACCTAAGCCAAGAGATATCAACAGCATTGTAAGTGGGACTAGAATAGATTTCCTTTGGCAAGTAAGTAGCCATTTGCCCTTCAATGTCGCATTTTAAGTATGTAATCAAGTCAGGAGTAATTGAATACGTGGTGGGCATACCGAGGGGAGGAAAGAGGGAAGTAGGGGAGGACGGAGAGAAAATCGAGACAGAAGTGATAATGCTCGTCTGGAGCTAAACTCTGGCCATTGTTATAATGAAGAGAAGCAGGTGGTGGAATAGATTCTGTCCATTGTCTTCAAAACTTGAGGACTGTGTCATTGCCATGTGTGTATTACACAACATTATGAGCCCCACACTGTTCAAACTCTCACCTACACTCACACACAGTAACACGGTAAAGGTGCTTGCGCCAGCTTGCTGACACATCTATCATAATTAGGGATATCGATAATGATGAGTGCAGAGGTGTCCTTGCGGTGTGAGGCTCACAATATTCTTAAAGACGGAGGAAGAAAAACAGGTCATTATCTTGCAATTTGCAGTACAAACAGCTTGCCTTTCCTCACGTACACTGGAGTATACTATAGGAGAGAGGGAGCTGCTCTATCAGAAAAGTGAAACACTATCCATGTCAGCCTAGTGGAACACTACCGATTCTCTGTCAGCCTAGTAGAACACTATCCATGCTCTAGAAGACTGGTAGAACACTATCCATGCTCTAGAAGACTGGTAGAACACGATCCATGCTCTAGAAGACTGGTAGAACACTATCCATGCTCTAGAAGACTGGTAGAACACTATCCATGCTCTTGAAGACTGGTAGAACACTAGCCATGCTCTAGAAGACTGGTAGAACACTATCCATGCTCTAGAAGACTGGTAGAACACTATCCATGCTCTAGAAGACTGGTAAAACACTATCCATGCT
Source organism: Salvelinus namaycush (assembly GCF_016432855.1). NCBI lineage: Eukaryota > Metazoa > Chordata > Actinopteri > Salmoniformes > Salmonidae > Salvelinus > Salvelinus namaycush. Next base: position 26,215,673 of record NC_052328.1, read on the forward strand.
CTAGAAGACTGGTAGAACAATATCCATGCTCTAGAAGACTGGAAGAACACTATTCATGCCATAGAAGACTGGTAGAACACTATCTATGCTCTAGAAGACTGGTAGAACACTATCCATGACATAGAAGACAGATAGAAAACTATCCATGCTCTAGAAGACTGGTAGAACATTATCCATGCTCTAGAAGTCTGGTAGAACACTATCCATGCTCTGGAAGACTGGTAGAACACTATCCATGACATAGAAGACTGGTAGAACACTATCCATGCTCTAGAAGTCTGGTAGAACACTATCCATGCCATAGAAGACTGGTAGAACACTATCCATGCTCTAGAAGACTGGCAGAACACTATCCATGCTCTAGAAGACTGGTAGAACACTATCCATGCTCTAGAAGACTGGTAGAACACTATCCATGCCATAGAAGACTGGTAGAACACTATCCATGCTCTAGAAGACTGGTAGAACATTATCCATGCCATAGAAGACTGATAGAACACTATCCATGCTCTAGAAGACTGGTAGAACACTATCCATGTACTAGAAGACTGGTAGAACAAAGGCCATGCTCTAGAAGACTGGTAGAACACTATCCATGCCATAGAAGACTGGTAGAACACTATCCATGCTCTAGAAGACTGATAGAACACTATCCATGCTCTAGAAGACTGGTAGAACACCATCCATGCTCTAGAAGACTGGTAGAACACTATCCATGCCATAGAAGACTGATAGAACACTATCCATGCTCTAGAAGACTGGTAGAACACTATCCATGCTCTAGAAGACTGGTAGAACACTATCCATGCCATAGAAGACAGATAGAACACTATCCATGCTCTATAAGACTGGTAGAACACTGCAGATTATCTTTCAGCAAAGACAAGACACTTCCCATGCTCTTCTAGAAAGGGGAAGTACACAGCAAATTGGCCAGTGTTACCTAGTGTTGATTTTTCATTGTAACATTTATAGTGTTGCTTAACTCTGTAAGTTCAATTAACACCCATTGGTGTAAAATAAACCCAGTGGTGTTGCTAATAACCAGAGTTTAGTGTGAGAGTGTGATTGTGTCAGTATTACTCTCTGGAGAGTAAAACATTCCCATTACAACCACGGCCATCATTATCATATTTCCCAGCATGCTCTACTGCAGGTAGATATTTTAGAATAGTTTTTATCATCTCTGTTTTTGCATGTACATTGATTGATTAATCGTATGCTACTCAAAGATAAACTAATCCAATCAGTTGATATATTTATTTCACCCGTTACTAAAATGGTTGTTCCAGAATATATGGTTTAGGTAGTCCCTAGTGATATGGAAACAAAACTTCCTTAAGCATTGAGGCTTTCCAGCCATAAATAGCTATGTGTGATTATCAGATCTCAGCAGTAAATTGTTAGCTTAAATAGCTTAGTTGGACTACCAGGTTTACGTCTTACATCGTGCTTCCTTTTTTAAACTATTTTTCAAGAACGGATTCTATGGTATTATTTAGGATGCTTAAGACAGAAGCTTATACTATACTAAATAAAACAAATAATTTGAACAACAGCGCAGAAAGTGTGGTTTCACATAAAACATTTTTCAAAATAAAGTACTTTCAGTGGGATTTGACCTCACACCCTCATGTTCCTTAGCTCCCTATTCTACCTGCTAAGCCACCAGTCAGGTGAAATTACTTGCACTACATCCTAACTATATTTATAAGTATGGTGTCCAGTAGAAGTTGGTGTTTGAAAGCAGCTTAATCGAAGAAAGCAGCGAAACCATGAAGAAATCAGTGGGATCTCTCAATTTGTATCGCATGGTTTGAAAAAGCACATGATCAAACGACGCTTCGGACGTCATTGATGGCGTACTTCTGATAAAGTGATACACGCATCAGCACACTGCTTCGATGTTAGCTGCTTGGTGACTTCGACGCATGGCTCGGAACTCCAGTATCAGACGTAACATCACTAGTGGCCTGTAAACAACAAGTTTCAGGCCACTGTATTAGGGTAGAACTAGGCATGAAAATAAGGCCTAATGAGATATGCAATAAAGAGTAAATGTTTCATTTATGTCATTTTAGCAGACACTCTTATTCAGAGCAACTTACAGTAGTGATTTCATACATTTTCATATGGGTCCCCCGTGGGAATCACACCCACAACCATGGTTTTGCAAGCACTATGCTCAACCAACTGAGCCGCACAGGACCATGATAACATTTGCCTAGGAACTCACCTGGTGAAGGCCACAAGATCAAAAAGGAAAGAATTCAACAACCAGGTCTTGTACCCTCTTCATGGCTGTCTTGGTGTGTTTGGACCATGATAGTTCGTTGGTGATGTGGACACCGAGGAATTTGAAACTCTCGACCCGCTCCACTACAGCCCCGTCGATGTGTGTACCCATATGACCAGTGATAAAAGTAACACTGTGAGTGTTGATTCAACACTGAAGAATTTGCTGTGTACAAATACTTTTCAAGGCAAGGTGATACCTGACAAAAATAAGCTCATTAACTCTTATCACTACTGTGTGAGCCCTACTGTTTATCAGTTTATTCTGTAGTTTGGCCTCTCCATCTTCAGCTTGTTCAGTTAGGATTCATTGGTCTGGCTGTAAACACTAAACGGGATGAACTAGAACAAGCTTCACTCAATGACACACACCCAAAAAACAAAGCAAAACCACAAGAGCCATTATGGTCACCGACAGGTTTTACAGCGCTTTTCAGTGATCAATTTCTCAATGATTTTGTGAAGAGTGAAGGTAAACAGCAAGGTCTGGTTGAAGAGCACAGAGGGGGCTGGGATTCTGAAGAGGCTGGCTCAGTGCCATACATACTGTAGGCTACTCTCACTGGCCGGAGGAGCTGGCTGTACCACCACCACCATCTACTGGACAAACACTGCAAAGTGTTCTTTGGCCAAAGCCTTGCTTGTTTAAGTGAACCAGTGGCGTTGCAAATAAACGGTGAGAGAAATTCTTGTACGCATGCTGAAATGATGCATCCTTACAGCCAGAGTCTGCCCCAGTGGGATAGCAGAGTTTGTACATCCAGTGGTGTGATTTACATGTGACCCACATTGATGCACTAGTTCTCTGCCGTAGAGAGCAAATTTTTTAGGCTGACATCCTCCTGTCGTCCCCCGCCGTCCCGAGCCCCCACCTTCTCACCCATTAAAGGGGGATAAATTGAAGAGAATCTGGCAGAGACAATATTTATTCCATCCTATGATTTATTTGCCTGAACTGTTGCTTTCTTTCTCCCCCCCTCCCCCCTCTATCTCTATCTCTCTCTCCCTCTCTCTTTCTACCTCCCTCCCAGCTTCCTGTGAGCACAGGGCAGGTTTTTCAGCATGGCTCATGATGGCTTGGTCGATACACACTAATGAAAGCTGCTTTTATGAATGTGTCAGCTGTTTCCCAGGGATAGCGGGTGGCTTAATTCAAAGTAATCGCTATTGGCTGACGGATTGATTTATTGGCGGGGTGATTAGTGCATTGTATCAGCACTGTAATGGAAGGAAGGAGACCTGTGACAGGGCCGGGTGTTAAAACAACCACCCCTATCCTACACGTTTAATGTCTGCTCTTACAAAAGCATTGGAGTTCACTATAAACCACTAAAGCACTGTCTATCTGAATCTAACTGCTTTATGATTGTGATAAAATCTAACGGTGGGTTGTTACAGAGGGGTAGATTAAGTAAGCATGATGCAAAAGGAGGCTCTGCACTACAGCCCTGGTAAGGAAGGGACGGTTGTGAGCTGAGCTCCTGACTTGGTGTATTTCTACCAAAGAAGCGAGGAGTTATGCCCACTATGCCAGGTCCTGAGGCTCCATCAAGTACATATCTATCTAATCCTAGGGACTGTGCCAAATGTGCTCAGTCTGGCTCCTGCTGCAGACAGTGAGGGGACACTGGATCAAAGTCTGTGGTGGTGGCGGCGGCTCCAGTTCGAGCCTACCTCTCATCAACGCCATGTCCCCGGCCGTTTCCCGCTAATCAAATCAAATTCAAACTGACAAGGGTCATTTACACACAGTGGCCGGCACAAGGGAAGAGATAGTTAGGGTGTGTTTTACATATTGCCTATGAGCGAGTCCATGAAACTGAAGATAATAACACAGTCCACAGGAGATTCTGTACATGTTCATGTTAGTCCACAGTAGATACTGTACATTATCATATTAGTCCACATGAGATACTGTAAATTATCATGTTAGTCCACAGGATATACTGTACATTATCATTTTAGTCCACAGGGGATATTGTACATGATCATTTTAGTCCACAGAAGATGCCATACATTATTATTTTAGTCCACAGGAGATATTGTACATTATCATTTTAGTCCACAGAAGATACTGTACATTATCATGTATAGTCCACAGGAGATACTGTACATTGCCATGTTAGTCCACAGGAGATACTGTACATTGCCATGTTAGTCCACAGGAGATACTGTACATAATAATTTTAGCCCACAGGAGATACTGTACATGATTATTTTTGTCCACAGGAGATACTGTACACTATAAAAAGAAATACAATTCCACAAAAAGCTATAGCTGCATGGGTAACGAGGGAGTTGAGGTGATAAGACTATTATTACAATGCATATGAATTTCCTTTGGCATTGGCAGCGTGGTATATCTTTTGTTTCTGTCCACAGAGACTGGCACGGTTCAGGAGTTGTGTTGATCATATCTCCTCTCTAAAGTTTCTGCCAAGTTTACCACCAGCTACCGAGTTGCTGGAGGGAAATGAAACTCGGTTTTGGCTCATCAACTCGCTGAATCCAATCCAGCCCACTCTATGCGTTTTACTCTAGCTACAGTAATAACGAGGAATGGTATTATACCAGTGATACAGCTGAAGGAATCTATGATTGGGAAGACTGACTGAAAGTGTATAAAGCTTTGTGATGGTAAAATAATAGCTCGACCAATATGCCGAAAGATATGCATTTCATAGTAGTGAGCAGCTTTTCATACATATCCATATTAATCAATTATAGGCCTATTCCCTACAAGGTTTCATAGCAAAGGGCTCTCCCAACTACAATAAAATCTACCCTGTCATTCTAGTTATAAACAAGATTAGCAAACAGCCTAAAAGATCATTAAGAATATATTCTAAAACAGTACTTATTTGTTCCAGTCCATTACTACATTATCATAGTTGTTTACGCTCTTCAGCTTGTGAATGCCAATAGTATACAAAATAGTATAGAAAATAGTATATAAAATAATATTTCAAATAGTATTTCAAATAGTATATTAAATATAGATGTGTAAAATCATTATAAATAATGTTCAGTTCTTTGAATACAACAAAGCTCTGAAAGCGGCACAGTTATTGTCTGAGTTTGTTCCATCCCAACTACTGAGAAATGTAATAGCCTAGATAAGACCGAATGAAAGAAGGAAGTAGGAGGGGCACTCTCAGTCCTGGGCTGTCCCACCTGGGCTGTCCCACCTGGGCTGTCCCAACAGGGCTGTCCCACCTGGGCTGTCCCACCTGGGCTGTCCCACTGGCTTCATAAATTGACTTGCTGAGACAGTAGATATCTGGCTGATGGGGGTCACTATTTCATTATTAAAAGGTCTAATCACAAGCAGAGAAAAATAGGGATTGTGAGGGAGAGTTGGGGACATCCATGAGTTGATAATGAAGACATGAATGGTGAAATTGATTGGAAGATTCTGAAACAGGGCAAAAAAAAGACATGAAATTAAACTGATATAGGCTAGACCAGGAAGGTTTTTTTGGCCCCCCAAAGTTGTTAGTAAAAAAAATATGATTAATATTATATTTATTTTATTTAATATTTTTGGGGGTAAAAAAAGACTGTAGAATCACCAGGAATTCAGCAAAAAAAAAAAATAATTTAGGAAATCTGTTCCTAAGTATTCCCACTAATAAAAAAAGAGACATAGCTGATTGTGTCTCAATATAATCAAGGTATGAAAATATTGTTATTTTCAAATACAATATTTTTGGGGGCTTAGTTTTGGTCAATTTTCAGTGTAAAGTGTATAATAATTCCGTCCCCCCGAGAATTCGCTTTGATGTAAAACAGCCCGCAGCTGAATCTAGTTGCTTCCCCTTGGGCTAGACATTCAACTGGGTTCAAACACTGTACATTCAATACCTGTACCTCAGATTTCAGAGGTACCTCCTATTCTTCTGAGAACAGACAGAATACACTTCACATGGGTTACATAATGCAGTCCCTTCTACTCAATTCTCTGGGGACTGACACAACATCCCATCCTCAAAGCCTATCTCCAGTCTATCTGATACAGATGTAGGATCTTAATTTAAGCCAGTTTGCTACAGCAGGAAAATAATCCTGCAGCAGCAGAAAATTTGAATTATTATGTGGATTATAATTAATGGACACTTTCGTAGGGGTTTATACATTTGTTTTTAGGGCAAACCAAGTCAGATATTTCTAAGTGGAAATTACAAACTTTGGAAGCCTTTTTAAAACTTAAATACACTACAAGTTTGCATTTCCTGCTGTGCAGCAAAATTCTCAGCAACAACAAAGTGATTCAATTAAGATCCTACTTCTTTATGACCACAACACAGGGAGGCTGCAGTTCCATATTTTCCTGGAGAACACCAGCTAATCCAAGACAATCTGTTCTGTTCTCTCACTGGCAAAGCCTGCTCCCTGACGACGGCACAGCAGCACAGCAACACCCTCCCCCACCTCTGTCTCACACTGCAGCTGCACAGACATTTTTAGCCTCTCATTCCAACTGTGAAATGACTTACTTCAGGACTTCACAAGTCCTTTCTCTCACTCTCTCCCTTTCTCTTTCTCCCTCCCTGCTATAGTGAATCAGACATGGCTGGACAGACAGAAGGACCTCACACAGCATCAGGATGTCAGGTTCCCTTGTGAGTTCAGGAGGTACAGTTCCACAGCGCAGATGTTACAGGGGAATTCTCCTATCCCCTAGGCAGCTAAAGGAGTCTGACTAGGCAACTAGGCAACTAAAGAAGTCTGACTATCTGCCAACGTTTGGTGAGATGTTCCCCAGAGGGCTTATCTTTAACATGTGCCTGGGCTATCAAACAGAGCAAAGGGTCAGAATCACTGTGCTCCTCTATTTAATGATTTACACTCACACAAATACATCAGATACTGTAGATCTGTATTGGTGTGAATGGTCAGTCGCACACACACACACACACACACACACACACACACACACACACACACACACACACACACACACACACACACACACACACACACACACACACACACACACACACAAACACACACACACACACACACACAAACACAAAGAGCACACACAAACGCACACTAACACACTCAATAGTACATTAAAGTAAAGACAATACATATTATTCCTGATAGCCCACAGACAAATTCAATCATAAGGTTCTCTATTCAAATTACTTTAGAGATATTTTGATAAAGACATACAGTGCCTTCAGAAAATAGTCCAACCTCTGACATTTTTCACATTTTATTGTGTTACAGTTTGAATTGAAAATGGATTAAATTGAGATGTGTTTGTCACTGGCCCTCTACACACAATACCCCATAATGTCAAAGTGGAATTATTATTATATATTTATTTTTTTAACATTAAACAAACAAACAAAAAAAGCTGAAAAGTCTTCAGTCAATAAGTATTCAACCCATTTGTTATGGCAAGCCTAAATAAATTCAGGAGTAAACATTTGCTTAACAAGTCACATAATAAGTTGCATGGACTCACTCTGTGTGCAATACTAGTGTTTTACATGATTTTTTAATGACTACCTGCAAGATCGAATACCCGAGCTGACAAGGTAAAAATCTGTTGTTCTGCCCCTGAACAAGGCAGTTAACCCACTGTTCCTAGGCTGTCATTGTAAATAAGAACTTGTTCTTAACTGACTTGCCTAGTTAAATTTTAAAAAGATGGGTGAAGGACAAAATCCATTTTGAATTCAGGCTGTAACACAACAACATGTGGAATAAGTCAAGGGGTATGAATATTTTCTGAAGGCACTGTACTTAGAAGAACATTAATAACAGTTAAGATAATAAAATATTAAGTACAATGTAATTGCCCCCACAAAGAAATCACACATTACCATTAACAATAATTAATTTCTCTCTAAAACTGCCCACTGTAATTTGTTCTATTACTTTTTAAAGAAGCCCTACTGAGCACTTAATTGAGTCACAAACATAATTTATAAAGGCACACTGCTCATCTGCATCCCTGGGTATTTGGCAGTGGATACCCACTACTAGTACAATCAAATTAGAGTTGAGTGCACCAGACATCCAAACTGTTGTCATCCTCTTTTAAGTGTGTTGGAGGGGCCTAAATATAACGCATGGGAATGTTAGATTAGCACGCGCTGTGCTCTCAACAAGATGTTGGCTCTAGTCCTTCTACTTTACGTGTCTAGAGAAGCTCCAACGGTCATGACACCTCAGGCTGTGTTTAAACAGGCAGCCAAATTCTGATCTTTTTTCACTAGTTGGTCTTTTGGCCAATCAGATCAGCTTTGAAAAATATCTGATGTGATTGGTCAAAAGACCATTTAGTGGAAAGAATATCAGAATTGGGCTGCCTATGTGTAAACGCAGCCTGAGATGTCATGACCGTTGGAGCTTCTCCAGACACGTAAAGTAGAAGGACTAGACCCAACATCTTGAGTCCCATTCTCAACTGCTTATATGGGTAGTCACATAGAGCATCCAGAGACTATTGAGTAACATACCGTTTCTTTTTTTACAGTATAGGCTAAATGCCTCCATGCAACTGCCGTCCACACTCTTTCACAAGTGAATAGCTTCAGTACCGAGTCAGATTGTCCATCCACACATACTGTTATTAGCTGAGACAGATTGGGGCAGGTGGTCTTCTTATAAAAAATACCTAAATATTTCTTGTTAAAGACCTGCCCGGGACTTTGGTGACTAGCAAGTAAATATTTTTTAAACCTCCTGCTTTAAACTGGATGTGTCAATGTGTAGTTCATACATGCATAATCGATGAGCAGAATTACTCTTTTACTTCAATTAGACATGAAATCCCTAGATTGAAAGTGACTGTTGTCTGGAAGAGGTGCTGCGCAATTTTACCTGCATTCCCCCCCCCCCCCCCCCCCACCCCCCTGAGTGTCAACCCCTCGCCTTTTGAGTGACAGCTAGCAAGAATCACATGCAGCAGAACGAGAGAGAGCAGTGGCATCGTGCACATACAGTAGCGAGAAAAATATGTGAATCCTTTGGAATTACCTGGATTTCTGCATAAATTGGTCATAAAATTTGAAATTTGAAGTCACAACAATAGACAAAACAGTCTGCTTAAACTAATAACACACAAACAATGATACGTTTTTATATCTTTATTGAACACAGAGTGTAAAATTTCACAGTGTAGGGTGGAAAAAATATGTGAATCCTTGGATTTAATAACTGGTTGACCCTCCATTGGCAGCAATAACCTCAACCAAACGTCTTCTGTAGTTGTGGATCAGACCTGCACAACAGTCAGGAGGAATTTTGGACCATTCATCTTTACAAAACTGTTTCATTTCAGCAATATTCTTAGGATGTCTGGTGTGAACCGCTCTCGAGGTCATGCCACAGCATTTTAAATCAAGTTGAGGTCAGGACTCTGACTGAGCCTCTCCAGAAGGCGTATTTTCTTCTGTTGAAGCAATTCTGTTGTTGACTTACTTCTGTGTTTTGGTTCGTTGTCCTGTTGCATCACCCAACTTCTGTTGAGCTTCAATTGGCGGACAGATAGCCTTACATTTTCCTGCAAAATGTCTTGATAAACTTGGGAATTCGTTTTTCCGTTGATGATAGCAAGCTGTCCAGGCCCTGGGGCAGCAAAGCAGCCCCAAACCATGATGCTCCCTCCACCATACTTTACAGTCGGGGTGAGGTTTTGATGTTGGTGTGCTGTGCCTTTTTTTCTCCACACATAGTGTTGTGTGTTCCTTCCAAACAACTCAACTTTAGTTTAATCTACCCACAAATATTTTGTCAGAAGCGCTGTGGAACATCCAGGTGCTCTTTTGCGAACTTCAGACTGGCAGCAATGGGTTTTTTTGACAGCAGTGGCTTCTTCCATGGTGTCCTCCCATGAACACCATTCTTGTTTAGTGTTTTACGTTTTGTGGACTCGTCAACAGAGATGTTAGCATGTTCCAGAGATTTCTGTAAGTCTTTAGCTGACACTCTAGGATTCTTCTGAACCTCATTGAGCATTCTGCACTGTGCTCTTGCAGTCATCTTTGCAGGACGGCCACTCCTAGGGAGAGTAGCAACAGTACTGAACTTTCTCCATTTATAGCCAATTTGTCTTACCGTGGACTGATCAACATCAAGGCTTTTAGAGATACTTTTGTAACCCTTTCCAGCTTTATGCAAGTCAACAATTCTTAATCTTAGGTCTTCTGAGACCTCTTTTGTTCGAGGCACTGTTCACATCAGGCAATGCCTCTTGTGAACAGCAAACTCAAATTTTGTGAGTGTTTTTTATAGTGCAGGGCAGCTCTAACCAACATCTCCAATCTTGTCTCATTGATTGGACTCCAGGTTAGCTGACTCCTGACTCCAATTAGCTTTTGGAAAAGTCATTAGCCTAGGGGTTCACATACTTTTTCCAACCTATACTGTGAATGTTTAAATTATGTATTCAATATAGACAAGAAAAATACAATAATTTGTGTGTTTTTAGTTTAAGCACACTGTGTTTGTCTATTGTTGTGACTAAGATGAAGATCAGATCAAATGTTATGACTAATTTATGCAGAAATCCAGGTAATTCCAAAGGGTTCACATACTTTTTCTTGCCACTGTACTGTATCTGCACATACAGTATGTGATGTAGTACAGAATTGTCGGTGACCACTTTTGGCTCGTGGGTGCTACTTTCAGAACTACCGGCTAAAATGTATTAAAAAGTACCAGAGAATCCAAGCGTGGAAGTGGCAGTGTCCTGCTCATAAGGCTCTGTATGTTCCATACAAAGTTCTGCAGAAATTCCCCAGATAGTATTGGAGAAGTTGAGAGAGAGACTAAAAGCCATTTCTGTTTGTGTCCTGAGGCGGTGACAGGGTGTAAATACAACAGGGGACAACAGTGACATTTAAAAATAATGAATGCAACTTGGTGACGAGCTTAACGAAGGTTCTGGTGAGGTGCACTGGTGTTAAAGTGCCAGCAGGTATTTTCTCTCCCATGCTCCTTCACGTATGAGCCAAATCATGTCTGACACGCAGTTCACTGGTCTTTTGCCACCTTGCACATTTTCACAGGGAGTAAAATGCTAAACCTCACGGTTGACTGCTGGTGTTTTGAGTCATATGCTAATGTTAGTTGTATGTGACTCAAAGTTTGGGGGCAAGAGAGCAAAAATAACCACCAAGTCACTTCATGAAATCATCATTAAGGGCTTGTAAGTAAGCATTTTACTGTTCTATTCGGCGCACGTGACAAATACATTTTGATCTGATTTGATTATTAAGATCAAGACAATGGTGAAATGTCATTAGTGCAGAGTCCAGTTGATTTAACTGCTTGATGAGACTCCAAATCAAATAACATTTTATTTGCCACATGCGCCGAATACAACAGGTGTAGACTTTACCGTGAAATGTTTACTTACATAAGACATTCAAGAGCACTGTGTAGTGTAGCTGACTTTCAAACCGTTCAACATACAACTTGAACAAGCTCCAGTGGTGACTAAAAGCTGGCAAAGACAGTCATTCTAAAATGTGTTGGGACCTGGCCCTGCCCTGTCAGTATGTAACCTTCTCAGTTCTGCAGCATGTAATCCAAAATATTCACAATAACAACAGGGGTAAAGAATGACTCACACATAGTAAATACTAAGAAAAAGCACTTAGACACACAAATATAGCTATGCTACAGCCAGTTCACATCAGTTGTAAGCAGACCGTTCAAAAAGCTTTTTAAAACTTAAAATACTTTGTAACCATTGTTGTAACAGTGTAACTAGGGCTATGTTGGACCCTCAGAGGATTTCTGCACATGTTCTCCCTCTGTTAAGAGCTCTGGCTATAAATAACGACAGAGGAGAGTGAGGATTGCGGCAGACGATGTCCTCAAGCACATCCATCTAAGAAGGAGACATCTGAGGATGCTCCAGCTGTGGCCAATGTTTGGCAGATTAATGCCCGGGACCCCTTTTACAGATGCCTGGCCACGCCTCAGCACTGTCTCGCAGGCAAGCAAACCACAAAGAATCACCACCATAAGCCCTATAGGTGCTCCCCTTCCGACAAGACATCCTCTCTCACAAGCTTTCTCCTTTCTTTTATGCCCTCTGTACAGACATCTAATTCAACAGTAGATTGGTGTTTGCGTTTTCCTTCCTCACTGATGTGCCATGAGTCTTTAGTTTTGATCCCCATCCATCGCTCTCTCTCTCTGTCTGCCCCTATGTCTCCCTCCCTCAGTCCATCTCTCTCTCTCTCTCTGTCTGCCCCAACGTATGTCTCTGTCCATCCATCTCTATCTCTCTCTGTCTGCCCCAAATATGTCTCTGTCCATCCATCTCTCTCTATCTGTCTGCCCTAATGTATGTCTCTGTCCATCCATCACTCTCTCTCTGTGTCTGCCAATACATATGTCTCTGTCCATCTCTAACCCTATATGCCCCTACATCTCCCTCCCTCAGTCCATCTCTCTCTGTCTGGTCCTATGTACGTCTCAGTCCGTCCATCTCTCTCTCTCTCTGCCCCTATGTCTCCCTCCCTCCGTCTCTCTCTCTCCCCGACGTTTTCTCTCCAGCCTTCAAGGCAAATTCATGTTGAATCAACTCTCTCCTATCCATTAGCAGGCCATGCTAGCCCCTATTAGAGTAAGTTATGTAACCAGTGTGCCCCATCCTCTTCACTCACTTTTCTAATGTTCTTACTGCCACTCCTAATCTCCTTATCTTTCTTTCCCTTTACCTTTTTTCTTTCCATTCCTATCCCACTTCTTCCCTCTAGCAATCCATCTCTCAAGTGAGTTCCTCTGTCTACATGGCATGCCCACTCAACATATCTGGTTGGTAGAACACCAGAGTTAATGTGTCAGTCCATTTGCTACTTCCATTGTGCTAAGGTTCATTACAATTCATCAGAAATAATGCAGGTCATTAACTCCCTGATTAGGAACATATCTTCCATGCATATTGTGAATCTCGTACTTAATGTGGGTGTTAGTCACCTCTGATTTCATCAGGGGACTGGGTTTTTAATGTCTGACATACAGTGTGGTTCCTCCAAGACATTATAATCCTCCTCCATTACCTCACAGCATGTTAACCCACTGATCATTACAACCCACCAGATCCCCAAATACCTCCAGATAAGGATCTATTCCTTCTGAAGCATTAGGAACACCTGCCATTTCCATGACATAGACTGACCAGGTGAATACAGGTGAAAGATATGATCCCTTATTGATGTCACTTGTTAAATCCACTTCAATCAGTGTATATGAAGGGGAGGAGAAAGGTAAAGAAGGATTTTTAAGCCTTGAGACAATTGAGACATGGATTGTATATGTATGCCACTCAGAGGGTGAATGGGCAAGACAAAATATTTAAGTGCCTTTGAACTGGGTATGGTACTGTTTTTTTCCACACTTAAAAGTTTCCCTTGTGTATCAAGAATAGTTCACCACCCAAAGGACATCCAACCAACTTGACACAACTGTGGGAAGCATTGGAGACAACATGGGCCAGCATCCCTGTGGAACGCTTTCGACACCTTGTAGAGTCCATGCCCTGATGAATTGAGGCTGTTCTGAGGGCAAAGGGGGGGTGCAACTCAATATTAGCAAAGTTAATGTAATGTACACTCAGTGTATAAATCCACTTGCATCTGCAGATGTAGGATCTTAATTTGCGCTAGTTTGCTACAGCAGGAAAATAATCTTGCAGCAACAGGAAATGTGAATAATTATGCTATAATTAATGGACAATTTTGTAGGGTTGATACATTTTTCGTAAGGGAAAATTAAGTCTGAAATTTCAAAATGGAAATTCTAAACTTCAGAAGCCTTTTTGACCTCAAAGGTTTTACATTTCCTGAATTGCAGGAAAGTTCTCCTGCAACAGGGTGATCAAATTAACATGCTACATCTGTAGGTACAGCAGGCATATCCCACATGAAAAAATACTCCAGCTTACTATAGAATACCACAGTACTTACTATATAATTCTGTAATAAACTGTAGAATGTTATTCTTCACACAGTAGTATCCCTCGATCATGAGTAGTACTTACTATTAAATGTTGTAGCATATTGTAGAATACTATAGTAAATACTACAGTAATGTCCGCAAAAACACTACAGTCCACAAAAACACTACACTGTTTTTACTATAGTAAATACTTTATTTTGCATATACCCTGCCCATTCCCCTCCCCCATATCGCAATAAGTGAGAAACCTACACTACCGTTCAAAAGTCACTTAGAAATGTCCTTGTTTTTAAAAGAAATACAGTGTAGACATTGTTAATGTTGTGATTGACTAGTGTAGCTGGAAATGGAATATCTACTTAGGCATACAGAGGCCCATTTTCAGCAACCATCACTCCTGTGTTCCAATGGCACGTTGTGTTAGATAATCCAAGTTAATAATTTTAAAAGGTTAATTGATCATTAACCCTTTTGCAATTATGTTAGCACAGCTGACAACTGTTGTCTTGATTAAAGACACAATAAAACTGGCCTTCTTTAGACTAGTTGAGTATCTGGAGCATCAGCATTTGTGGGTTCGATTACAGGCTCAAAATGGCCAGAAACAAAGAACTTTCTTCTGAAACTCGTCAGTCTATTCTTGTTCTGAGAAATGAAGGCTATTCCATGCGAGATATTGCCAAGAAACTGAAGATCTCGTACAATGCTGTGTACTACTCCCTTCACAGAACAGAGCAAAGAATAGAAAGAATAGAAAGAGTGGGACTCCCCAGTGCACAATTGAGCAAGAGGACAAGTACATTAGTGTCTAGTTTGAAAAACAGACGCCTCACAAGTCCTCAATTGGCAGCTTCATTAAATAGTACACGCAAAACACCAGTCTCAATGTCAACAGTGAAGTGGCGACTCCGGGATGTTGGCCTTCGAGGCAGAGTTCCTCTGTACAGTGTCTGTGTTCTTTTGCCCATCTTAATCTTTCTATTGGCCAATCTGAGATATGGCTTTTTCTTTCCAACTCTGCCTAGAAGGTCAGCATAGTCGCCTCTTCACTGTTGACGTTGAGACTGTTGTTTTGAAAACTACATTAATGTCACGACTTCCGCCGAAGTCGGTTCCTCTCCTTGTTCGGGCGGGGTTCGGCGGTCGGTGTCACCGGTCTTCTAGCCATCGTCGATCCACTTTTCATTTTCCATTTGTTTTCTCTTGTTTTCCTACACACCTGGTTTTCATTTCCCTCATTAATTGTTGTGTATTTAACCCTCTGTTCCTCCCATGTCTTTGTGTGGAATTGTTTGTTGTACGTGCTTGTGCACATGTTTACTGGTGCGCGTCGGGTTGTTGTACCCATGTTGGTTATTTCTTTATGCCGTTGGTTTTGAAATTAAACTGCTCCGGCTATTACCTAGTTCTGCTCTCCTGCGTCTGACTTCCCTGCCACCAGTTACGCACCCTTTACAATGAATTACTATAGTACTACAGTTTTATTTTACTACAGTATATATAATATAGTTAACTGTAAATACTATAGTTAACTGTAAATAGTATAGTATACTACAGTAAATACTACAGTAAAGTCTGCAAAAACACTAAAGTGAATACTACACTTTTAGAAAAAAATATGCTATTTAGAACCTAAAACTGTTCTTCGGCTGTCTCCATAGGAGAACCCTTTGAATAACCCTTTTTGGTTCCATGTAGAACCATTTTGGTTCCAGGTATAAACCTTTTGGGTTCCAAGTATAACTCTTTTCATAGAGAGATGGGTTCTACGTGTAACCCAAAAGGGTTCTACCTAGAACCAAAACGGGTTCTACCTGGAACCAAAAAGGGTTCTGCTATGAACAGCTGAAGTTCCCTTTCGGAACCCTTTTTTCTAAGAGTGTATTTATACCATATTATACTATAGTATTTATGTGGGATGAGGAAATGAGCATAAGAGTATGGAATCCTATGAGGTCAGCTCCATCCTGATAGGTGTTGATTTTGTCAAAATGTATTATGGGTATGTAGTGCAGAGCTTATTTATTTATTGTGCAATCATACATGTTTAATACCAATGTATGATGTAAACATGAATTGACCTAATTTCTAAATAAATAAAATGCAATCTTGGATGTGATGGGTTTTTCCTTCATATAATTGTACATTAACACAGTAAGAAATAGCATGGTGCTTGTCATGACCAAACCCTAAGTAACAGATCGAAAAACAAATATGTGTCTTTGAAAGAAGATACACTCCAGTGTCTATTTAATGCTCTTCTTCTTGTCACACTGCATCACTCAAGCTCCTTCATCTTCTCTCATAAAGCAGAGTTGGAATCTAATAAGGAAGAGACCTTAACAAGATTCTCTATCTCTTTCCTGACATTTTAATGAGGCGTTGTGGTTTATTCAAATGAGTTCATGTATAGTACTATAAAGATAGGAATTAAACCAATAACTCACACACATCCTTGGAGGTAAATGTCACGACTTCCACCGAAGGTGGCTCCCCTGCCTGTTCGGGCGGCGCTCGGCGGTCGTTGTCGCCGGTCTACTAGCTGCCACCGATCCCCTTTTCCTTTTCTGTTTGTTATGTCTTATTGGTTGCACCTGTTTCTTGTTTGAGTTTTGTTTCAGGGCTATTTAAGCCTGTTAGGCCCGCCTGCTTTTGTGCGGGCTTGTTCTCTGTTTGTCTAGGTTGGTTGCGTGTTATGTTCACTGACTGTTTGGTGTCCAGTTTTGGGTTGGACATATTTATTTTCGCCTGTCGTTTTTGGCGTTACTTTTGGATACCGTAATAAAGTTCGGTTTTCCCCATTATCCTCTGCTCTCTGCGCTTGACTCTGCACCCACCACTCCTGGCTGTGTGACAGTAAAACAGTGAAAATTATTTTATGTAGAAAATTATTTTATGTAGAGGTGCTGACTAATGGCGAATAAACTACAAGCTATATATAAACTCGAAGTTGTCACATCCTGATCGGTTTCACCTGTCTTGTGCTTGTCTCCACCCACTCCAGGTGTCGCCCATTTTCCCCATTATCCAGTGTGCATTTATACCTGTGTTTTCTGTTTGTCTAATCCCAGTTCGGCTTTTCTCGTCAAGCCTACCAGCGTTTTTCCCGTACTCCTGTTTTTTTCTCTAGTCCCTGTTTTCTAGTTTTCCCGGTTTTTGACTATTGTGCCTGCCCTGACCCTGAGCCTGCCTGCCGTTCTGTACCTTGTGACACTGCCCTGGATTACTGACCTCTGCCTAGCTGCCCTGGCCCTGAGCTTGCCTGCTGTTCTGTACCTTTCGGACTCTGCTCTGGATTACTGACCTCTGTCTGCCCTTGACCTGTCATTTGCCTGCCCCCTGTTTTTGTAATAAACTTTTGTTACTTCAAACGGTCTGCATCTGGGTCTTATCCTGAGGTCTGATAGTACGAACTGGCCATGACTGACCCAGCAGACTCGGACCAGCTCCGCAACGTCATCTCCTCCCACCATTGGGAGACATGAGGAGTTACTCCGGACGGATTCCAGACCTTGGCAGAACGCTATGACTGTGACTTGAATGCAGTGATGGAGAAATTCTGTGGATTATCTGTGAGGCCGCCGGCCGCGACAGTAGCCTCCCAGCCCCCCAGTAACACTGCTGTCAAGTGTGCGTCTCTCCAGGCCACCCCGGCTTCCCAAAAATCCCGCTTACCTTCTCCAGAACACTTCGCTGGAGGGTCAGGAACCTGTCGGGCGTTTCTCTCCAAGTGTTCCCTTATCTTCGAGATGCAGCCCTCATCCTTCCCCCCGGACCGCTCGAAGATAGAGTATCTCATATTGCTAATGTCTGGGACGGCTCTCGCCTGGGCTACTGCATTGTGGGAACAACAATCTGCGTGTGTTTCAGCCTGGAGGAGTTTGTGGCTGAGGGGAAAAAGGTTTTAGAATCGCCGTTGTCCGGGAGAGAGGCTGCCGGGAAGTTACTCCAGCTTCGCCAAGACTTCCGCAGTGTGGCGGACTATGCGGTTGATTTCCGCACGTTGGCTGCTGAAAGTGCCTGGAACCCAGAATCTCTGTTCGACACATTCCTTCATGGATTATCGGAGGAGGTTAACTTGTTTGGGATAGGGGGCAGCATTTTCACGTTTGGATGAAAAGCATGCCCAGAGTAAACTGCCTGCTACTCAGTCCCAGTTGCTAATATATGCATATTATAGATTTGGATAGAAAACACTCCGAAGTTTCTAAAACTGTTTGAATGATGCCTGTGAGTATAACAGAACTCATATGGCAGGCGAAAACCTTAGAAAAATCCAACCAGGAAGTGGGAAATCTGAGGTTGGTCGTTTTTCAACTCATTCCTTATTGAAGATACAGTGGGATATTGGTCATGTTGCTCTTCCTAAGGCTTCCACTTCCACTAGTCAACAGTCTTCTTTTGATGCTTCTACTGTGAAGTGGGGGCGAATGAGAGGGTATTGAGTAAGGTCTCTCCCAGAGTGCCACGAGCTGACCATGCACGTTCATGTGAGAGTTAGCTTGAGTTCCATTGCATTTCTGAAGACAAAGGAATTCTCCGGTTGGAACATTATTGAAGATTTATGTTAAAAACGTCCTAAAGATTGTTTCTATACTTCGTTTGACATGTTTCTACGGACTGTAACGGAACTTTTTGACTTTTCGTCTGCTCCTAGTGATCATGCGTCATGAATGTGGAATACTGGGCTAAACGCGCTAACAAAAAGGAGGTGTTTGGACATAAATTATTAACTTTATCGAACAAATCAAACATTTATTGTGGAACTGGGATTCCTGGGAGTGCATTCTGATGAAGATCATCAAAGGTAAGTGAATATTTATAATGCTATTCTGACCTCTGTTGACTCCAAAACATGGCGGATATCTTTATGGCTTATTTGGGCTCTGAGCGCTGTACTCAGATTATAGCATGGTATGCTTTTTCCGTAAAGTTTTTTCGAAATCTGACACAGCAGTTGCATTAAGGAGAAGTATATCTTTAATTCTGTGAATAACACTTGTATCTTTTATCAATGTTTATTATGAGTATTTCTGTAAATTGATGTGGCTCTGTGCGAATTCACGGGATGTTTTGGAGGCAAAGCCAAATGTAAACTGAGGTTTTTGGATATAAATATGAACTCGATCGAACAAACATACATGTATTGTGTAACATGTTGTCCCGGGAGTGTCATCTGATGAAGAATATCAAAGGTTAGTGATTAATTTTATCTCTATTTCTGCTTTTTGTGACTCCTCTCTTTGGTTGGAAAATCGCTGTATGCTTTCTGTGACTAGTTGCTGACCTAACATAATGATATGTTCTGCTTTCGCCGAAAAGCCTTTTTGAAATCGGACACTGTGGTTGGATTAACGAGAATTTTATCTTTAAAATGGTGTCTAATACTTGTATGTTTGAGAAATTTGAATTATGAGATTTCTGTTGATTGAATTTGGCGCCCTGCAATTTCATTGGCTGTTGGCGAGGGGTTCCACTAGCGGAACGGGTTTTCTTCTCCCCTTACTCGCACCCCTCTCCATGCCATCCTGCTGTGGGGGCGCCCAGTCTAAATCTCTCCGGGTTCTCATTGACTCTGGAGCCTATGAGAGTTTAATGGGCGCCACCCTGGTGTCTGAGCTGGGCATCCCCACTCAGCCCCTCTCAGGTTCCCTGGATGTTAGAGCACTGGATGGGTGCTCTATAGGCAGGGTTACCCACAATACTACTTCTATCCACCTGCATGTGTCCGGGAACCACAGTGAGTCTATACAGTTTATGCTCATCAAGTCTCCTCAGGTTCCCGTGGTATTGGGGTTTCTTTGGCTCCAGCACAGCAATCCCTTTATCAAGTGGACTGCTGGTACTATCGTGGGCTGGAGCCCTTTCTGCCATGCCCATTGCCTGAAGTCGGCTCAGCCTGCCCCGGGACGTCTTCCTGTGGGCTCAGAAGAAGCCTCAAACCTCTCCGCCGTTCCCGAGGAGTACCAGGATCTCCGGGAGATTTTCAGTAAGGCCCGGGCCACTTCGCTTCCTCCACATCGACCCTATGACTGCGGGATCGACCTTCTCCCGGGCACTATACCATCCCGGGGATGGCTGTAGTCACTGTCGGGTCCGGAGACCAAGGCTAGATGTACATCGAGGACTCCCTGGCTGCAGGGGGTATCCGTCCTTCTGCCTCCCCTGCCGGTGTAGGGTTCTTCTTTGTGGAGAAGAAGGACAAAACTCTGCACCCATGCATCGACTACCGGGGCCTCAATGACATCACGGTTAAGAACCGCTACCCACTACCACTCATCGCCTCGGCTTTCGAGCCGCTCCAGGGGGCCACTATCTTCTCTAAGTTAGACCTGAGGGATGCCTACCACCTGGTATGGCTACGGGAAGGTGACGAGTGGAAGACAGATTTCAACACTGCTTGCGGACACACTGAATACCTGGTGATGCCATTTGGTTTGACCAATGCTCCTGCTGTGTTCCATGACGTTCTCATGACGTTAATGACGTTCTCCGGGATATGTTGAACCGGTTCGTGTTCGTCTACCTCCACGACATGCTCGTCTTTTCCCGCTCGGCTCAAGAACACATCAAGAATACGTCTCCTGGAGAACCAGCTGTTTGTCAAAGCTGAAACGTGAGTTCCATCGCTCCACCATCTCCTTCCTTGGATACATCATCACTGCTGGGAATGTGCAGGTGGATCCGGGAAAGGTGAGAGCGGTGGTGGATTGGCCCCAACCCACGTCCAGAGTGCAGCTGCAACGTTTCTTCGGATTCGCCAATTTCTATTGCCGTTTTATCCGGGGGTTAACAGCACCCTGGCTTCCCCCCTGTCAGCACTCACCTCTCCCAAGTTCCCATTCATGTGGTCCCCAGCTGCTGATCGGGCGTTCCTGGTCCTTAACCTCTCTGGGATATGTGGGACGCTTGCGTCCCACTTGGCCAAAAGCCAGGGAAAATGCAGAGCGCCAAATTCAAATAAAATTATATAAAAATCTAACTTTCATTAAATCACACATGTAAGACACCAAATTAAAGCTACACTCATTGTGAATCCAGCCAACATGTCAGATTTCAAAAAGGCTTTTCGGCGAAAGCATAAGATGCTATTATCTGATGATAGCACAACAGTAAACAAAGAGAGTGTAGCATATTTCAACCCTGCAGGCGCAACACAAAACGCAGAAATAAAATATAAATCATGCCTTACCTTTTGACGAGCTTCTTTTGTTGGCACTCCAATATGTCCCATAAACATCACAAATGGTCCTTTTGTTCAATTAATTCCGTCCATATATATCCAAAATGTCCATTTATTTGGCGCGTTTGATCCAGAAAAAAAACAGCTTCCAATTTGCGCAACGTCACTACAAAATATCTCAAAAGTTACGTGTAAACTTTGATAAAACATTTCAAACTACTTTTGTAATACAACTTTAGGTATTTTTAAACGTTAATAATCGATCAAATTGAAGACGGGTCTATCTGTTTTCAATACAGGAGGACAACAAACTAACGCTACTTTTCTAGTCTTGCGCAACTCTCAAACAGTACACATATTGTTACACTGATTCAAGATGGCCGTACTTCTTCATTGCACAAAGGAATAACCTCAACCAATTTCCAAAGACTGGTGACATCCAGTGGAAGCGGTAGGAACTGCAAACAAGTCCCTTAGAAATCTAGTATCCCAATGAAAACTCATTGAACAGACAGTGACCTCAAAAAAAAATAATCTGAATGGTTAGTCCTCGGGATTTTGCCTGCTACATAAGTTCTGTTATACTCACAGACATGATTCAAACCGTTTTAGAAACTTCAGAGTGTTTTCTATCCAAATATGCTAATAATATGCATATATTATATTCTGGGGATGAGTAGAAGGAAGTTGAAATTGGGCACGCTATTTATCCAAAAGTGAAAATGCTGCCCCCTATCCTAGAGAAGTTAAGCACCGTTTCACCACAGCTCTCATATTGATCCATCCGGATCCGTCCCGTCAGTTTGTGGTGGAGGTATACATTTCGGATGCCGGAGTGGGGGCCGTCCTGTCCCAGCGTTTTGACCTGGACCTTAAGCTGCATCCCTGCACCTTCTTCTCCCGTTGCCTTAACGCCACGGAGAGGAATTATGATGTGGGGAATCGAGAAATACTCGCGGTGAAGATGGCCTTGGAGGAGTGGAGACAGTGGTTAGAGGGGGCAGAACTTCCATTCATAGTGTGGACGGATCACAAGAACCTGGAATATCTCGGCACCTCCAAACTCCAGGCAAGCTCGGTGGGCCCTGTTGTTCACCCAGTTCAACTTCACCATCTCCTACCGCCCGGGGTCTAAGAATGTTAAGCCGGACGCACTTTCACGCTGCTATTCACGCTTCTACACCCTCTGACACCGAGACCATTCTTCCGACCTTGTGCCTGATGGCTACCCTCGTCTGGGGAATGGAGAACCATGTTCGTGAGGCGCAGCGTTCCCAGCCAGGGGGGGCCCGGCTAACCGGATGTTTGTTCCCGACGCTGCCGGCTCCCCGGTCCTGGAATGGGCTCATTCCTCCAGGCTTGCCTGCCACCATGGCTCCCGTCGGACCCTGGACTTTGTGCAACAACACTTTTGGTGGCCAACCATGGTTCCGGACATCTCTGCGTTCGTCACCGCCTGTATTGTCTGTGCTCAGAATAAGACTCCTCAGCAAGCTCCGGCTGGCCTCCTTCAACCTCTTCCTGTCCCTCACTGTCCCTCGTCACATATATCCCTGGGCTTCGTCACTGGTCTCCCACTGTCTGATGGCAACACCACTATCCTCACGGTGGTGGACAGGTTTTCCAAGCTGCCCATTTCATTCCCCTCCCCAAGCTACCTTCAGCCATGGTGCAGCACGTCTTCCAGATCCATGGACTTCCGGTGGACATGGTTTCCGACCGTTGTCCTCAGTTCTCGTCCCAGTTCTGGAAGGCGTTCTGCACACTCATTTGGTCGTCGGCCAGTCTGTCCTACGGGTTTCATCCCCAATCCAACGGCCAGTCAAAGTGTGCCAATCAGGACCTGGAGACGACTCTTCGGTGCCTCGTCTCGGCCATCCCCACCACCTGGAGCCAGCAACTCGTGTGGGTGGAGTCCTGAGGTCTGATAGCAGTCATTTATTGGGTAAATCACCAACGTTTTGGCATCACTGTGCCTTCTTCAGGGTCATTAATCATTCAACATAAACTTTAACTGCAAAGCTAACATTGGCATTAACTTTGTAGGTTTCCCATTCAGCTAAAATAAATATTTCTAAAGCCAACTTTAGGACTAGTGCTACCCTCCAGCCACACTGCAGGGAGTGTAGGGTGTAGGCTATATAAGATACTTTTTCACATTAATCTGAAAAGCCTTTTAGTCCCCCATTAGCATAAACATTCTCATGGCTATTAGCCAATGAAACGCTCTTATTACACTGAGATGATAGAAGATCCATTATCATGAGCCGGTAGATGCTTGGCAATCCCCAACACCAGGTAAATAAGGATAGACAACACTTTGGATCAATCCACAAACTACTGATCTGGACACATATTCCATGAACGAGACAGGGTTCTGCCACAGTTGACGTCACTAACATTATCTCATGCACAAACAAACATGAAGACATACTGTGCAATGAAATGTCTGTACAAACCTTGAATTATGGCAGAAGTAGTAGCTATACGATTGTGGAAAACAATGAACTCCTCTAACATTTCCGCCATTGGCAATGACATATGATGCGTAAAGTCAACTCTCTACAGTAAGTACTTGACATGAAGACAATGGATGTGGGTTCAATGTGAACAGCTATGGCAGAAGGCTCCTGTCAGTCTGGACTCGATGGATAGCTGTGCCTACCAGTGCCTGCCAGTGTTCACACTGACAAATTGAGATATTTCCTTTTATCTTGTCTTTCTTTCTTTGCTTCCAGAACTGTAATATGTAGGATTTGGAGTGCCTGTACGTTTGTAAAGTGCATGTTTCTGAAGTGATTACTAATCTTCTGCATACTGGTGACTAACTGTATGTGCTGAGTGTTTGCTGAGAAAAAAGCTGAAGTCAAGTCTCTTCTTTTTCAATGTGTTATTTCCCCTTCACCTTAAGTGGATTCTGTGATGAGTCAATTTGTGGAAACAAAACAGAAAAACAGATGAGTACAGCCTACTTACAAGTTGCCTTTAAAAAGCTCTGAGAACTGCCTCAAATCATGGTCAGGCAATTTTCCCCTCTTCCTTAATTCCAGTCATGAACAGAGAGGCTTTTATTAAAGGGTAATCAATTTTGTAGACATGATAGACTATAGATATTTATGTACTGTATATTTTGGGGATGAAAAAATGCACTGTGACTTTTGACTGTGTGGAAGAAATCAATCTTAAAATAAAACGGAAGAACGATTAAAAGGAATATTCATTATTATCGAATAATGTGTTACCACTTGCCGCGTTTGAACTTTCCCTCGAGGCACTAGTCCAGACACATAATCTCAACCATAGGTGTCAGCAGCTTGAATGTCAATTAGCTCAGTCTCGGAAACAGGAATTCATCCTTGTGAATGATTTGACAACTGAGCTGCATTTTCTCACACTTCGGTAATTTAATACAATAAATATGAAGGAGGCGTAGAATCCAGGTATAATGTCATTGGTATTTGGAAAAGGTTCAACCCTGTTATCGCCAACCATTCATCACAGCACTGACACCGGTCATAGGGGCATAGCAATGTGTGCAATGGATGATCAGATTTTTATGACAATAACCCTTTTTTTATGTCTATCCAGCCTGCCTCTATTCATAGAAAGGGCCGACCATATAATTTGAATTCTAATTATATGTGTGCTACAGTTTTTATTGATTTACAGTTTATTTTTGCATTTGTTATCATAAATGTGGTACACACTATACTGATTGCAATTTACAAGACAACAAAAGTATGCCATGAAACAAAGATTAATGCATTGCATTGCCACTAAATGCAGTTGTCACGGTCGTTCTCCTCCTCGTCTGAGGAGGTGCATGGATCGGACCAATACGCAGCGTGATATGAATACATCTTTTTTATAGTGAAGATGAAACACGAAACAAAATACTTTGACACACTAACAAAAACAATAAACGACCGTGAAGCTATAAACGAAAGTGCACACACAAGCTACTAACGTTCAACATAGACAATTACCCACAAACACCTAAAGCCTATGGCTGCCTTAAATATGGCTCCCAATCAGAGACAACAATAAACAGCTGTCTCTGATTGAGAACCAAACCAGGCAACCATAGACTTTCCTAAACACCTACACTGAACACAACCCCATACATACTACAAAACCCCCTAAACAATACACACACCCTAAACTAGACAAAACACACAAACATCCCCCATGTCACACCCTGACCTAACTAAACTAATAAAGAAAATCAATATAACAAAGGCCAGGGTGTGACAGTACCCCCCCCCCCAAAGGTGCGGACTCCGGCCGCAAAACCTGACACAGAAGGGGAGGGTCCGGGTGGGCCTTCCTATGGTGGCGGCTCGGGTGCGGGACGTGGACCCCCCTCCACCATAGTCACTACCCGCTTTGGTGGCGCCTCTGGAACGGCGAGTCCCGGACTGAATACCATCCCATAGGGCGCCACTGGACGGAGGGGCAGCTCCGGACTGAGGGGCAGCTCCGGACTGAGGGGCAGCTCCGGACTGAGGGGCAGCTCCGGACTGGCAGATGGCTCTGGCGGATCCTGGCTGGCTGGCTCTGGCGGATCCTGGCTGGCTGGCTCTGGCTGGTCATGGCTGGCTGACGGCTCTGGCTGGTCATGGCTGGCTGACGGCTCTGGCTGGTCATGGCTGGCTGACGGCTCTGGCTGGTCATGGCTGGCTGACGGCTCTGGCTGGTCATGGCTGGCGGACGGCTCTGGCTGGTCATGGCTGGCGGACGGCTCTGGCTGGTCATGGCTGGCGGACGGCTCTGGCTGGTCATGGCTGGCGGACGGCTCTGGCTGGTCATGGCTGGCGGACGGCTCTGGCTGGTCATGGCTGGCGGACGGCTCTGGCTGATCCTGTCTGGCGGACGGCTCTGGCTGATCCTGTCTGGCGGACGGCTCTGGCTGATCCTGTCTGGCGGACGGCTCTGGCTGATCCTGTCTGGCGGACGGCTCTGGCTGATCCTGTCTGGCGGACGGCTCTGGCTGATCCTGTCTGGCGGACGGCTCTAGCGGCTCGGGACAGACGGGCAGCTCTGACGGCTCGGGACAGACGGGCAGCTCTGACGGCTCGGGACAGACGGGCAGCTCTGACGGCTCGGGACAGACGGGCAGCTCTGACGGCTCGGGACAGACGGGCAGCTCTGACGGCTCGGGACAGACGGGCAGCTCTGACGGCTCGGGACAGACGGGCAGCTCTGACGGCTCTGGGCAGACGGACAGTGCAGGCGGCACTGGGCAGACGGCAGACTCTGGCCGGCTGAGGCGCACAGTAGGCCTGGTGCGTGGTACCGGAACTGGGGGTACCGGGCTGAGGACACGCACCTCACGGCTAGTGCGGGGAGAAGGAACAGGGCATACTGGACCCTGGAGACGCACATTAGGCCTAGTGCGTGGTGCCGGAACTGGTGGTACCGGGCTGGGGACACGCACCTCAAGGCTAGTGCGGGGAGCAGCAACAGGACGCACAGGACTCTGGAGACGCACAGGAGGCTTGGTGCGTGGTGTAGGCACTGGTGGTAATGGGCTGGAGACACGCACCACAGGGCTAGTGCGTGGAGGAGGAACAGGGCTCTGGAGACACACAGGAAGCCTGATGCGTGGTGTAGGCACTGGTGGTACTGGGCTGGGGCGAGGAGGTGGCGCCGGAAATACCGGACCGTGCAGGTGTACTGGCTCCCTTGAGCACTGAGCCTGCCCAACCTTACCTGGTTGTATGCTCCCCATCGCCCGACCAGTGCGGGGAGGTGGAATAACCCGCACCGGGCTATGTAGGCGAACCGGGGACACCATGCGTAAGGCTGGTGCCATGTAAGCCGGCCCGAGGAGACGCACTGGAGACCAGACGCATTGAGCCGGCTTCATGGCACCTGGCTCAATACTCAATCTAGCCCGGCCGATACGAGGAGCTGGTATGTACCGCACCGGGCTATGCACACGTACAGGAGACACCATGCGCTCTACTGCGTAACACGGTGTCTGCCCGTACTCTCGCTCTCCACGGTAAGTACAGGGAGTAGGCGCAGGTCTCCTACCTGACTTCGCCACACTCCCTTTTAGCCCCCCCCCCCCCCCCCCCCCCAAGACATTTTTTGGGCTGACTCACAGGCTTCCTACCGCGTCGTCGTGCTGCCTCCATTCGCCGGTATCCCTCCTCGCACTGCGCCAGAGAATCCCAGGCGGGCTCCGGCATTCGCCCTGGGTCGATGGCCCACCTGTCGATCTCCTCCCACGTAGTGTAGCCCAGATCCTGCTCCCATTGCCATAAATCCTGTGTAGGTGGGTCCTGTTGCTGTTTCACACGCTGCTTGGTCCTGGGTGGGTGGGTAATTCTGTCACGGTCGTTCTCCTCCTCGTCTGAGGAGGTGCATGGATCGGACCAATACGCAGCGTGATATGAATACATCTTTTTAATAGTGAAGATGAAACACGAAACGAAATACTTTGACACACTAACAAAAACAATAAACGACCGTGAAGCTATAAACGAAAGTGCACACACAAGCTACTAACGTTCAACATAGACAATTACCCACAAACACCTAAAGCCTATGGCTGCCTTAAATATGGCTCCCAATCAGAGACAACAATAAACAGCGGTCTCTGATTGAGAACCAAACCAGGCAACCATAGACATTCCTAAACCTCTATACTGAACACAACCCCATACATACTACAAAACCCCCTAAACAATACACACACCCTAAACTAGACAAAACACACAAACATCCCCCATGTCACACCCTGACCTAACTAAACTAATAAAGAAAATCAATATAACAAAGGCCAGGGTGTGACAGCAGTAAATATATTGTCAAATAGTAAACTATGTCAAAAGATGATAGTTTGTGTGACAAAGACGACAGCTTGTATGTTGCATTTGAATAATTTCATTTTTTTCTCAAATCAAATAAAAACTATTTTCTGTCTTAATGAGCTCAATTTATTTTCCAAAACTCTAAATAATTCATGTTTCTCTGATCATCTCCATACATAATGAATGCCATCCATAATGAATTATTTAGCCAGTCATGCTTTTGGACTCAACCGATCCCTTTGGCCATGTGCAGGCAGGAACACAAATGGGTCTTTGATATCTTACAGTAACATGCCGAGGTCTATGCATCATTGCCGGAAAAAGCAAGGCAACATTTACTCAACTGAAACAAAATAACTAATTGACTAGAGGGTGAACCTGCACAATTGTTGTCCCAAGTTCTAAATAGAATCACTGTGTCTTGTTTTTCATAGATGTGTATGTACACCTTTGTCACAAGATTATTATGCTGTCTCTTCGTCAACTCCCTTTTCATTGGGGTCAACATGTTCATGGGACAAGACACAAGCACTCAATACATGTTACAAGTACTTTATGCCACGCATTATAATCCACCCACTGTCAGTATTACACCAATAAACCACTAAATAATTTTAGTGCTTGTATTGAGCAATGTGAACAATGTGAACTGCAACTCCCTCAATTCCAGTAAATATGAAAAAAGTCCACCTGATATTGCAAACAACATGAATATACCCTAACAACAATTCACTCATCCCTGAGGAACAGTATTAGCAGCATAATTAATCTGTAATTAAGCAAAGATCTAAGTTGCTTGTTCTTATTGGTAATTACAGTGAAACAGTTTAATCATGTTTACTTGATATATTGTAACACAGAAATGAACAGCTTAATAGTATTTTCAAGTAAAATGTACACGTGGTCTGTTATAAAAAATAATGAAGCATTATCATACATTTAAACATTTCAATGGCAACTTCCAGCATTGACAAATATAAAGTGATCAGTTGACAATGTTTTAAAATACATGCAGTAACAGTGCCCCCATGAGCTCAGTTAAGGAATTCACTCTAACATACAGTGTAAAGTGAATATAATTAATGTACAGTCAATATAATTCTGCCAAAAACATAATCCAAAACC
The DNA here is from genome assembly GCF_016432855.1 of Salvelinus namaycush. NCBI lineage: Eukaryota > Metazoa > Chordata > Actinopteri > Salmoniformes > Salmonidae > Salvelinus > Salvelinus namaycush. The sequence continues at coordinate 26,245,031 of NC_052328.1, forward strand.
AACATAATGTCATCTCTGTGAGAAATTGTTCCAAAAATGAATAAATTCTGACTCAAAGAAAATAGCTTACTGGTTGTTACAAAATTTCAGAACAAGGCAACGGCCTGGCCCATGACTGGGAAATTGGTCAGCTGCTACATCAACTCTGTACCCTCCCCAAAGTCCAGTCAGTCATTTAATACACCAACAGTGGTTACAACTCAGGGTGAAGAAAGAAACACAACATTGACAACATGGCAAAAACTACAACAAGATGAGTACTACTTTGCTTTTGCTCACTGACAGGTAAGAAGGCAAGCCATGATGGGAGTAGAAACTGAATTAAGCCTTCATATTCATTATACGTGTTTGAGTTTATGGTAACAACGTACTGAAACACAGTAGGCTTACATGCCGAGTATCAACCTGTCACATCATGGTACTCATTCTCCCATTAGCAGAACAACTATGGCAGAGACTAGCTTGTGTAATACTGAATGGTCTGCCAGCCGCCTTCTCATATGCTGTTTCTCATGAGGAAGATGTTGGGAGCAACAGCTGCTCCTCATCCAAACAGCTCTATACTCAGCTTCAGGTATGGAAACCTTCATCATTCATTGAATTGTGTGTAAAATTCTATTAAATATATACAATCAAGGAAACTTGAGCACCATGGTCCACTTTTACCAATGTTGCAATGTTGATCAATTGCTCCGGGTAAATCTAGCTTGACGATGACATGTTTTGATACTTGGATTTCAAACAGATGAATGACATCTCTTTCCATCTGACACCTCTCTCCACATGACATATCTTTCCACCATATCTAAAAAGCACAATGTGCTGAAAACGTTACTAGCCAGTGGAGCGATAACTAGACTGCTGTTGTGCTGAACTCGCTGCGAGCACTGACAGACATTCTACAGAAACATAAAAAAAACAGTTAAGAGTCCCGAGCAAAACACAGATCTGTGTGCAATAATAATTATGCTGCTGATAAAGACTTTATTGGCTACGAATAAGCTATGGCAGAGCGAATGGCCTCATTTTGCGCAACCCATAATTACATTGGCTTTACTTTGTGTCTTTCTAAAGGTATTGCCTAAGTAGTTATTGTGTTACTGTGTATGTTTTCCTCATATAGTTTGCAAGGAGGTTGAGCCCAAGCAGTGTCCAGCTGCAGTAGCCCAGAGTAAAGGAGGAAGTGTTAATGTAAACCCATGAGCAATGAGGTACTCTTTCCTGTAACATCACATGCCTATGAGCTAAAAACCTCTCATACTCACTCTGTTTGGTGGCACAAATATTCAGTATGCTACAATAGGCTATGCCTTTACATAAAACACAAACTGTTTCAACAAAAAAATAGTTTCTACGGAAAAAACTTTAAGGAATAACAAATTAAAATATAAATGTTTGGTTCTTAAATCATTATTTGCCATATTTGCCTAATTCATTACACAGGGCTATGATTTTGTGTTCTTCAGGAGAAGTCGTCTGTATGAGGAGTGCAATGCAGACACCAGACACAAATGGACAACCCATTACATTGGAGGGAACAAGCTGGCCATTTGCAACAGCAAGTCCCCTCTGTAAATCTTCTGTAAAGGTTCTCTTTATCTCCACAGAAAGGCGATGGTGCACAGCTTGTACAGGTAGAATATTTAACACTAAAACATCCTCTAATTCTGTTGTAAGGTCTTAAAAGGCACAGGGCAGTCAAAAACGTGATTTCCCTGTGTTTTATATACATTTCCACACTATGGGGTTGGAATATTATTATAAAAAATATATATGATATTTTACTGTAAGAGCTTTTTGAAAAGATTTTTGGCGTGTCTGGTGATATCACCATGCAGTAAATTAGTTAATAGCCTAATAAGAAAATTCAAAACCACTCTGCCAATAACAGCTAATTTTCAGTTTCCCCCTCCCAACTCAGACCACTCCCAGACAATCCTAACAAAATTCTTGCTTGAGAAATTGCCCTTTGCTAAGAAGCTATTTTTGTTTGAAAACAATCAAAGTAAGGTACTTAACTGTCACCCAGAAATTATTTGATATCGAGATAAAAATGGCTGCATTGGACCTTTAAGTCATAATGAAATAAGGATGATGTTTCAAAGTCGATGCTTTTGAAAACTCCTAAGAATGCGTGTCCCTTTGTCTATGCAGAATCCTTAAGAATCCCTACTTTCCAACGGACCAGGAATGCCTGACGACCAAGAGTTGCAATGAATTTGAGGCTAAGCTCTTTAAGCAGTTCATCAATGACCTGAAGAGCAAAAAGGCATTGACGGAGAGCCAGAATACGCCTGTCTCGTCTGTGGATAACCATAACAGAGAAGAGTGAGACTAGAGGGGAAAGCTTCAGAGTTAGTCGTTCAATTTGCCAGAGATAAGATTCATTTTCCTCTGCTACGATAATCTTTGCACTATCACTAGCTGCTAACACTCAACATTAATGAGGAGAATAACGAAGAAGCTTGATATAATTGTGCTCAGCAGAACTGAAGTATGGAAGAAATGTTAATGAAATGAGGAGATTAATTGTTTGATGTCAAATGCACTTATTTTCATCACCACTTTATTTTTCTGACTTGTTTTTCTAATACATGTTTCTGTAGCAACATTACTTTGTGTGTCAATATTTCTCTAACAACCAGCACCTCAGGTTTAAGTGTCAGAGTGGGTGGATTCGTTGCATACATATTCACTTCTACTTTAGACACCAAACATTTTTCATGCAGGTTGCATATTTCTTATCTGATTTGCTTCAAATTCAAATAAAAAATGCAGTTGTTAAATGGTCAGACTACTGCAACCTCAAAGGATATAAAATAAGCATTTTCAAATCCCAGGTGATGTGAGGATTATGTTAGCAGAATACTGCCAGTACAGAAGCTGCAAACCACTTAGTCAAATGGCCTGATTTGAATTAATCTGGGTCATGCTCTGAAGTCAACAGAACAAAGACTCAAACGGGATTTGAACTCATTAACTATTACATCATAAGTCAATCAACTGACGGTCAATCAAATCCAGGGATAACATGAAAATTATCTGGAGAAGATACATGCCGGATCCCATAATCGTCAATTATTTTAATGAGTCATTGTGCTGGTACTAGAGTACTACATGAACAAGAACATCCTGGTCTGGTTGGCCACCATGTGTGGTGTAAAATGGCCTCTAGAGGGCAGCAAAGAATACAACCAGCAATCTCTGCAAACATTTACAGTTTTAATTGTCTTCTCTCTCTATGGACATTAATAATGACCATTTAATAAAATGTATAGCCAGGGATCACATTGGAATTTTGTAGGTGGTGTAAAAGTAACTCATACTATATTTTCTATACATTCAAAATATGTGTATATATATATATATATATATATATATATATATATATATATATAAATATCACTGACATTAGTAATTAATTCCTCTGAACTTGCGGCTTTGAGGTTGAACACTGCTTCTGTACCTGGAAACAGAGACCATTGACCAGCATCACATCAAAAACGTATACATGTTCACCACACCTTAGGCTGACACCATCATCTGATTAATTTGTATTCTCATGGAAAAACAACCAGAAACGTCCACTTTACAGTGGAGTTCTGGATATGTTTTGATTATTTCTGTTCTCTGATTCTAACTGCTATGTTATTTCTTTCCTATTCTTTTCATAGTCCATATATACATATTTCATTGTCAACCTGGTCAGTCAGATTTTGCTGTACAATGTGATACTGCAACTTCAATAATTTCCACTAGAGGACAGTTTTCAGGGGTAAAGAACTACAGTTTTTGACAATTGCTTACACATGATTTCTGAAACTATGGCTCCTTTTCTCTTGACTCTAAACACAAAACCCCAAAACACACACATAACATGCAAAACGTCACACATTTCTTGCAAAACCAAACACTTCAATAAAAATTATTTTAACTCTTCTCAAAATTGTGTTTTTGCAATAAAACTCTACACACAAACCAGCAAATGATTAGCTCTTGTACACGCCAACTATACACGGATGTGACAAATGTAAAACACTACTATCTTGTGTCTTTTGCATGTTCAGTGTGCAGTGGAGTCCACGGCAGTTTGTCATAGCACTCACACGTACATATATGTGCACAAATATATACAGTATGTATGCATATTCAGTATATATTTACACTATAAACAGAAATGCAAGGGGGGGAAAATAAAATGTATTTCTTTCTCAAAACATTGTATTTTCATCCAGATTTCAGGATAAACAGTAACAGACAAAACAAATACAGTAGAAGATAAACAAAAGGCTTGTCCTTTTCCTCCTCCTCCTCCTTGTCGTCGTCCTCGTCCCCCTCTTACTCTCACTCCTCTTCCTCTAACTCTCTCTGCAAAATTGGCCTCCATTGTTGTCCAAACGAAGAAAACCAACCTGAAGCCTATTTATAGTGCTCAAGCTCTGATTTCTAAGTGAAGAAATTAGCTATGTGTTTTCACACGTGAGCACTGTGTGTAGGTCATCGGTAAATGAGTGTGGCATTTGGAATGGCAGTGTTTTCCAAACGAAACACAAGACCTGTTAGTTTTGAATGATGTGTCTAATGTAGAGAACTGTGTTTAGTTTTTTGCAAAAATTGTGTTTTACAATTGCAAACTGAGTGTAAAGCAGATAATATGCTTGCAGTTTTGCAGACTTGGTCTGAAGATTAGGTACATGAGGTAATGGTTTCACTGAGTGTGCCTCAAGTACCACTTTTAGTGTGTAAGCGATTGTAAAAAAACTCTAATATACGTTTTAAACAAATGCATGGGATTTGCTCTTGTTCTCTTGATCACACTAACAATATCATCCCGTCTCAACACCCTGGTTCTATGGCTAAAATCTAATCATGTTTTGGTAACGATATGTTCGGTGGGTAAAGCCAAGATCTTCAATGAGCTGACAGTAAAGTAAAACAAAATAAATACTTAGTAAAATACACAATGTTTTTAAGACTGCTGGTATAATCAATCTCTCTCCTAACCTCTAACATACCTCTGGAATTTTCCTCTGCCAGAAACACGTTTGGACACTATGTGAATTTCCTTAAGTATTGGGGAGTCTTCGGAGACAGTTTCTGCAATAAAAAATGTCCTGTTACAAAAAGAGCTATTGACTTAATTTGAGGCTCATAGATTTGAATAGCTCAGAGTGATTACCGATTGCAGCAACAGGATTTCAGAGCTAAGGGCTTCTCTCAGCAGCTCCAGCTCTCCTTCTTTGTGCATCTCCAGCTCCTTTTTAAGTCTATGACACATTTGAAATGTTAAGTGTCTGAAAAGCTAGTCTCTCATTACACACACATCAAATGTAACATAAAACAATTATCTAACATGAATTTAAGAGTTGGACCAATAGTACAACCAAAGGTTTACAGTACCAGCATATTGGATCTAGAGATATTATACAATGGGTGGTTCTAATCCTGAATGCTGATTGGTTAAAACCGCATTCCAGCCAGTGTCTATTCCACACGTTACCACTGGCTAAGTCTATGACATTAAAATTGTATGGTTTGCACACTTACACTTTTAAAAAGACAGCACTCATTAAATTGACATGCATTCAATTTAAAAAAAAATCAATAGCTGAGTAAAAAGCGTGATTAATGAACACACTCAAGAGGAATTATCATAACAGTGAGTGGGCCTCAGCTTCCCCAAAAGCCCCACCCTCAGCACATCCTGTGGACTAATCAGGCCGTCAGTAATGAAGGAGATTTGTGGGAACAGAGGGACAGAACATGCTTCCCCCACGTGTGATTTAAGAGCAGGAGGAGGCAAACACTTCCTCCCTGGGCCAGATTCTGTATCGATCCATCCTTTTCATTAAGTTCCTAACATGAGAATCGTAGGATGTTCTTTTTTGACCAGATAATAAAGGCAACAGATCAAAGCCTTAACTAAAGAAATTGGGGTAATGTTGCTTTATTTAAGCATCCTGATCTGAAGAGTACAAGAAAGGCAGGATGGGTGCAGGTCCTTTCAGCGCATTTCAAGCAGGATCATTAGCAGGATGAGACAGGAAGACAATAAATGTGCAATGATTTGTGACCCACACACCAAATACTCAGAGTCTTGCTGTTCTGTCAGAATTGACGATATGATCCTTGTTATGTCTGTAAAACTCAGTCCTCACGTATTTATTGTATATGCTTTCGAGCACATTTTTGCTCTAACTTCTGACTCTATACACACCCCAGGATAAGCCTTGATCTAGCCATAACGGACCACTCTCCTCACACAAACGCTATCCATGAAATTTAAATAGTAAGTGAGGCTCCAAGCAAGGCACTGGCATCCACAGTGATTAAGGAGTACATTGCTTGTCTCCCAAGGTACAGCTGGACAGTTTGGATGCGCAGTTGATTACCTTAAGCAAGTGCTGTCTGTGAGGGGCTTCTGGGTGACCATCAGACTCTCTGCACTTAAGGACTCGGTCATTGATTTAGCCTCATTCAGCTGGCTCTCCAGGTCTGAAATGAACAACGCTTAATGTAAACATTACCTCCACATACCAGTCGGTGTTTCCCTAAAGAAAATGACGCTAGGGGATGGATTCAGTTTAGTCTGCACGTTTTACTGTACGCTGTCTTTAGGATTGTTTGTTTTATCTGGTGGCGAGCATTCAAACGTCTGCCTGACAACAGAGCTGGATCAAATCTGTACCTCTCATAATATGTTCCAGTCCTTGTAGCTCCAAATGGAGACCTCTCTTTTCTTCTTGCATAGAGTTCATCCGAGTATTCTTCCGGCCCATGGACTCCATCTCTAAGACAGGATGGAAAAAACAGTACATGGGGTTACCATAAAGCCTCAGGGTTGGTCAGAACAGGGCATGGTTAGTGTAGCATCAGGTTATATAATGTAAATATATTATCCATGAATAAACTAGCAATACCCAATGAATATAAAATGACCCTACTTCACATGTTAATATAAACAGTGGCTTCTCTACCTTTGTTTAAAGAGCTAACCTCCTCCTCCAAGTTACGTATCTCAGATTGGGTTTGGCTCTCAAACACAGTCTCCCTGTTATTCAAAAGGCTAAAGTCGCTGTTGAAAGTCATGATTTCTTTCATGAATTTCTCCTGTTCCTCCTTCGACGACTTCTTTATTGTCTCCTTCAAACATATGAGCACAGCAACAACAAAAAAGGTAAATAGGTTAATGTAGCCTAGATCTATTGAATAACAATGTACTGTCATGTTGTATTTGTTTAACGTTTGAGTGTGCTTGAATGCCCTTGACAGGAATCACTCACCAAGTGTTTCCTGAGATCCTTCTGCTGTCTCAGAAGCTCCCCTGCCTGCTTTTCAACTTGTACTTGACGCTTTTTCATTAGGTCATAGTGCAGCTTTGTCTCTGATAGATGCTGAGCCTGGAAGGACACACTTTTAGCAGTTCCATAAAACAAAACAAAAACTATACTTTCATTAGTCTGTCCCATTCCATGAAGTTTGATACTTGATTGAACAGTTAGTATATTGAAATAAAGGGAAAAGATATGTTCTCATTTTAGTAGCTATACTATAGGCACACTGTATTGCCTAGCCTCAACATTCCCCTCACAATATTTATATATTTTTTTTATAAGCCATTCAGACCAAAAGAAGGCAAATGGTACCATTAAGGTAATTACATACTACCTGGCTTCAAATGATATAAGCAATTGTGAAGGTTAATTGTGCTAGTGGAAAGCATTGAAAATTACCGTCTAAAATGCATGGCATTCATGGGCCTCCTGGGTGGTGCAGTGGTCTAAGGCACTGCATCGCCACTAGCTGTGCCACCAGAGACGCTGGGTTCGAGCCCAGGCTCTGTCGCAGCCGGCCGTGACCGGGAGGTCCATGGGGCTATGCACAATTGGCCTAGCGTCGTCCGGGTTAAGGAGGGTTTGGCCGGTAGGGATATCCTTGTCTCATCGCGCACTAGCGACTCCTGTGGCGGGCAGTGCACGCTGACCAGGTCGCTAGGTGTACGCTGTTTCCACCGACACATTGGTGCGGCTGGCTTGCCGGGTTGGATGCGCACTGTGTTAAGAAGCAGTGTGGCTTGGTTGGGTTGTGTTTCAGAGGACGCATGGCTCTATTATGAGGTTAGCTCTTTTATGAGACAAGACAGTAACTACAAACAATTGGATACCACGAAAAATTGGGGAGAAAAAGGATGTAATTTTTTTTTAAATGCATGGCATTCAGGACAATTGGTTACTATGAGTTACAAAGTTAAAAATAAATAAATATAAAATATAAATATAAATAAATCAATAAATATAACGAAGGGAACAGTTAAAGAGAGCTTGAAAGTAAACTAATGATTGAGCAAGCCAAGTGTCATAGACTATGGAACAACAAACACAAAGTTTGAGCTGTTTCATACAGATAGTGTGCTTAAAACACTTTATCATACCTAAAAAAAAAAGTTCTGCAAATAGTTCTATCTCCACAATAGAACATGATTTCGAGTGGAAGTGTGTCTCACAGAAACAAACTTGCAGTGAAAGATCACACTATGCAGTCTGAAATGTACTGCATGAGTTGAAATGAATAAGCAGAATGATATCTAGTCAAACATGTATATATATGTATGCTATTAACCTACAGCGGCTCAATTTAGCATAATCTTAAATATCAGTAAAATAGATGGAACATATTGGCTGAATGTATATGTGATATTCAGCAGCAGCCTATAGTTCAGAGGTTATTGCATCTCATCTCAATGAATGACTCTTTTGATTTGAACCCTGTAATTGGCAATCTTGTTATGTTCCTTTTTGACATGTACAGGAAGTGCTCAACAATATTATGAAAAGTTAATGAATCTATCTTCCACACACAATTTATTTCAAGCATGTTAAAATGTTGCTTGCTATAATGCTAATGTAATCCTGCGGAAACTAGGAATTGATTTTGTAGCGCCACTTGCAATTGATCCAGAGTCTCTGATGAGGCCTCTAATAGATTAAGGGTTTTAATCATACAATTAATCACCTCTTTAATGTGTCTCAATATGTATCAATATACTGCACTTAATCTGTCAACACACTCTCTCGGACTAATTAATGTAGCTATTTGACTGTACATTCACTGTACAACTCTGTAGCCTGCATTCACTGTTCAATGAAGTGTCTGTTCTTATCTCTGTCACTTCAACAATATTGTGTCAGGTTTTCTCTCTCACACATAGGTAATGATAACAGCAGATTCACCTTTTCATCAAGTTCCTTGGAGAGACATTCTGATTTTGCTGTCAATGACTTGACCCTGTCTTGACATCTTGCAATAGCAGCCTTGACTGAAAGAACATTGAAAAAGGAAACACAACAGTGACCTTCATGACAAACATAACCAGTCACATTCTTTCCCCCAATTCCGGCAAAAGTCAATTAAAAACGAAAAGTAGTATAATTTAGCTAACATTGTGTCAATAACAGCTAGCTTGATATTAGAAAGGAAATTATGGTTGGCAGCTCACCCTCTTGAGATTGTCGCGTTTTCTCCGATATTTGCTGTTCAGTTAGTAGAATTTGTTGGAACAGAGTATCCAAACTCATATCTTTATCGGATAAATATGCTATCTAGCTGTATTAACTTTTAAATTGTTTATTAAATATGACGCCAGGACAGCAGTAAAACATACAAGTGTGTTGAGATTCCAGTCGAATTCCCGCCAACAAATGTGCACGTGTTCTACAGCGCGCACGTAGGCCTATTCTAGAGTGCGCAAGCCTATTTATAGGCAGGAGAGGTCAGTTTACTTTTACCAGAAAACCTACTAATATCGTGTAACATTTAAAATGGTCTTCACCCAAATGTGTTTGTTAAACCCACAGAAATATGTTGAACCTGGGGGTAGCCTAGGGGGCTTTTCATTGTAGCCTACCACAATGAATACATTCTGTAGGCCTAAACATACTGAGAAATGTTCCAGTGCAGCCATTCTCTCAAGATCGCTTTCATTCATCACAGTTCTGCTTCAATGAACTATTAGTTCTGCCATCCACAGTATTGTTTGACGTTTGTAAGCACAGTCAGCAATCAATAGCTTTAATTCAGTGCCATTTGCTCCTTCAAGATTTGTCACATAGGCCTATAGAGGCTCATTCTTTACTTTACCCAATTTTCTCCTGAGCACTGCTAGAAAGAATGGTTTGAGCCAGTGCCATGAAGAACATTAAAGTGTGAATGCCTGCCTCCTTATATGACCAGGACCTATATCATTCTGACATTCATTTGCTAAATTAATAGTAAATATTGATTGAGGCTTTTCATAAATTCCAGATTGATGTTGCTCACCTTCATGAGGTTGGCAACCTTCCCTTTGAGATTAAAATAGCAAAGTTATCAAATTATATAGGTTTTCCAGACAATTAACTAACACTATATTTTTCCCTCTCAACATGCTTGTAATTTGGTCAAGGAGGAATCATATTTTATTTTATCTAAACAAAACTATAATTTGAAAGCTCCCTTTGAAAAAGCCAATTAATTGTACATTTCATTTACTTTTGGGCCGAGCCTATGTGGTTTTGCAATTTAGGACTAGGCCTATTTATGTTCCCCTTATACATTCACTGAATTTATGTTGTTATTGTCCAGTATAATTACCCTACACTGTAAAAAAGACCAGAAGAATATGTTTTAAAAATCCTGTTGTTTTTACGGTAACTTACGGACAGTGACCTGTAAGTCACTGTAAAAATGTACATTTACAGTAATGTACTTTTAAACCAAGTTTATTTGGAATATTTACGTTTTAATTTTTTTTACTCTATTTACTATAAAAACAATAGGATTTTTTTACATCATTTTCTGCGCTACCTAATAAACTCAGCAAAAAAAGAAATGTCCCTTTTTCAGGACCCTGTCTTTCAAAGATAATTCGTAAAAATACAAATAACTTCACAGATCTTCATTGTAAACGGGTTTAAACACTGTTTCATGCCTGTTCAATGAACCAAATACAATTAATGAACATGCACCTGTGGAACGGTCGGTAAGACACTACTTACAGACGGTAGGCAATTAAGGTCACAGTTATGAAAACGTAGGACACTAAAGAGGCCTTTCTACTGACTCTGAAAAACACCAAATGAAAGATGCCCAGGGTCCCTGCTCATCTGCGTGAGCGTGCCTTAGGCATGCTGCAAGGAGGCATGAGGACTGCAGATGTGGCCAGGGCAAAAATTGCAATGTCCGTACTGTGAGACACCTAAGACAGCGCTACAGGGAGACAGGACGGACAGCTGATCGTCCTCGCAGTGGCAGACCACGTGTAACAACACCTGCACAGGATCGGTACATCCGAACATCACACCTGCGGGACAGGTACAGGATGGCAACAACAACTGCCCGAGTTACACCAGGAACGCACAATCCCTCCATCAGTGCTCAGACCGTCCGCAATAGGCTGAGACAGGTTGGACTGAGGGCTTGTAGGCCTGTTGTAAGGCAGGTCCTCACCAGACATCACCGGCAACAACATTGCCTATGGGCACAAACCCTGGACCCGACAGAACTGGCAAAAAGTGCTCTTCACTGACGAGTCGCGGTTTTGTCTCACCAGGGGTGATGGTCAGATTTGCGTTTATCGTCGAAGGAATGAGCGTTACGCCGAGGCCTGTACTCTAGAGCGGGATCGATTTGGAGGTGGAGGGTCTGTCATGGTCTGGGGCGGTGTGTCACAGCATCATCAGACTGAGCTTGTTGTCATTGCAGGCAATCTCAACGCTGTTTTTTACAGGGAAGACATCCCCCTCCCTCATTCCCCCCAGAAATTTCCGGGAACTTGCAGGTGCCTTGGTGGAAGAGTGGGGTAACATCTCACAGCAAGAACTGGCCAATCTGGTGCAGTCCATGAGGAGGAGATGCACTACAGTACTTAATGCAGCTGGTGGCCACACCAGATACTGACTGTTACTTTTGATTTTGACCCCCCCCCTTTGTTCAGGGACACATTGTTCCATTTCTGTTAGTCACATGTCTGTGGAACTTGTTCAGTTTATGTCTCAGTTGTTGAATCTTGTTATGTTCACACAAATGTTTACACATGTTAAGTTTGCTGAAAATAAACGCAGTTGACATTGAGAGGACATTTATTTTTTTGCTGAGTTTACAAGAAGATAGGCCTATGCACACTTAGCTTGCTTCTGTGTTTGTTAAATCATCATCTAAGCCTACTCTCGGACAAGCATTTGGTTTATGAAATTTTATTCAGCAGATTACATGGTCCATTAATAGTTATGCATTATGCAGTCGTTAAACGTCTTTTATTAGGCCTACTTAATTCAGAAATGTTACTCGCCAGCTCATTCATAGGCTTCATTGTTTGCCGCGCAGCCGACATGCATTTCCTGTTCCTAGGAGTAGACGACGCACCTGATTGGTGCCAATTCATGCCCAGTTTGGAGGTGCCAATTTTGCCTCATGCGTTTAGTTTCTCCCTATTTGTTATTTTGAGATTACATAAATATATAGTCTTTGTGTCATTTGAGTTTATAAGGCCATTTTGTTCTATGGTGATTCATTTATTAATGTTATTTCACAGATGTAGGCTGAGAGGTTGATGTGCCTAATGTTACCTCTCTAGAGTAGTGAGTTGGTATGACCCAATCCAGGAGGGCTGTCAACAGGTATGTAGTCTTTTCAGACTTTCAGTTGGGCGTGTTCCCTTGCTCAAACTTTGAGTGCATTAACCAATGGTTGCGTGCAACGTCATTGACTGTGTCATCGACTGACAGATTGCTATAACATATGATGTGGTTAGCTGATACGTAAAATACCTATCCAGGCATTGTAAAATCTGGCAGGCATCAACATGCCTGGGCAGAGGAATGCGCCCATTGACTGCTGATCGTCGCCTGCCTGTCTGGCAGCCATAATGTTAAAAGACATGCTTGTTGTGAGGCCTTATTAAGTGCAGATTTTTGGTTAAAAGCTGTAGTTCACAGTAAAAGTGTTTGCAAAGACAGTATATTCTACATCCTTTCCAGTTTTTTTGGATCCCATTTGTTGGCACATTAATTGGGGAGAAAGGGCTCGTGGTAACGGCTGGAGCGGAAATAGTAGAATGGTATCAAATACAGCAAACACATGGTTTGATACCATTCCATTTGCTCCATTCCAGACATTATTAAGAGCCATCCTCCCCTCAGCAGCCTCCACTGCTTTGTAGGCCTATATATTCGAAAGATGGTGGATAAATCATGATAGTTCACTCAGGCCGTTTATTGTTGGAAAAATTGTCCGTTTCGGTTTGCTTAACGGGGTAGCCCATAGACACCAATGTGATAGCAGCTGGGTCTGGTCTGCTTAGTTCATTGACTTCAATTGTACCATAAATAATTAGGGGGTGAGATGTCTCGCTTCCTTTTCCGTGTCTGACACATAGCTCGCGTTCCCCTGCTTAGACGTTGCATGCATCAACCAATGGTTGCATGCCACATCATTGACTGTGCAGCTGGGCACTAGATTGCTATAATATGTGGTATAATGTAAAATACCTATCCAGGTGTTGTAAGATCTGGCATGCGTCAGCAACGTCTGAGCAGGGGAACACAACCTTAGTCTTCTCTTTCGCACTATCTGTAAAAATGTAAATAGCCCTGCTCTCTCAGCTTCCCATTTGTGTATTAAAGGATTTAGTCCAGTTGATATGGTGGAGTGGAGGGGAACATTCATTCATTGTTGATTGTTTCAGTCAACAGTCAATTGGGTCTAACCATAGAAAATTCCTTTAACATTGCTTCTGTGTTTAGCCTAGTGAAGGACTGAAAACTAATCAATAGGGCATGTATTACATCTCACTTAATAGGATGTGTATCTGTGTTATTCTATGGTCAACGTTAAAAGTGTAGGCCTAATATAGAAAAGTATTGTAATGAAACAGGCAGGGAGCAGGTCTCGAACCCTCGACCTCCTAGCCCGAGGTCCGGCGCGCTATCGACTGTGCCGCAAAAGCATGCTCAAGCGGCAGAGTCGATTTCCGCGCTTATAAACACAGGGTCGTTACACTACTCCCTCCTTTCAAAGAGCGCGTCCTCGCGCTAGCTTGCGACTTTACGTCTTACAGGAACGCGCTCACCGGCCAAGCACACGCACTGTCGTGGATGCGAGGTCCGATCACTTCCGACACCAATGTAATGAAACAGGAGGGAGCGGGTCTCGAACCCTCGACCTTCTAGCCCGAGGTCCGGCGCGCTATCGACTGTGCCGCAAAAGCATGCTCAAGCGGCAGAGTCGATTTCCGCGCTTATAAACACAGGGTCGTTACAGTATGTAAAATGAACCTAATAGGCCAGATTAAATATGTTAAAATGTTCATTATCATAAACCACTCAATTTTTGTGATTTGTATAGCCACCAATTAATTCAGATAGTTTCATATTACATTAGCCACGTCTAGGCTATAGTGATTGCATTATTTAGCCTATAATGAGATGCAAGTTGAGGCTTTTTTTAAACCAACAGATGGCGATATTCACCCATGTTCACGTTTTATAGTCGATGTCAAGAGTGGATAGAAGGAGCGCACTGGTGGCTCTACACTCTCAGCTCTGGAACTGTATGGTACTGTATGGTTTGCACTGCAGTCAGCAGCACACATCAGATAGACAATTTAGGCTCCGTCTCCTTTTTCAATCCACGCTCCAAATGGCTAGCGAAAGCGCATCCTGAGCATAACAAACACTAAGTTAGCATTAATACGCGACGATCTGAATAGATTTTTCAAAGTGAAAAGGGAACAGTGACAGGTTTCCGTCGAATTGGTGGGATAGCGTTGCACGTCAACACAGATATTCAATCGATAGTGTACTTGTAGTCTATAGCATATTATCTGTGCGCATGGGGTTGTCTCTCTCTAAAATTTGAGTGTGCGGTTTTGACTAAGGTATTGGGGATAGTCACATTAACACGTTTTTTAACCTCTACATGTTGTAGCCTACTCATGAACTCTCTGTGACCCCATGAATAATATAATATTGTAAATTATAATGGTGTAGCCTTGTCCTAGGGCATGAATCAAGACACTATAATATTTTGATACAATTTAATGCAGAATCAACAATCAAAACGATTGCAAATAGTGTCATACTCTATGTTTTCACAAATAAGATATTGCGTATGTATTTAGCCTCACATCGACACTGTAATCCAGAAATAAAATGTGTCTGAAAGTTTGAATTGATCTACTTGTCATCACCGAAATCCACGTTGAAACGCAAAGTTCCACTGCCTTGCCGCTGCTGCCGGATTGGGGTTACTGCACTATTGAGCAGTGGGCTACAGCATCCTCGCGCGCTAAGACACACGCGGACATCCTACGAGCTGGAGTTCCCGAGAGCACTCGCCGGTTCGTTTTGTCTCCTTGTGATCTCTTATCCAGGTCTTTTATTTAGTTTTTAAACGGAAAGGAAATCATTCTGTGGTTGATGGTATCGGTTGTCTGTCGCAAAAATTGGAGTACTTTTGGGTCGGAATGTTTTATGCATGAAGTCAGCTGGATGTGTTCTGTAGCCTATGTCGGACCTCATCCACCCGATATTTCCAATGGATTTGAATAGAGTGGAAATACCTTGGGAATAAAATCACAAAGTTTTTTTCTATATGTTCTATAAATTCCATTGTAACAAGGCATCACACGGATACCAACGCAATGATTTTCATCACACTTTATGTCGTGCTGCCTCTTTTAGGTAAGTTTTAGTTTCTCAAGGCCTATTACTTATGAATATGACTAATATATGCTATACATGCCTAGAATATGCATTTTTAAATTGACAATAATAAGAAATTAGAGGGCAGCTGAGATGAGTACATAGGAAACCTATAGTGATCGTTGTGGAGAGAGATGGTCCACCATAATGCGGGCCATGCCCACTGACTACTGAAAAATCAATTACGAGCTCATGTAGCCTAATCGAAGTGAACTGAGTTCTAATTCTGTAATAGACACAACTAAATACAGTGGCAATTCATTTCCCGTCTCTCATGTATAGCCTATATACACTACTATAGCATACATTGCAAAAGCAAAAGCTTAACATGTTTTACCCGTTTCATATTTAATAACTTTACTTGTCCTCAGCTGATTTAAAAAAAATATTTCACAAATGTATAGGGTATGCGATGCATTGATCACTATGTCAGTGACGAGTAGCCTATATGACATGTTTGTGTTGTTGTTATTGTCACGGAGTTGCGCGCTAAAATACGCTCAGTACAGCGTTAATACACTATGTTAATCTCTAAAGCAGCTTTCATTTGGATTAATCTCTGAATGTTTATTGTGACTAAATCCCGTATAGCCTACAATATTTAACATTTAAACGACAGAAACATTATTATTATTATCATTATTTATTCTCCCCAAACAGATGTATTGTATGCCCAGGAGAATGTCCTTTCTGGTCCCAACCGCCTCGACTGTGTCAAGGCGAGTGAGCAGTGTATGAAGGAGCAAGGATGCAGCACCAAGTATCGGACAATGAGACAGTGCGTTGCTGGGGGGAAGGAGAGAAACTTTAGCATGGTAGCCGGACTGGAGGCGCAGGACGAATGTCGGAGCGCCATGGATGCTCTCAAGCAGAGCCCCCTGTATAACTGCAGATGTAAAAGGGGTATGAAGAAAGAAAAGAACTGCCTTCGCATCTATTGGGGAATCTACCAGACTTTGCAGGGTATGCCCTTTGGTGTCATTGCAGTTGGCTACAACACAGCAATCACACATTGTCAGAAGTCAATCTGATGTTAATCAATGGTTAAAAAAACAAACATTACCCAGACCTGCTGTATGAGTAATGTATTAACGGACCATGTAAACTGCTAAAGCAATACCGTTTCAGGGAGAAAACACCACATTATTGGGTGCGTAACTTTCCCGCCTGTGCGTAATGGGAAAGGAGTGGGGTAATGTCCTTAAAAAAATATCTTAGAATGAATCGAGTGTAAAGCCCTTTGGCACTCGTCATCTTGCAGTAGATCGTACACAAAAACTGTACTGCCTAATGCCAATGGCCAGTGGGGCAGAAGGGGTTCTCAGTTGCTGACCAATATGCCTAATCAACCGTAGCCTAACGAGTAGTAGAGCGTCATGGAAATTGACTGACCTAGATACCCATCTCATGTGTATGCGCATGTGAAGAAATGACAAGACATGGTAGCTTACAAACATTTAGTGAAAACAAAAACCCACGTGCATGCTCTTTAAATAAAATCTATATATATTTATGTATGTGTGTATGTATGTATGTATGCCTGTCTAGCTGGTTGTCTGCAACATTTACATGCCTATTAACACTGCAACAGTATGTTAAAAATCACATTGTATTTCAATATTCCTTTCAGGGAACGATTTCCTTGAGGACTCTCCTTATGAGACCATGAATAGCCGGCTGTCTGACATATTCCGACTGGCCCCCATTATTTCAGGTAAGGGCATGGATTTATTAAGAGTTTACTATGGTGCAACTTATTTAAAAGTTCACAAACGGACACTTGGCGTCTTTGTGAAAGTATACAGATGAAATGCTGGCTGTGCATGTTCTTAGTGAAATTGTGTTTAAAAAAATGTACAATCCTCACACTTTCCCTCTTTCGCCCCAATGAAATGCATGCCCATTGTTAGTGCATTTTCACGGGGAGCTATAGTTCTGAGTGTTCACTGAGAGCTCAACACGGAGTGTGGTGGTGTGGAGTTGTAAAAATGTAAAAATGCGTCAGGTTGTAGCATAGTTTATTGAGCTGGGTTTAAATTGTACATTGAATTGTGATGGTCATATCAAATCGATCATGAATGCGGGGAGGGGGTATCACATAGGACACCGTTACACGCATTGGTGGAGTGAGTTTATGTTCAATTATGAGCCGCCTCTAGATGGCAATATTTTCCCTTGTTCACGATCTTACAGGTGCTATCCATGGAAGCTATAGCGGCCTTTGACTTTACCTTGGTCTTTGTTGTGAGAAACTACAATCCGGTGCTGGTGAGGTGCCATGTTGTGTGGCTGGTGATGGAGAATAAGAGCGCTAATAAGCACATAGAAATGTAACACAGAGATTTGGCTCTATTTAGATTTACAATCAGATTGTGAATATGAAGGGGAGCTAATCTTTTCATTCATTTCCTGTCCTAATTTAAATGGACAAGACTGTAACACTGAGCAAAAGTATTGTTCTTGCCTGCAAAAGGAATCACCTGTTATTATGTCACTTGTGGACATACTTTTGTAAATAATATAGTAGGCCTACATTTCTCAATTACACTACATCGCCAAAGGTATGTGGACACCTGCTCGTGATTCCAAAATCATGGATATTAATATGGAGTTGGTCTCCCCTTTGCTGCTATAACAGCCTCCACTCCTCTGGGAAGGCTTTCCACTAGATGTTGGAACTTTGCTGTGGGGACTTGCTTCACTTCAGCCACAAGAGCATTAGTGAGGTCGGCACTGATGTTGGGCGATTAGGCCTGGTTCGCAGTCGGCGTTCCAATTCATCCCAAAGGTTTTCGATGGGGTTGAGGTCCGGGCTCTTTGCAGGCCAGTCAAGTTCTTCCACATCGATTTTGACAAACCATTTCTGTATGGATCTCGCTTTGTGCACGGGGGCATTGTCATGCTGGAACAGGAAAGGGCCTTCCCCAACTGTTGCCACAAAGTTGGAAGCACAGAGTTGTCTAGAATGTCATTGTATACTGTAGCGTTAAGATTTCCCTTCACTGGAACTAAGGGGCCTAGCCCGAACCATGAAAAACAGCCACAGACCATTATTCCTCCTCCACAAAACTGTACAGTTTGCGCTATGCATTCGGGCAGGTAGCGTTCTCCTGGCATCCGCCAAACCCAGAGTCGTCCGTCAGACTGCCAGATGGTGTAGTGTGATTCATCACTCCAGAGAACATGTTTCCACTGCTCCAGAGTCCAATGGCGGCGAGATTTACACCATTCCAGCCAAAGCTTGGCATTGCGCATGGTGAACTTAGGCTTGTGTGGGCTGCTCGGCCATGGAAACCCATTTCACTAAGCTCCCGACGCACAGTTCTTGCTGACGTTACTTCCAGAGGCAGTTTGGAACTCGGTAGTGAACTCGGTGGTCCCGTTCTGTGAGCTTGTGTGGCCTACCACTTCGTGGCTGAGCTGTTGTTGCTCCTAGACATTTCCACTTCACAATAACAGCACTTACAGTTGACCAAGGCAGCTCAAGCAGGGCAGAAAGTTGACGAACTGACTTGTTGCAAAGGTGGCATCCTATGACAGTGCCATGTTGAAAGTCACTGAGCTCTTCAGTAAGGCCATTCTACTGCCAATGTTTGTCTTGGAGATTGCATGGCTGTGTGCTCGATTTTATACACCTGTCAGCAACGGGTGTGGCTAAAATAGACAAATCCACTATTGGCCATGTAGTGTATATATCCTGGAAGCATAGACAATTATGGTTGTTCCTTTAGTTAATTATTTTTTGTATATTGATCGCTAAACGGACAAAATCAAGGGGCAATTTTGTTAAGTCATCAATGGCGATAGAGAGACATAAACTGCAGCAACATGATGTGTCCTTGGGCAAAGACCCAAATAACGTTTCTAGGACAAATACTCTAATTACAGAAAAGTGGAAATTAAACATTAGTCATTATAGATGCCTGTCAGAATACAGCCAAACATCAAAGCTACATTTCTAGCTTCTTGGGAGCATAGTTCATATCAAGGCATATAACAGCCCCAGACATCTTCCCCTCTGAGCTACCAGAACAGAAAGATTTATAGGAAAGCGCTCAGCATTTGAAGGTGCTCCTTATTCCCCTTTGAAAAGCTCTTTATGTTGATTGACGGTTGCACATTTCTCTCTTAGCTACGTGTCCCACAGATCATCCGTACTTGCTTATCATGGGGGATTTATGGGCCAGGCAGGATGAGAGGGACACCCTATGGGTGAGAGGGGTGACAGGACGGGTGTCAGGGAGGTTTAGGTCAACACAGTGCCTCCCACAGGCCCTACTTCCAGGCAGCCCTATAAAATGGCTGTCTCCGTAAGGCTGAAAGGACTCATAGATCAGCTGACTGATTCATAGTGGGGAACAAAGGGAGGCATTGTGAGATGTAATTAATCTGTAATAGGCCCCTGCTTTGGCCCTGAGCCTCATAATCTCCAGTGACACTCTGGTCAATCTCCTCAGAACCCTCCTGATTATAGTGAGCTTTATTCCTGATCTTTCCTACACACTGACCCCCTGTCCCCACTGTCCCCATTCCCACCTCCACTCTGGGTACTGTAGGCCTCTGATGGACTGAACCAGACATAAAGCTGGAACAATATCAGTGAAGCTTATACTGTAGGGTACACAGCTGCATTAAAGCACGCTGGCTGTCCTTTATTAAGTCACATGAGAATAGAATAGAGTACACAGACACAGACACAGACACAGACACACACACACACACACACACACACACACACACACACACACACACACACACACACACACACACACACACACACACACACACACACACACACACACACACACACACACATATACACTGAGTGTACAAAACATGACATAGACTGACCAGGTGAATCCAGGTGAAAGCTATGATCCCTTATTGATTTCACTTGTTAAAT
Organism: Salvelinus namaycush; assembly: GCF_016432855.1. NCBI lineage: Eukaryota > Metazoa > Chordata > Actinopteri > Salmoniformes > Salmonidae > Salvelinus > Salvelinus namaycush. The sequence goes on from NC_052328.1 coordinate 26,265,671, forward strand.
CCACTTCAATCAGTGTAGATGAAGGGGAGGAGACAGGTTGTGTAGGTGTGCCATTCAGAGGGTGAATGGGCAAGACAAAAGATTTAAGAGCTTTTGAACAGAGTATGGTAGTAGGTGCCAGGTGCACCGGTTTGAGTGTGTCAAGAACTGCAACGCTACTGGGTTTTTCACACTCAACAGTTTCCCGTGTGTATCAAGAATGGTCCACCACCTAAAGGACATCCAGCCAATTTGACACAACTGTGGGAAGCATTGGAGTCAACATGGGCCAGCATCCCTGTGGAACGCTTTCGACACCTTGTAAAGTCCATGCCCAGACAAATTGAGGCTGTTCTGAGGGCAAAAGCGTGTGCAACTCAATATTAGGAAGGTGTTCCTCATGTTTTATACACTCAGCGTACATCCAGTTCTAAGTTAATTACATTATTTTCAAATGTTTTCTCCAGGCAGGTAGAATGCTTTTAGCCTTATGTTGAGTCAGGGTGAGTCACTTCCCACTGGGCAAAAACTGGTTGAATCAACATTGTTTTCATGTCATTTCAAGCAAAAAATTCAATGTGATGACTTTGAATTAATGTAGAAAACTAATTTGATTTGCAAAAAGTCATCAACGTAAGGGAATTTCTTTTTCACCCAACTTTTAAACTTAATCCAATGACATGGTGATATCTTTTTTAATTTAATGTTGAATTAACGTAAATTGACAACTCAACCAAATGTAAATCAAAACCAAACATTGAAATGACGTCTGTTCCCAGTAAGTCAGTCTCTTAAAACCTCCTAAATGTAATAGCAAAATGTAGATTTCCGCCTAAATAGACATACCCTAAAGTAACTGTTACTCATGTGTAATTACATGACTCTGTATATTTGGAAAGAAGACATCTGGTAGAAGTTACATGGTTCAGAATACACAAGCGCACACAAAATAACCTTTTTTTTGTTTTTTTATGTTAAAAGTCATCTTTCATTGACAAGCTATAAGTGAATGATTGATGCCCAGAGCTGGAAACAAATCAGATGGCTTCTACAATATCTGAACAATATCAGAAAAAAAATGGGATTGATAGACCTAACTAGAAATGAGCAGATGTTTTAGTAAGTAGTGTCAGATGTGGTCACGGGATGTTTCCAAGTGTCCCTGAACCTCTCCAAAGTGGCTTATGTCTGAAAATTAGATAATTCCAGTGATATTACATATTTGCAATCCCTAAATGCTATTTGTTCAATATAAAAACACAATTTCTACCATATCAACCTCACTCAAACATTTTTTCAACCTCTCCAAAGTACCTGAATGTTTAGTCTAGGCATATCCACTATATTGATCCCACATACAAATTCAATTTTTACAAAAACAGTGTAAAAGCAACAGGTATACATAAAAAATATACAAAAGTGTCTTATCAAACACAAACTTGGTTACACACGTGTCATTCACTAAAAAAGGTGCAAAAATAGAAAAAAGCTGAACTATTTACAAATGGCATTTGTGTTCCTTTTACATCCCAGGTGTAGATGATTGGATTTCACTATCACCGTAGCTTGTGCATATCGTGATAGTCTTTGAAGCAGTCCCTCTCTGCCAGGAAACAAAAAGCGAACTGGCATTTTGGACAGAAGATCTGGCATTTCCCCCTTTTTCCCCCGTGTTTTGTGCAATGCTTGCAGTTCTTCCTTTTGTCTTTTGGCATGTGTGTTGGATAGTGGCGCTCACCTTGAGTGGGGGTGTCTTGTGATGGTTGTGAGGTTGCTTTGGGCCCCCAATTCAGCCATTTCCAACACCAGCTGCTCTCGGAAAGCCAACTGGGAGAGGGGTTTGACCTTTTGCTTTGGCCATCTGCTTGTGGAGAATGAAAGCATTTACTGTAGCAATGTCCACAAAGTGGTAAAAAAAAGTCTTATACCACTTCCTGGTCTTGTGGAGGACCTGGTAGTAGTCTATCTGAGCATCGGATAGGTCGACACCCCCCATGCTGGCATTGTAGTCCTTCACAGAAACGGGGACATTCTTCCTTTTTCACCCTCCTTGAGACATGGTCGTTATTGAATGCCTTATGCTGTGTGGTGAGCATGGTTACTTCCCTAGTGTCCTTCCATTTCACAAAAAGCAGCTTGTTACTCCTGATCAAACGTATGGTCCCCCTCTCCGCTGTCTTTACCCTGTTGTTTACCTTGATCTTCGGGAAACCAATTCTGTTAGGAGGAATGGTGCCACAAGCCCCAATTTTATTTTTCAAGAGGTCTATGAAAAGTGGATATCGAACCATCAGACAGGGTGATTGACATAGCAGTGGCGGGGTGAAGACCTTGACCGGCGGGTGCGCTTGCTGGGGAGGGGTGGCTCCCAAACGTCATCACACAAATCCTCTACATCTTCCACTCTGTAGTGAATAAAATACAGAGATATATAAGACACACAGAATTTCAGTTGACTAAATTTACAAAACAACATTAATGTAAAGTAAACACACCAAGCCTAAACTTTATCTGTACAGTGACTCACACAGAAGGTGTCAAGCACACACACAATGCAAAAAGTAACACCTTGGAGACAAAGGCAGAGGTCAGAACCACAACTTAAGAATGGCCATAAGAGTTCAGTGGTCTCTCCAAAGTTACAAGGATGAAACCTAGAACAGCAAACAGTGAACTAATATGAAACATAGACAATAACTACTTTGGAATTACAGTATATAACATTAAAATTACTTGTTACATAGGCCTATGTAAACTAAATCAAAATCCTCGTAGTCCAAATCGCTCCCCTAATCCGAGTCTGACCAGTATTTTATTCAAAGCTTCTATGTCGGTATACTTATTCATAGCTGTCTTCTTTTTAGCTTCCTGTTCGATATTCTTAGTTTTGACCTTTATTTCCCCCCATGAGAAGCCATATTTTATGCTGAAGCTATGAAATGAAAGCGATTAAATCTGTTTACAATGTAATGTAGCGTGCTTGGTGCGTCTCATGTCTGAGCCAGTTAGCAATAGTTCACATTACGCGTAAAAGGTTCTAGGCCTTGCTTTGTCCCACCCAGGTCAACTACATATCCCTGGAAAGCTTATCTCATTGGCTACAAGGCTGTCAAGGTGCCATAGTAGCCAATAACCTGCGTAAGCAGGCAACATCATTGTCACGACCTGACCATAGAGAACCCTCTGTTCCCTATGGTGTTTAGGTCAGAGTGTGACTGGGGGGGTTATCTAGTGTTTAGATTTCTAGGTTGGTGGTTTGTGTGGTTCCCAATTAGAGGCAGCTGGTAATCGTTGCCTCTGATTGGGGATCATATTTAGGTAGGCTTTTCCCCCACCTGCATTTGTGGGATATTGATTGTTTGTTAGTGTGTTTGGGCGCTACGTCTTTGTAAGTTTTGTTATTTTGTTTTGTTAGGTTCACTAAAATAAATATGTGGAACTATACTCACGCTGCGCCTTGGTCCGCTCATTTCCAAGATCGTGACAATCATATTTTTAATGCGCAACAATATAGTCACTCGGTAGACATTCATGTTTACCTTGTAAGGTGTTTCCTGTTTGGTGTTAACGTTGTGTAAAATAAATATTTTGACTCTATGGGGAGGTGATCAATAACGGTAGGTCACAGGCAGACAAATAAGACATTCTCATGGTCTGTGGAGTCCCAGCTTTCGGTGTGTATCAATGTGTTCCGTGTTTAATTCATTTATGCTTCACAACACTAACCAGAATGTAGCTAGCAGCCATCTTGAAATTAGGTCATCGGCTCGGCCTGTCCTTATACATTTGTTTCCCCATATATTGTAGTAGGTCACACCAAAGATTTTAAGGCACAGTAGCCAAGATACTCAGATTTTCGCAGACACCCTGCTTTTGCAGATAGGGGCTACCGTTCTCATATCAGACTGAATTGAATAAAAAACATCTAATAGGGTCCCCAAATATGGGGACATTACATTCAAGAGGTTAATGTGGTGGAAGTTGCCACATGAGAAACTTCATCTGAAGAACAGAACAATCAAATTTTAGATTTGATTTCGATTTTCCATTTCAGTCACATTGAAAAAAAATACTTTAATAACATCTCGAAACACAAATGAATAAAATCAGCAGATAGCAAATTGGGCCTTTTTTGATGCAACACTCATTTATCACATCAGTGACCACATCATGCTTTGAGGCTGTAGCTGAGTTATGTGTTTCTTCTTCTTCTTTTTCTTCTTCTAATACAAGTGGTACAGCTTGTTTCTTTCCCCTCCATTTCCTTACAGAAATCCTAAGTCTCTCTCAGGGAGAACTACCTGTATTGATGTCTGTGTTTCTACTCGATTAAATGGATCATTAAATGCTTCTGGGCTTCCGGTGTCTGCAGAGCTCATTGCTTCTTATTAGCAAGAGGTGCCATGCTGTTGTCTGTGCGCCAGGTTAGGGTATCGGTAAAACATACTTAGTTTGGAGTCGTTCCTGGGTAAAGGGTCACGGAAGCCACAACTGCTGTCATAAGACAGACAAGGTAGGTCATTTCAATCAAGGGAAATGGTTTACTCACACAGAGAGGTGGAATGCTCATGGATGAAGTACCAGACCATTGAATTTGTTTTGAACACTATTTTTTGTATGTTGGCATGTGTGTATGGGTGTATGGGTGTATGGGTGTATGTGTGTATGCATGAGAAAAAAAGCAAACAAGGAATAGAGGAAGAGCATTCAATGAAATGGTTCCTTTTCCGCCCACCAGTTTGACATCTTGTGATGCACTGATCCATAGAGAAGGCAGTAAGAACCAATTTCTCACAGATTCAAGTGGACCATTATTCCCAGGCCATTTGCCCCTGCCCAAGAGGCAAGCAGTGGAGTAAATGGATGAATACACAGCAGAGTTACACATGAACGTATTCAGGAACACTCACTGGTCTGGAGCCTTTCATACTGACCAATGTGCATACTTTTCTTTTCCACGATCTTGAGAACTAGAATAACTAAAGGTTTGTTTGCTGTATGCGTGGCATAACATTGGAGTTTGACTCGTGAAAGTGTAAACTCATTGGAGGTTGACTCGTGGAAGTGTACTGTAGCTTTAAACTGAAGAAAACTAAAATATGTTATTAAATGGTCTGGCTTATCGCCATGGAGATATAGCTACGGTACAATCACTTTGTTTGTAGATAAAGCCCCTTTAAATGTCAGACTATTGTCATTTAATGTTCAGTGCGCCAATGAGAAAAATGAAACCGGGGGGAAAATGTGACACAAAATGGAATAGTGAGTCTGCTGTGCAGGCGAGGCTGGCTGGACTGAAATTGCCTAAATGATGAGGTAGCGGTGAAAAAAGGATAAGGACATCAACAAATCTGTGAAGTACTACTATGAATGAAGATGAGTTTCTATATCACTCCATTATTTTCTGAGCCCTTTAGATGACCTTTCCCTGTTAAGGTTTGTGGTCTGAGCTGATGTTGTATCAGGATGATGATTATGAGCTCAGCACATAAACACACAACTTGGCATTTCAATTATTTTAATTTAAGGGTGGCTGTTTTTGGGATAAAAGCCGATTCTGACATTGTCTCCTAATTTCCTTGTCCTTCTTCTCCCTACTTTTCCCTCTTTCCATGTTTTCATTTCCTTCAGCATAAATCGTTAGAAACTGTGCTAAGGAAAATATTACAAGTGTCATTCGCTGATCAGAAGCAATATTTTGTCTCATTCTGTCAAACTGGAGCCAATCCTGTGCTCTCTCTCTCTCTCTCTGAAGTCCTCAATCTTGAGCTGTGTATGTGTGAAAACATCAGTAGTAGTCCCAACCTTGCGGACAAACCACACAACACCTTAAATCCCCGTACTGACACGATGCTGAGAGCCTGTCAACACAGCTCACTACTGTTGGAATGCCACTCTAATAATGAACTCAGATCCCAGCGGTGTATGAGAACAGACTGCTGCTAGGGGTTCTTACAGAGTGAGAGGAGGGAGAGCCCACTGGGCACACACTGGTTAAATCAACTTTGTTTCCAAATCATTTCAATACATTAATTAGAACCAACTTGGAATAGACGTTTAATTGACGTCTGTGCCCAGTGGGAGGAATGGGAAAGAGAATAGCATATGTTGGTTGGACCCGGGAGTACCTCTGCTCTTAATGGGGCTCCCGAGTGGCGCAGCGGTCTAAGGCACTGCATCTCAGTGCTTGAGGCGTCACTACAGACACCCTGGTTTGAATCCAGGCTGTATCACAACCGGCTGTGATTGGGAGTCCCATAGGGCGGTGCACAATTGGCCCAGCGTTGTCCGGGTTTGGCCGGTGTAGGCCATCATTGTAAATAAGAATTTGTTGTTAACTGACATGCCTAGTTAAATTATTATATATATTTTTTTTTTTAATGGTGTGGTTGGACCCGGGAGTAGCTCTGCTCTTAATGGTGTGGTTGGACCCGGGAGTACCTCTGCTCTTAATGGTGTGGTTGGACCCGGGAGTAGTTCTGCTCTTAATGGTGTGGTTGGACCCGTGAGTACCTCTGCTCTTAATGGTGTGGTTGGACCCGGGAGTAGCTCTGCTCTTAATGGTGTGGTTGGACCCAGGAGTACCTCTGCTCTTGATGGTGTGGTTGGACCCGGGAGTACCTCTGCTCTTAATGGTGTGGTTGGACCCAGGAGTACCTCTGCTCTTGATGGTGTGGTTGGACCCAGGATTACCTCTGCTCTTAATGGTGTGGTTGGACCCAGGAGTACCTCTGCTCTTGATGGTGTGGTTGGACCCGGGAGTACCTCTGCTCTTGATGGTGTGGTTGGACCCGGGAGTACCTCTGCTCTTGATGGTGTGGTTGGACCCGGGAGTACCTCTGCTCTTGATGCTGTGGTTGGACCCAGGAGTAGCTCTGCATTTAATAGTGCGTTGGTAGAAGTATTTTGACAGTTTCAACCCTGGTTTCCAACAACCAACCAAAACCCTTCTCAATGGTATTGCTTTGGTGTTTGACTCTCTGTACTTTCGCCAACTTAAAATGTTTGTGTGAGATAAAGAGAATTGAAAAGGAGACGTGTTTGAAAACCATCTGCAGCGTTTCCATATCGATATTCCATGTGCCAGCTGACAAACAAATGTCATTAAAATGGCTACTTTGATAAAGCAGCTCCCTTTGCCGCTGTCTGGTTGTTTGTGTCAAGATGTGTCAATCACAGACCAAGCCCGGGCCTCTGAAGTCTGGGTACAGCGGTGCTCTGTCTGTCAGAGTTGTGGCCTCAGCCTCCTTAGTGAGCATTGACTGAGATAGTGGTTCTATGTTAACGTTCCCTTACTCCCTCCTTCCAATTTTACAAGGTTATTCTGTTACACTAAAGACTTCCAAATCCTCCTAGAGTGTTTGCTGTCGAAGGGAGACATCGCATCTGAAAGCGAATCAATAGCCAGCCATGTTAAAATAGAAACTTGAGGCTGTGCGTACAAGAAACTATCGATTTGTCTTTTCGCCCTAGCTCTTCCGTTGGACTGGATAAAATTATAATCCCTCTGTTGCAGGGTGCACAATGCACATCGTTCTGGAGAAGTGAGGAATCTCCACTGGGTTGTCTTGACTCCTCCATTCTTATCGGCCATATTAGAAAATGTAGAGCAGGGATCATCAACTTGATTCAGCCGCGGGTAAATTTTTTGATGAGCGGATGGTCGGCGGGCGGAAACAAAATTACTTATAATTTGTAGACTGCAAATTGACCGCAAGAAGCCCAAACAGATATGTTTGACTGTGGAAACGTTGGTTATCAGGTTATTAAATTGTTGCATCTGAGCTCCTAGAGTGGCTGGCTATTGATTCTCCTTTTCTTTTTCAAGTGTTCTACTCCGCTAGCCAGCACCTCGCCTAAACAGGTGTTCTACTCCGCTAGCCAGCACCTCGCCTAAACAGGTGTTCTACTCCGCTAGCCAGCACCTCGCCTAAACAGGTGTTCTACTCCGCTAGCCAGCACCTCGCCTAAACAGGTGTTCTACTCCGCTAGCCAGCACCTCGCCTAAACAGGTGTTCTACTCCGCTAGCCAGCACCTCGCCTAAACAGGTGTTCTACTCCGCTAGCCAGCACCTCGCCTAAACAGGTGTTCTACTCCGCTAGCCAGCACCTCGCCTAAACAGGTGTTCTACTCCGCTAGCCAGCACCTCGCCTAAACAGGTGTTCTACTCCGCTAGCCAGCACCTCGCCTAAACAGGTGTTCTACTCCGCTAGCCAGCACCTCGCCTAAACCTTGCTTACATTTGTTCATGATTACGTGTCTGTCTATTATGTGTGGGAATACTTGGGAACAGATTTCTTATATTAAAATCACTTGGAGCTGATTTGTGTTCACTTTTTGATCCTTGTGTTTTTACAGTCTTTTATGTCCAACAATGAAAAGAAAAAACATTTAAAAAAGCTTATTTTTGATTTTGTTGCTCAGAAAACTTTCCAAATGAAACCAGTTGGGGAACCCTGATGTAGAGATTGATTATATATATATATATATATATATATATATATATTTCATTTTTCATTTAGCAGAGGCTCTTATCCAGTGCGACTTACAGTTAGTGAATTCATCTTAAGATAGCTAGGTGAGACAACCATGTCTCAGTTATAGTAAAAAGCCAGTGCTAGTAGGAAAAAGTCAAGTGCGAGTGTTAGTTCACGAAAGGCAAGGGCGTTTCAAGATTAGATCCCGATGGTTTTAAATATGTTTTTTATACCGAAGCTTTTACATAGCTTCCAGGATGTCTGTTGTTGTCTGTCCGTCTGACTTTCATCCAAAAGACTATAGCTGTCCCTCCAAATCACACAGAGGATTTAGCCACAGGTCGTAGGGTCTTTAGCTGCTAAATGCGCATACCGTTCCAGACATTACTCTCACAGCTGCACCATAATGGCAGAATAATGCCAACAGCAGCATCGGGTTCCAGCCTTGTCCCTGCGTCTAGCTCTATGCGGCCAAAAAATAATTGAGTTAAAGGTGACCAGAATGGAGTCCTGAGAGTTTTCTGATTGGATATAAAGTGGGAGAGTGATTCATCATAGTTAATTGACGCTCCTGACAGCTCGATTCACCAGGGGCATCACATGTGCCAGCTACCTCTAATGCTTTTCTGCCCAGATGCATACACATTTGCATAATTACCTATACAGCAAACAGTGAGGTGTCAGTCTAAAATCGGATAAATGTTGTGAGTAACCACGTTTGATCAAATTGTCCCTTGCGTCATACACCCCCCCCCCCCCCCCCCCATTTAAAAAATAATAATTGGTACAATATAGTTAGTGTTGCATTGGTTGGGATTCAATTGATCATTATGCAGAGCATACATACTGCCAGACTCAGAGATGTTAGCCTTGGGTGAAGCGACTGTCCTAAGCCCTCAAATGTATATAGATGTTGATCCTTTTTTAAGGCTGCAGCTGCTTTGTTTTCCAGCTGAGAAGGAGGTAATGGTCTGTTTTTGTGTGTCTGTGACTCTTCTAATCATGGCTGGAAATGCTAGTAGTCCTCTGATTGTACAAGACAATGTGCTGTAGCTCTTGTCTCGAGAGAACAACCCCCCCCCCCCCCCCAACACTCACTTTTAATCACATTTTCACTCTGTAAACTTCCTGGAAAACAGACGACCATGAAAAGATACATATCTCCAGTATCCAGCTGTTTCTGGCTTTGCGACATTCTTGGTCTCAAGCATGTTAAATGAGGGCGTTGGTACTAGATTTGCATCTGTGCTGTGTGCCACTAATATACAAACATCTTCAGATGTTCCATTTGGGTATAGTTTGTGTAAGTCCATCAATTGAATGTACAGTATACTTACCAAATATTTGTGTGTACATTTTTGTTTACATTAAAATACCTATCACATGACACATTTAGTAATGACAGGATGCATTTGAAACTTCACCCACAGTAAAACTTTTGTATGACTTATTTTATCGTGCTTGTGCATTGATAAGCTCACCAAAGCACACCAGATCCGGCAATAACGCTACGTAATTAAAGTTGCACATGGCACTTCTAATAGCCTATTTCACACCATAGCAAGATAACGTTTCTTTCATGTTGATTTAGGAAAAAATGAAGACATGGCACTGACTCACCTATGGATTGATGTCTCACCATAGTCTCGATGAAGAGTTGGGCGTTCGACTAGCCACGTGCGGCATGCACACGCAGTTACAAGCCTGCTAGAGTTAGCAGCAGGCATACGAGCAATATCCACAGTCGTAATACGGATGAAGCCTGAGCTGGAATGTGAGGCTAACTGAAGCTGGCTAGCTTTAGAAAACCCTGAGTAGATCTAGCTAGCATCGTAGTATACCACTAGGGTCTTTGATTTGCCACCAGCTACCATAAATTAACAACTTATGAGTGGGATATGAGTGGGTATTGTTGTGAGTGTTCATGGGTAGTATGGGTAGAAAATGCTAAAATATTTCATATACCTGTCTAGTCGCCATTGAGCTGTATCTCATGTTGTGTAATATACACTGAGTATACAAAACATTAAGAACACATGTTTGGTATACTCAGTGTAATTAGCAGGCCAGTGACCTGGGCATGGCATCTATCCTCCATTTCCTTGTTTTTAGTGCTACCAGCTTAATCAGAAACTGGCTGTTGTCAACCAGCTGTCTCTAAGAACTATACTCCCTCAGCAAAATGCTGCCCATCGCAAGACCTCCCCTCTTCTCCTTTGTACTGTCCCAAACCTTCCACTAACAAGACCTCCCCTCTTCTCTTTTGTATGATACCAAACCTTCCACTAACAAGACCTCAGCAAGCTGTATTCCTCTTTAACACCTTTCCCTTCCCCGCCTGGTGACTCTCCTGCCTCTGACCTGTCCCCTTTACCCTCTGAGTGTGGCCTGTCCCCTGGTCCACTGTACTGTGAGCTCTGTTCACCCTGTGGTCCTGAATGAAGCACATTTCTTGCAGAGGAAGGGGTCATCGGCGACCCCAGGAGCGGCACTGTCACAGTGCCCACAGGGAGGGGGCCCCAAGTCAGGGGCCGAGCAGTGGAAGACCCCAGTAGAAACAGGAGAGCTCATCCCAATTGGGCAATTCTGGGTAATTAACCTCAAGCCTTACAGTATGCACTGCAGGAAATGTGTGTGTAAAGGTGTGTGCACAGGTGTGTGCGTGTGTGTTTGTGTGCAAGTGTGAGAGATAGAGAAAGAGAAAGAGAGAGAGAGAGAGCAAGAGAGAGATGGAGAAAGAAATAAAGATGGGTGCGTGGGGGTTAATAAGGTTTTTCATGAGTTGATGAGAACCAGTATTATATTACGTGGGTTATGTTGATGAGAACCAGTATTATATTACGTGGGTTATGTCGATGAGAACCAGTATTATATTACATGGGTTATGTTGATGAGAACCAGTATTATATTACGTGGGTTATGTCGATGAGAACCAGTATTATATTACATGGGTTATATTGATGAGAACCAGTATTATATTACGTGGGTTATATTGATGAGAACCAGTATTATATTACATGGATTATGTTGATGAGAACCAGTATTATATTGCATGGGTTATATTGATGAGAACCAGTATTATATTACGTGGGTTATGTTGATGAGAACCAGTATTATATTACATGGGTTATGTTGATTGGAACCAGTATTATATTGCATGGGTTATATTGATGAGAACCAGTATTATATTACGTGGGTTATGTCGATGAGAACCAGTATTATATTACATGAGTTATGTCGATGAGAACCAGTATTATATTACGTGGGTTATGTCGATGAGAACCAGTATTATATTACGTGGGTTATATTGATGAGAACCAGTATTATATTACATGGATTATGTTGATGAGAACCAGTATTATATTGCATGGGTTATATTGATGAGAACCAGTATTATATTACGTGGGTTATGTTGATGAGAACCAGTATTATATTACATGGGTTATGTTGTTGAGAACCAGTATTATATTGCATGGGTTATGTTGATGAGAACCAGTATTATATTACGTGGGTTATGTTGATGAGAACCAGTATTATATTACATGGGTTATGTTGATGAGAACCAGTATTATATTGCATGGGTTATGTTGATGAGAACCAGTATTATATTACGTGGATTATATTGATGAGAACCAGTATTATATTACGTGGGTTATGTTGATGAGAACCAATATTATATTACATGGGTTATGTCGATGAGATTCAGTATTATATTGCATGGGTTATGTTGATGAGAACCAGTATTATATTACGTGGGTTATGTTGATGAGAACCAGTATTATATTACATGGGTTATGTCGATGAGAACCAGTATTATATTACGTGGGTTATGTTGATGAGAACCAGTATTATATTACATGGGTTATGTCGATGAGAACCAGTATTATATTACGTGGGTTATGTTGATGAGAACCAGTATTATATTACGTGGGTTATGTTGATGAGAACCAGTATTATATTACGTGAGTTATGTCGATGAGAACCAGTATTATATTACGTGGGTTATGTTGATGAGAACCAGTATTATATTACATGGGTTATGTTGTTGAGAACCAGTATTATATTGCATGGGTTATGTTGATGAGAACCAGTATTATATTACGTGGGTTATGTTGATGAGAACCAGTATTATATTACATGGGTTATGTTGATGAGAACCAGTATTATATTGCATGGGTTATGTTGATGAGAACCAGTATTATATTATGTGGATTATATTGATGAGAACCAGTATTATATTACGTGGGTTATGTTGATGAGAACCAGTATTATATTACATGGGTTATGTCGATGAGATTCAGTATTATATTGCATGGGTTATGTTGATGAGAACCAGTATTATATTACGTGGGTTATGTTGATGAGAACCAGTATTATATTACATGGGTTATGTCGATGAGAACCAGTATTATATTACGTGGGTTATGTTGATGAGAACCAGTATTATATTACATGGGTTATGTTGATGAGAACCAGTATTATATTGCATGGGTTATGTTGATGAGAACCAGTATTATATTACGTGGATTATATTGATGAGAACCAGTATTATATTACGTGGGTTATGTTGATGAGAACCAGTATTATATTACATGGGTTATGTTGTTGAGAACCAGTATTATATTGCATGGGTTATGTTGATGAGAACCAGTATTATATTACGTGGGTTATGTTGATGAGAACCAGTATTATATTACATGGGTTATGTTGATGAGAACCAGTATTATATTGCATGGGTTATGTTGATGAGAACCAGTATTATATTACGTGGATTATATTGATGAGAACCAGTATTATATTACGTGGGTTATGTTGATGAGAACCAGTATTATATTACATGGGTTATGTCGATGAGATTCAGTATTATATTGCATGGGTTATGTTGATGAGAACCAGTATTATATTACGTGGGTTATGTTGATGAGAACCAGTATTATATTACATGGGTTATGTCGATGAGAACCAGTATTATATTACGTGGGTTATGTTGATGAGAACCAGTATTATATTACGTGGGTTATGTTGATGAGAACCAGTATTATATTACGTGGGTTATGTTGATGAGAACCAGTATTATATTACATGGGTTATGTCGATGAGAACCAGTATTATATTACGTGGGTTATGTTGATGAGAACCAGTATTATATTACGTGGGTTATGTTGATGAGAACCAGTATTATATTACGTGGGTTATGTTGATGAGAACCAGTATTATATTACATGGGTTATGTCGATGAGAACCAGTATTATATTACGTGGGTTATGTTGATGAGAACCAGTATTATATTACGTGGGTTATGTTGATGAGAACCGGTATTATATTACATGGGTTATGTTGATGAGAACCAGTATTATATCACATGGGTTATGTTGATGAGAACCAGTATTATATTACATGGGTTATGTTGATGAGAACCAGTATTATATTACATGGGTTATGTTGATGAGAACCAGTATTATATTACATGGGTTATGTTGATGAGAACCAGTATTATATTATATGGGTTATGTTGATGAGAACCAGTATTATATTACATGGGTTATGTTGATGAGAACCAGTATTATATTACATGGGTTATGTTGATGAGAACCAGTATTGTATTACATGGGTTATGTTGATGAGAACCAGTATTATATTACATGGGTTATGTCGATGAGAACCAGTATTATATTACATGGGTTATGTTGATGAGAACCAGTATTATATTACATGGGTTATGTCGATGAGAACCAGTATTATATTACATGGGTTATGTTGCGATATTGTGCTTTTGCATTTGTTTGTAGTTGATTTGAAGACTGCTGTGGGATGAAATTGTTCTATTATTTTTTATAATAGGGTTTTGTAACAAATATCAATAAGATTATGACCAAAAAGTTACAGTATGTAGACTTTAGTCGATATCATCCAACCCTAAGAGAAATAGTTGTTTAGGTGGTCGCTAAGTCAGGCGTACGAGGGTTGCAGCATCCTTGGGAAATATATTTTAGAGCAGATGTACTCTAAGCTCAAGCCCTGGGGAGCAGAGAGAAAGATTATGGGGAGAGTCGGGTTTTACCACCCTGGACCATTTTACATTCTCATAATATTAAAAAGAGTGTAAATATTTGATATGGTTGTTTTAGTGGCTGTTTGTGAGTAAGGTCAGTGGTGTAGTGGAGGGTAAATTCATGTAAAAGCCGTCTACGCACCTTTTTAATTTTTGCACAATCGTTCCCCAACTATAGCAGAAAAAGCATGGCAAATATAGGGAGCGTTCGATTCTTTTTACCACACAGGACACACACAAACACACACACACAACACACACACACACACACACCTAACACTCATACCCACTCCCAGTGTTGTGCTTGCTCTGTGTTGCTGAAGGGGTGGTCATTGCTTCAGTGAGTGTTCAGGGGGATCTGGGGGTCTTAACTCACTGTATGAGGTGGCAAAACCCTGGTTCATTCTCACACTGAGCAATCTGGAATACATACAATTTAAAAACACTCATGAAGGCAAACCTGTAACAAATGCATCACAATGTAAGGACTGTGGGGAGGACATTGTGTGTGGATAAGAAGTTTGTGCGCTTAAAATGCTTTTAGATCACAACAAAATCCCAACAGAGGAAATATACATTATCCCCCCAAAAAACAAACAAAAATACAATAAATAACCTGAAAAACAAAACAGATTAAAAAAACTAAACAGGCTAATAAACTGAAATATACTTTATTTAGTAATATGATACAAGTAATTGTTGACCCTAAAAAATATCATAATAAAACAATAATAGTAATAATATATGTATATATATTAATTATTTTACAAGGTATCCTTTGTTTTTCATTCCTGCTAACTCATTCACTCTCCCACAAACAAACCTAAATCTAAAACTAAACACCTTATTCAGTGTCATGCAATGAAGTGTTTGATTGTATCGTGGCCCACCTACTCACAATGAATGAATAATTCAGTAACCTCACCACGCTATAAATTAAGGATACAGAGGACCATTTTCCCTACATGTCCTACAAGAGTGACAAGCGCTCTCCAATAATAACAGTTACTTTCACGCCAGTGTTTGCCGTCTTATACCGAGACATTGTGGAAGTGAAAACAGAAGTGTTGTTTCCTCTGACTTATTGGGATTAAGAGGCAAAACATGTCACACAAACATAGCCAGTGCTAATACAACCAGGGATTCTACCAGTCTGCCAGGGTATTGAAGGTCCAGTGGCCCAGCTAAATGTGCTAAAGCCTTATCATTTTGTTTTGATAGGTGTTGGATTCAGCAGGGAGTGTGTTGAGTTCTCTCCACCTCTCAGCGGCTTACAGTTAATACCACTGCCAAGTTTGTGAGAACCAGGGCCCTGAGGGAGGAACGTTCAGATGAATTAAAACTCAAATCCCCTGAATGTTGTTAGTCATTGTTAAAGTTAATAGGAATGAAGCTGTGGGCTTCCCGTAAAGACTTTTTGGAAATATTAATCACATTATTAAAGCAGATTTATTGTTTTAAGTAATTAGTAATTTAATAGCATCACATCCTGATGGGTAAGTGTACTTTTTGTGTGGAAGTGTTGTAGCATATTCTGATGAGGTTGTTGCTGTTTTAACCATATTAATTAAATGGACATCTCTGTTTTATCAGAATGGATGATAAATCAAAGTTGCGTACTTTTATATGATTTTGTAATCCTCATACACGGATCATCTAGGGAAATGCCTGGAAAATCAGACCAGTGTCTCTTTCAACACTATTCTAAATGCCATACCTTTCCTTTGTTTTAAACAATTCTCAATAATGAATTGACTTTAAAGAAAATCTCTCACATAGATTCCAGACTGAGTGTAATTATAGTTCTTTGACGATGTTAATATTTGTATTTTTGGAGTGTACATGTTGTACTTTGTCAGGGAAATGAAATTCACCTTATTAGCATAATATAAAGCTAGCTCCAGAGAGAGACTTAGGTCCTGTGTGAATATTCCAAGCAGTTTATACCGGTGGGTTTGTTTGCTGTTAGGCCTTCTGCTCTGCTCTCCACTCTTTCATCTACTGTTTATTTCGTTTCCGGCCATTTGCGATTGGTACTTAAACACAGGATGAAGAGCTGAACAGGTCACCGAGCCTCCCAAAAATGCCTAGAGGACTTGGTGGCACAAAACCAGCCACACATGCATGATTTCCGCCTCTCGACCGCTGACTTTTTAAAAAAGAAAGAAAAAAAGAGCATTCTTGAAGACCTTGTAATAATCTTCCAGATCTGGAGCATTAAGAGAATTCTGGCTGGCATGGCAACCAACAGTCCTGAGGGGAAAGGCAAGTGAGGTGTATATAGTGGTTTTTCACATTACTATTGTAAGGACATGGTAAAGGTTGAGGGAAAACAGCAGCTTTTGACTGGGAACATGTTGATATTCATAAAAAGATATGTACTCTATGTCCAACATGAATCAGCATAACACCATATGTCATAATGCATCAGTCTGACTCCAAAAGTAGTTTGATCATGGAACACCCATGTCTACAGCCAGTGGTCTCTCTATTGAGCAATAGGATGATGGTAGGCCTACCAAAAGAAAGCAGTTCGGTATGCAGACTGTGTTTTCAGTATATTTGAACGCATCAAAGTAAAGTTTAAATCCTCATCTGGCGGGGTTGTGGCTGGCCAGGATTTACAGCTTGTACTTCATACATTATTCACACACTCTGATTCACCCAGTTAGAGGGAGGAGGTCAGGAAGAGAAGAAGGGACATTGTGTGTGTGTGTGTGTGTGTGTGTGTGTGTGTGTGTGTGTGTGTGTGTGTGTGTGTGTGTGTGTGTGTGTGTGTGTGTGTGTGTGTGTGTGTGTGTGTGTGTGTGTGTGTGTGTGTGTGTGTGTGTGTGCTTGCATGCACTTGTGTACAGTATGAGGCTTTCCCAGACATTATGGAAGAGAGCCTTATTCCTGAGCTGTGGTCTGCCCCGGATGGCTCCTGCCTGCTTGCCTGTGGCACTCTTCCATTAAAAATCATTGATAGGGCAGGTGCGCTCACACCCTCAATAGACTACCAGCCATGGCCGCCCATCGCTGTGCCTTTCTGCTGACTGAATGATGGGCAAAGCAATAATCCCCAAATGTCTTCCAGTGGGCAGTGATTGCGTGGCGAGGCTGGTACATTGGCTTTTAGCCGCGTCCCCCGACTGCTGCAGTTTGGCAAGACACCACGGTGATATTTGTGTCTCAAGCGAATCTATTGGCGAATCTAAAGCACCTTATTGCGGAGTGACCTGTTGAGACAGCAGATGAATGAGAATGGAGAGAAGTGGCCGTCAGCCTATTTTCGCGTTTGTTATTCCTTCTTACAGGGGAGTGACTCATTTTGAAGTGTCCTGTATAGCAGGAAATACAGCCTGGCAAGGTGGAGTGGGATTCGCTCTGGAGCTTTGGAAAATATGTATGGGCTGCATGCTTAACTTTTAGATTTACATGCAAAGTACTGCTGCTAGGTCTAACTGAGGAAGTCTGAAATATAAAATGTGCTTAGGACTTTGGTACCAAGCAATCACATTTTGTTACAAGTGGAAACGTGGGTGATATCTTTCTAAAGTCACTCACACTCACTTTGAGATTGTTAGTCTTTTTGTATGGAGAAAATCACATCAACAGCTGATGCATATCAGATTAGCTAATTTATTCAAATATCCTGTTGTGTAAGAATATCCATAATATTATGCCATGACGTAAATAGTTATTCCATAACTGAAATTCCCTATATATTTTTCTCCCGAGTGGCTCGGTGGTCTAAGGCACTGCATCTCAGTGCTAGAGGCGTCACTACAGACCCTGTTTCGATTCCAGTCTGTATCACAACCGGCCGTGATTGGGAGTCCCATAGGGCGGCGCATAATTGGCCCACCATTGTCCGGGTTTGGCCGGGGTAGGCCGTCATTGTAAATAAGAATTTGTTCTTAACTGACTTGTCTAGTTAAATAAAAGTTAAATACATTAAAAAATATATATATACAGTATACACTACCGTTCAAAAGTTTGGGGTCACTTAGAAATGTCCTTGTTTTTGAAAGAAAAGCAATTTTTTTGTCCATTAAAATAACATCAAATTAATCAGAAATACAGTGTAGACATTGTTAATGTTGTAAATGACTATTGCAGCTGGAAACGACTGATTTTAATGGAATATCTACATAGGTGTACAGAGGCCCATTATCAGCAACCATCACTCCTGTGTTCCAATGGCACGTTGTGTTAGCTAATCCAAGTTTATCATTTTAATAGACTAGTTGAGTATCTGGAGCATCAGCATTTGTGGGTTTGATTACAGGCTCAAAATGGCCAGAAACAAATAACTTTCTTCTGAAACTCATCAGTCTATTCTTGTTATGAGAAATGAAGGCTATTCCAGGCGAGAAATTGCCAAGAAACTGAAGATCTCGTACAACGCTGTGTACTACTACCTTCACAGAACAGCGCAAACTGTCTCTAACCAGAATAGAAAGAGGAATGGGAGGCCCCGGTGCACAATTGAGCAAGAGGACAAGTACATTAGTGTCTAGTTTGAAAAACAGACGCCTCACAAGTCCTCAACTGGCAGCTTCATTAAATAGTACCCGCAAAACACCAGTCTCAACGTCAACAATGAAGAGGCGACTCCGGGATGCTGGCCTTCTAGGCAGAGTTGCAAAGAAAAAGCCATATCTCAGACTGGTCAATAAAAATAAACGATTAAGATGGGCAAAAGAACACAGACACTGGACAGAGGAGGATTGGAAAAAAGTGTTATCAACAGACGAATCTACAGTAAGTTTGAGGTTTTTGGATCACAAAGAACAACATTTGTGAGACACAGAAAAAATGAAAAGATGCTGGAGGAGTGCTTGACGCCATCTGTCAAGCACAGTGGAGGCAATGGGATGGTCTGGGGTTGCTTTGGTGGCGGTAAAGTGGGAGATGTGTACAGGGCAAAAGGGATCTTGAAGAAGGAAGGCTATCACTCCAGGAAGGCTGTCACTCCAACGCCATGCCATTCCCTGTGGGCGGTGCTTAATTGGAGCCAATTTCCTCCTACAACAGGGCAATGGCACAGCTCCAAACTATGAAAGAACTATTTAGGGAAGAAGCAGTCAGCTGGTATTCTGTCTATAATGGAGTGGCCAGGACAGTCACCGGATCTCAACCCTATTGAGCTGTTGTGGGAGCAGCTTGACCGTATGGTACGTAAGAAGTGCCCATCAAGCCAATCCAACTTGTGGGAGGTGCTTCAGGAAGCATAGGGTGAAATCTCTTCAGATTACCTCAACAAATTGACCCCTAGAATGCCAAAGGTCTGCAAGTCTGTAATTGTTGCAAATGGAGGATTCTTTGACGAAGCAAAGTTTGAAGGACACAATTATTATTTCAATTAAAAATCATTATTTATAGCCTTGTCAACGTCTTGACTATATTTCCTATTCATTTTGCAACTCATTTCATGTATGTTTTCATGAAAAACAAGGACATTTCTAAGTGACCCCAAACTTTTGAACGGTAGTGTATATATGAATATATGAATTTCATATCATCAGGAGTTAAAAAGTTGTCCCTGCCAGCCATGATATGCAGGATCAACACCAGTGGGAGTCGACCAGCTCCACTAGTGTGTAATGGCATCTCCCTTCCTCAGGTTTTTTTCTCCAACTCAATCTCTCAGAGTTGTGCCACAAATCAAGCCCCGGGCCTCCAATGATGAAGCACACGACACTCCACTACATGTGATCTGAATGTTTTTACCGCAGAGGAGATGGGTATTTTCACTCCTGCAGAAGCACACTATCCCAGACTACCTCGTACACGTCCAACCAACAACACGGCGAAGGCAATAGGGAGAGATTATTTTGTCACCCAGCATGTTATTTGGACTTCATTTCAATAAGTGTAAATAGGGCAAGGGCAACAACTGGGATTTGTTTGCAAATACAATTCCATTTGATTGACTTAACAGGCTTTTTCCATTTTCTCCCCTGCTTCTCTACCAAGCACTCAACTTTCAATCTGAGCAATAAATCACTCAAAAGCCACATTTCATTTAGCGGTTTGCCCTTTGACCAATTGAGTTAGCTACATAAAACCTCCAATAGCATCTCATGTGACAGCGCTTAGGGGCAAATAGGTTAATTGGAAAAGTCCGGCGTGAAGAGCAACAGCAGGGTCTGTTGTGTGAATATGTCAGCGAGAATGAGAGAGAGACATGGCGACGGGTAGAGTTTCACTGGAGGGAAACCAGAGCCTGTTCCTGCTCTCAGTTCTCAGACAATCTTGCTGGATGAGGTTGGGCATCAGTCTGAGGAACCACCTGGTGGTAGATGGCACCCAGTACAGACCTACACCAACATGACTGCTTCAATTTGCCCCATGAAATCGCCTGGTGTACAAACCCTGTGTGTTATACTAGAAACCCTGTGTGTTATACTAGAAACCCTGTGTGTTATACTACAAACCCTGTGTGTTATACTAGAAACCCTGTGTGTTATACTAGAAACCCTGTGTGTTATACTACAAACCCTGTGTGTTATACTACAAACCCTGTGTGTTCAAAAGTTATACACCATAAAATCTACACATTCTATGTTTGTGTGTGCACACACTCACGCACGCACGCACCAATTGCCTTTTCATTTTACTTCAAAGTGTAACTGACTGCAGTCATTTCACAGACTTGCCTGAGATGTGAGGTAATTAAATCAAATAAAATCAAATTGTCCTTGTCACGTGCCGAATACAACAAGTGTAGACCTTACTATGAAATGCTTACTTACAAGCCCCTATCCAACAATGCAGTTCAAGAAATAGAGTTAAGAAAATATTTACTAAATAAACTAAAGTAAAAAAATAAAAAAGTAACACAATATATTTACACAACAATAACACGGCTATATACAGGGGATACCGGTACCGAGTCAATGTGCGGGGGTACAGGTTAGTTGAGGTCATTTGTAAAGTGGCTATGCATAGATAATAAACAGCGAGTAGCAGCAGTGTAAAAACAGGGGGGGGGTCAATGTAAATAGTCCGGTGGCCATTTGATGAATTGTTCAGCAGTCTTATGGCTTGGGGGAAGAAGCTGTTAAGGAGCCTTTTGGTCCAAGACTTGGCGCGCCGGTACCGCTTGCCTTGCGGTAGCAGAGAAAACAGTCTACATGTATGACTTGGATGACTTGAGTCTTTGACAGTGTCAGGAAGCTTGGCCCCAGTGATGTACTGGGCTGTACGCACTACCCTCTGTAGCGCCTTATGGTCAGATGCCGAGCAGTTGCCATATTACAGTATCTATTACAGTGTACATAACAACATTTTACTGCTAAAGTACAAAGTGATACATAAAAATAATTGTAATCCCTCGCGGGACGCATTTAGTCGGCTGGCTGTAGTTTCCCTATCTCTGGTTGTAGTTTCACTATCTCTGGTTGTAGTTTCCCTATCTCTGGTTGTAGTTTCCCTATCTCTGGTTATAGTTTCCCTATCTCTGGTTGTAGTTTCCCTATCTCTGGTTGTAGTTTCCCTATCTCTGGTTGTAGTTTCCCTATCTCTGGCTGTAGTTTCACTATCTCTGGTTGTAGTTTCCCTATCTCTGGTTGTAGTTTCCCTATCTCTGGCTGTAGTTTCCCTATCTCTGGTTGTAGTTTCCCTATCTCTGGTTGTAGTTTCCCTATCTCTGGCTGTAGTTTCCCTATCTCTGGTTGTAGTTTCCCTATCTCTGGCTGTAGTTTCCCTATCTCTGGTTGTAGTTTCACTATCTCTGGTTGTAGTTTCACTATCTCTGGTTGTAGTTTCCCTATCTCTGGTTGTAGTTTCCCTATCTCTGGCTATAGTTTCCCTATCTCTGGTTGTAGTTTCCCTATCTCTAATTGTAGTTTCCCTATCTCTGGTTGTAGTTTCCCTATCTCTGGCTGTAGTTTCCCTATCTCTGGTTGTAGTTACCCTATCTCTAATTGTAGTTTCACTATCTCTGGTTGTAGTTTCCCTATCTCTGGCTGTAGTTTCCCTATCTCTGGTTGTAGTTTCCCTATATCTGGTTGTAGTTTCCCTATCTCTGGTTGTAGTTTCCCCACCCCTGGCTGTAGTTTCCCTATCTCTGGTTGTAGTTTCCCTATCTCTGGTTGTAGTTTCCCTATCTCTGGCTGTAGTTTCACTATCTCTGGTTGTAGTTTCCCTATCTCTGGTTGTAGTTTCCCTATCTCTGGCTGTAGTTTCCCTATCTCTGGTTGTAGTTTCCCTATCTCTGGTTGTAGTTTCCCTATCTCTGGCTGTAGTTTCCCTATCTCTGGCTGTAGTTTCCCTATCTCTGGCTGTAGTTTCCCTATCTCTGGTTGTAGTTTCACTATCTCTGGTTGTAGTTTCCCTATCTCTGGTTGTAGTTTCACTATCTCTGGTTGTAGTTTCCCTATCTCTGGTTGTAGTTTCCCTATCTCTGGCTGTAGTTTCACTATCTCTGGTTGTAGTTTCCCTATCTCTGGTTGTAGTTTCCCTATCTCTGGCTGTAGTTTCCCTATCTCTGGTTGTAGTTTCCCTATCTCTGGTTGTAGTTTCCCTATCTCTGGCTGTAGTTTCCCTATCTCTGGTTGTAGTTTCCCTATCTCTGGCTGTAGTTTCCCTATCTCTGGTTGTAGTTTCACTATCTCTGGTTGTAGTTTCACTATCTCTGGTTGTAGTTTCCCTATCTCTGGTTGTAGTTTCCCTATCTCTGGCTATAGTTTCCCTATCTCTGGTTGTAGTTTCCCTATCTCTAATTGTAGTTTCCCTATCTCTGGTTGTAGTTTCCCTATCTCTGGCTGTAGTTTCCCTATCTCTGGTTGTAGTTACCCTATCTCTAATTGTAGTTTCACTATCTCTGGTTGTAGTTTCCCTATCTCTGGCTGTAGTTTCCCTATCTCTGGTTGTAGTTTCCCTATATCTGGTTGTAGTTTCCCTATCTCTGGTTGTAGTTTCCCCACCCCTGGCTGTAGTTTCCCTATCTCTGGTTGTAGTTTCCCTATCTCTGGTTGTAGTTTCCCTATCTCTGGCTGTAGTTTCACTATCTCTGGTTGTAGTTTCCCTATCTCTGGTTGTAGTTTCCCTATCTCTGGCTGTAGTTTCCCTATCTCTGGTTGTAGTTTCCCTATCTCTGGTTGTAGTTTCCCTATCTCTGGCTGTAGTTTCCCTATCTCTGGCTGTAGTTTCCCTATCTCTGGCTGTAGTTTCCCTATCTCTGGTTGTAGTTTCACTATCTCTGGTTGTAGTTTCCCTATCTCTGGTTGTAGTTTCCCTATCTCTGGCTATAGTTTCCCTATCTCTGGTTGTAGTTTCCCTATCTCTAATTGTAGTTTCCCTATCTCTGGTTGTAGTTTCCCTATCTCTGGCTGTAGTTTCCCTATCTCTGGTTGTAGTTTCCCTATCTCTAATTGTAGTTTCACTATCTCTGGTTGTAGTTTCCCTATCTCTGGCTGTAGTTTCCCTATCTCTGGTTGTAGTTTCCCTATATCTGGTTGTAGTTTTCCTATCTCTGGTTGTAGTTTCCCCACCCCTGGCTGTAGTTTCCCTATCTCTGGTTGTAGTTTCCCCACCCCTGGCTGTAGTTTGCCCACCCCTGGCTGTAGTTTCCCTATCTCTGGTTGTAGTTTCCCCACCCCTGGCTGTAGTTTCCCTATCTCTGGTTGTAGTTTCCCCACCCCTGGCTGTAGTTTGCCCACCCCTGGCTGTAGTTTCCCTATCTCTGGTTGTAGTTTCCCCACCCCTGGCTGTAGTTTCCCTATCTCTGGTTGTAGTTTCCCCACCCCTGGCTGTAGTTTGCCCACCCCTGGCTGTAGTTTCCCT
Organism: Salvelinus namaycush; assembly: GCF_016432855.1. Taxonomy (NCBI): domain Eukaryota; kingdom Metazoa; phylum Chordata; class Actinopteri; order Salmoniformes; family Salmonidae; genus Salvelinus; species Salvelinus namaycush. Next base: position 26,289,954 of record NC_052328.1, read on the forward strand.
ATCTCTGGTTGTAGTTTCCCCACCCCTGGCTGTAGTTTCCCTATCTCTGGTTGTAGTTTCCCCACCCCTGGCTGTAGTTTGCCCACCCCTGGCTGTAGTTTCCCTATCTCTGGTTGTAGTTTCCCCACCCCTGGCTGTAGTTTCCCTATCTCTGGTTGTAGTTTCCCCACCCCTGGCTGTAGTTTGTAGCCAACCTTTATTTGGTAGGAAAAAGAGAAGAGAAGCAGTAGGCTGTTTAAATACAGCATGAACTAGAGTGAGGAAGGAGGCAAGGTGCTGTGAACAGCCCTGATATGTTTGCACTACAGCAAGCAGCAACAATCAAACTAAGCTTGTGACCGAACCACAGCAACGCTAGCCTGGCGGAACTGACAGGCTGAGTATATAATCCTCTAGCAGCAGTGTAGAGCGGACGCAGCACGGCGCCCAGCCAGGCCGGCTGCCGAAATGTCGACAGGCCTCACACTGCTGCAGAAGCCAAATAAAGGGAGTAAATGCATAGGTACTCCACCTGCACGAGAGAGCCTTCTCTCCATAATGACCGTTTCGATTGGTCCTGGGGAGAAAACAACCAATTAGATTCACTTTGGGGAGATTTGATGTGATGTCAAAAGTGTTAGTGATATTTTGGGGGTAGACTAGGTTGATATTAGATGCAGGCATTTTAGGAAGACATTAAAATACAATGCAAGTAAAGGGTTTATTATGTAAAGGGTTTATTTAAAGAGTATCACACTGTGAATCAGTGGGAGTAAATGCTGACTATTTGTCCACTAATGAAGAGATTGAAATTGAGAGTCCATCCAAAATTAAGTTAACCAGGGTTTCGGGCTGTGTGTCAGTTATTTGTTTGTTGCATGTGAAGTAATCTGTTTAGACTGACGAGTTAGAGGAATAGAGATGCATCTTTTCACTGTTGTGTGAAACACTGTCCCTCTATTTCCTTCTATCTTTCCCTCTCTTTCTCTCTCTTTCCGTCTATCTTTCTCTGTCTCTCTCTTTCCCCCCTCTCTCTCACACTCACTAGGGTTGTAGTTTAGAAATCAGTTTTCCCCCCGGTGTATTTCCATATAATTAGATTGTTCTCTCCCACCTATTCCATAGTGTTTTGGAAAGATAGCCTAATGATACCCTTTAGGGGAAATGGATAGTGTTTTACTCCAATAATAGCTTTATGAAAAGCTTTAGATTTTGGACAGACTTAGTCTCTTACAAACAAGTCCACACATACACACATGCACTCTCTCTCTCTCTCTCTCTCTCTCTCTCTCTCTCTCTCTCTCTCTCTCTCTCTCTCTCTCTCTCTCTCTCTCTTTTCTTCCATCTTTCCCTCTCTCTTTTTTTCTCTTTCTCTCTCTCTTTCCGTCTTTCTTTCTCTGTCTCTCCCCCCCTTCTCTTTCTCTATCTCACACACACAAACACACACACAAATCCCCAATGCCTCTTTTAAGGTTACTAACATCCGCTTGTCAGTCAGAATGGGACAAAGTTTGAGCTCCTATAGCCATTAAGACAGACACTGTTATGGCAAGCTCACATTGGACTATTTGATGTGAGTCTATCTGTACTATTCTGTCATAAAAAAACACTTCAAAGTAGTTGAGATGAATATGACTCACTAACTCACTTTGAGGACAGGAAAACACGCACATCTGGAAAACACTTACTTGTTGCTGTAATGCAGCAAAGCTTTCTATTTAATTAGCATTTCATTTGCATGTATGAGGGAGGTGGAACGAAGTGGTGAAGCGTACAACCTCTGGGGGAAATGTCTTTTGGAAGCAAGCCATTCTATAGCAGGACTTTACTTTAACATCAGAGGAGTCCAGTTTCCTCCCCCCCTACTCTCTCCAGCCCCAGGTAAAACGGCAAACAAGGTTATCTTTAAACTGTATTTATTTATGTAAATACGTAATTTAATCTGACATAACTTTTAGTTTTCATTTCAATAGTTACTGTAGACTAAATATATATTTCCTAAACAACACGATACTTTCACTTTTGTCAGTCAATTCTGTGTATTTGGTGTGACCATAGGTTTGCATTACCCACCATGGGCAGAAATACAGTACCATGGGCCTCCTCTTAAATTTCTATCCTTCTCCCCTCTGTCAAGCAGATTCCACAGTCACGTAAGCATTCGTTATAATTTGGAACAAGTTGTTTCAGGAAGTGGTCAGCGTGCCTATAACCTTGTGATAGGTGGGAGAATGATTAATAGCAAATCATGACCTAAAGCCAGATAGTGCCTATGTATTAAAACATTATCCCTACAATACTCCCAGATTGCGGGATGGGTCATCAATCATTCATAAAGACTACTGTAAGACCGTGCCAGAATTTGCATTTACTCTTATGGTGTGTTTTTATTCCCTTTATGTCTGAAAGACAATTGCCATGGTGATACAGGTATTGGTAGTCATAGCTGTTTTTATTCTGGTAGAGAAGAGTCTGACAGCCACACCAAGTCTTTTTTTAGGGGTTAGATCAGCTTTAATATTGAGGATAGATTGTAGCTTTCATCAATGTAATTGTCTGCATTATTTCCAATCCCCTATATATTTTTGAGGGGTAAATATACACCTAGTCTTACTTTTAGGACCTCTTGGTTTTTGGCCACAGTAGTAGATGAGAAGCCAGTCAGTGAAAGTTTAGCTTAGGGGTGGGTCTGTATTTTACCAGCGTTATCAGAAGAGGTATATGTTTATTGTCTGTGCCATTTTTGGTCTGTTAATGATCTGAGTCATGAACACAAGACCTCTTGCTTTAGCTCCTCTGATTTTTCAGCACGAAAATAGTTCAGTATGTTAACTTAACAGTTTGTTTGGGGAGGGTTTCGGTTATGTACTGTATATGCCATGTGGAGCAGTTGGATTTGGCAGGGAATATCTCTCAGATTTGTCCCCCCCCCCCCCCCCCCCCCCCACCTCTTCCTCTCTCGCTCTCTCTCCCACAGACACATTTCTCCCTCATACCCATATTTTACACACCGGGCCAGATGCAGGCATTGATTTTTCAGAGTGCTATCTAAGTTGTCAAGGCCATAGAGAAGTGCTTTTGCCAGGGGGAAGTTATGTATGTTATTAAGAAAATGCCCTGGAAAGAAAGGTTATTTTTTTTCAGTAAGGGAACCAGATGGATTTAATATCTGGTAGAAATCTGCCAGTAGGGGAACCTGATGTTTTTAATATCTGGTAGAGATCAGCCAGTAGAGGAATCTGATGTATTTAATATCTGGTAGAGATCAGCCAGTAGGGGAACCAGATGGATTTTATATCTGGTAGAGATCAGCCAGTAGGGGAACCAGATGTTTTTAATATCTGGTAGAGATCAGCCAGTAGGGGAAGCAGATGTATTTAATATCTGGTAGAGATCAGCCAGTAGGGGAACCAGATGTATTTAATATCTGGTAGAGATCAGCCAGTAGGGGAACCAGATGGATTTGATATCTGGTAGAGATCAGCCAGTAGGGGAACCAGATGGATTTAATATCTGGTAGAAATCTGCCAGTAGGGGAACCTGATGTTTTTAATATCTGTTAGAGATCAGCCAGCAGGGGAACCAGATGTATTTGATATCTGGAAGATATCAGCCAGCAGGGGAACCAGATGGATTTGATATCTGGTAGAGATCAGCCAGTAGAGGAATCTGATGTATTTAATATCTGGTAGAGATCAGCCAGTAGGGGAACCAGATGGATTTTATATCTGGTAGAGATCAGCCAGTAGGGGAACCAGATGTTTTTAATATCTGGTAGAGATCAGCCAGTAGGGGAAGCAGATGTATTTAATATCTGGTAGAGATCAGCCAGTAGGGGAACCAGATGTATTTAATATCTGGTAGAGATCAGCCAGTAGGGGAACCAGATGGATTTTATATCTGGTAGAGATCAGCCAGTAGGGGAACCAGATGGATTTAATATCTGGTAGAAATCTGCCAGTAGGGGAACCTGATGTTTTTAATATCTGTTAGAGATCAGCCAGCAGGGGAACCAGATGTATTTGATATCTGGAAGATATCAGCCAGCAGGGGAACCAGATGGATTTGATATCTGGTAGAGATCAGCCAGTAGAGGAATCTGATGTATTTAATATCTGGTAGAGATCAGCCAGTAGGGGAACCAGATGGATTTTATATCTGGTAGAGATCAGCCAGTAGGGGAACCTGATGTTTTTAATATCTGGTAGAGATCAGCCAGTAGGGGAACCAGATGTATTTAATATCTGGTAGAGATCAGCCAGTAGGGGAACCAGATGGATTTGATATCTGGTAGAGATCAGCCAGTAGGGGAACCAGATGGATTTTATATCTGGTAGAGATCAGCCAGTAGGGGAACCAGATGGATTTTATATCTGGTAGAGATCAGCCAGTAGGGGAAGCAGATGGATTTGATATCTGGTAGAGATCAGCCAGTAGGGGAAGCAGATGGATTTAATATCTGGTAGAGATCAGCCAGTAGGGGAACCAGATGGATTTGATATCTGGTAGAGATCAGCCAGTAGGGGAACCTAATGTTTTTAATATCTGGTAGAGATCAGCCAGTAGGGGAACCAGATGTATTTAATATCTGGTAGAGATCAGCCAGTAGGGGAACCTGATGGATTTAATATCTGGTAGAGATCAGCCAGTAGGGGAACCTGATGGATTTAATATCTGGTAGAGATCAGCCAGTAGGGGAACCAGATGTATTTAATATCTGGTAGAGATCAGCCAGTAGGGGAACCTGATGGATTTAATATCTGGTAGAGATCAGCCAGTAGGGAAACCTGATGTATTTAATATCTGGTAGAGATCAGCCAGCAGGGGAACCAGATGTAGTCGCTCTGGATAAGAGCGTCTGCTAAATGACTTAAATGTAAATGTATTTAATATCTGGTAGAGATCAGCCAGTAGGGGAACCTGATGGATTTAATATCTGGTAGAGATCAGCCAGTAGGGGAACCAGATGTATTTGATATCTGGTAAAGATCAGCCAGTAGGGGAACCAGATGTATTTAATATCTGGGAGAGATCAGCCAGTAGGGGAACCAGATGGATTTGATATCTGGTAGAGATCAGCCAGTAGGGGAACCTGATGTTTTTAATATCTGGTAGAGATCAGCCAGTAGGGGAAACAGATGTATTTAATATCTGGGAGAGATCAGCCAGTAGGGGAACCAGATGGATTTAATATCTGGTAGAGATCAGTCAGTAGGGGAATCAGATGGATTTAATATCTGGTAGAGATTATCCCACTGGCAATGATAACGTATAAGCATTTATGAGAGCTAAAGAAGGAGGGATTTTCGTCCTGGCTCTGGCGTGTCTGTAGCAGGAAGATGAAGGCTCCTAAGACCTGGAAGCATTCATCCCGGTGCCTCTAAGCCCCAGCATTCATCCAGCAGTGTTTACACCACAGCAGGTCAAGCCTTTACTATTCACTATGGGGGCTTAGCCCAGACAGCCCCATCCATCTAGCAAAGGGCTGAGTAGTGCTGACATACCAATGATTAAGTGACATGGCCACAGGCGTCAGCAGGCACATGTACACTTGAACATGAGAGTATGCATGGACTGTATGACTAGACAAATCCTAGATTGATACACACTTGAACAGGCAATGACTTATCACACACACATATGCACTTCCATAAATGGAGACACATACTGTGAAATGACATGTAACCGGTGTCAGATTACCTAGGAGGTTGGCAATGACATCTGTCTTTGACCGCTAGGTTATATGATGATTTTGCTGGGCAGTGCAGTATTTTTTCAACTGGTTTTCATCACTCTTAGATCATGCCTCCTGTGACCCCAGTTGAACAGACTATTCACCTCATTTGATTCCTTCGCAGTAATCTTTTATATTGGTTGAGATTGTTTTATTACTGCTAATGAGGCGAATTGAAAGCCTAGGCGCCAAGGGTGCATGACTAGGCCGCTGGCGATGGTAAAACAGAACATGTAAATGTTCATAGGTTATTAAACATTGATTTCGCTTGGATTAAGAGGCACTAAGCGCTATGAATTTAAAATGTGTCCTGTAAAGCTGTTATAATCCGAGTGGAGAGAACTAATGGAAACATTATTTATGTGTACACACAGACTTATACACACCAGGGTTGGGCTCAATTCTAATCGAAGGCAGTCAATTCAAAAATAAAATAAATAATAATAAAAGGGGTATTTATTTTCAATTACTTCTCAATAAACTGCAAAGTAGAAGCTATTCATTTCAAAAGTTAAACATTTTTAAAATTCAAATCACTTCCTGAACTGCCTTCAATTCGAATTGAACCCAACACTAATACACACTCACACAAGTACGGCCAGACGAATTACCAGGACGTGTACTCCGAGCATGTGCTGACCAACTGGCAAGTGTCATCACTGACATTTTCAACCTCTCCTTGTCTGAGTCTGTAATACCAACATGTTTCAAGCAGACCACCATAGTCCCTGTGTCCAAGAAGACTAAGGTAACCTGCCTAAATGACTACCGACCCGTAGCACTCACGTCTGTAGCCATGAAATGCTTTGAAAGGGTGGTCATGGCTCACATCAACACCATTATCCCAGAAACCCTAGACCCAATTTGCATACCGCACCAACAGATCCACAGATGATGCAATCTCTATTGCACTTCACACTGCCCTTTCCCACCTGGACAAAAGGAACACCTATGTGAGAATGCTATTCATTGACTACAGGTCAGCGTTCAACACCATAGTGCCTTCAAAGCTCATCACTAAGCTAAGGACCCTGGGACTAAACATCTCCCTCTGCAACTAGATCCTAGACTTCCTGACGGGCCGCCCCCAGGTGGTAAGGGTAGGTAGCAACACATCCGCCATGCTGATCCTCAACACGAGGACCCCTCAGGGGTGCGTGCTCAGTCCCCCTCCTGTACTCCCTGTTCACTCATGACTGCATGGCCAGGCACAACTCCAACACCATCATTAAGTTTGCTGATGACACAACAGTTGTTGGCCTGATCACCGACAACGATGAGACAGCCTATAGGGAGGAGGTCAGAGACCTGACCGTGTGGTGCCAGGACAACAACCTCTCCCTCAACGTGATCAAGACTAAGGAGATGATTGTGGACTACAGGAAAAGTGGAGCAGGCTGTGGTGGAGCAGGTTGAGAGCTTCAAGTTTCTTGGTGTCCACATCACCAACAAACTAACATGGTCCAAGCACACCAAGACAGTCGTGAAAAGGGCACGACAAAACCTATTCCCCCTCAGGAGACTGAAACAATTTGGCATGGGTCCTCAGATCCTCAAAAGCTGCACCTGGCATGGCAACTGCTCGGCCTCCGACTGCAAGGCACTACAGAGGGTAGTACGTATGGCCCAGTACATCACTCAGGTCAAGCTTTCTGCCATCCAGGACCTCTATACCAGGCAGTGTCAGAGGAAGGCCCTAAACATTGTCAAAGACTCCAGCCACTCCAGCCACTGTTCTCTCTGCTACCGCACGGCAAGCGGTACCCGAACGCCAAGTCTAGGTCCAAGAGGCTTCTAAACAGCTTCCACCCCCAAGCCATAAGACTCCTGAACACCTAATCAAATGGATACCCAGACTATTTGCACCCCCCCCCCTTTTTTTATTATCTATGCATAGCCACTTTCAATAACCCTAGCTGCATGTACATAATTACCTCAATTACCTCAACAATCGGTGCCCCCGCACATTGACACATTGACTCTGTACCGGTACCCTTGTATATAGCCCCGCTACTGTTATCTCTTACGTTTTTTTTGTTGGTATTTTCTTAATACTGCATTGTTGGTTAAGGGCTTGTAAGTAAGCATTTCACTGTAAGGTCTACACCTGTTGTATTCGGAAAATGTGATTTGATTTGTTCCTTGTGTTGGATACGCCCTACATCTTTGCTTCCCAGAATCACATAGGCTACACTAGTATGCTTTTTCACACTGGCATTTTTACCGCATACAGGCAGGTATACACACAAATGCGGATCCATTGTCTCACACACACACACACACACACACACACACACACACACACACACACACACACACACACACACACACACACACACACACACACACACACACACACACACACACACACAAATAATCAGTACATGAGCAGATTCCCCAATTAGCCACGCAGTCAGATAAAACGGCACCGAGTGAAATGAAATATCCTTAGGGCCAACATATTTAACATATCCACTCAGGAAGGCAGAAAGAGAGAGAGAGGAGTGGGAAATTAAACGGGAATATTTCCATTAGGAACAGACTGTATCCACCTGGAGCCATCACAGTAGTGTAGCAAAGAGGACTGGATTCTCAAGGTCAGAACATGCCTAACGCATTAGTCACCCAATAGCATGTGAAATGCCCTAATCACTTTCACCTGCGGAGAAACACATCCATGTTAAATACATCCAATTGCATGTGAGAGATACTACGTGAAAGCATGTATGATATAAAACACAAAGGACAGATCAATGTGAACTGAACGTTCTTTTTAAGACACTTGTTTGGTTACGCCATTGATTCCATATGTGTTATTTCATATTTTTTATATCTTCACTATTATTCTACAATGTAGAAAATAGTACAAATAAAGAAAAACCCTTGAATGAGTAGGTGAGTCCAAACTTTTGACTGGTACTGTACATACGGTCAGAGCACTGTGAACAGAGGTACACACACACGCATGTGCACACACACACAGCACATCATAGCTGAGACAACAATTTATACTCTGGTTATTTTATAGTAAATATGTTCCGCCACTATAATGTCAACATCAGTGAATAATACATGTAATTCTTTTAGAAAAGCCCCAGGTTAATAGACAGCTGATGAATAAATGAAAGAAAATTTTACATCAAGTTAGGGAAGAGATTCAGCTGTTTAATAATTTTTGAGGCCAATGAATGAATTCCATTGTGTGCTCAAATTGCAGTATGTGGTTGTTTTGAATTTAATCAATTCACAAGGGCTTTTAATATTTATGCCCATCCAGCAATAATGTGTTGGCAACACTTAAAAGTGAATGAATTCACTCACTGTTCCATCATTGTCTTTTTCAATTGAAATAAAGTAATTTTATAATAATGATGTTGAGACCAGCTAAAAGTTGAAGGGTATGATACACAATGAGCCATGATGGAAAAAAACACATGAAGTTTCACTTAATATACCATATGTCTTAATATATGTCTTAATATACTGTACAACTTAATATACGTCTTAATATATGTCTTAATATACGACTTAATACACGTCTTAATATACAGTTGAAGTCAGAGGTTTACATACTTAGGTTGGAGTCATCGTTTTTCAACCACTCCACAAATTTCTTGTTAACACACTATAGTTTTGGCAAGTCGGTTAGGACATCTACTTTGTGCATGACATAAGTCATTTTTCCAACAATTGTTTACAGAGAGATTATTTCACTTATAATTCACTGTATCACAATTCCAGTGGATCAGAAGTTTACATACACTAAATTGACTGTACTTTAAACAGCTTGGAAAATTCCAGAAAATTATGTCATGGCTTTAGAAGCTTCTGATAGGCTAATTGACATCATTTGAGTAAATTGAAGGTGTACCTGTGGATGTATTTCAAGGCCTACCTTCAAACTCAGTGCCTCTTTGCTTGACATCATGGGGAAATCAAAAGAAATCAGCCAAGACCTCGGAAAAAAAATTGTAGACCTCCAATTTTGGTTCATCCTTGGGAGCAATTTCCAAACGCATGAAGGTACCACGTTCATCTGTACAAACAATAGTACGCAAGTATAAACACCATGGGACCACGCAGCCATCATACCGGTCAGGAAGGAGATGCGTTCTGTCTCCTAGAGATGAATGTACTTTGGTGCGAAAAGTGCAAATCAATCCCAGAACAACAGCAAAGGAACTTGTGAAGATGCTGGAGGAAACAGGTACAAAAGTATCTATATCCACAGTAAAACGAGTCATATATCGACATAACCTGAAAGGCCGCTCAGCAAGGAAGAAGCCACTGCTCCAAAACCGCCATAAAAAAGCCAGACTACGGTTTGCAACTGCACATGGGGACAAAGATCGTTCTTTTTGGAGAAATGTCCTCTGGTCTGATGAAACAAAAATAGAACTGTTTGGCCATAATGACCATCTTTATGTTTGGAGGAAAAAGGGGGATGCTTGCAAGCCGAAGAACACCATCCCAACCGTGAAGCACGGGGGTGGCAGCATCATGTTGTGGGGGTGCTTTGCTGCAAGAAGGACTGGTGCACTTCACAATATAGATGGCATCATGAGAAAGGAAAATGATGTGGATATATCTCAAGACATCAGTTAGGAAGTTAAAGCTTGGTCGCAAATGGGTCTTCCAAATGGACAATGACCCCAGGCATACTTCCAAAGTTGTGGCAAAATGGCTTAAGGACAACAAAATCAAGGTATTGGAGTGGCCATCACAAAGCCCTGACCTCAATCCTATAGAAAATTTGTTGGCAGAACAGAAAAAGCGTGTGCGAGCAAGGAGGCCTACAAACCTGACTCAGTTACACCAGCTCTGTCAGGAGGAATGGGCCAAAATTCACCCAAATTATTGTGGGAAGCTTGTGGAAGGCTACCCGACACGTTTGACCCAAGTTAAACAATTTAAAGGCAATGCTACAAAATACCAAATGAGTGTATGGAAACTTCTGACCCACTGGGAATCTGATTAAATAAATAAAAGCTTAAATAAATCATTCTCTCAACTATTATTCTTACATTTCACATTCTTAAAATAAAGTGGTGATCCTAACTGACCTAAGACAGGGAATTTTTACTTGGATTAAATGTCAGGAATTGTGAAAAACTGAGTTTAAATGTATTTGGCTAAGGTGTATGTAAACTTCCAACTTCAACTGTACGTCTTAAAACACAACTTAATATACTTCTTAATATATAACTTAATTTACATCTTAATATGCGACTTTATATACGTCTTAATATACGTCTTAATATTCTACTTAATATACGTCTTGATATACGTCTTAATATACGTCTTTATATACGTCTTAATATACATCTTAATATACAACTTAATATACGTCTTAATATACAACTTAATATACAACTTAATATACTTCTTAATATACGTCTTAATATACGACTTAATATACGTCTTAATATAAGACTTAATATACGTCTTAACATACACTACCAGTCAAAAGTTTGGACACATCTAATCATTAAAGGGTTTTTCTTTATTTTTACTATTTTCTACATTGTAGAATAATAGTGAAGACATCAAAACTATGAAATAACACATATGGAATCATTTAGTACCAAACAAGTGTTAAACAAATCATAATGCATTTTAGATTTTAGATTCTTCAAAGTAGCCACCCTTTGCTTTGATGATACCTTTGCACACTCTTGGCATTCTCTCAACCATCTTCATGAGGTAGTCACCTGGAGTGCATTCATTTACATCATATTCCGCTTTTCTGAAATGTCCACTCTCCAGTGTAATTTCCACACACACATAGCAAACCGATGCAATTATAATGTGTGTATGAGTGTACATTTATTTGGTAAAAAATGTAATGTGTGTGTGTTCGCTTCGCATGGGTGCATGGGTGTTTGTGTGTTCACACACGTGAATGCATTTTCTTTCCCCTCCTGTGTCTGTTCACTCTCTCCCCCTACCCGCTCTTGCCCACCTGCCAGTGCTGATGAATGGCCTGGTCATGTGAGTCCATTTCCCCCAGTGCTCACCTGTAAGTGTTTCTGGAAAGAGAGGGACCCATTCATCCCATCCACACAACAACTCCACACAGATGCTAACCACAGACGGCTTGTGGCACCTTAATTGGGGAAGACGGGCTCATAATAATGGCTGGAACAGAATAAATGGAATGGTATAGAACTCATCAAACATGTGGTTTCCATGTGTTTGATTTCATCTCGTTCTCTCCATTCCAGCCATTATTATGAGCCATCCTCCCCTCAGCAGCCTCCTGTGCTGCTCACATACATCAATAGCCCAGCTGGCACTTGCCTAGCATGGGAAGCCTGCAGAGCTGGACTTCCACTCTACATCACAGCTTTCTCTATGTCTGTCTGTCTCTCCAGGAAAACTCAAATCTGCAGAGCAATAAAACAAAGAAAGAAGCATCTAACAGGTCAGATGAAAGACTATATATTATGTTTCACAGCCGGAGGTTGAATGAGGAAGTTAGTGTCTGGAAAACATGAAAAGGGACAGTTTTATAAATGTCCATGGGGCAATTATTATTTAAGTGCTTCTCAGTACTGGAGAAGTGAAAATATCAGTCACAAATGGAAGCATATTTCTTATCAGCCAACATTCATTTGAGATGAGATGGCCAGCAATCTCCACTAATATGGTATACTTAATAACAGTGATGAGAATGTTGGCGACTAAATTGTGTAACAAACACAGCAGTATGTGTTTCTGGACTCAGATCCTGAGTTGTCCTTGACCACATGACATGACCAGTAAGCCTTTGGGCCCTACTGTGGTTTCCATGTGCGCCCATGCATGGAGCTCTTATCCTTCGTCTTAACAGCAGTAGGTTGGGATGAGAACACCTTCCTTCCTTCAGGGTGAGGAATGTGGAACATCTGGACAGTGTCTCAGTGACAGTCCCCACCGGTACTCTCTCACTTTTCCCTGTGGTCACAGGGATCACGCCAGGGTCACAGGATGGGGTAATTTCCCGAGCAGCTCCGTCATAGCCAATCCCCAGGTTCCGTCGGGAGACAGGACGGTGTTATTTAAACAGAGTGTCAGGGATGGAGCTCTGTTATGGAGTGTGACGGATGGACCTAAGCTTTTTACTGACTGGGATTTCTGTGTGTACGTTCCCATTTCAAACAGATAAGGATCTATATAAAACAAACCTGGTATACCTTCACGGTGAAGTCTGTGTAACATCAGCCACTACTTCATCAGTGTTCATAAAAATAAGCCTGCTAATGCATTATATATTAGTCACATATGAACGCAGCAACAGTACCCTACTTATCTGATCTCAAGTGGCGGATGGATTCAAGAACTGGGGATTCTGACTGAAGTAGATGTGGTTTTTGTTAGTAGTGTTTCTTGTGTCTTCAGTGGTTTGGTTTCCCCAGAGGGTCGGTTGTATACAACCGTTCTTAGCCTATTTTAAAGATCAGGTGAGACTTTACGCTGCCAGGTGAGTCTCTCCGCTCATGTACCTCACCATGCCTGAACAACACACAATGCAAAGTGGACCAAGTCAAGCGAGGCCCCTGTCTGTTTGATGTTGTGTTCAAAAGGCAAAGGGTGGTGACAGACAGGAGTCGTTTGAACATAACTGAGAGTAAGAGACCTGGGATGGTTCCGGCCTTCAGTCACAGCAGGGGGGTTCCTCCTCCAACCCAGAGGGGATCACGCCAGCTCGCCTAATGGTCACTGCAGGAACACTGATCAAAGGAACCTCTCCCTCACCATACGTCACCGTACTGTGGCTGAGTGAAGCTCAAACTCTGTGTGAAATAAACATGTTGAAGAGGGTGTTTATAGTTTGTAAGTTTACTGTTTGGCCTTTAAAAGTGGGGCTCTAAGGGAGCTTAGATAGAAGCTGTCTTAGGTTTTATAATGTGCTTTGTAATGCCACCATTTAAAATTCAGGTTGCTCTGTGCCAAGGTCTGTAATTCCCCTCTGTCTTGCTTTTGAGCTTATTCGTAGCATATACTCTGGAACGATTCCACTGTCTGAATGATCTCAAACTTGACCTGTGACATCTTGACCTTCCACCACTGCGATGGAAATGGAGTCATAGTTTAACAGCATTGGGTGAGTGTAAAACCACAGAAGCACCATAAAACAGCACAACAACTTTGTTATCGGTACAGTACTTTACTAGCCAGGGTAATTTCCTGTGTGTCAGATATGAGGTTAGTGGCTGTAGGGAAAGCTCAGCAACTCTCAATCTAGACACTTACAGAGAAATGCTGCTGTGTTGATATTACTGTTGGAAAGGCCTGGACACACTCACACACACATGTGCACACGCATGCACACATGCACACACGGACACACACACACACCGGCCTTTACGGCCGCTCTAGCTCCCACCTCACTCAATGACAGCTCATTCCAAATCAATAATCAATATTACTGTCCTTGTAATGGGACTACGGCCCCTAAAACGCATTGATATCCCCAGATCTCATAGCTAGGCTCTTCAGAAAGCGAGAGTTTAGACAGTTTAACCCTTATACTGCGCTGGTCATTTCAACAAACGGCTTAGAAAATAGAGTGGCTGACATGTTCAATCGTGTTTAATAATCTCCAGCACTGCTTAGAAATCAGTGATCACTCTGGGGTGTGGGAATCGACTCTTTAAAGTGTGCTACATGAATACAAATGTTCAATGTGGCCTCTGTTGTGGCCTCTGTTCTAGCCGCATGAGTGAGTGAAGATATTGACCAGGTGATAGGATTGTTTTAGGTTGCTTTGTTGCATTCACATCCTGCATGTTAAGACCAGACAGAGGCAGCATACAGGAGCTCTGACAAGACTAAGACGTGACATGATAGGCAACCACCATCTCCCTCACTTCAAGCTGTCGGGAAGGCGAATGGTGAGTTCTGGACTGTCCACTTGTCTGAAATGTCATTACCAATTAATACTTTTTACCTTGACTTTTGCACATCTTGCACAGTTACTTTTGTTTTGTGGATGTAAGGAATGGGAATGACTTTTTGTGTCAGTGTGAAAATGGAACCAAGGAGGCATTGTGTCTGCTCTGTGCATGCAGAATAAAATAATAGACATGGGGTTCTGCTGTGAGTTCTACAACGCTGTCACTGAGAGGTTTACCAGATGAATGGACTTCATTTACAAGTAAATGTAGGCCTAAATGCATTTTCCTTTGCAATTTGCAGGCTAGGCTTCTGTTGACTCATGAGAATGGACAACATCTCTTTGAATGCATTTTAATTTTTGCAAAGATTTTTTTTGTCATTTCGATTGTTGATATGTACATTTCGTTAGAACCTTTTTTATTATATATGTGTGTGTAAGGATTTTTGTGGCCGCCGCGCATTGAAAGAATTGTAAATCCATTGTGAAAGGCTATGAAGTTTGCATAGCAAACTATTCCAATGAAATGTGTCCATATATTGGTATTTTAGTGCCACCTATTGGTTGTAACTGTGGATGCCACATCGGTTTAAGGCTGAGCTGAGCTGAGCAGTGTGTCATTTTTACATTTGGTGAAAGTTATTTGTCAATTTTGGTTAATAGCCTATGTCACTCTGGTTGTTGGGGTTATCTGTTGTATGGTAAACTTGGTATATTTATAAATCTGGCTTTGATAATAGCCAGTGCTTACCCAGCCACCGACCTCACCACACGTCACTGGTGTGTGTGTGTGTGTGTGTGTGTGTGTGTGTGTGTGTGCGTGCGTGCGTGCGTGCGTGCGTGCGTGCGTGCGTGCGTGCGTGCGTGCGTGCGTGCGTGCGTGCGTGCGTGCGTGCGTGCTGACTGCAGTGACTGCAGTGACTGTTAATGGACAGGGTCAGCATAGGCCTCGCTGCCCTGCCTAACCAAGTTTGGGAAACCCTGGCCTAACTGACATTCGTTGCATTGAGTGGATTTCATATTTTGCGCATGTGTATTGCATGTTGTGTGGGTATTACCTGGGGTAGCTGTGCTCATGGGGTAGCTGGGGTAGCTGTGCTCATTTGGGCGTCTACATAACGTGGCACTTGCATACCTGGAACTGATGTGTGTGTGTGTTGTTCCAGGTATGCAAGTGCCACGTTATGTAGACGCCCAAATGAGCACAGCTACCCCAGCTACCCCATGAGCACAGCTACTGTGTTAGTGATGGCTGTTTAACAGTCTGATGGCCTTGAGATTAAAGCTATGTTTCAGTCTCTCAGTCCCAGCTTTGATGCACCTGTACTGACCTCGCCTTCTGGATGGTAGGGGGTGAACAGGCAGTGGCTTGGGTGGTTGTTGCAGATTAAAGGAGGATAGATTCTTTACATTTTGAGACAGTTTTATTAAATAGCATATGGGTGTTTAAATATACATCACCCAGCCACTTAGCTCTAAGTACATATCAAAGCCCCTCTGCTGTGTGGAGATGCTCTGTGGACTCTCTAGGCTTCTCTCTGCCTTAAACCCAGAACTGCATTGATGAACTCGAAAAATAGACTATTCTCTTGCCTTTAATCTTGTGTTGTTTCTCTTGTTCTCTTGTCTTTTGAACACACAAGGCTAAGATGAGCTGTCAATAGGAGCAATCAAGCAAAACAAGGTCCTTCAAATAAACCCACCCTTCACCACTTTAGTCTCACATAACCACACTTCCAAGAATCATGTTCAATTTCAGAATGACCGTGTGAACGCCAGAAATCGAGTAAAAGGGTGAATTCTCCCTGAGTTTGTTTTGTTGGATTCCTTTGTACAATAACATTAACATGTTCCCTTCAGCGAACTCGCAAACAAGATATGATACTTCCTGCAGGTCAAATCCGAGGCTTCACTTTGTCCTAAATCTTACAACTGCACAATGTTCACAGTTGTGAAAATCCAAGGATCACCACCCCCGTAGTCTAAGGATCTCCACCCCCGTAGTCTAAGGATCTCAACCCCCGTAGTCTAAGGATCTCAACCCCCGTAGTCTAAGGATCTCAACCCCCGTAGTCTAAGGATCTCCACCCCCGTAGTCTAAGGATCTCCACCCCCATAGTCTAAGGATCTCAACCCCCGTAGTCTAAGGATCTCAACCCCCGTAGTCTAAGGATCTCCACCCCCGTAGTCTAAGGATCTCCACCCCCGTAGTCTAAGGATCTCCACCCCCGTAGTCTAAGGATCTCCACCCCCGTAGTCTAAGGATCTCCACCCCCGTAGTCTAAGGATCTCAACCCCCGTAGTCTAAGGATCTCCACCCCCGTAGTCTAAGGATCTCCACCCCCGTAGTCTAAGGATCTCAACCCCCGTAGTCTAAGGATCTCAACCCCCGTAGTCTAAGGATCTCAACCCCCGTAGTCTAAGGATCTCAACCCTCGTAGTCTAAGGATCTCAACCCTCGTAGTCTAAGGATCTCAACCCCCGTAGTCTAAGGATCTCCACCCCCGTAGTCTAAGGATCTCAACCCCCGTAGTCTAAGGATCTCAACCCCCGTAGTCTAAGGATCTCCACCCCCGTAGTCTAAGGATCTCCACCCCCGTAGTCTAAGGATCTCAACCCCCGTAGTTTAAGGATCTCCACCCCCGTAGTCTAAGGATCTCAACCCCCGTAGTCTAAGGATCTCAACCCCCGTAGTCTAAGGATCTCAACCCCCGTAGTCTAAGGATCTCCACCCCCGTAGTCTAAGGATCTCAACCCCCGTAGTCTAAGGATCTCAACCCCCGTAGTCTAAGGATCTCAACCCCCGTAGTCTAAGGATCTCAACCCCCGTAGTCTAAGGATCTCAACCCCGTAGTCTAAGGATCTCCACCCCCGTAGTCTAAGGATCTCAACCCCCGTAGTCTAAGGATCTCAACCCCCGTAGTCTAAGGATCTCAACCCCCGTAGTCTAAGGATCTCCACCCCCGTAGTCTAAGGATCTCAACCCCCGTAGTCTAAGGATCTCCACCCCCGTAGTCTAAGGATCTCCACCCCCGTAGTCTAAGGATCTCCACCCCCGTAGTCTAAGGATCTCAACCCCCGTAGTCTAAGGATCTCCACCCCCGTAGTCTAAGGATCTCAACCCCCGTAGTCTAAGGATCTCCACCCCCGTAGTCTAAGGATCTCCACCCCCGTAGTCTAAGGATCTCAACCCCCGTAGTCTAAGGATCTCCACCCCCGTGGTCTAAGGATCTCCACCCCCGTAGTCTAAGGATCTCAACCCCCGTAGTCTAAGGATCTCAACCCCCGTAGTCTAAGGATCTCAACCCCCGTAGTCTAAGGATCTCCACCCTCGTAATCCAAGGCTGTTGTTCCGTTTCACTATTTGCTGCTCCCTCGTACATAAACCCTCCCCTTCCTCTCTTTTTCCTTCTTTCTTTCCTCACGTGACACTTTCCCATGGAGGATAGCAGGCTATTCATCTCTACTGAGCCCTAGTAGTTCACCCCTCATTCCTTCCTCCCCCTCTCCTCCTCTGAAGGATAGCGTCCTTGGAGAGCTCCAGCGTTGATGAGGTGGCCACTGCTGCAGTTATATCATGGTAACTTACATTATTGGGCTGTGGCACGGCTCATCCCAAAGGCAGTGCTTAATTTGTAAATTGGGAGGTGGCGGAACGAAAAGAGAGCCCGAGAGAGGGGTGATCTGGGGGGCTCTGAGGTACGGGAATGCATGAAAAGAAAATTACCTTTATAATAAAGCATTGCATGCATTATCCTCGCTTTATCATACTGGCATAGAGCAGTAGAGTAGAGTTGAGGCACTTGCAGAAGTTGCACACATGAGGAAAAACATTTGTAGCCTTGGGTCTGGGAAAAATTTGGCCTTTAAAAACGAATTTCATGCAATTCTACATCATTTTAGATGACTGGAGACTTGAGCAGAATCTTTTTTAATACCTCAATAATTATCATAATGAGTGGCTACTTTGACACTGACAAACTCAAAATCTGATCAATAAAAACGACCTTGTCTTGAATCCATCAATAACCTAGGTCTAGGTGTGTGGAGACACACATATTGTACAGTTTGAGCAGGGAATTATAGTCCTAAAAAAGCTTTCCAGTTTCACTGACTCACCCAATGATGCACAGCTCCCTCACCGCTCATGCCAGAAGCTTATCTCTCTCCTGTTTTAATTTGTAAAACAATGCTGTTCAGTCAATAGGCCTATTTGGAAGTTGATAACTTGGTAGCTTACAGAGAGATTATTCTTTTTTCAGCAGGATCCATTTGCTTTCCAAACTGTGTTTTCCTGTGATTTTATTTGAAATATTGCGAAAAGCCTGTTTTGGCTGCATGCTGTTCACTGACAGATTTTCCGCGCGTTCTCGACTGTAGGCATGCCTTGTGATTGGGCTACACACAATCCACAGCTAGACTATTTTTGTTAAATAAGCTATTGATCCTATGTGGCTAAATTATAGGCCTACTCCTGGTGTAGTATTCAGAATGATTTCATTTATTTCTGAACAGACAGCAGTAATTTGGCAAATATATTTAAATTTATCAGGGGTGCTGCGGCACCTCCAGAACCCTTCGCTCGGCTATAATTCTATAAGGAAATAACTGATGAAATGCAATGCTGGAAAGATGACAGTTACAGGGTCATGTCTATCAGAGCAGAGGGAGGGAGAGAGAGAGATCATAAAAAGTGAATCTCCTTCTAGTTCTGTGAGAGATACAGGCGAGCTTCTATCTCTCCACATCAATGGCCACGCGTTGGTCTATATAGGCTACAGTGTTGGGCAAACCATAAATCCGGCCCAGGCCAACACTAATCAATTATTAGAATATCAGGCACGTTTTCACATAACATTTTTTAGGGGGCAGCCAGGAGAATTACAGAGTCAACTAACTCTGATTAAATTTATTAGAATTTTTACATTGTAATCAGTGAAAATATTTTTCATGCCACGAGAGGTATCGGATACTGGCAAATGGGTTCCGTAACGAAACAGTCCAAAACTGAGAGGTACCAGATCCTGTTCCAGCAGGATCCGGTTAAAATGAAGCACTGCCCAGAAGCCCACAAAGCTTGGTGCCAAAGTTCCACACTCTGAGACTAAACTCTGACGAACAGACAAGTCTCACAGTGCGAATTTAATCTGAAAATGAGAGAGATTGTTATTTTGCTGGACACGTGCATGTTGTCATTATAGTAGTGGTGTTGTGGAGTGTTATGGATGTTTGAATCATTTACACATCTCATAGAGACCAAAGAGGTGAGCTTGGGTCATTGGTAGGTTTTAATGGCTGCATTTATTTATTTATTTTACCCCTTTTTCATGGTATCCAATTGGTAGTTCACAGTCTTGTCCCATTGCTGCAACTCCCGTACAGACTTGGGAGAGGCAATGTGATTACCTACTAGCGAAGCTCTGTGTGGTCTGATCTCTCAAAATGGCCATACAAGATGTAGGATCTTAATTTGAGCGAATTTGCTACAGCAGGAAAATAATGTTGCAGTAACAGGAAATGTTAATTATTATGTGGATTATAATTAATGGACATTTTTGTAGAGGTTGATAAAACATTTTTTAAGGGAATATCAAGTCTGAAACTTCAAAGTGGAAATGACAAACTTCGGAAGCCTTTTTAAAGCTCAAATACTGCAGTGCAGGAAAGTTCTCTTGCAACAGGGTGATCAAATTAAGATCCTACATCTGTATATGTGATTGGCCATTATATCTCTTTATGGTTCAACTCTCTTGAGACAAGCAGATATGAATAGTTGAGGTGATTGGTATATCATCTCTCAGCTCCTACTCAACAGTAGTACTTATATTCCTGGGATGTCAGAAATATGGGATGTCTGTTCTTTATGTGTTTGCAGATAAAACGTCCCCCGTCCTTTGTAACCTCTGCTGTAATGGCCTGTATGAATCCCCATAAACCACCACTCACCTGGTCATGGCTCAACCGGAAAGCACCACCAATCCCTGAAGAGACTGCTTCTAAACTCATATATTGTTGCTGTTTCTATATATGACATCGATTTGAGTTACCTTGGAGATGGAGTCACAGATTACGTAGTTTAAAGATTATTATTTTATATACCTTTGATTTAACATGTATGGAGCTTGATGACATTTCTGTTCAGTTTTCCTCCCTTATAATTTTGAGACGGTTGAATGGATGTTACCTCCCTGGTAAAAAGTTGGAGGGAACTCATAACCTTAGGGTGAACATTACTTTGGAACGAGGTAGCAGTTCACATATGAAAATAGTGTCAGTCTAGCCATTAAGAATCAGAAGCCAATAACTACAGTACATGTATTTTCACTGTAGAGTGGTCCCTCAGAGCTGCTTTTCTCCTTCTATCAATCCGTTACTTTCCCACCTTCCTTCCCCTAATGGATAGAAAGCAACACACACCCTGAACTACTCAAACCCCAGCCTTTTAAAAGGAAGCTACACAATAAGTCCAGCTCTTCTAGTGCATGGTAACGGAAGCTTAAGGACACAAAATGCTACAGAGTTTGTTTTCTGAGTGATCACAATGACCTTAGTAAATGTATGGATTTTTTAAACCTGCTTTTTAAAGCAGTCAGACAATGTGATTGAGCTTTGCCTCAACATACGATGACTTTTCTAGTGTTTCTAAATAATGACAGGGGAAGTAATTCTGTCTCAATATGGCCCTGGGCCAGGCTGGTTGCCTGTGAAGTCATTAGGTAATCTCATTTAGTAATGACCTCATGGTTCGTTTATGTACCTTTCACATTCACAGAGAGGAGTATTGTGGGAACAACCTGATGTGTCCCTGACTCCCTGTTTCATGTCATTGTTTGTTTGTTTTTTAAGAAAAATAGTTTTGTGCAGAGATGGATTCCAAAAGTCTGCGTTGTGAAATGAAATAGCGGTGAGGTTTCAGAGGGAAGAGAACATGTTGTGCCTTTGTATTCTGATCTGATCTGTGCTCTGAGACTTGCTGCCGAGTGTACAGCGGCACATATTCACGGGGGATCAAATATCTCCTGCAATTAGCTCTCCTATCCTCATATCTGCTCTGTCGGTGGGAGCCTTACATGGTTAATATCCTCAAACAGCCTCATCCTGATGCTCTGCGCTGCCATCATGTCTGCTTAGCTTTCTGCTTCTCTCTCATACACACTCCTTTTTTCCCTCCCGCTCTCTTTCTCTCTCCCTTTCTCTCTCCCTCTCTTTGTTCTTCCTCATCCCGCTCTCTTATCCTCCTTTGTCAGCAGTCTTGATGGAGTCAGTGTAGCACTCAGTTCTCCTTATATGGATACTTCTAGAAACCTTCTATCTGCTCTCTCCATATGCCTGCCAAACCTAACAGTTTTTTCCCCCATCCACATTATTCAGCTCCACCTGCCAGGAGTCTGAGAGTAGGGACTAATCCATCTTCAGGGCAGACTTTGGCACGCTGGATGTTAAATTAAAAACGTATCACCCAAAGAACTGGGTCATATGCACAAAGTATTGAAGACACAGTTTAGAAAATAAATATCATCAATCACAGGCTCCAGTCCACAATGCTTTGTGAATACAGCTCCAGCCTGATGCTGCATCACCATACCCAATTATAGTGGTGACAGTTGGGAAAGTTTGTTTGTTGTGCAGCTAAAAGTCTCCAAATGTCACTAGTTTTAGGACGTTGTCCCAGAGGAGAACCTTTGGGCTGTCTTTCATCCGATATTTGGACACTGTCAAACAAATGTGATGGATGTGGTCATTGCAAAGCAGCAAATTAATGCATGGTGAGAGAGCTGGATTGTTATTTTCCAATGAAAAGTTACTGTATATCGAGCCCAACAATCCAACAATCTAGATCAATAAACTCAGCCAGAGACAACAAGGGTCCAAAGGTAATGTAGATTTAACATTTTATTCATTGATCATCCATCCATGTAGATTGTGTCCCCAACATGGCTACATGATTCTTTGGAATAAGTATTTATGTTGAGCTTATCTCCAATTCATATCCTATTATTATTTATACATGAAAAGTTTAAAAGGCATTTGAATATCATTTGAATAAGCTGTTCTTGCATTAGTTCAACTTTGACATATAGTCTGTGTTGACTAAAAATACAGGAACTGCCAACCCAAGAAGTACTATAACACATTATAATTGTTGTGTCATATTACCACATGCAATTTATTCAACACCATGTAAATCTCAGCTGATCTGTGTTTTAAGCGAGGCTGTCTGAACTGTTCTGTAGTGGGCGATGTGACCTCGAGTCCTCTTCCAACAGTAATGGGGGCTCAATGTGACGATTGGCCAATGCAGACGAGGCGCCTTCATGTGACTGTATCAAACTATGGCCTAAATTGAGCCATTTCACATGGCTGTCAACTCTGAGCTACAATAATCCTTATGGGCGTATGATCCAAACATGACGGGACAGGCGATCCTATTGTCATTACATTACAGTAGCTACACACTGCCATTCCTTTATCCATTATGAAAGGTGGTACTGAGATTGATTTCAGTACTGTCAGACCATATCATAACAGAAGTGCTCCACGTCTTTCATCTCACACTGCCCGAAAAATATATTGCAACAAACTTTCCTAGGACAATGTCAAAATTACTGTATTTTCACATGATAAAAAAAATATAGGAACACATTTCAAGGAATGATTTTTATTTAATATAACTAGGCAAGCCAGTTAAGAACACATTCTTATTTACAATGACAGACTATACACCAACCAAACCCAGACAACACTGGACCAATTGTGTGCCACCCTATGGAACTCCCAATCACAGCCAGTTGTGATACAGCCTGGATTCGAACCAGGGTGTCTGTAGTGATGCCTCTAGCACTGAGATGCAGTGCCTTAGACCGCTGCGCCACACGTGTCCTAGGTTACATCTATAAAACATCCTACTGATATGACAAACTTTGGTATGTTATATTATCATGATGATTATAGCCATGCTAGAACCCTCAAGAAAATCATAAGATTCAGACAGATCTATTCTCAAAGCCCTCTTACACTTTCCTACAGATAACCACCCACAATTCATGGTCTGAAAGGGCACCAGTAGGGCTAATTATCGTCCGACATAACATCCCCTGGTCTTACTGCATTGTAACAAGTTCATTGGCACTTTGGTACCACTATTGTAAATCATTATAAAAGGCCTGGAGATATGGTGTTGAATACAGTACATTCACAGCATTTAAAAAAATTTATTTTACCTTTATTTAACTAGGCAAGTCAGTTAAGAACAAATTCTTATTTTCAATGACGGCCTAGGAACAATGACAGCCTATATGGTGGAAAGACTACTGTATTTATTTCATTTTTACTTTTGCGTTTTACTAAGAAAAGGTTATGTTTTTTTATTTAAGTAGTATGTGTTCAGGAAGTGGAAATGAGACTAAGCTATAAGAAGTTTGTTAATGGATATTTATATTTTGTGTTCTAAGTTGTCATTTCAGTTTTACTTGGTGTTATCACTGTTTCAGTGGCAGAACGACAGGTTTTTACCTTGTCAGCTCGGGGATTCAATCTTGCAACCTTTCGGTTACAAGTCCAACGCTCTAACCACTAGGCTACCTGCCGCCTGCAGCCTACATTTTGTGTTTGTGTAGTAGAGGCTTGTATGCGGCGAGAAATAAGCAGGATTTTTTTGTTGATATATTCTCATCTATCTCTGTGTGGTGGCTGATGGTTTCTCATAAGGAGTGGGCTGTGGGGCTGTGAGGGCTGGCGTGCTGGAAGGCTGTGGGGCTGTGTGGGCTGGCGTGCTGGAAGGCTGTGGGGCTGTGTGGGCTGGCGTGCTGGAAGGCTGTGGGGCTGTGTGGGCTGGCGTGCTGGAAGGCTGTGGGGAGAAAGGGGAAAGGGCGGTAGTATTTGTAGACATTATTAAAGGCCCCTCTTAGCCTGCTGTTTCCTTGTGGCTCACTCCCAGAGGAGGTTTTCCTTACCACCTGATCTCCACACAGCCTGGTTGGTCATGAAACAAGCCACAGTAGAAATGAATTACTGTGTAATGCAATATCCGAGAGGAACAGTGTCTGTCCTCGCAAAGAGGACCCCTACTCCCACAGGGGACCAGGGAACACAGAGAGTACGAGGGAGAGGAAAGGTCCAACTTGAAAGAAGGATAGTGGAGAGAAAGAGGGAAGGAGCAAGAGAGAGGGGAAAGAGGGTGGCAAGAGATTGAGGGAAAGGGGGAGAGAGGGTAGAGAGAGAGAGCAGGCAAGAGTGTGAAAGCGAGAGAAAGGGAGAGAGAGAGAGAGAAAAAAAGAGAGAGCGGAAAGAGATATATATATATAGAGAGAGAGAGATAGAGAAATGGATAGAAAGAGATATAAAAAGAGAGTGAGAGAGAGAAAGAGAGAAAAGAGAGAGAGAGAGAGAGAGAGTGAGAGACAGAAAGAGAGAAAAATAAAGAGAGAGAGAGAAAGTGAGAGAGAGAAAAGATATATACAGTTGAAGTCGGAAGTTTACATACACCTTAGCCAAATACAACTAAACTCAGTTTTTCACAATTCCTGACATTTAATCCTAGTAAACATTTCCTGTCTTAGGTCAGTTAGGATCACCACTTTATTTTAAGAATGTGAAATGTCAGAATAATAGTAGAGAGAATGATTTATTTCAGCTTTTATTTCTTTCATCACATTCCCAGTGGGTCAGAAGTTTACATACACTCAATTAGTATTTGGTAGCATTGCCTTTAAATTGTTTAACTTGGGTCAAATGTTTCGGGTAGCCTTCCACAAGCTTCCCACAATAATTTGGGTGAATTTTGGCCCATTCCTCCTGACAGAGCTGGTGTAACTGAGACAGGTTTGTAGGCCTCCTTGCTCACACACGCTTTTTCAGTTCTCCCCACAAATTTTCTATAGGATTGAGGTCAGGGCTTTGCAGAGGTGGGACCCAGTCATTGTGTTACAAGTCACAAGTAAGTCTCCAGTCTTAGCACTCAAGTCGCAAGTCAAGTCCCAAGTCAAGACAGGCAAGTCTCAAGTCAAGTCTCAAGTCCTAAACTTTGAGTTTCGAGTCCTAAACAAGTCATAATGTGCTCTTCACCAAATGTAATACCATTTCATATTTTTAACAAGAGTAATAGTTAGTATATTACATTTACACAAATCATGAATGCTTTTAAAAATGTATATATTTATTACTTTCCAAATAAACTTTATATTTCCATGGAAATACATGGGTAGCCATAAGAAAGACTCCCCCCCATTGCGATTGACTATCGAGGATCGCTATGGGGCGCAATCGGGCGATGTAGGCTTGTACACAATTGCCCAACCTTAACACACACACACACTCTCTGTGTGTGGTTACAATAGGCTAACTATGTCATTGATTGGCTGCTGTCCGATTCAAACTGTAATCCGTTAAATGAAGAGTTGATGCGCTGCACATTTTTTTTAATAGCATAATTTTTATTATTTGGACTTGGGGGAGGGTATCAAGTCAGTTCGAGTCAAAGGGCTCAAGTCCAAGTTAAGTCACGAGTCATTGGTGTTAAAGTCAAAGTCGAGTTGCAAGTCACCATATTTGTGACTCGAGTCTGACTCGAGTCCAAGTCATGTGACTCGAGTCCACACCTCTGGGGCTTTGTGATGGCCACTCCAATACCTTGACTTTGTTGTCCTTAAGCCAATTTGCCACAACTTTGGAAGTATGGTTGTGGTCATTGTCCATTTGGAAGACCCATTTGCGACCAAGCTTTAACTTCCTAACTGATGTCTTGAGATGTTGCGTTAATATATCCACATAATTTTCCTTCCTCATGACGCCATCTATTTTGTGAAGTGCACCAGTCCCTCTTGCAGCAAAGCACCCCCACAACATGATGCTGCCACCCCCGTGCTTCACGGTTGGGATGGTGTTCTTCAACTTGCAAGCCTCCCCCTTTTTCCTCCAAACATAACGATGGTCATTATGGCCAAACAGTTCTATTTTTGTTTCATCAGACCAGAGGACATTTCTCCAAAAAGAACGATCTTTGTCCCCATGTACAGTTGCAAACCGTAGTCTGGCTTTTTTATGGCGGCTTTGGAGCAGTGGCTTCTTCCTTGCTGAGCGGCCTTTCAGGTTATGTTGATATAGGACTAGTTTTACAGTGGATATAGATACTTTTGTACCTGTTTCCTCCAGCATCTTCACAAGGTCCTTTGCTGTTGTTCTGGGATTGATTCGCACTTTTCGCACCAAAGTACGTTCATCTCTAGGAGACAGAACGCGTCTCCTTCCTGACCGGTATGACGGCTGCGTGGTCCCATGATGTTTATACTTGCGTACTATTGTTTGTACAGATGAACGTGGTACCTTCAGGCGTTTGAAAATTGCTCCCAAGGATGAACCAGACTTGTGGAGGTCTACAATTTCTTTTCCGAGGTCTTGGCTGATTTCTTTTGATTTTCCCATGATGTCAAGCAAAGAGGAACTGAGTTTGTAGGTAGGCCTTGAAATACATCCACAGGTACACCTACAATTTACTCAAATGATGTCAATTAGCCTATCAGAAGCTTCTAAAGCCATGACATCATTTTCTGGAATTTTCCAAGCTGTTTAAAGGCACAGTCAACTTAATGCATGTAAACTTCTGACCCACTGGAATTGTGATACAGTGAATTATAAGTGAAATAATCTGTCTGTAAACAATTGTTGGAAAAATGACTTGTGTCATGCACAAAGTAGATGTCCTAACCGACTTGCCAAAACTATAATTTGTTAACAAGAACTTTGTGGAGTGGTTGAAAAATGAGTTTTAATGATAGTTAATACTCGTTTATACAGTATATACTGTATATATAGAGAGAAAGAGATAGAGACAGAGAGAGAGAGAGAGAGAGAGAGAAGGAGAGAGAGAGAGAGAGAGAGAGAGAGAGAGAGAGAGAGAGAGAGAGAGAGAGAGAGAGAGAGAGAGAGAGAGAGAGAGAGAGGGGGGAGAGACACTGCAGGGATCCATTACAGGGTTTGTAAGTTATCATATTTGCTGCCCTGCCATGTGGGTTTATTGCACTGGGACACAGTCAGGAGAAACAGGGAGTTTAATAAGCGTGGCAGAAGAAGGAAAGAAATAGATGAGTAAATCTGGGGGCTTCCTCTCTTCCGTCCCACTCCTCCTCTCATTCATTTCTGCTTGTCAGGCACTTTCAGTTGGAGACCATTAAAGTGGCGAGTAGACTAACTCAAAGCAATGATAATCAAGAAGAGACTGAGTAGACGCTTTATAATTACCACTGCATTGAATACTGCACCATGAACCGCAACATTGATGAAACCGATCACAAATCATCATAGCTGACGTCTCCTCACAGCCATTTAGAAGTTCATCACACATCTTCACACTCATTTTAGTGACTACCAGTATGCACATGACTCACCGCAAATTATCACAGCAGTGTACAACCCATTAAAATCCATCACAGTGATGCCACAGACATCATACTGTCTTTCATACAGCAAAACCAAACAATTAATCAAATTTATTTATAAAGCCCTTTTTACATCAGCTGATGTCACAAAGTGCTGTACAGAAACCCAGCCTAAAACCCCAAACAGCAAGCAATGCAGGTGTAGAAGCACGGTGGCTAGGAAAAACTCCCTAGAAAGGCCGGAACCTAGGACGAAACCTAGAGAGGAACCAGGCTATGAGGGGTGGCCAGCCCTCTTCTGGCTGTGCCGGGTGGAGATTATAACAGAACATGGCCAAGATGTTCACCTGTTCATAGATGACCAAAACCCCTTATAATTTACCAGATCTTCAGGAAACTCCATTGAGACCCTTCATCGCCGACTCAGCCCCATGACACTAGGTTACTGCGGCAATGTCAATACTCATCACAATGACTAATGAATGACCCTGACACTAATCCCTACAATCTCAGTTGACTCCTTGCTTTGGACACTCAATACATCCCATCATATGATTCCCTAGCTCAACAACCTCCTCCTTCGTCATTCACTGCCTGCCCACAATGGACTAGAACCACTCAGTTGATACTCGATCAAGCACCTGAAAAACTCTCTTTACTTCTTGCATCCAATAATACCATCTCATCAGTGTGTAGCCTGCATCTTAGAGACTGCTGCCCTACGTACATAGTCATTGAACACTGGTCACTTTAACAATGTTGACATACTATTTTACCCACTTCATATGTATATACTGTATTCTAGTCAAGGATAATCCTATATAACTACTGCTGTACACACCATTTCTATTATATTCATGTACTGTGCGTACTGTCCATGTACAGTGCATTCAGAAAGTATTCAGACCCCTTCCCTTTTTCCACATTTTGTTACTTTACAGCCTTATACTGAAATGGATTAAATAATTTTTTCCCTCATCAATCTACACACAATACCCCATAATGACTAAGCAAAAATTGTTGTTTGGAAAACAAAAACAGTAATACCTTAATAACATAAGTATTCAGACCCTTTGCTATGAGACTCGAAATTGAGCTCAGGTGCATCCTGTTTCTATTGATCATCCTTGAGATGTTTCTATCACTTGATTGGAGTCCACTTGTGGTCAATTTAATTGATTGGACATGATTTGGTAAGGCTCACACCTGTCTATATTAGTTCCTTCAGTTGACAGAGCATGTCAGAGCAAAAACCAAGCCGGGAGGTCGAAGGAATTGTCCGTAGAGCTCCGAGACAGGATTGTGGGGAAGGGTACCCAAAACAATTCTGCAGCATTGAAGGTCCCAAAGAACACAGTAGCCTCCATCATTCTTAAATGGAAGAAGTTTGGAACCACCAAGACTCTTCCTAGAGCTGGACGTCCGGCCAACCTGAGCAATTGGGGGAGAAGTACCTTGGTCAGGGAGGTGACCAAGAACCCGATGGGCACTCTGACAGAGCTCCAGAGTTCCTCTGCGGAGATGAGAGAACCCTCCAGAACCCCAACCATCTCTGCCGCACTCCACCAATCGGGCCTTTATGGTAGAGTGATCAGACGGATGTCGCAACTCAATAAAAGACCATGACAGCCCATTTGGAGTTTGCCAAAAGGTACCCAAAGGCCTCTCAGACATTGAGAAACAAGATTCTCTGGTCTGAAGAAACCAAGATTGAACTCTTTGGCCTGAATGTCAACCGTCACTTCTGGAGGAAACCTGGAAACCCTACCGTGAAGCATGGTGGTGGCAGCATCATGCTGTGGGATGTTTTTCAGCAGCAGGGACTGGGAGACTAGTCAGGATCGAGGGAAAGATGAAAGGAGCAAAGTACAGAAAGATCCTTGATGAAAATCTGCTCCAGAGCGCTCAGGACCCTCAGACTGGGTTTCACCTTCCAACAGGTTCACCTTCCAACAGGACAACGACCCTAAGCACACAGCTAAGATAACGCAGGAGTGGCTTCAGGACAAGTCTCTGAATGTCCTTGAGTGGCCCAGCCAGAGCCCGCTACTCAAGATGGCGCCGACAGACATGGCAGCTCTGCTTCTAGCTCCTAAGCAACTTATTATTTGTTACATTATTAGCTCAAAACGTTTTTTGTGTTATTACATACAGCCGGAAATAACTTTTGGATATCAGAGCAGCGGTAACTCACCAGCATTACGACCAGGAATACGACTTTCCTGAATTGGATCATTTGTTTGTACCCCCCAGGGCAATTAAACTTATCCCAGAGGCTGCTCCAAGATGCTGCCGGCGGAGAAGAGGTATTCGGATTGGACTTCTAGTCAGACTCAGGAGGAGGGCACCGCTTCCGAGTATATTTCTCGCTAATGGAAGGCCAAAAAGATCATCAAGGACATCAACCATCCGAGCCACGGCCTGTTCACCCCACTATCATCCAGAAGGCGAGGTCAGTACAGGTGCATCAAAGGTGGGACAGAGAGACTGAAAAACAGCTTCTATCTCAAAGCCATCAGACTGTTAAATAGCCATCACTAGCCGGCTACCACCCGGCTACTCAACCCTGCACCTTAGAGGCTGCTGCTTTATATTCAAAGACATGGAATCACTGGCCACTTTAATAATGTTTACATACTGCTTTACTAATCTCATATGTATATACTGTATTCTATTCTACTGTATTTTAGTCAATGCCACTTCGACATTGTTCGTCCTAATATTTATATATTTATATATTCCATTATTTTATCTTCAAATTTGTGTATTGTTGTGAATTGTTAGATACTACTGCACTGTTGGAGCTAGGAACACAAGCATTTCGCTACACCCGCAATAACATCTGCTAAATATGTGTATGTGACCAATACAATTGGATTTGATTTGACTCGAACATCTACATCTACTGAATGGAGAGACCTGAAAATTGCTGTGCAGCAACGCTCCCCATCCAACCTGACAGAGCTTGAGAGGATCTCCAGAGATGAATGGGAGAAACTCCCCAAAAACAGGTGTGCCAAGCTTGTAGCATCATACCCAAGAAGACTCAAAGCTGTAATCGCTGCCAAAGGTGCTTTAACAAAGTACTGAGTAAAGGGTCTGAATACTTATGTAAATGTAATATTGAATTTTTTATATATACATTTGCAAAAATGTCTAAAAACCTTGCTTTGTCATTATGGGGTATGGCCTGATCACCGACAACGACGAGACAGCCTATAGGGAGGAGGTCAGAGACCTGGCCCGGTGGTGCCAGGACAACAACCTCTCCCTCAACGTGATCAAGACAAAGGAGATAATTGTGGATTACAGGAAAAAGAGGACCGAGCAAGCCCCCATTCTCATCGACGGGGCTGCAGTGGAGCAGGTTGAGTGCTTCAAGTTCTTGGTGTCCACATCACTAACTAACTAACATGGTTCAACACACCAAGACAGTCGTAAAGAGGGCACGACAAAACCTATTCCCCCTCAGGAGACTGAAAAGATTTGGCATGGGTCCTCAGATCCTCAAAAGATTCTACAGCTGCACCATCGAGAGCATCCTGACTGTTTGCATCACTGCCTGGTACGGCAACTGCTCGGCCTCCGACCGCAAGGCACTACAGAGGGTAGTGTGAACGGCCCAGTGCATCACTGGGGCCAAGCTTCCTGCCATCCAAGACCTCTATACCAGGCGGTGTCAAAGGAAGGCACTAAAAATTGTCAAAGACTCCAGCCACCCTAGTCATAGACTGTTCTCTCTGCTACCGCACGGCAAGCGGTACGGGAGCGCCAAGTCTAGGTCGCAAGAGGTCGCTAAACAGCTTCTACCTCCAAGCCATAAGACTCCTGAACATCTAATCAAATGGCTACCCAGACTATTTGCATTGCCCTCCCCCTCTTTTACACCGCTGCTACTCTCTGTTGTTATCATCTATGCATAGTCACTTAATAACTCTACCTAAATGTACATATTACCTCAACTAACCGGTGCCCCTGCACATTGACTCTGTACCGGTAGCCCCCGTATATAGTCTCACTATTGTTATTTTACTGCTGCTCTTTAATTACTTGTTACTTTTATTTCTTATACGTATTTCTTTTAACTACCTGTTGTATTCGGCCCATGTGACTAATACAATTTGATTTGATTTGTATTGTGTGTAGATTGATTAGGTGAAAAAAACTATATATTTTCGAATAATGCTGTAACGCAACAAAATGTGGAAAAAGTAAAGTGGTCTGAATACTTTCTGAATGCACTGTACACTGAGTATACAAAACATTATGCTCTTTCTATGATGTAAACTGACCAGGTTAATCCAGGTTAAAGCTATGATCCCTTATTGATGTCACTTCAATCAGTGTAAATGAAGGGGAGGAGACAGGTTAAAGAAGGATTTTTAATCCTTGAGACATGGATTGTGTATGTGTTCCATTCAGAGGGTGAATGGGCAAGACAAAAAATGTGTCTTTGAACGGGGAGTATGGTAGCAGGTGCCAGGCGCACCGGTTTGAGTGGGTCAAGAACTGCAACGCTGCTGAGTTTTTCACGCTCAACAGTTTCCTGTGTGTTTCAAGAATGGTTGAAGAACACCCAAAGAGTCCATGCCCCGACGAATTAAGGCTGTTCTGAGGGCAACAGAGCAGGGGTGCAACTCAATATTAGGAAGGTGTTCTTAATGTTTTGTACACCCAGTGTATATACTGTATATATTCGGGACTGACTCAGACATTGCTCGTTCTGAAATTTCATCATTTCTTTCTTTTTACTTTTTGTATTATTTGTTTATTGTTTTGTATTGCTAAGTATTCCTGCACTGTCGGAGCTAGAAACACAAGCATTTTTCTGCACATGTAATAACATATGCAAAACTCTGTACGCAACCAATAAACTTTGATTTGATTTGATAACTTTCTGCATGCCCTCTACGCTTGAGTGATTCAGCACTATCTGTGACTGATATTAATTCACCTTGAGCCCCTGTGTCTCTACAGCAAACTGTTCCCCAAAGCTAGCAGATGGGGACGCATACAGGATTTGTGTGGGAATTTGTTTTTTAATGGCTCCCTTCTGTTCAGACACATCATTATCTATCGATCAGCCGATTATTTACCCTCAGGTTATATTGCCAGTCACCCGCATCAGGGCTGGCACGCCCACTGAGATGCAGGTTATATGGAGGGAGGTCAAGGCTGTACAGGTGAAAAGGTATACTATCCATATGGAAGGTGTAATTACAGTCTACTGTACGTAGGTTGAAGCCTTGGTTTAATCAAGTCCCTCCATTAAGGTGTTAGAGGGATGGGACTCACAGTCTGCCAAACCTGGCAAGCTACACGTAGAAAAACAGGATCCAAAAGGGTTCTGCGGCTGTCCCCATAGGAGAACCCTTTTTGGTTCCATGTAGAACCCTCTGTGGAAAGTTATATTCAAAGGGTTCTCCTATGGGGACAGCCGAAGAATCCTTTAAGGTTCTAGATAGCACCTTTTTTTCTAAGAATGTAGAGTAAGGCTCCTTGTGGATTTGTGATTAACCCCACCTACTGCTTACCATTTAGTCAGTCCTCTCTCTTCAATGCAGATGTGGATATAAGGTGAGAGAAAAAAATGAGAGATGTTAATCAGAATATGATTGGAAATGTCACACTGTATTTAACTGTTGGTGTCAGAGAGTTACACCAGTAACTCTGTGGAAATACACAGATAGGATAACGATCATAAAGAGACAATTAAAGATGACAAAGATATTTTGGCAAGTCCATTATCCATAACAATCTCTCCAGAGGGATCATCCCCCAAATATTCTGCCTTGTTTTCTTGTCCTGTGGATTGGAGGAGGAGGCAGAGGTCATTACTCTACCTAAAGTCCCGTGGTAATTGAAATTAGGGAGGGGGTTGGAGGTAACAGGTGACATGATAATCAATTTGAGGCTGTATCAGAAACAAGAGCTGCTGGGGTGCCTCAGCTCCCTATGAAGAGACCAGATGGCCCCAGCCGTGTCTGGGCCTGTGAAGGGTGGGGGGGGGGGGGGGGGGGGGGGGGAGAGACAACGGGAGGGAGGGAAGGAGAGCATGTGCAGGAGGGCTTTTTAGGGTGTGAGGATTTTTAGGGTGTGAGGATTTTTAGGGTCTGCGTATTGAGTGTGCATGTTTGCTTGAGAGACAGTGCCATCTGCCAGCAAGACACTTGGGGTTCAACAGATGTGTTCTCTGACATTGGAGGAGCCGCAGGGAGGGATGAGGAGAGGATCTCGACACACTGCAGTCTACCTCTGTGGGAGGGAGGAGACAGACGGCTGGGTGACTGGACAGCTGCATGGCACATGACACCCACATACGCACATACACACCGTACCACAAATGCGACACACACACGCACATGCCCACACATACTAATACAGTATACATACTCACATGCTCACACAGATAAACATTGAGCCTGTTGACACAGATACAGATCTCTTGCCCCAGAGCTCTGGTTTTTGCCATTGGGCCCTGAGGGGAAATGCCCTTTTGGGGACACAGGAGGGGGTGAAGGTCTGGTCAGGGCTGTCCTCATTTGGGTGGTGTCTGGCTGACTGGGGTGAGCTGTTATGGCCAGTGACAGACAGATGGACAGACTGACTGACTGATAGACTGACAGACTGTGACTGACTGACAGACAGACTTCAGGGCCAACAGGAGAGGCAGCTCCCAGGCAGCTGTAGAGTACTTATTTCCAGAAAGAGTTCATGTGTCTGGTCATTGAGCAGAGTAGAAGAGAGCAGCACAGACAGACAGAGTGAAGGAGAACTTTCAGATTTCAGTGAAAGGTCACCGTAAGCCCCGGCTGGCAGACCAGCCCGGCCAGTCATCTGGGATTGGCCGCAGGGACCGGCCCGGTACCCTGACTGCACATCTACGACCTTTAGAAAAGACACTTCCTGTCTACAGCAGTGTGTTAGTGTCTTGACTGAGGAGCGGGTATTCTACTCTAGTCTTCACAGGCTTTAGTATCCAGCAGTTTTCTCTCTTTCCTGGAGCTAAGGTTATCAAATGAAATCAAAGTGTCCGAGAGTCTTACTCCCTCTTGGTTTATGGGTGTTGCTGCTGGTGGCAAGCGCATACAAGCCTGAAAACTAGCAGACACTGTGGTCCTCGATGACACGAGTGTGACACCCCTGTAGAGCAGAGTTGAGACAACCCCTAGGAGCAGAGTGTAAAGGCTGCCTCTTAGTTTGGTATAACACCACCTCTGTTACCATGGAGAAACCACTGGACCATCCACTGTCCTCATCAAGAGACGTGTTGAATCTTATTAACACTATTTTTGGAGCACGACACGCACCGCTCATCCCAAGCCGGATTCTACCAACCAACCGCTCCTATTTTTAATTGCCGCTCATTAAAGAGAAATGCTGTTATTGCTCCATTTTCCCAAAAAAGTATGTCGAAACGGTAATTAACGTGGCATCTGTAAGAAAGCTTGCAATTAGCGAGACCTGACAGATGAGCAGGCCGTGGTGCCGGATGCTTTGATGACTCTGAAGTTCGGGAGAGCTGCATATTTGTTTTGCTTTAAAGGCTGCGGAGAGGAGGGGCACTGTTTGATTTAGGGCTAGAAACAGGGTAGCAGTAAATGGGCTCCTTGCTATCAATCAGCAGCGGCCAGGAAGAGATTAATATACAGTTGGCAAGGTTCCTAAATGATTCATTATTATTATTATTATTAATGCATTATTTACTGTACATCGCTTATTTTTCCATCCACTCCAGTATAAGTTTAGTCACGTGATGCTTAACTCTCTCTAGCACTCCTGTTCATATTATAAAAAGAGTTTACCAATCCAGAGATGATGGAAAATTAACTAACCCTGTTGTCCTTTTTATGACAGGCGAGCCCGCGGTGACGAGGGAGAACAACTGTCTGAACGCGGCCAAGGCCTGCAACCTGAACGACACGTGTAAGAAGTACCGCTCGGCCTACATCAGCCCCTGCACCAGCCGCGTCTCCACTGCGGAGGTCTGCAACAAGCGCAAGTGCCACAAGGCCCTGCGACAGTTCTTCGACAAGGTCCCGCCCAAGCACAGCTACGGCATGCTGTTCTGTTCCTGTCCAGCCGGCGACCAGTCGGCCTGCTCTGAGCGCCGGCGCCAAACCATTGTACCAGTCTGCTCCTATGAGGACAGGGAGAAGCCCAACTGTCTCTCCCTGCAGACCTCCTGCAAGACCAACTACATCTGCAGGTACACCAGGATAAACAGTTGTCACAGTACACAAGATTGTACACAGGCATCAAACATATAAGATGGCTAACAATCACATAGTCTCACGTGTCAGACTCACACCACATACCAACCATTGTCAATGTATGGATAAAACTACATTCCAGTCAACAACAGTTAATTTTCTCAAACCCTTCCCGATAGCATCCTCTGTAATATAAAGAGGTGCTGGAGACAGATTACACATTCTAGCTCGGCACCAAAATGGAGGGGTGTCTAAATAAATAGCATGGAGGGTGCTATCATGCCTTCAGAGGTGTTGAGAAACATACCTGGCCCTGTGAAAAACACCATAAACAAACCTATTAAGATAACTGGAGACTATCTTGGGAGATTGCATGGGAAATAAACCATCACTATTCACTAATGCATGAAGCAAACACTAAATCTACCTACAATAACTGAGAGTATTCAAGTTAAGCAGTGAAACACTGCTTTTCTTTCTGAATGCTCATCTTTTCTGAGTTAAGTGTTTCATTTAGCTGTCATGTAGCAGTATTCTGGCTAGAATTACTGGGCGGCGGAGTGGATGTGTTTGGGTTAAGTGGCATCTGTTTCATTGGCAGTAATAGAGGCCATATTGAAATGCAGCGGAACAGACTGGACTCAATGAGTGACGTCTGACATCGCCTCTAGAACCACAGCACTCTGTCTGGGATCAAATGGAGGCATTAGTGCAAATAAATTGGGTCCATTTGGATTCCAGCCTCAGGGCTGTGCATTCTCTCTCTCTATCAGGCTCTCTCTCTCTCTCGCGCTGTCTCGCTCTGTCTAACTCTCGCTCCCCCCCCCCCCCCCCCTTTGTCTCGCTCT
Source organism: Salvelinus namaycush (assembly GCF_016432855.1). Lineage (NCBI taxonomy): Eukaryota > Metazoa > Chordata > Actinopteri > Salmoniformes > Salmonidae > Salvelinus > Salvelinus namaycush. The sequence continues at coordinate 26,326,979 of NC_052328.1, forward strand.
CTCTCTCTTGCTCTCACTCTGTCTCACTCTCTCGCTCTCGTGCTCTTTTTCTCTCTCTCGTGCTCGCTTTCTCTCGATCTCTCTTGCTCTCGATCTGTCTCACTCTCTGTTGCTCGGGTGCTCTCGCTCTGTCTCACTCTCTCGCGCGCTCTCATGCTCTCTCTCACGCTCTCTCTCACTCTCTCTTCTCTTTCTCTCCCTCTATTTCTATCTCCCTCCATCTGTCTCCCTCTTTCTCCCATTTTATATCTCTTCATTTAGCTAAATGTTCTTGTTCCCACTCTCTTCCCCTTCTCAACAAATGTGTAACACTAGGTGGTAGTAAGTTTTCCAGCTGTATCATGAGCTTGGTATCCAGAGCTCCTCTCTATTTGTGGGAGGGATTATAAGACCAGGCATACCTGCTGGCTGCTCCATCACCCTATGAGAGTGGTATTGTTAGAGAATATCCAGTCATCTGGTGATTTTCAGTCCCTATAATGTTCTCTTTGAAGTAGAAAGAAGAATCGATATAAGTTTAAATATTAGACATGTAAAAAACAGAACGTAAGCAGAATCCATGTGGATGAGGCAAGGTAGACCAACAAGACATGACTGGTCTGGGCCATTGCTGATCTTGTGAAGGCTACTGGACATGCACATGCGTTAATCATACATAGACAACATCGGCCTGAACTTGTGAAGACCTTTGGACAGGAACATTAGCTAATCAGTTATAGGCACCATTAGACCTGCAGTAGGAATGTGCATGTCCCGCCACCAATAGAATCTATGCCCCAGTGTCTGAGACAATAAGAGAATGGAAACTAAGCAAGACAACAAGATTCATAAAGTGGAGTGACGATCTTATGTAAGGGTAAGACTGTATAAAAGCCAAGTACTAAGAATGGAGAGTCAGTTCTTCCATGGAATTGCTCGGCTTTGCTACTATTTGTAATAAAGTCTATTTGAATTCACAAGCTCCGGTATCTGAGAAATATTTGATTCAATATTTCCACGACAGTATCACGGAGTGGAATCAACAGCTCTCCCTCTCCTCCAACGAGCCCAGGAACAGATTGATGAGTACTGTGTGTGTGCGTGTGTTTATAAACCGTACCAATCAGTACCATTGCTTTTGCTTTGTCTATTTGACAGTCACAGTTAGTCTTATAGGGGAGATGAGATAGTTCAGAGGTTTCACTGTTGTCTTTCAGGTCCCGTCTGGCTGATTTCTTTGCCAACTGTCAGTCTGAGCCACGCTCCCTCTCTGGCTGTCTTAAGGAGAACTACGCTGACTGCCTGCTGTCCTACTCTGGCCTCATCGGTGAGTCTCTCCCTTGTTTCTATTAGTCAACCTTTCCTCACACACATTGATGGGTCTCACTATGGTCTTTCATTTTCTCACTGAATCCTCATACTGTCCCCTGAATGGCTCTCCTTCCTGTTGTTATAGTCATGTGTCACAGAGTCCCTTCACTCCCCTCCTATCCTCTCTCCAAAGGGGTTATTCCACTGTCCCCATAGGATAAGCCTTTTTGGTTCTAGGGAGAACCCTTTTTGGTTCCACTTAGAACCCTGTTGGGTTCCATGTAGAACTCTCTTTGGAAAGGGTCCTACATGGAACCAAAAGGGTTCTACCTGGAACCAAAAAGGTTCAAAGTGTTTATTTTCTAAGAGTGTAGTGCAGCACAACCCAACGTCACACCACTTCATCCTGCCCCTCCACATCATTTCATGAAATTAGCACATTGTTCATGAGGAAACCAAGACTCATAGTTGCAGACAATGCAGTAGAGCGAAAGAATGAGTGTGTGAAAGACAGGAGGTTGGTGGCACCTTAATTGGGGAGAACGACCTCGTAGTAATGAATGGAGCAGAATAAGTGGAATGGTGTCAAATACATCAAACACATGGTTTCTATGTGTTTGATGACATTCCATTTACTCTGTTCCAGACATTATTATGAGCTGTCCTCCCCTCAGCAGCCTCCTGTGGTGTGAAAGAGACAAAGAGAGAGGGGGAATGTGGGAGAAGATTTGTCTCCTTTATCTTCCCCTTCTCTCTGCTTCTGTGTGCTGAGGGAACCATCCTAGCTCAATCCATCACATTTTCCTGACTAGCACAGCTGTTACAGATAGTCCACACAGCAACCAACAAAATGCCAATTCATTTTGCCGCAAAACAAAAAGGGCTTGTTTGGACGGACGCCAGTAGGGGAACAATGTGTTAAGGGAGCAAGAAATCACTGACTGTAGCTATTTAGTTTACTACAAAGCTGGAGAAACCTAATTCTGCACACTGCCTTTGGAAATACTTCATATAGTCACTTTTGAAAATACTCCATTATGTTTTCAGTGTTACTTGTTGATGAGAGAATTGGATGAAAATAGAGCTGGAAGAAAGTGTTTGCTTGAGTTTTGCATTACAAGATGGTTAGGTGCAGTGGGAGGCGGATCCTCTTTCACCATACCTCATAACCAGCCAATGACCAGCCAAGAATACCAATAGGTCGTCGCTCTACTACAGAGGATACCATGTCTATAGCAAACCAAATGGAACAAAAAAACTTTCTTTAAAGGCCCAGTGCAGTCAAAATTCCATTTTTACTGTGATTTGCATAATATTGTACAACAGCTGATTAAACTAACATTGTTTAAACTAACACAGGACCTTCTAATCAGCAGTTTTGCATGGGCGGGAGTTTCGGCACTACAAAGAGAATTCCAAATCTCACTGCCAATAACAGCTAGTTTTCAGTTTTTCCCTCCCCACTCAGACCACTTCCAGACAGTCCTAGCTAAATTCTTACTATTTTTGTCCAATTTAATGGAAATATATTACAGTAAGGTACTTAATTGTTACCCGGAAATGATTTGATATGGATATAAAAACAGCTGCATTGGGTAATATATTGTATTTCTTCCCCCTCCCAACAGGTACCGTGATGACCCCCAACTACCTGCGCTCTCCTAAGATCAGTGTTGTCCCCTACTGTGACTGCAGCAGCAGTGGCAATGGCAAGGAGGAATGTGACAAATTCACAGAGTTCTTCACAGACAACAGCTGCCTCCGTGAGTGACTGACCGCGCATCTCCTGTCCTCTCCTCTCATTTTCATTCTCATACCATTTTCCTCTCCTCCACTCTTTCATTGCGGGTCTCCTGACAATTATTCATCCCTCTCTCATTGTCCCTACCTTCATCCTCCCTCTCTCCCAAGTGATGCTCCATTTCTCCTGTGAGCTTTTTGGCAAAAATCAGAGAGAGAGGAGGAAGAAACAGAAACAATGATAAGGGTGTGTGTGTGTGTGTGTGTGTGTGTGTGTGTGTGTGTGTGTGTGTGTGTGTGTGTGTGTGTGTGTGTGTGTGTGTGTGTGTGTGTGTGTGTGTGTGTGTGTGTGTGTGTGTGCGTACGCACATTAATAATAATAATGTTCTTGTGTGAGTGACTAGTTCCCCGGAGTAGCTTTCCTGGATCAGCGATAGCCAGGGCCCAGTTTTTCAAAAGTGATTTATCCGGATTTCGCCTATCGGATATGACTAAATGCACAGAAATAGAATGAATAGAATGGTAATCCCCGTTCAAGCCAATGATTTGTCTGTTCTATTCATTATTTTTCTATGCATTTAATCCTGTCTGATAGGCAAAATCCAGATATATCACCTTTTTTTTAAACTGGGCCCTGGGCATTGTCTTCTAACTTGGTGGCCCTCCTCTCACATATCAGACAGCTTTAATTAACCACCCCCCCCTCCCTCTCTCTCTCCATCCACTCCTCCGCCACAGAAATTCCTTCTTTAATAAATACAGCTCCTTCACTATCACAAGGTGCCAGGCCTCTGGAGATAACAGATCCATGGCTGTGGTGCCTGTCTTTGTGCAATCACAGCTCAACTTCCTCTGCTGTGTTATTGGTATGGCATTGTCTCTCAGCCCTTTTCAAAGCCAGTAGGATCCCACTATAGTCACGCTCTCACCAACCCTATGGGGAAGTTTGTTTTCACTGTATTATAGAGATAGTGTTATATATAACATTTTGTTCCCAATGTGACAATGTGCACGACACAGCACTATCACAACAGAGCAATTTCTTTAGGGGAATTTCAGTGTCATTGAAATCTATTTGACCTACTGCTATTGAGAAGGATTTGGGTTTTAGCTTTGAGAAAGAAAGCCATTGAGATAGAAAGACGGGTTGCCTCCCACAATGTCCCAATGGTCCAGCATACACATCTGCAATTAGACCAACATGAGTTTGGCAGAGAGGGAAGGGAGGAGTGTGGACATCCGTCCAGCGTCATATCCATTCATTTCCTGACGTAAACATTTCACCAGTGAGTAGTTTGCATTCGCCATGACGTTTGTGTTACAGGCTGACAACCACTGACTGGCTGTGGTTAAAATGAACCTAAATATCTGCGTCCGCATTGTGTCTGCCAGTAAACACAGTCCGCCTATGTCATGTTTCCGAGGGGATTATTTTGTCCCTACCCAAACTCTTGATTTTTTGGGAGAGCTGTCTGTCTGAAGAGCACCTTCCCTGAATATTTGTTCTCCTAGCAAGAAAATCTGACATGATTCCCAGACCTAGTACTGTCCTTAATAGGAGTACTTTGCTGTCACTACACGTCTCTGTGCTCCTCTTGACATCCAGGAAGAGCCTGTGAAGCTTGTCCGGGTTAAACTGTCCAACTCTCCCTCTATTCCATTTGACATTAATATTTTAGTAATTTAGCAGACGTTCTTATACAGAGGGACTTACAGTTAATGCATTCATCTTAAGGTAGCTTGGTGAGACAACCACGTATCACAGTCATAGTAAGTACAACTTTTCCTCAATAAAGCAGCTATCAGCAAAGTCAGTGCTAGTAAGAAAACAGATCACTTCCTGCAATTCTACACATTTGCCATGAGGGTGAAAGAAAAATTTGCTGATTTTAAGCTCATTTCCTACATTTCTACACATTTTGCCAAGTGGCAGACAGAACCATTTTCAGTTTTGTAGCTAATCTCATGCTATTCTACACATTTTGCCAGGGCTTATGACCTCCAGGGAGTTCCCAACTGACGTGTTCATATGCTATCTGGGGGTGCACCCCAAACGCCTGCGTGCCTGTTCAGTAATCCGGCCCTGAGTGCAAGTGTTGAGCATAGACTAAAAGTAGGGAGGTGCAGTTCCCCTTTCTGCTCCGTAGACAAGCACCAGGATCATGAAATGGATGTGAGCTTCAACTGGGAGCCAGTAGAGTGTGGAGGAGCGGGGTGACGTTGGAGAACTTGGAAAGGTTGAACAGCAGGCGGGAAGAGTTTTCTGGGGTTTGATGGCACAAGCGGGGAGCACAGCCTCTGATCCCCTCAGAGTACCAAGGCATGGCTAAATCCCCTCTATCTCTCTCTGAGACGAAATAAAAAAAAATATTGTGTTGTGACTGTGACGTCATGTTGTAAAACATTTCACAGCATGAAAATGATCCCAGTCAATAATTGAACGCATGTCTGTGTGGATGGCAGATGTTTCTCTCACACCACCTCGCTCTTGATTTATCTAGCTACAGTAACTTGCGAGTTTAGCTGTAAACTGGTCGAGGTGGCTTGCTCTCAGAGGTATGCATTTTTTATTTGTTTGTATAGCTAGCTAACTAACTAACAAATATATGCACTCTCAATCAAAAACGTAGCGCCCAAGTCTTCGCAATCGCAAAAATTCTCTCCTGAAATCGAACCCTCAGCACTTTGACCGCGAGTCCGGGTATTTATATGCCGACCTTACGGCTCAAAAAGCTTCTGATTGGTCAGAGTCAATACTCCTGGCCACCATTAATTGGCAGATGTGTGAAGCAAATGTGTGTGCCCACAGAACAATTTTTTGAGATCGAGGGAGGGTGTGTGAGAAACATCCGCACGAGCGCAGCCATCCACATAAAGAGCTACGTGTGCAATTATTGAACTGGGAACATTTTCACGCTGGGAGATATTTTACAGCATGTCACAATCAGAATATGATCAGAACGATTGGGAACTATTTCACAATGGGAAGATTTTTACATGAAACGTGGCGGTCTCGGGGCTATCCGCGCAGCTCAGAGGGAACATTTGTCAGCACTAACACACAGTGACAGATATGCTCTCACACAACCGTCAGTGCTGGTGTGGCTCCGAAACTGTGATAGGGCCTTGCTCTGGCTCCTTAACCAGGGGGCCAGCGGGAGGGCTCTGTCCGCTTACGGAAAGCTCTTTTGGAAGGCATTAGAAGACAAAGCGTAGCTGCTGATTTGCTTCATCTAATGCTAAGCATACATTGTTCCCGGTTAAGGATCCTCTCCTGCATTTGCCTCTAGGTCAGCAGAGTAAAGTACTGTTGTTCTCTTGCACCATTCTTCAATCCAGTACAGTGATGGTGGTTCAGTATTTGTCATACAGCTTTATTCAGCCATGACAAAAGGCATTACAAGGTTGTTACGTGACCAAAAAAGTTGGAAGTGAGAAAAGAGAATTAGAGTTACTTCTGCTCGATGGTACATATAGAGTGGTTGGTGGTTCATTTGCCGGTAGCAGTGGCATTGTGAGAAAGAATATCCCAACAGAGAGGTCACACTGAGTAACCGGCAGCATTATCAGCAATCCATAAGTGCCCAGGGGGCATCCACCCTCTGTGCTCCTGAGAAATTACCTAGGAGATCAGTAATGGTCCTATTCTTCTGACCAACAGCCTGAGTGGAACTCCAGCGGGCACATTGGCAAGGCTCCTTTATGCCACGTCTAAGCACTCACTCTCAGTTCAAAAGATCAGAGGTTAGTGTTAGCTCTCTCCTATAAAAACCCTCTTATCGGAGGAGACTCGCTTTTAACTATGTCCTTCAATAGTATATCCAATCCCTATACTGATCGATTGTATCTTTGTTCTGTATGACTATGCAAAACAAACACCAAAACTCTGACTATTGCAATAATGTCAATGTTAATTGTTAAATAAAGACTACAGTGCCCAATTTCGGGCAACAGATTGACTGGTAATTACTGATAGTATGTTTACATTACTTATTTTATTCATTTCCTACCGTTTTATAAGTCAGAACACAAGAAACTAGACAGCTCTAGGACACCTAGACGGCAGGTAGCCTAGTGGTTAGAGCGTTGGCCCAGTAACCGAAAGGTTGCTGGATTGATTCCCTGAGCTAAAAAATCTGTGTTCTGCCCCTGAACAAGGCAGTTAACCCACTGTTCACCGGTAGGCCGTGATTGTAAATAAGAATTTGTTCTTAACTGACTTCCCTAGTTAAATAAAGGTTAAAAAATAAAACAAATTATCTGTTGAATAAATGTGTCCAGTGGTCTGCTGCGTCATTACGATCCAATTGGTCAGCTCCTTGTCACGTTAAAGGGAGGCCCTTAGAAAATTAGCTCTCTAGGTCGACTCGCTCGTAAATTCAATCTGGAGGGCGCTCAGAGTGTGCCCTGGACGTTCATAAATTCAGAGCGTTGTCAGATTGTCCGTTCGTAAATTCAGAGCGTTGTCAGATTGTCCGTTCGTAAATTCACAGCGTTGTCAGATTGTCCGTTCGTAAATTCAGAGCGTTGTCAGATTGTCCGTTCGTAAATTCAGAGCGTTGTCAGATTGTCCGTTCGTAAATTCAGAGCGTTGTCAGATTGTCCGTTCGTAAATTCAGAGCATTTCGCCCTCGGAGCGTTCAGAGCCTGCACTGGACGCTCTGGCTGAGGAGTAGGGTTGATCTGATCCGAGCGTTCTGACCTCACAACGGCAGTTAAGCACCCAAGCTAACGTTGGCTAGCTTGCTAGCTACTTCCAGACATAAATGAGAGAACACCTCACTTTGACTATTTTACTTGCCCTAGCAGAGCTGGTTAGGCTGTTTTCATGTTATCCAGAGCGCTGATGACTGTAACTGCAGCTGGCAACAATTTAATTACGCTTTTTAGCCGACAACGGCCATATTCAACAGGTGTTGAGCGTTCGTAAATTCATCAGTTATTATGCGCTATGGCACACTCGGACGAGAGTGCTCTAAAATCGGAGTAGATAACTAAAGCGATTTTACGAACGCACCTTCAAACTTTTTTTACGTTTGCGAAAAGGGTCGAGAGGGGTGGACACGACACACTTCTACATTATTCAAAATATTGCCTTCTTGCTAGATTAATGAATACAGCCATAGCAAAATGGGCCTTTTTGTTTGGTTCAACAGACGGCCATGCGCACTAATGCCTGTCTGTCAGTGTTTTGGTTGATGTAAATGTCACTACGTGATATGATATCATGTTTACCCATGTGCTGTTTGCACTTGATGAATGGAAACAGAAACGATTAAGTGGCAGATTGTGCAGATTCCAGGCTGTTTGCACACAGTGTGATGATATTCCCTGTTTAAACATGGGATTTATCTCCTCTCTCCTCTTGGTAAGACAAACACTGCATTCCTGTGCAACTGGAACAGCCTGCCTGGCCTTCCTGGGTGTCTGGATTCTAACATTGCTCAGTGTTTGCAGAGTAAAGGCCCAGTGTTAAACCCCACTCTCATCTGTCAGCAAGAATAAGACACAGGGTCCAGTTTGTACACTCACACTCTTAGTAAAAAGGGTTCCAATAGGGTTCTTCGGTTGTCCCCATTGGATAACCCTTTTTGGTTCGAGGGAGAAACATTTTTGTTTCCAGGTAGAACCCTTTTGGGTTCCATGTAGAAACGTGGAAAGGGTTCTACATGAAACCCAAAAAGGTTATAACTACAAACAAAAGGGTTCTCCTATGGGAACAGCCGAATAACCCTTTTAGGTTCTAGATGGCACCTTTTTTCCTAAGAGTGTAGTCGATGCCTGTAGGAATACACTCATCCTATTAGGAGTGAATTACAGTATGTATTCTCAGGGGCTTGACTGGCAGGTTATACATGTTAGTATTTCTCAAGTGCTGCTGATTCCTCAAACTCCACTGAAAGCTCTGACATTGAGCTAGAGCTAAATAGGAGCTAAACTCATGTACATTATCACAGCACAAGCATTGTGTCTAAATTCGAAACTAGAAAAGCACCTCATCAGCCGTGACAGACGACACCGTCTAATGCGGTGTCTCTAATTAGTCTTTGTTGAGAACAAAGCTCCATAAAAGACCTTATCAACAAATTCAATACGCTCATCAGGCCGCTGCTGTGCTAGCACAAAGTATTAGGGCACTAGGATAGGCTCAGTGGCACACCCGCTTTCTTCACCGCAAGATAATGAAACCAGCTTTAATTGATTCACTCACAGCCAGCATTTAAGAGGTGTGGCCCTATACAGCCTTAGACGATTCAAGCCTAAATGAGCTGACAAGTAAAAAATAATAATAAAAAGCATGTCCGTTCTTTTCTAAAGTGTTGGCTCACAGTTTAAATGGATTCAATGACCCAGGGAAGAAATAGTTGAATTCTTCTGTGAGCGGTGCATAACGCTGATCCATCTAGCTTCAGATCTGCCTGTCTGCTTCACTTCAAAGATAGACCAGGAACATTGTATGCACTCTAATGTGTTGGGTAAAAGGCCACATCATCACTTTGTTATTATTATTATTATGGCCTTAGCTAATATATTCATATCCCTCAGCCAAACTTAAGCACACTCACTAGGGTTGTAGTTTAGAAATTAGTTTTTCCCCCGGTGTATTTCCATATAATTAAATTGTTGTCTCCCACCTATTCCATAGTGTTTGGGTAAGATAGCCTAAATGGAAAGTGTTTTACTCCAGTAATGGCTTTATGAAAAGCTTTAGATTTTGGACAGATGTAGTCTCTTACAAACAAGTCCACATATGGACTTTCTCTCGCTCCCTCTCTCTACAACATTGATGTCTGGTCTTTCTGTAGGCAATGCCATCCAGGCGTTTGGGAACGGGACAGATGTGGGAGTTTGGCAGCCCATGCCACCAGTGCAGACCACCACCTCCACCACCACTCCTTCCCAGAAGGCTAAGGACCGGTCCCCCAACTCACTGGATGTCGCCACAAACACCAACCACCTCAAGGCAGGGGACGAGTCCCTCTACCACTTCTGTGGAAGCTTGCAGGTGAGGGTTCCAACAGCTGATTTCATACCGCATGGACCTCCTGTCCTGGAGGCCAACGGCCAAGCATCTATTCTGAGGGAACTATTTTAGCTAGGCGCTGGCTTAATTTAAGCATTATTGATTTGATTTGAAAACTGATACTGCCTCATTTCAGCAGAGCCTGAATTAACTGTAAAGGACTAACAGTTGCTCTGCAGTATAGGAGTCTGAGGCACACAGATGGAAGTGTTAGTCTATTAGTGGTGTACACACTGAGTGGAATCAGTCCTTCTCATAGACAGACCACTGTCCTTCAGTGAGTCAGTCAGCACGTCCTGCTACACACTGCAATTCAAACAGCATACACACTACATATATACAGTATAGTATATTATATATATATTATATACTCCATCACACAAGCATTTCACTCCTACACCTGTTGTTTTATGAAGCATGTGATAAATAACATTCGATTTGATTCGATTTGACACAGCATACTAGTGCCCTAGAGAATCCCACATTGCCGGCATGTAGGCTTCATTCACCTCAGTAATAAAGGCTTGGTGGTGTCACCGAGTGACAAGGTGACGCGTGGTCACCCACACTGATCTGAATGTCACCGGCTGCCACCCATCTCCCATTAACACAGATGACTGCCTGCCTGACTGCCAGCCAGCCAACCCCTCGCCTGATGAGGTCCTCCGTCCCTGGCTGCGTCCCTGGATGCTCCGCCAGCGCCATTTGAAAGGGCATTCATATGCTAATAGGACAAATTAGAATAGATTACCCCAATTGATCTGGACGGGGGATAAATAGTGTTCAGGTCCAGGGGTGGAGTGGGTTATCTCTGTGATGTTGTCAGGGTGACTCCTGGCTTAGACAACCTGCTGGAGATGGATCTGTCAATGTTACAGACACTGATGTTGTATCAGAGCTCAGAATGGTTGATGGGGCTTTCAGTGATGATTTACATGAGCTGAGGTTAAGATGAACATCTAAGATTGTAACTCGATCAGTGGTCAAAATACAAAAGGCTTCCACAAAGCAAACTCAGCCACTAAAATGTTTAGAGTTGGGAAGCTCACTGTATTATTGTTGTAAACCAACAAGGCTACTATTATAGATACACACTCTCTAATCAGAGGAAAGCTCTCACTTCGCAAGGAGTTCCAAACACACAACACACACACAAATGCATACAGTACATACACCCAAACACACACACACACACCCAAACACACACCCAAACACACACACACACACACACACACACACACACACACACACACACACACACACACACACACACACACACACACACACACTGTTAGCCCTGTTTGCTCTGGAGCATGTGTTGAGCAGGGACGGCTGTCGGAGGCAGACAAGCTCTTTCTAATCACACAGGGGACGGGCCTGTAAGAACATTCACTCCTCTCTCCTCTCATCATCGATTAGAAACCCTCTGTGCTGGTACTGCCAGACAGCTTTTTCCAATGACTCAGGGCCCCACTAGACTACTAGCCAAAAGACAACTTCTCCCTGTGTGAGGATCTCTATGTGAGCAGCTTGAAATATGTGCTTTTTTCTGCTTCCTTTTGTTAATTTTCTAAAATCTAATTTAGCTTCACTGTGTATTCCTCAAACTGCCAGGATTTTTTTTATTTTACCGTAAGCTTCAAACTGAATTAGGAAGGGTTCTTTTGGTCTTGTGAGAGGGTTTTGCCTCACTTTGCCTCTCTTTGTGTGTATTGAAAGTGGCGCAGGCAGGAATGCCTTTTGTCCCACGTCGGAGATTAAAGTCAGGTGTCTCCTAGCGTGTCTAAGAACCTGAAACAAAAGGAAGGAGAGTCTGTTCTGTTGCTGCTGAGCCCAGCAGGGCCTGTAGCGCTCCCCAAACTGGGCCTGAAAGTTAAGAGCAGCAAAACAGATCATTCAATGTGGTCCCCAGAAGTGATTCAGTTTTACTTTTGAATAGTTAATGAGTAAAACATATGAATTCAGTCAGCATTTCTGCATCCACATCCCCAGTGGGTGAAATTGGATGCAATGACGTCTTTTGTAATGTCTTGGTTAGGTTGTATACTGATTGTATTAGAAGGTTTTTTACTTGGTAATCTGGTTGCAGGTTATTAGTATTCAACACCTTACACATAGTTGTAAAGGATGCAGGTCTGATTCTCCTCTGTTCCACATGAAGTCCCGTAGATGATGCATGGTGGTGTATCTGAAACAATAACCGCATGCCCAGTCAAGCTGATGGATGGTTTAGGCCAACGGCGAGAAATGAATTGTGGGACAGCTCTGGGTTCCGTTCAGTGAGCAATGACAAACATCTGTCATTTCCCTCTGCTGTGTCCCATCCAGCTCCCACTACAGCCAAATCCACACACCCTCACGTCTTCTACACTCCCACATTACATTGATCAGGACTAGCTATCAGTCTAACTGAATGGCCCAGTCATATGGTGTTGGGCTAGGCATTATACTTGCAATTCTGTGTTGCTTTGATGTTTGGTTGGTCGTAATGTGTTTTCTTCACAAAGTACAGTCCTCCAAACAGAGTATGAATGACGGATAATATTCTTAGTGGCAAGGCAAGTTTGTAATACTTCAGACTCACACACACAAACACACACAGTTTTCTCTAGCTCTTACTAAATGTAAAACTACAAGTAGCCTATTGTAAAGCATGAGAGTGACTGGCTAACATAGGGTACTGAACACAGGCGACTCATGTAGATCCTCACTTCCGTTTTACTGTTGACAACAGCAGTTTTCCTTCAATGTCTTTGTCCACTTGAGACACTACAGGAAGTCCCATCGCTTTCAAGTCATCTGTAACAAACTGGATCTAAATGCTGTACAAGGATCAACGGCGACATGTACTTCAGCAGAGAGCCTTCCAAAGCAACAAATCACTGATGTTTGAGCACTGAAACAAATTCAAACGGCACACACTCAGCACACACATGAACACACACAGTAGGGTGGTTTTGACCATATCTCTCCATCTCTCTTGGTTTTACAGGCTCAGAAACTGAAGTCCAACGTTTCAGTCGATGGTGTGCTTTGCGTGGTAAGTGTACAGCATATGTACATAGTTTGATTATCCTGATTACTCTTGTTTGAGGGAAAAAAAAGATTATACTAAGTTTAAGCCAGAACTCTCAACTAACAATTGATTATGACTAAGGCCAGGAGTTTTTCCTGAACACATGACCTAACCAGAAAAATCTGTGTCACTGATCTATGTAAAATTACATGTATGAACAGTAGTGTCGATTTTCAATTACGAGGAAAGACTATGGTAATTACTACTCAGACCCTGATCTCATGCCAAAGGTCAGAGGCCTACAGACAGAAGTCAAGGCGACCCCTCTTGCACATGTGCTCATGGTCTTTGTAGTCCTCTACGCTGACGTGAGCATTGCTTATCTATTGCCTTTTAAAGTTCAGTAAATGTCATTGTACATAATAAAGCAGCATTATTCCATAGAGTGACATTTAAAGAGGCAGCGGCAGGTTCAAACAGCCTGAGAAGAGATGGCCCCTTTTCAGCTCAACGTTTCATTAGTGCGTCAAATACCTTTTTTTTGATCTCATCTCCAAAGCAACACATGGATATGATAGAGCCAACTGGCATTTTGGTTCTCAAAACAAACTTTTTTTCCTAATCTAATGGGCCAATTTAATCACACACTTTTGAGGTGTTATTAAGACATTCTTATTTGATTTGAATTATGTCAGCTTTCTCTAATTGTTTATTTTTCTTTATTATAGTGTTTTGCGAGTGTAGCCCCAAGAGAGCATGAATGTGGACAATTTAAATGCAGGTGTTATAGATGCAGCCGGGATTTGTCAGATTGCTTCAATTTGACAGTTGGACAAAAGTCTAAAGCAAGCAAAGTGATGGCACAAATGTCCCCCCAGAAAAAGCATTTGATCAGGCCTAAGTTAACTTGCTCTATCGCTCCTCTGACATTCTCTGTCCCTCCCACCATAGGACCCACAGATCGACGACTCCGGTACCTCCAACTCCATCGCCAGGAATTCAGCCGGTCTGCCATCATCTAATACACACCTCTACTCACTGCTGCCCCTGCTGGTCGCGCTGCTACACTGCACCCTGGCGGCGCTCTACCCCGCGGCAGTCTTGTAGCCATGCTACCTTTCAAAAACATGGACAGACTAAATTTGTATAAAGACGAAATGATGTTCTCTGTTCCCAGTATACCTGTTGTATTTTTATTTCCCTTCTCTCTGATTATTTTTAAACTCTAGTTTGAAGAGGCTTACGTTGAAGCAGTGTGCTAAAGTGATCTCAATGTAACTCAGTTTCGCTGTGTTTCTCCCGTTTCTGTTTTACAAAGGGAAAAGCTTCTGTGTCGGTCACTGGGCGATCATGAGAATATAGGATGCATTGATAAATTCCAATACACAATGGCGGGTGGCTTTTTGTCAGTTCCTGGTACAATGGGATTTACTGTATTAATAATGGTCATTAGGCAGGCGCTTTTATCCAAGGGACTTTGAAGAAGCAAAAAAATCCCCATCACTTTGATGGCAGTGGTTTAAATGAGGTAGGCAGCTTTTTAGGTGTCAATATATCTCATCTGTGGTGTGCGTGTGTGTTTTGATATGGTATCATTTGGAGATGGAGATGGGGATGGAGTTACGAAGGCCCAGAGCACAGACAGTATAGATGGCTAGACCACCATGGAACCTTTCATTTAGAATGGTCTACAGAACTCATTATTCTGTTGGGACGCCACCATTTTGTCACTAACTCGGCCCTCTGCAGCAAAACACTAATTTCAAGAGCTCACTTTGACATTGTAGCGCATGCAAAAGGCACACATGCAGTACACACTCACATCCACATGTCAAGGTTAGTTTCTTCCTAACATGTACAATGAGCTATTTGGGTGATGTGGCGAATGTACATCATGGAATCAAACATTATTTTGGTCTATCAAAGCAGTTTGACATATTTTCTCTATACTGGATGAAAGAGGGGAATGGGTGTAGGGTTTTCTCCGGTAGACAGACCATTCCTACCTGAATGAGTTTATACTCTAACTGCTCTGTAAGCATCGTAAAGCGCTCTGGAGCTGTTGACAACAGCCGTACAGATGACGGCGTTAAGAGTTGTAACAGATCACGTGACAGATGGATTCTCATAATTAACGCTTTGTTGTGTACACTTTAATTACACACAACCATTCAACACACTAGAATCAATTTGCTCTCAATCTATTGTCATGTTACCTTCACAATAAAACTGTCAATCTTATTGGAACAAAGACTTGTAAATCTTATACGATTGGCATCTGAGTCAAGCTGACGCAGAACATGTGACTCTTGTACGTAAATTGTAGCATTTTGTATGTCTCCTGAGAATCGCTGAGAAAGTAGCAACCTTGTATCATAACCATATGTAACTTCTCAGATGTAATGTGCAAGTTAAAAATGTCAATCCATTTTGAGATACATTTGAAGTAATAATTTCCTCATGTGGACTACCCAGCACACAGTCACTTCACACATACATGTGGCATGTGCGGCAAATTACTTTAGCCACTGGACATTTTAAAGCATTTATGACATGCTGCTTGGGTTCGTGTGGCTTTTCAAAACAATGTATATTACATGTTATTTACTAGGCATTAAAATTAGATGTGTGTACTTGATTGAAACAGTAATTGGATAAGAAATGTCTATTTCTATCCTGCTCAGGAGCATTGTGAGCAATTTAGATCAGATTCCCCATAAAATACATCACATTAGAGAATAGCATTTTTGTTTTACAGCAAGCTACATATTTTCCCCAGTACATATGATGGAACTATTGTAAATGATAAGATATCGATCTAGCTCTCCTCTTATATTTTCAGAGCCAACAAATATTCTACCATAGTTTCATTTATGCAGTTGCCTGAATATGATATTGTTTTTTGGTATATAACATCTTATTCTTTCTATCTTTTACTATTTGGGCCTTTATTTATTACACTTTGACATCCCACACAAGTAAGGAGCATATAGGACCGTACCCAGAGGTTAAAGTACAAAATATCACATGGGTGATAGGAAATGCAATAAAGGATAAAGACGAACATTTTATCTATGAGGTCTGAGGCAGCTGGGTGGTTTAACGCATTGGTATCTGTAGTCAGATTGCTGATATTTCACAGTGACAGAGGATGAATGTGATGGAATTTGTGGGTGAGGGAGGATAACAAGCCCACTAAGAGGCAGGTGAAGAAATAAAATACCCTAGAGTATTTGTATTCATTTACATCACATTGGTTGTTTAACTAGAAGAAACTAATTGCAATGTTTATACAGATTGAAAACAAAGAATCCCTCAGCTATCCACAATACTTCTTGGCTTGTGAAAATGTACAATCTAAATAAAATGATAATTAAAATGTTGACTCATCCAACAGTGAGGTTGTTTTTTCTGTTGCTTAGGGGTTGTTTTGTGGCCTGTTATAACGCTGTTTTGCTGGCTGAGAGAGAGACAGAGAGTCTGCTTAATTAGATACGTGTAGCCATTGTCTGGTACCTGTGGATGAACCGTGTGAGTGGTGGAATCTGGAGCTGTGCTGAAAAGATTGGCCATGTTGACACACAACAGTTTATCTATGACATGCTGAGAGGAGGACATCAGCCTTGGCTTTACCATGTCAGCTGAACAGTTCCCAGGAAAGATGTTCAACAATGTCAAATTAAAAATTATCTTCGCGTCACGATTTAAACACAAGAAAGTTCTGAAAATGTTTGACTGTTCCCTGGGCCTAGATTATTCTCAGAACACATCTGGTCAAATTCAAGGTAATCCCACCTGAAATATTCTAGGAACAAAACATGGAATGCAAAAACAGATAAATTCAGATGCACAAACACAGAAAACGTGACAGAAAGGAGGGTAAATGTCATGCATGCACTTTTCCACAGGGAAGCAAGAAAATAGTATCCAATGGCTGTAGTTGTGGCCTTTCCCTGGACACAGGAGGGGGTTGTGTAGTTGCAATGAGTAGAACGACAGCCAACAGGGTTGACCTTTCCAATCCCTCAGATTAGAGAAAGCCTCACAATTATTACATCAAGTTGTTCAATTTTATTTTCAGAAATCAACTCAAAAGCCCCGTTTATACCTGGTTCTAACATGCGTCGTTTGTCCTGTTCTTCTCCTCATTCCGATTGTGCCCACATTTTTATACAGGTGTAGACGATTAAAAATCGCATTGTTAACTGATTTTGATCAGATCTTATAAGTGTACAGTGAACTGCCAAGATCAGGACAATATCAGGACGCATGTAAGCGGCAGGTATAAACAGGGCTAAAATGTCACTGCTGTGGTTGTTTCAACAGTTTTATCAGCTGTCATCTGGTACTTCATGTAAGTCTGTGTTTCTTGCAGGTATTTTCTTCATCTCAAGATGGACAGAAATAATGAATATGGGATAATATGTTACAACATGTGATACAGACATTGACAGAACGCAGCAGCAGCATCAGCAGCTGAGATAAACGTACATTGAAATGGGTCTGAGTGACGTTGAAAATGAGCACTGAAGATGTTCATGCTGCTTTTGTAGCGAGTATCAGGTCTTACCATTAAGTTATTGAACTTGGATTGATATGTATCTTTTATATTAATCCAGTCCACATTTGACATAGTCATTTATCAGACACTCTTATCCAGAGTGACCACCTAGTCAGCTAAGGGATTCGAACCAGCGCCCTTTCGGTTACTGGCCCAACGCTCTGACTTGCTAGGCTACCTGCCGCCCAGACAGTTATATCATAACAAGACATGTTACATATTGTACATACTGTAGTCAGACATGGGTAATCTCTCGTGGACAGACACACGTAACATTGATCAAGCATCTAACGCAACTAGCCAAGATTTTAGTCCTGGGTTTCCAAGACGAATATGTATCAGTTGAGGTTGAATGGAATGTGTTCCAAATAATACCAATGTTATGTAACTTGCCCCGAACGCACACACACAATATTTCCAATCATATAAAAGCGAAAAATAGTTACAAATGGCTAAAGGTGGATAATGCCTTTTCAGGCAAAAAGATAAAAGGTATAAATGTCAAACAAATGCAATACACAACCTTGAAATGAAAAAGCCCTCTGGCAAAAAAGGGAACAGTAAAATAAAGATATTGAGCATTAGTTCTCGTAAATGTGGGGAATTAGATGTTTGATAATGAGAGTCAAACTGCATTTCACATTGGAGACGTGCTTACTAAGAAGTGTTACCTAATCTATTGGCCTAGACCTTGAGGAGGCGTCAATATAGTGCTGACCTAAAGGAACCTTGGCTATGGAGATGACCTTTAACTGCACTTCAAGAAAACAATGGACTATGAGCAGAAGTACTTGAAGACATCTTTCAGGCAATTAACAAGGCTAAAATGGTCTAACAAAATAGTCTTGTAAGAGACTGGTCTAATGAGGAGATTGGTGAACTAGATGAGCTGGCTTTATAAGGAAGTCCTATTTGTAACGGTTTTCATATTTTTCCTCCTCCTCGGACGAGGTGAGGCGAGACGGATCGGACCAATACGCAGAGTGGTTAGTGTTCATGATGATTTATTATAACGAAACTTGAACACTGAATTACAAAAACAAATAAACGAAGTGCAGAAACCTATACAGTACCGTGTGTCGAAAACACAAACACGGAAACAAACACCCACAAAACACACGTGAAACCCAGGCTGCCTAAGTATGATTCTCAATCAGGGACAACGATTGACAGCTGCCTCTGATTGAGAATCATACCAGGCCGAACACAAAAATCCCAACATAGAACATCACACATAGACAAACCCACCCAACTCACGCCCTGACCAACTAAATAAATACAAGACAAAGGAAAACAGGTCAGGAACGTGACATAACCCCCCCCTTAAGGTGCGAACTCCGGGCGCACCACCATAAACTCTAGGGGAGGGTCTGGGTGGGTGTCTGTCCACGGTGGCGGCTCTGGCGCTGGTCGTGGTCCCCACCCCACCATAGTCACTCCCCGCTTCCGTGACCTCCTCCCAATGGCCACCCTCCATATAAACCCCATTGGATTAAAGGGCAGCACCGGACTAAGGGGCAGCTCCGGACTGAGGGGCAGCTCCGGACTGAGGGGCAGCACCGGACTGAGGGGCAGCACCGGACTGAGGGGCAGCACCGGACTGAGGGGCGGATCCTGGCTGGCTGGCTCTGGCGGATCCTGGCTGGCTGGCTCTGGCGGATCCTGGCTGGCTGGCTCTGGCGGATCCTGGCTGGCTGGCTCTGGCGGATCCTGGCTGGCTGGCTCTGGCGGATCCTGGCTGGCTGGCCCTGGCGGATCCTGGCTGGCTGGCTCTGGCGGATCCTGGCTGGCTGGCTCTGGCGGATCCTGTCTGGCGGAAGGCTCTGGCTGATCCTGGCTGCCTGGCTCTGGCTGATCCTGGCTGCCTGGCTCTGGCTGATCCTGGCTGCCTGGCTCTGGCGGATCCTGGCTGGCTGGCCCTGGCGGATCCTGGCTGGCTGGCTCTGGCGGATCCTGGCTGGCTGGCTCTGGCGGATCCTGGCTGGCTGGCTCTGGCGGATCCTGGCTGGCTGGGTCTGGCGGACGGCACTGACTGCTCCTGTCTGGCGGACGGCTCTAGCGGCTCGGGACAGACGGGCAGCTCTGACGGCTCGGGACAGACGGGCAGCTCTGACGGCTCGGGACAGACGGGCAGCTCTGACGGCTCGGGACAGACGGGCAGCTCTGACGGCTCGTGACAGACGGGCAGCTCTGACGGCTCGGGACAGACGGGCAGCTCTGACGGCTCGGGACAGACGGGCAGCTCTGACGGCTCGGGACAGACGGGCAGCTCTGACGGCTCGGGACAGACGGGCAGCTCTGACGGCTCGGGACAGACGGGCAGCTCAGACAGCGCTGGGCAGGCAGACAACTCAGACAGCGCTGGGCAGGCAGGCAGCTCAGACAGCGCTGGGCAGATGAGAGCAACTGGAGAGAGAACCCGGAGAGACAGCCTGGTACGGGGGGGCTGCCACCGGAGGACTGGTACGTGGAGGTGGCACCGGAATTACCGGACCGTGAAGGAGGACACGCGCTCTTGAGCACCGAGCCCGCCCAACCTTACCAGGTTGAATGGTCCCCGTAGCCATGCCAGTGCGGCGAGGTGGAATAGCCCGCACTGGGCTATGCTGGCGAACCGGGGACACCATTTGTAAGGCTGGTGCCATGTACGCCGGCCCAAGGAGACGCACTGGAGGCCAGATGCGTTGGGCCGGCTTCATGACACCCGGCTCGATGCCCAACCTAGCCCTACCAGTGCGGCGAGGTGGAATAGCCCGCACTGGGCTAAGCACGCGTACTGGGGACACCGTGCTCTCCACCGCATAACACGGTGTCTGACCAGTACGACGCCCTCTCACTCCACGGTAAGCACGGGGAGTTGGCTCAGGTCTCCTACCCGGCTTTGCCACACTCCGCGTGTGCCCCCCCCCCCAAGAAAATTTTGGGTCTGACTCTCGGGCTCCCAACCGCGTCGCCGTGCTGCCTCCTCATACCAGCGCCTCTCTGCCTTCGCTGCCTCCAACTCCGCCTTGGGACGGCGATATTCCCCTGGCTGAGCCCAGGGTCCCTTGCCGTCCAGTATCTCCTCCCAAGTCCATGAGTCCTGTGTCTTCGGTCTCTGCTGCCTGCTGCTGTCTGTTTCCACTCCGCTTGGTCCTTTGGTGGTGGGTGTTTCTGTAACGGCAGTCTAAGTCGTCCTCCTCATCGGACGAGGTGAGGCGAGACGGATCGGACCAATACGCAGAGTGGTTAGTGTTCATGATGATTTATTATAACGAAACTTGAACACTGAATTACAAAAACAAATAAACGAAGTGCAGAAACCTATACAGTACCGTGTGGTGAAAACACAAACACGGAAACAAACACCCACAAAACACACGTGAAACCCAGGCTGCCTAAGTATGATTCTCAATCAGGGACAACGATTGACAGCTGCCTCTGATTGAGAATCATACCAGGCCGAACACAAAAATCCCAACATAGAAAATCACACACAGACAAACCCACCCAACTCACGCCCTGACCAACTAAATAAATACAAGACAAAGGAAAACAGGTCAGGAACGTGACACTATTGAAACTCATTTTGTATAAAGCTGGCCTTGCACAGGACGTAAAAGTGCTGGTATCATATTTAGTCGGTGAAATAGAAGGGGTTAAACATGTGTTAAGCATCGTCTTCAGATGTATGTTCATATCCACAAATGTACAGTAACAAGCAGCTAGCAAGCTATTAAAGTAGTTGTGTCCCTGGGCAGAGTTAATATTGGAAGAATAAATTACAGTAGTTATTACAGTAGTTGTGTCCCTGGGCAGAGTTAGTATTGGAAGAAGAAATTACAGTAGTTATTACAGTAGTTATGTGTCCCTGGGCAGAGTTAGTATTGGAAGAAGCTATTACAGTAGTTATTACAGTAGTTGTGTCCCTGGGCAGAGTTAGTATTGGAAGAAGCTATTACAGTAGTTATTACAGTAGTTGTATATCTGGGCAGAGTTAGTATTGGAAGAAGAAATTATGGTACACTATTTTAGTTGAGATGAAGACAACAGATAATATCGAGTAGCAGAAATAACCTCAACATTCATTCTGACCACACTGTCTGTCTGCATTGTGCCTCAGGCCTGACCATTCCCAGAGCACCGCAGCAGGAGAGAGCTATCACTTACAGCAACGCTGTCCCAGTGAAGATCACCATCACACCAGTGGTAAAATATTGTTTAATGAGCTCCCAATTTATGCCAGTCCATCTGTATCCAGAGGCATACACTAGAACTATGCACTGAGTGTGTGTGTGTGTGTGTGTGTGTGTGTGTGTGTGTGTGTGTGTGTGTGTGTGTGTGTGTGTGTGTGTGTGTGTGTGTGTGTGTGTGTGTGCATATGATATTGGTACAGCTAGTGACATTAATTTGTAAACATTTTGAAAAACATAATTCCACTTTGATATTATGGGGTATTGTCTGTAGGCCAGTGACACAACAAATCTCATTTTAGTCCATTTAAATTCAGGCTGTAACTGAACAAAATTTTGAAAAAGTCAAGGGGTGTTAATACTTTCTGAAGGCACTGTATATTATTTCAACAACATCTATTACAACCCTGAAATTTAGAAAGATTTGGTCAGATATTGCTCCCTTCGTCCAGCCTTGTTTCTCAGCCTTACCATGTCAGTCTATGCACTAAACTGATCATAAAGATTGCCGTTATTAGTGGAGACCACACCCATACTCTGAATAAGTCTGCAAGTAAATTCTGAAACTACTTAATAGGTTTTAAACACAAGTCCCCTTACACATCAAACACAAGTCCCCTTACACAGACATTAATTCACATCTATTAAAAAATGTCACATGTGGGTTGCTCTATCTCACTGAAACCCCCACGGGCAGTTAATGGCATGTGGACAAATGGTTTATGAATACTAATAAATGTTAAGGCTGTCATTTTTCCACTGTTTTATAATCCCTAATTATGAGGCTAGTTTACCATCGTACTGTATGTCCCTTCAAATTATATTGTAAAGATATACTGACCTGGATGAATCTTGCTCACAAATTAACTTGTATTCCACAGTTCACATAACAATGTAACAATGTAATCATTTGAAAATAAATTGATGTAGTTCTGTCCTTGAGCTGTTCTTGTCTATTAATGTTCTGTATTATGTCATGTTTAATGTTTTGTGTGGACCCCAGGAAGAGTAGCTGCTGTTTTAGCAACAGCTAATATGGATCCTAATAAAGTACCAAAGACCAATGTTATTGTCATGCATGGTAGCTCTTCTGTGAAAATGTATTACTAATTGATTCAGATGAAACCCTGTCCAACGGCATGAACCAGTAACACTACTCAGTTTGGTCACACTTTATTTGGATAGTCCATCTATAGATGCTCTTCAGATGGTCAGACTATCTACAAACTACCTGTTGATAAGCAACTGCATGCTAAGGTTACGGTTAGGGTTAGAATAAGGGTTAGGGTAAGGGTTAAGTTTAGGGTTAAGGTTAGGGCTAGGGTTAGTAGATAGTTAGTTGAAATGTTACTGATAGTCTGTAGAGCATCTACAGATGGAATATCCAAATAAAGTGTTACCGAAAGATTTGACATTGAAGTCCCCCTCCCACACAGACCGAAGACCCAGACTTTCCCATCACTCTTCCCAATCTCATCAGATACTAATTTCTGTCATTATATTCAATTTTTTCCTTTTCTCTTTGTTCTTGGTCTGATGTGAGGAGAAGGCCTCCTTTTGTTGTGGTGGAGAGCATGAAGTAAAACTGGTCAGGTTTGTGTGGGATAGAACATAGAACCATTCTTCTGAGGCTACGGGGGTCCAGGGGACAACCATGTGCTTTGTAAGAGGGCCGGCCCTGCTCAGTCATTTACAGAGTGGAAATTACCCACCGCAATTGGAACATAATGGCGTAATGATGTAAAGATTGAGTTCTGGGTGTGGGATCAATCATGTGAACGTGGGTCGGTTGACCCCGAGTCTTCACAATGAGGTGAGTGTGTTCGGCCGTTCACGGTCCATTTAAAGCAGGGGTGTCAAACATTCGGCCCACGAGGGGGTTAAAAAATATAATTCCAGCATTCTCAAAATGGCTTGACATTAACCAGGTTTCCATCCAACTTTTTTATGTGAGTAAAGCTGGATAAAAAATGTCTTGACAGACCTGATGGAAACAGAAAATTTAACAGTATACATTCCAAATGTCGACAAAACTAAACACGCTAGAAAAAGTTGGATCTTTTTGTGACGGTAAAATTAATCACGCGATAAATGGTGGTGGAAACGCCTTTACAAATATGTATTTAATAACCATCATATGGAAGTAAATTTGGAGTCACGCGATGACATGGTGTGTGGTCCTTCCACTATGACTCGGGAAAGCATGCAGTTTATTAGGGTACTTATAAAATAAGTTATGATGAACTTCACAGGGTGGTGAAAGTGCAAGCTTTATGCTCCTTTCCAATAAATATCGAGGGTCTTATTCTGGTGACATGATGATCGATGCTTGGTCGTCGCCATTTGACAAATAAAAAAATGTATTGCACTTTTGTCCATAATAATCTCCTCATGTAGTTGGCTATACCTGCACTGTATCTGTGAGCTGTTGGCTAGAGCGCAGGTGCCAGTACCAGTGTGGACACATTAGCTATACCTATGCAACATTTTCTGTGACAAAACCATCAGTAGGACCTAGAGTTGAAAATGCAATGGAAACCCATTTAACTTGTATTTTTTATTCGGTACAAAGTTATTTATATCTGCACTACGTATTTACTATTTACGCACAGACTTTAATCCTCAACAAGTCAATTTGATGGAAACACAACTATGATGGGAAATTGTGCACATTGTTTTTATGCGGATTTTAGAATATTTGCATGAAAATCTATCACCAGGTGGATGGAAACCTAGCTATAGACACCCTGAAGGAAACCTAGCTATAGACACCCTGAAGGAAACCTAGATATAGACACCCTGATGGAAACCTAGCTATAGACACCCTGAAGGAAACCTAGCTATAGACATCCTGATGGAAACCTAGCTATAGACACCCTGATGGAAACCTAGCTATAGACACCCTGAAGGAAACCTAGCTATAGACACCCTGAAGGAAACCTAGCTATAGACACCCTGAAGGAAACCTAGCTATAGACACCCTGAAGGAAACCTAGCTATAGACACCCTGATGGAAACCTAGCTATAGACACCCTGAAGGAAACCTAGCTATAGACACCCTGAAGGAAACCTAGCTATAGACACCCTGAAGGAAACCTAGCTATAGACACCCTGATGTAAACCTAGCTATAGACACCCTGAAGGAAACCTAGCTATAGACACCCTGAAGGAAACCGAGCTATAGACACCCTTCAGATGCTGGCAAGTGTGCTAGTCCAGTGTCACTTTGATTATGCCTGGATGGGGTGGGGCCACAGTGTCTCCTGACCCCTCTTGTCTCAGCCTCCAGTATTTATGCTGCAGTAGTTTATGTGTCGGGGGGCTAGGGTCAGTTTGTTATATCTGGAGGACTTCTCCTGTCTTATCCGGTGTCCTGTGTGAATTTAAGTATGCTCTCTCTAATTCTCTCCTTCTCTCTTTCTTTCTCTCTCTCGGAGGACCTGAGCCCTAGGACCATGCGTCAGGACTACCTGGCATGATGACTCCTTGCTGTCCCCAGTCCACCTGGCCTTGCTGATGTTCCAGTTTCAACTGTTCTGCCTGCGGCTATGGAACCCTGACCTGTTCACCTGACGTGCTAAAAAAGCCAACTGACATTTACTCTGAGGTGCTGACTTGCTACACCCTCGATAACTACTGTGATTATTATTATTTGACCATGCTGGTCATTTATGAACATTTGAACATCTTGGCCATGTTCTGTTATAATCTCCACCCGGCACAGCCAGAAGAGGACTGGCCACCCCTCATAGCCTGGTTCCTCTCTAGGTTTCTTTCTAGGTTTTGGCCTTTCTAGGGAGTTTTTCCTAGCCACCGTGCTTCTACACCTGCATTGCTTGCTGTTTGTGGTTTTAGGCTGGGTTTCTGTACAGCACTTTGAGATATCAGCTGATGTACGAAGGGCTATATAAATACATTTGATTTGATTATGTCTGACCATCATGGTTCACCAGCAGCCCCAAACATCTAAAGAATAAGCTACAGACCAGCCAAAACAAGCTTGTAACAATTCTACTTAAACTCCCCCCTCATACTCACCTGGAGGTCGAGCATTTTAAGCAGATGCCACTGAACTGTCATTGTTACAGTACACTTAAAACTTTTCATTTGTGCTTGCCATGCCAGTTGGCTCAGATATAGGTCAAGATGCCATTTTGTGTTTGTAACATTTTCAAAACATTATCTGTGACTAGGGTTGCACATTTTGGGGAATATTCAGGTGGAAACTTTCCGTTGGAATTAACGGGAATATGTGGGAATTAATGGGAATAAATGTAAATATATGCAAATTAATATTAATACCACTTAAATGTAGATTTTTTTTGCATTGGATAAACTTACCATAACATATGGAGACAGAAACATAAACATTTTACCTTATCATAAGTAGACATAATTGCAAATGATTAAATCCTTCCAATAGAAATTAAAAAAGATATAATATTTACGAATTGAACTTTAATTAAATGAGTTGACTCTTCACATGGGATGTTTTCACTAAACAACAAAAGAAAGGGAATATTGAATGATCCCCAATGATCCATCGCATCTCCCAAACCGTTTTCAACATACAGTACATCTGTAAAATGATAGTCTAGAAACGAAAGTTTTGGTTGTCTTCCTCTCAGGCTTCCATGTCTTCTCCGTGGACCTCCTCAATGTCCACCTATTGAACATCAGACTCTGAGGCCTCATCTTCACTGTCACTTTCCAACCTTGTTGAGGATGGCTGGTTGTCAGGCTCAAAAAGCATTTGATGGCCACCGATTTTTCAACTCTTGTATTGGTCAGCCTGTTGGGTGCTTTGGTGTGTGTGTTCCCAAACAAGGACCAGTTGCGCTCTGAGGTTGCTGATGTTGGTGGGATTTGGAGGATGATGGAGGCAACAGGGGAAAGAGCCTCAGATCCACAAAGTCCCTTCCGCCAGGTGGCTGATGAGATATGTTGGCACGACTGCCATATTGCATCTCCATCCCAAAGCCCTTGCTTGGAAGTGTACTTCACCAGACTGCCAAGAACCTTGCCCTCATCCAGGACAAGGTGGCGAGACACGGTACTGATGACACCATAGGCCTTGTTGATCTCTGCACCAGACAGGATGCTCTAGCCAGCATACTTGGGGTCCAACATGTACGCTGCGGCGTGTACGGGCTTCATGCAGAAGTCTTCATGCTTTTTGATGTATTTCAGAACTGCAGTTTCCTCTGCTTGGAGCAACAGTGAAGTGGGCAGGGCAGTATGGATTTCTTCTCTTACATCTGCAAGCAGAGTCTGAACATCAGACAGGATGGCATTGTCTCCCTCAATCCGTGTAATGGCTACTGCTATAGGTTTCAGGAGTTTCAGGCTGTTTACCCCTCTCTCAAAAAATACATAATCCAGGAGGATCCTCTTGATGGGGCTGTCCATATAGGCAGACTGTGATATGGCCATTTCTTGGAGAGACTCCATCCCATCCAGGAGATTGTCAAACATGATGACAACACCACCCCAACGGGTGTTGCTGGGCAGCTTCAATGTGGTGCTCTTATTCTTCTCACTTTGCTCGGTGAGATAGATTGCTGCTATAACTTGATGACCCTTCACATACCTAACCATTTCCTTGGCTCTCTTGTAGAGTGTATCCATTGTTTTCAGTGCCATGATGTCCTTGAGGAGCAGATTCAATGCATGAGCAGCAAAGCCAATGGGTGTGATGACAGGGTAGGACTCCTCCACAGACCAAGCAGCCTTCATGTTCGCATCATTGTCTGTCACCAGTGCAAATACCTCCTGTGGTCAAAGGTCATTGATGACTGCCTTAAGCTCATCTGCAATGTAGAGACCGGTGTGTCTGTTGTCCCTTTTATCTGTGCTCTTGTAGAATACTGGTTGAGGGGTGGAGATGATGTAGTTAATTATTCCTTGCCCACGAACATTTGACCACCCATCAGAGATGATTGCAATACAGTCTGCTTTCTCTATGATTTGATGACCTTCACTTGAACTCCGTTGAACTCTGCATCCAGAAAAAGAGTAGATAAAGCATGTCTGGTTGGAGAGGTGTATGCTGGGCAAAGAACATTCAGAAATCTCTTCCAATACACATTGCCTGTGAGCACCAGTTGCATACACAGCTCGAGAAAGACATTCATCAGCCTTTCTCTGACTATGTTCCTCCATTGTGTGATTCCAGGAGGACCATGAGCTGTTGCTATCGATAAGGTGTCTGATTCATCATGAATAGATGTAGAGGGACTTTTGTCAGAGGTTGCTTGTTGTGAGCTCTGAGGGAACTTTATGCACTTGGCCAGATAATTCTGCATCTTTGTTGCATTCTTCACATATGATTGGCACAGTATTTGCAAATGTACACAGCTTTTCCTTCTACATTAGCTGCAGTGAAATGTCTCCACACATCAAATAGTGCCGTGGCATTTTCCTGTTAAAGATAAGAAAAAATTGAGTAAAAAAAAACTGTACAGATAAATAGTTAAGCAGTTTGATTAAACAACTCCTTTGTAAGATAAATGTTTTAAAACGAAACATGTATGGAAACAGATGAATGAACACTCCTCAGTAAGCTAAAACCCACATGATAGCAAAACCTAACTAGCAGAAATTGTTAACAAGTTAGAAATGATTTAAACACACTTGGCTGTAGGCTACTATATACTAGTTATCAAAAAATAATGTATGTCATATAAGATATAGTCACCCAACCAGTACTGTAATCAAAACTTACCAGAAAGCATGTAGTCCTTGGCTCAGACAGTGTAGTAGTGTGGGCTCAATAGCATCTCATTAGTGTGCAAGATCTTGAGAATCAGCTGTACATGTGATGGAAGAGTGCACTGCACATACAGAGGGTTGAAATTACATTGAATTAGGGATAGTTTAACCAAAATATGCCACAAGACCTAGAATTGCCTTATATGTATCCCACAAAAAAGATTCACTGTTATAAGCTAATTTTGATGAATTTAAGCAAAATTACCCAAATTCCCGAGCTTAACTTCCCATGGAAAAATTTGGGGAAAATTCCAAAAATTTACCGGAAAGTTTTCGACCCTATCTGTGACATGTTTAATCTATTGTAAAAACCACAGAGTCTGGCTATCTGGGGAACAAAAGAGTAGTATTATTTCAACTCTGGTCCACAGAATTATCACGGACTCGGCAGCCAGGTACCTATCTTACAATTGTTAATTTGTTAGAGATGTCCATCAGCATCATACCATAGCCAGAAATTCTAATATTCACTGTTTGAAATATAAGAGTATCTGATAACACATTTTTATATACCGGCGCTGTTGAGTGGAACAAACTATGTCAAGAGCTGGCTAATGTGTGAACAGTGTAAATATTTTTAAAGCCCCCGTCACACAGTACATTTCAAACTCTGCCTAATGGAGAAGACAGCATGTATTGACAGCATCTCATTGGGTGGTGCACTGCTACCTTAAACACTACCTCAAATCTTTGAGATCTACACTCCCCATGCCCATCGAAATGTCTTCACTATTCGCTGACTATTCAAGCACACAAACATTAGACATTCAATGTAAGTGTTTGAGGAAATATAACTAGTCTTAAGAAACATTCAAAATCAACACACGTTCTTCAACTGAGCGATCAAACCAAGACATCATTCAGCTGGATCTATCAAGGTGTCCGATGTCAGTTTCTTTATGTACTCTCTGCTTGTAAATCAATCATATTGACATCCTGAGCATCAAATAAATAAAGCTTGAGACAACAAAATACAAAGGAGCGATTTCGAAATTACAGTATGAAGAAGCATCAAAATGTTTATTTGTAACTTTACACAATATGCCCATATGAAGAAAATAATGAGGTGAGCAGCTCTTCATTCATACACATTTCAACAGATCGGTGTAAGATACATTACATGTAGTATTCACCTAAATGGAAAACATCAGATTTCTCACATTTATACATTTCTTATGTACATTTAAAAGCGTAAACCATTTATTAGGTTACGTTTACAATGATTTACAAGACAGAACAAAATGCGACAGAACATGGGATGCTTCGGATAAAAGTGTAAACACAATGAACTTCAAAGTGATACAGAGAAAACAGTCAAACTGTCCAAATGCCAAAAATAAGTAAAAGAAATATAAAAATGGAAACAAAAAAAGATTTCTTCATATGATACTGTGGAATGAAGGAACCACAGGACCCACACCCTGACGGAGGTTATCTTTCGATACTTTGAAAAAATTCATGCTTCCTTCCTCTCTTCCTTGAAGTAATCCCAGAGAGTAGGAAAGGAAATGAATGTAGCATTTTGGAACAGGGCCTGAGAATGTTATAGGCTGAATCGATTTGCATGATTGAAGCTGAGTAAGTGTGTAAAACAAATTAATGGACCTGGATTTAGGTTAAATTAATATTTTTTTTAAAATTATTTTTATTATTAACATACTGTACAAGAAAACATTAGAACTAAGTACCTTTTATGATCGTATTGTCTTCATCATTTCATTAGAAACACAATCATTCACAATAAAAGATGGCAAAATAAAACAATATGAGTAGTAATTAAAATAGTATTTTATATTCTAAATCTATAATTAAATAAACCTTGATATGTATAAAGGATATGTGTTGACGGATAATGAGAAATATGTTGAAACATCACAGCTATGAAACATGGAAAGGACATGCATTTGAATGCCAGAATACATGTCATGCCATTGCGCTTTGACAATGACCTTAACATAATAAACACAGGCAGGTTTAGTTTCTGATATACAAGTTTTCTTTCTTTTTTTGCTGTTCTTTGCATCCAACTTCTTCATTGGCCCGTGACATACTCTATTGCTGGTAGGCTAAGTCAAGGCTCTTGGTGCATACTGTGAGGAACTCAGAACCGTCTTTCAGCACAGGATATTCTAACTCAGAGTGAGGCCATCATATAGTCAAGTCAAGTTATTCTAGACCCATAGGCTGCTCTGTTTATTTAGCATGGATTGAATTTGGGCAGACCATACATTAAAAGAAAACACAACAGAAAACACAAGGGAGCTTTTTTCTCTCTAATGTCTTTGTATCAAAATGAGCACATACCTCATCTGCAAGAGGCCCTTGGCATTGTTCTTTCAGACTCACGTCACATGACAGTCAAACCTCAAGTGGCGACCTGCTCCTCCTAAACTCTTAAGGAGATGTATCCACAGGGAGGAAGTGCAGACTAGAAACTTCCTGGCTGAGAGCCAATGGGATGTGCAGAACCCCCCAGCTGGGCTGGGCAGAGACCCAACCAGGGAGCAGACAAGTCACTCTGGATAAACTCCATTACAGAGTGTGGAGGTGAGGAGGCACACGAAGCGGACACTCAACGTCACAATAAAGGGCTTCCGTTATCATCAGGTTCACTTCAGCACGCCGTGCTGTTGAGAGACGGGTAAAAAGAGAGCAAGAACTTGTCAGAAAACAGAAGCGTTTGCAGTCCTTCCAGGTGTTTTCAGGCTCCCCTTTCAGTCAGGCGGTTCAAACACAGGTCCCCTGATGCGTTACTGCATGCGGTTTACGGTTCTTCAGGCCATGGTACTTGTCTCTGAAGTCTCCAGGTTTCTGCTGTGAGGTGTCGATCAGGGCACTGGCGATGGCAATGCCTACAGGGAGGAGGGAGGGAGACAGAAAAAGTAAGGTGAGCTTCAAAGTAAACAGACTCAGCAGCGTGGCAGGTAAAACACAGTGACCAGTAATGAGCTCACTGCCTCCCGCCGGCTTAAATCCATTCCCAACTCCCTAGCACCACCTCCCCAACTCTAGTCCAAGCCCTCACATATCAGAGTTGAGCAGGATGCAACGACGGCCTACAGGTCACTGAAGCATAGCTCTACACCCCTCTGGGCTGCTCTAGGCTGTTATTTCTCTCAATACAACAATCTGATTGGTCAGCTATTTTCTCCAAAAGGCAGACAAGTAGAGAACACAATGACAGCAGATGTTCCTGCGTTCTGTTGGCATGCTGTAATTCATATGGATTTTCAGCATGGCTTGCCCTCTGTACAGCAGTAGGCTTGACTAGTATACTCATTAGGACAGGGACTAAATCGTATTGTATGCAGCCAAAAAAACGAAACGGAAAAACAAGGAAAAGCTCACCAATTTGGACACAACATGCTTAAGCATTTCACACACCAGTGATTCCTGGGTTATTGCAGATGGAAAACCAATTGTGTGTGTGTGTGTGTGTGTGTGTGCGCGTCTGTCTGGTCCAGCCACAGTGCGCCCTTCATCGCAAAAATCGCTTCAGTGCCCTTTCCCACCGTCTTTTGCTGCCCGCTGCCACGGACAGAAGGCAGGCCTTCAGCATTGATTATAAAACAAGATGTACGACTTAAACAGGGATGGATGGAGGGATGAAGACGGGGGTGGAGGAGAGAAAAGAGCCTGGGCCGACACTCTAGTCTCCAGTCTGACGTGTCTGGTCGGTGGAACCATCCTAGACCAGATTACCTGTCAGCCCCTTCACTCCAAATCCTGATCCTTCCAACACAGTTACCTGACACTTTTCTATAGCAATCACTACATGTAACACTGCAGCTAATATGTCTGACCTTGAACAGCACGAGATTGAAAGCCACCACTACTCTTGGATAGAAACCACCACCATGTGTAACCCTTGAAAGACAAACTTTACACACTTCAAATAAAAATAAATAAAAAAACAACTTATATTTTTATCAAAAACTAAAAACATTTCATGAAAAAGTTGTCTTTCTAGATGCCAGTTGAGGTAACTCAACCGAAGATGAACGCTAATTACAAAATAGCTTTTTGGTCATGACAGAGTACTATTTAAAGCCAATGGTTTCTGGATGACATGAGATACCCATCTCAAATTCAATTAATTGGACAACATAATCAAATCAGGATACAGATGAGTGGAGGTGAAGGGCGTTCCCTACTAATGAAACCTATAAATGGGATTGTTTTGTCAGGTGAGGTTCCTGGACCATTAATGTACAAAGTGCTTCCGAACAAGAAGGGACCCCAAATGCACAGAAAATTAAAACAAACAGGAGAGTGAGAATCCTTGTTGAAACCTAGGTTGATATCTTCACCTGACAATGTGTCAAATGTGGTTGACAACGTAGACCAGATGTGCCAGCTTCATCCCAAAGGCAGTTCCTATAGTAACGGAATTTAATGCATACTGTTTTTCATATGTTAAATAACTACTTATGAATAGTCCTTTAAAACCCCATCACCAAACATTTCAGGACAGATACTATCTTAGACTGGAAGTCAATGAAAGGTTTACATAGAGGATCCACTCTGGGTCAATCCGCTCTGGTTCCCACATCACTGTCAACCAGCTCTCCACTCACACCCACACAGGGGGAACGGTCAGAGACAAGATGATGCTTCTGGTACCCTCAGAACAACACTGTAGTGGACCCAGCCTGCACTGTAGGCCAGAGAGAGAGCCCAGAGGCTGGATGTTCATAGACACTCTGCCTGAAAACAGAACACCATACACTAGCATTCCCGTACATTCCCAATAATGGTGACATCATTCCAAAAGAAAAAGGGATTAAGGAAAAATGTTTAACTCATATCTTTATTTTGTGTGCTTAATCTTTCCTCAACACACTCAGCAGCACGTTAGTTTAATGCGCTCAGGAAAAGCCCAGGCCACCGGACCACGAGGCTGTGATGGGGAACGGGGCAACATTGGGAGCAGCACGGCGGAGAGAGAGATAGAGAGATGGAGCAGAACAGGAGAGATAACTGGGCCCTGATTGTGTTTTTTCTTCATTTTCCTCCGCTGGCTTGGGGAACGCCAAGGGATTTATCAACCAGCGGGTTACCTGGGACTGGAAAACATGTCTCTACAGACACCACAGCTAAATGCAAATCGCTAGTCTCTGGGTGATGAGGGCGCCACCACAGACTCTTACCTCAGACCGCACTTGTTCAATAGATCTCCTTCACACCTCCATCCTGCTCTCTCTCTCCCACTCTCTCCCTCTTCCTTTCTCTCCTACTCTCTCTGTCATGGTTGGTCCACCTCGCCTCCTGAATAGGCAGATTATCGTTGATGAGAAGGGGATTGCTGTGTTTGTATTGAGACTATGTTTAAACCCCTGAGAACATGCTGGTATCTGGCAGGCAGATGGCTCCTTCCCTGTCTTGACCTAGTTCTCAACCATTAGGGGCCCACAACAATGGAGGAGGAGGTAGACATGATGGAAGGATGAGAAGTAGCAGGGAAACTAGAGGTAGATAAACAGATGTCCATCCATTTGTCTATCTGTCAGTCTCTGTCCCTTCAGCAAATTGGAGCATGTCTGTCTGTCGGATATTTTATCCATGTGCCAATCCAGCACCAGCTGTAAGTCTGTCTGAGAAGACTGACTTTTAAAAGTACACACCCTTCCTCAGACATGTTTTTATGTTGAAACCAACTTCCCTACATTCAGGGGGAGTTCCTCACTAAGCAGCTAGTTCCAGTAGGTTGGAATCAAAGTTAGCACATTCCTACAATAACTCCCCACTCAACTATTAGTCTGAATGAATTATTAGGCCTGGTTAGAGCCACCCCTACACTGACTTAGGCAGAATAAGAAGGGTGTGTTTGTGTGCGCAAGGGAGTGTGTGTGTGTTGGTGGAGGGATGGAGCTGCTCCTGGTCTTCTCAGCAGAGCACTTTCAAGCAGTGACACACAAGGGCTTAGAGAAGTGGACTTAGAGACAGGCCTGTGGAGAGGAGGGTGTTTGTGGGTATGTTTGTGTACATGCAGGCAGATTGTCTATACCAGATAACAACCTATACAACAAAAACGTATACTACTTATAGCAGATGGGGAAACTACAGTTGAAAGGTGACATTTCCTCCCTGGTGTTATGTATGGATATCGTCGATATGTGCCTTTTCCTATGAAGATGAACCCGTTATCCACCTGTGCTATCCTGGGAGCCTCAGCTCTGCTGTTAGCAGCATTACAGAGCACTGGACCAGATAGAGCTGCTCTACCTGGCACAAAAACCCCAGCACCCCAACATCCACACACTTCCCAAAATCAGAAAAGGCGTCAAGATTCTAAGAGGCGGATTACTATGGAGTTCTGAACCACCACATAAGGAGAGAGAGGAGACTCAGTTTGAAACTGCCGCCGTTAAATATTAAAACAAGGACTGCATGCAGGGGATGCCTTTCACTGCACAAACAATTGTATACATTCCTCTTCCCCGCTTCTAGGAAGGGGGTCAGATAATGGTGACGCTACTAGGGGAAGGAACGACGAGAGAGCAGACGAAAAAACAAAGAGAGGTAAAAATAACTTGTGCTCATGAAACATTCCTCTTGAAGTGAGTCCACAGAGAACGCTGGGAATGGGCTGAGCACGCCTAAAGTGACTTCACTTCCACACACACTCAGATCAATGGTGGAACAGCTCTGATCCTAGAAGGGCCTCTCCAGAGAGAGAGAGAGAGAGAAAGAGAGAGAGAGCGAGCGCGAGAGAGAGCGAGAAAAAGGAGAGCGAGAAAGAGAGAGCGAGAGAGAGAAGAGAGAAGAGAGAGAGAGAAAATAAAGCAAGGGAAGGAGGGTGAAATAGTCTGTTTCATTCAGAGAGGACTTTATCTACCCATTCTCTTTCTTTCTCTCTGTTAGTGTGCGTTTGCACTCCTAGCGATCTCTCTGATCTTCTCTGAACCTTTTCTCACATACCTCCCAGAACTTCCAGCGACACACACATGAAAGCGTAGTACTCAGGGAAAAACTAATCTACACAAAACTGTATTGTCCAGCATCATCATACATACTATACATGTTTCTAAGTGGTAACACAGTGTGACAATTCTGACTATTTTCTACATCACAGAATAATCCTCTCCACATTAACCAGACTGGGGCTATGTCGTTAGTCTTTGAAGTTAGGATGTTACTGGGTTAACATCTGACTATATTTGCACTTTTAATTGTGTCTAGTATTTTGGAATATTCAGAGGAGAGTGATGGTTCCTGGGCACATGACAAGGTAGTTAATGTATCACACACTGACACATCACACTGACACATCAAACACAAACTGAAAAACACACCTATGCACAAACACACACCCACCCACCCACACACACCCACACTCACATACTAACTGGTGTAGGCATCTATCCCTGACCAGTCTGCCCACATCAGATGGGACCAGCTAAATAGCCATTTCCAGTTTACACCCCGAGTATCCCATAAAGCCCCTGAGGCATTCCAATGCCCTCCCTCTTCCTGGTTTCACAGCACTGCTCCAGGACCTACTGCAGAGTGACACTTCCATTACTATAGTTCCATGTATGATATGCATATCAAATTCTTAATCACCCCAATATTACGGCATAAAACTGTCCGACCACTGCACTACAAAAAGAGGGCTAGCAATGTTAACCAATCACCGCACTTTGACTGCATGAAATGGTTCAATCAAGCCCCACGTCAACAAACTTTTCACTCGTCCCACATTTCTTGAATTATTTTATAAAAATCGCTAATTGACATGCAAAATGTCAGAATTACCGCAGCAAAATCAAAATCAAGCATTTTTGGCCGCAACTATCACAAAAAACTCTGAAATCCTCAAGGGACTGACTGTACAGTATGCATTTACCCAGCAGCAGTAGCCAGTACCGTAACCTGCACTTACTGGCTGAACTTATAAGCTGCTACTATTTTCCCAGTACTGGTGGCTTTTAGGCTCCTCTAAATGTAATATAAGCAGCTTTTCCCAGCATGAGAACCTGCTGCCTTGCAAAGTGCTTAACTTCTACCGTCTTTTACAGGCTTCCTGCTGCAGTTACTTTAACACCTGCTCGTATTTCAGCTAGTTTATTATACCTGCATGATGAGCTGACAGCACTCTCTCAGAAAGACCTGGGCTTCAGGGGAAACAGGAGAGAAAAAGGAGAGGAATAAAATAAGTGAGAAAGAGAGAAACTGAGAAACAGAGAAAGCGAGAGGCAGAGAGAGAGGAAGAGTGAGTGAGAGATAGTGAGATATAGTGAGTGAGTGAAAGATATAGTGAGTGAGTGAGTGAGTGATATAGTGAATGATAGAGAGTGATAGAGATTGATAGCAAGTTATAGAGTGAGTGTGAGAGTGAGTGAATGAGAGTGAGTGAGAGTGAGTGATAGAGTGAGTGATATAGTGAGTGATATAGTGAGTGAGTGATAGAGTGAGAGTGATAGAGTGAGTGAGTGAGAGAGAGAGAGATAGAGATAATGTGTGCTTGTGTGTTTAAGGGGAAAGAGTGACAGAGGGAAAGACATATTTAGCTGGGTGCTGTCAGTGATACAAGTTCTAAAGCAGTCCCTAGCTCATCTCTGTGACACTGTGTGCCATTCAAATGGTCATCTCCCTATTCATCTATCCACAGCACAGCGGCATATTCAGCACCTCTGAAATATCACGTATCCTCTTAGGAGAAACAGGAGGTCATCTGGGCTCTGCTGGAAAACCTATTGGAGGGAACAATCGATCCAACAGCCTGCTAATTCCTCCCGGTATAACAAGTTTCCTTCTCTCTCTCTCAAATCAAAGCCCCGAATAGCTGGTAGATCTGTGTCCGTCAAACACAGATGGTACACAGGTTCCCAAATGTAACTGCCTGAAGGAGATGAAGACACTCTGGCAGAGATTGGGTTGTAGAGGAGGTGCGGCTGAGATCTAACAGAGAAAGAGGATAGGTAAGGGAGGTTGGGGGAGGAGAGGAGAGTTTTCACCTCTCTATGCTGTCATGCTTCAGTCAGCAGCTGTCTGGGCAAGGTGGAGGTGAGGAGAGAGGGTTGAAGCAAGAAGGCAGGGAGACCGAGAGAGACAGAGAGAGACAGAGATAAAGACAGATAGATAGTAGAAGGAAGTATTTTCTAAATTAAACTTTTTCTCTTTCTCTTTTGTTCTACACTGAGTGGACAAAACATTAGGAACACCTGCTCGTTCCATGACAGACTGACCAGGTGAATCTAGGTGAAAGCTATGATCCCTTATTGATGTCACCTGTTAAATCCACTTCAATCAGTGTAGATGAAGGGGAGGAGACAGGTTAAAGAAGGATTTTTAAGCCTTTAGATAATTGAAACATGGATAGTGTATGTGTGCCATTCAGAGAGTGAATAGGTAAGACAAAATATTTAAGTGCCTTTGTATGGTAGTAGGTGCCAGGCGCATCCGTTTGTGTCAAGAACTGTAACGCTGCTGGGTTTTTCACGCTCAACA
The DNA here is from genome assembly GCF_016432855.1 of Salvelinus namaycush. Classification (NCBI taxonomy): domain Eukaryota; kingdom Metazoa; phylum Chordata; class Actinopteri; order Salmoniformes; family Salmonidae; genus Salvelinus; species Salvelinus namaycush. Next base: position 26,365,006 of record NC_052328.1, read on the forward strand.
GTTTCCCGTGTGTATCAAGAATGGTCCACCACCCAAAGGACATCCAGCCAACTTGACACAACTGTGGGAAGCATTGGAGTCAACATGGACCAGTATCCCTGTGGAACGCTTTCGGCACCTTGCCCCGACAAATTGAGGCTGTTCTGAGGGCAAAAAGGGTGCAACTCAATATTCAGAAGATGTTCCTTATGTTTGGTATACTCAGTATATATCTGGAATGGTAGAGGGAAATAGTGGTATCTGAAGCATGTGGTAGATCTGGGAGAAGGGCTGGTCTAGAGGCCAGACACTAAGTGGAGAGGAGACAGGTGCTTACCAGACTGGCCAGGAGGGGGTATTCCTGAAGGGACTCTGGGCAGACACATGAGGACGGTCAGTACGCCGGCCCTGCTCCCCCAACATGGCTCCACTGCTATAGGCTTGGGCACACCCTGCACAGAGAGAGAGGAAGGAAGGAGCATGTCAGTCATGTCAATCAATAAACACTCCCAAATCCCATCACAAAGGGGTGCGTCAGATTTCCACACACCACATGGTTCCACTGTTTCTATGAGAACATTGTCCCGCCTGTGTTCGGCTAAAACTTAGCTTGTTATGTTTTGCTGTTGCCCTGTAATTAATTCAAAGTCATTTTTTGAAAAATGAAACATAGATTTTGTGACCCCTAAAATACACACACAGACAATATGCAAAATGTTAGACCTGTGCATGGATCCAGTATGGAAATGGACAGCAGCATTCACCAGCTACTAAGATAGGTCTGTAGGCAGCCCATATCCAGGCACTGGTGAGTCACTGACTGGACATCTATTTCAGTTAGGCTGGATGTCCAGTGGATGGACCCGCTCCCACCCTGCTCCCACCTCCCCCAGATGAGGGCCTCACACATGGGGGAGTTGCCTGACAGACAAGCCCTAGAGCTCAACCTGAAGCCCGAGTAACGGAGATGGATGGTTGGAGGGGACGCTAGGTGCAGGGGAGGTATTTTCCTCCTAGCCGCCACATCCATTTCACTTCGGCTTGTTGAGGGACAGACCCTAGAGAGGACTAGTCATTTCTTTCCATTAAGCCATACTCTCCTCACAGCTCACACCTCCTGACTACCAAGTAGCTTAGGGCGTGGCTCAAGATACCAGCCTCACCTTCTCCTAGGAGAGGGTCTCAAACATGTCCCTGCCAAGGAGGCAAGCTGTGTGTAAATAAACTGTATAGCCCAAAGCTGTGTGTAAATAAACTATATACCCCAAAGCTGTGTGTAAATAAACTGTATAGCCCAAAGCTTGGGGGGAAATAAACTGTATAGCGCAAAGCTGTGTGTAAATAAACTGTACAGCCCAAAGCTGTGTGTAAATAAACTGTATAGCCCAAAGCTGTGTGTAAATAAACTCTTATAGCCCAAAGCTGTGTGTAAATAAACTGTATAGCCCAAAGCTGTGTGATTGCTGCTGCCAGAAGCATTCCAACACGGAGAGGCCAAAATCCCAGCTGGGATCATTGCTATACCACACTGGCATAATGCAGCACGTGTTCTTCTGTTTTCCCCACTCTCAAAGGACAACTTAATCATCACTGACCTCACATAGACACTGTCAAAGGTACAATATGATTTTCCAGTAGTATGTAATGGGATGAACAAACACAACAAAAACACACACAAGCATAACACACACACACACACACACACACACACACACACACACACACACACACACACACACACACACACACACACACGTTCTTTCAGCTTTAAGGTGCATTGATCCCTGCTGTGAGATGATTATACAGAGTGATGAGACGTTGATGTGGTCTCTTGATCATCCTCCACGGTGCCTTGCTGCTACGCACAGCTCTCAAACACAGAACAGAAGCACAGCACGGGGCTTACAGGAGAACAAGAGAGGAAACAATGATGATGAAGAGGAGTCGATGGGAGAGATGAAGAGGAGTCGATGGGAGAGATGAAGAGGAGTCGATGGGAGAGATGAAGAGGAGTCCATAGTCTACAGTTGACCTTGAGGGCAGCAACTCTATTCAAACAAAGTCTATATGCACCTGAGATGTTTTTGTTATAGGGTCTCTGTGGTGCTGGCTGCCAGTGGCTGTCAGACGGAGCTTTACTGAACTACAATATCAAGGAGCAGGTTTGACCCCGGTACCACACCAGAGAGGGAGGTGTCAGGTGACCACAGGGGTCAGGGTTGGACTGTGTTTACTCCTGGTGTCTGCTCTGGTCTGGGGAGGACCCGAGATGAGAGGAGACAGATGTGGTTGTTTACCGGCAACAGGGAAGAAGGCTTGACCTCTGGTCATCCAGATCAATGTCCTGTCGACAGACAATAGCAGAGCAGCCTCCTCTTACATAGGCTGGGTTACAGCACCAGCACCCTTACACCCTACTCTACACTAGCAATTACACCCAGACAAGTCATTGTGTTTCAGTCGGAACGCACCAAAGGTTTGTCAATAGGATGAGATTAAAGTGGATAGAGGGGTGCAGGGTTTAGTCAGGGTGCCTGTCCTCTCTATAGTACTCTGAAGTGCCGTGGGTAGAGCTCCCTGAGAGTAGCCTGTACAGGGCAGCAGTGTGGTCTCACTCCAGAGAACTCACCTCGTTCTCCCTAAAGACATGGTGGCAATGTTGAGTGCTCTACCTGAGATATACTATCCTGCAGTACAGCTCTTATTTTCTGCCATTCTCACCTCTCCCCTGCTCCCATATCTTGGTCTCATGAATGCTCCTTGATCACAGTAGACATGGAGACGCTTCTACAGGGCCTTTATATGAAATGCATAGGATGCTTTCTTCACAAAATAGATGAACGAAATTAAAGTGAGAAAGGAGAGAGAGCGAGAGAGAAAGAGAGAGAGAGAACGAGAGAGAGAGACCGAGAGAGAGAGACCGAGAGAGGGAGACCGAGAGAGGGAGAAAGGGAGAAAGACCGAGAGAGAGAGAGAGAGAGAGGGAGAAAGAGAGCAAGACCAGAGAGAGAGAGAGAGAGAGAGAGAGAGAGAGAGAGAGAGAGAGAGAGAGAGAGAGAGAGAGAGAGAGAGAGGGAGAAAGAGAGCAAGACCGAGAGAGAGAGAGAGAGCAAGACCGACCGAGAGAGAGAGAGAGCGAGAAAGAGAGCAAGACCGAGAGAGAGAGAGAGAGAAAGGGATAAAGAGAGAGCAAGACTAAAAGAGAGAGAGAGAGAGAAAGGGACCAGTGACCCCCTCTCATATCATTACCAAGCCCTGCAATGCCAAGAGCTAAGCAAAGAAAAGTCCCCTCATCCAGCTGGTCCTGGGGCTGAGTTCACAAACCTGTTCTACTAACTGTTCTACTACACTGTGGCTAACTATTTGACCAAGGTTACTGATCAAAACCTTAGAAAAACCTTGACAAAGTACAGGCTCAGTGAGCACAGCCTTGCCATTGAGAAGGGTAGACACAGGAAAACCTGTCTCCCTGTAGAGGAAGGGCTGTGCAACCACTGCACAACAGCAGAACCTGAGACGGAGCTGCATTTCCTGACAAAATGTCAAAAATATAAAACAATTAGAGAGTGTCATTTCCCCAAATTTGAAACCGTTATTCAAGGTTTCAAAGACCTCTCTGATGAGAGTAGGCTACCTGTCCTGTTGGGGAAGGATGCAGAGAACTGTGGGTTGGCAGCACACTACATTGCTGCCTGCCATAAGATGAGGGACAGTGTCTGACAGACCAATCAACCTGCACATGTACTCTACTGTATGTTTATTGTTATTGTTCAATGTATGGTTATTTTGACCCTTGGTTATTGTTGTTACTGTTGTCCCAATTGTGATTCTCATTATTTTCATATTGTAAAGATCCAAAGTAAGCTTTGGCAATATGTACATTGTTACGTCATGCCAATAAAGCAAATTGAATTGAATTTAAAGGGAGATAGAAAGAGCAAGACAGAGAGAGAGAGAGAGAGAGAGGGAGAAAGAAAGAGAGAAAGACCGAGAGAGAGAGAGAGAAAGGGAGAAAGAAAGAGAGAAAGACCGAGAGAGAGAGAGAAAGGGAGAAAGAGAGGCACTTAAAGAGTAAAAGCTGGAAGGGGGATAAAGGAATGAAAGCTTTGCTAACACCAAGCCTCTAAAGATGATGGGAGTACAATGTGTGAGATGTCCTACCCCCAAGTGGTCTTTAATTAAGGTGACCCATCAAAACAATGAACCATTATCAAAATGCAATTACAATACACACACACACACACACACACACACACACACACACACACACACACACACACACACACACACACACACACACACACACACACACACACACACACACACACACACACACACACACCACACCCCTCCCATCGGCCCCACTGATAATAAGTTTAGCTGCTGAAGCATAGAGCATAATTACAGGGTAGGGCCTCCCATGTTTGTTTTGTGTTTGGGGGCGTCAGGAAATGATACATTCCCCAGCTCTCTGAAAGAGGAAATGGGTTCCCCGTAAAGAGCCAACTCTAGTAGAACAAAGTGCAACATCCAGGAGGTTCTTATTAGAGCGTGACGTCTGCTAGCACAATGCTATCAATTAAGAGAGCTGAGAGACAACAATTAGTGGCCATGATGATGTGTTTCCATTTGGAGCGTCAGAGAGAAACAGATGCTAGAGGAACCTGGCAGAACCTCGCAATTCCAGCTGTCTTAGGGGTTTTGAACAAGCAGCTCATTTGAATGTCACTTCTACTGAAGAAAATACATCTCACAATCCATCCACATGTCAGTGTTACTAACACAGTTTTGCCAAAAGTACAGAATAGTATCTATTTTCAACTGTGTGCACCCCCCAATCATCCTAATGTCGTTTTTACTTTGCATTCATGATAATCTTTTGAGTTAAGGAAATGGACAGATTCATGTAACATGACTTAAATGCAGCATGTAACATGACTCCTGTAAGCACCTTTTCTCCATGGAGACAGCTCATGTGTGTGTGACCTGGTGTGTAACATGGACCTTTGATCCTGACTGCTGAACACACACACGTTTGCTCAGCTGAGACATTTCCTTCAGGAAACGACTGGTTAATCGACGCTCCTCATTTCCCCAAGCACTGACCGGCCAAATCCATGAGCCAGCATGCAATTACATCAAACACACAAATACTCACGCCCCCTCCCCAAAAAACATGAAAAGATTGTAATCACTGCATAATTGAAGAAAGTTACTTAAAACAGTGATATGTAACTAGGCACAGATTTTTCTAGAACGTAGTTCAGAATGTACAGCCGTCTCTAACAGGGCTTCCTTCCTGTGCCCAGTCTGTTGCTGGGAGCAGGAAAAGCAGGAGGACAGAGAAAACCCTACCCTGGCTGTGTCTCTGAAGGCTGAAACAATCATCTGTTTAAAAGGGATCATTAAGACTGATTTATCATCCTGGAGGATAGCTCCAGAGGGCCGTACATCTCCCCGCAGCCGCACGGCCACACATATTTGTCCACTTAATTTCAATCCACATGAATAGGTATTTTATTGAAATGACACCTTCAAGACGAGTAGCATTAAAGAGTATGAGTAAGTGATAAAGTTATCCTGGAGAGTAGAGCCCCTTGGCACCGCTCCTAAATGAAACAGCTAAAGTAAAAAGCACAAGGGAGTAGAGCAGGAGAGAGATTAGAGAGGAGAAAGAACTTGAGGGAGATTGCTGAGCTATTTAGTAGAAACAGTTTTACGAGCATGAACTAACAGGAGAGGACTTGAACTCTTTTTTCTGACTTGAGGAGAATTTGAGAGACATTCAGCTCCATTCGTCGATCTGAAGTAGGGGCATTGTCCACTGGAAAAAGCCTGAGGGTGGGCTAACACTGCAGTCTGCAGCTTTGACATTATAAAGCACCTCCAAACAGAATAGTAAGAAAACCACTTAGGAGTGCTAGTGTATAAAGGCACTTGACACTGTAGAAGTGGCAAACCTCTTGGAGCCATTTCCCCAAATCTGCCCATTACGTATGTTTCTGTCTTCCCTGAGGAGGTAAGGGGTTTTTCTAGGTGAAATTCTCTATCTCATTCTCCTCCCTTTCACTCCACATGGAGACAAAGAAGAAGAGGGTGAGTGAGTGAGAAAGGCATTCCAGGAGGCAGCTTGTAAATGGCTGGCCCATCCACGTACAGGCTCCCATCTCTTCCTACTCCTCTTGTCTCCCGGCTCACACTAACTAGATCAGGGCTGTTCAATGTCTGTCCTGGAGGGCCGAAACACTTCTGCTTTTTGTTTCTACCTGGTAGTTTAATTGCACTCACCTGGTGTCCCAGGTCTGAATCAGTCCCTGATTAGAACGAGAGGATGAAAACCAGAAGGGTTTTGGCCCTCCAGGACTGACATGGAACAGCCCGGAACTATACTGAAGAAAAGTATAAACGCAACAAGCAACAATTTCAAAGATTTTATTTAAAGAGTTACAGTTCATATAAGGAAATCAGGCAATTGAAATAAATTTATTAGGCCCTGATCTATGGATTTCACATGACTGGGAATACAGATATGCATCTGTTGGTCACAGATATTGACCACCATTTGCCTTATGCAGCTCGACACATGTCCTTCGCATAGAGTTGATCAGGCTGTTGATTGTGGCCTGTGGAATGTTGTCCCACTCCTCTTCAATGGCGGTGCAAAGTTTCTGGATATTGGAGGGAACTGGAACACACTGTTATACAAGTCGATCCAGAGCATCCCAAACATGCTCAATGGGTGACACGTCTGGTGAGTATACAGGCCATGGAAGAACTAGGACATTCTCAGCTTCCAGGAATTGTGTACAGATCCTTGCAACATGGGGCTGTGTATTATCATGCTGAAACATGAGGTGATGGCGACGGATGAATGGCACGATAATGGGCCTTGTCACGGTATCTATGTGCATTCAAATTGCCATCGATAAATGCAATTGTGTTCGTTGTCCGTAGCTTATGCCTGTTCATACCATAACCCAACCGCCACCATGGGGACTCTGTTCACAATGTTGGACGTACTGACAAATTCTCTAAAACGACATTGGAGGCGGCTTATGGTAAATAAATTAACATTAAATTATCTGCCAACTGATCTGGTGGACATTCTTACAGTCAGCATGCCAATTGCAGGCTCCCTCGAAACTTGAGACATCTGTGGCATTGTGTTGTGTGACAAAACTGCATATTTTAGAGTGGCTTCTTGATATGCCACACCTGTCAGGTGGATGGATTATCTTGGCAAAGGAGAAATACTCACTAACAGGGACGTAAACAAATTTGTGCACAACATTTGAGAGAAATAAGCTTTTTGTGCGTATGGAAAATGTATTCGATATTTTACTTCAGCTCATGAAACACTTTACATGCTGCATTTATATTTTTGTTCAGTGTAGATAAAGCTCTGTTTGAGTAGTGCCTGTCCCTTCCAAGAGAAAAGTGGTCAATTCCCAGGGACTTAAAAATGGGAGGAATAGATGCCTAAGAAGTTTTCTGGGCAGGCTGAATGGAGGTTGATCTTTTCTGCTGTACTCCTGTTTTACTAGTCCTTTCTGCTTCGGTTGTTTTCTTCTAATGAAGCGTTGAAGAGGTCATAGATGTTGCTGTTGGATTGTTCAACTCAGACAAGAAACACGGGTTTGAGAAAACTCACAGGGACATTTCTAACTTTTTCCTTCCAAAACCCCCAGAGAATGCAGTATAAATCCCCCTCTCTCTCACACATCTATTCTGTTTGACTAATCAGTTCCAGAGGTCCTTCAACTCAGAAAGGGTGCTAAACTCTGTCTGCAAGGCCTCCGGTAAACATCAATCTGCAGGTAATGTTAGCATTCAAGGGTGACACCAGATGTAGACAAAGTGCCAGAGCCACTCAGAGGCTCTTACAAACTGACATACAAAGAGGATATCAGGACCCGCATCCACAAAGAGTGCTGATCTAGGATCAGTTTTGCATTTTAGATCATAATGAATACTATTACATGGACAGGTTGGGACCTGATCATAGATCAGCACTCCTACTCTGAGATGCTTTGTGGATACGGGCCCAGGTCTCTAAGTGGTCAAAGTGATGGAAGAGGGTGTCCACTGAGAGAAACACAACGCTCGTAGTTGGTAATAGACAGGAGGTGAAAACAAGGCCATGGTATAACAACGTACACAGATAGAGACAGAAACAGAAAAAGAGGGGTGGAAAATAGAGAGAGAGAGGGGTTAGTGGTCTGGGCATTAAGATGTGTGTGGTTTAGAGAGACAGAGAGAGACAGAGAGACAGAGACAGAGAGACAGAGACAGACAGACAGACAGACAGAGAGAGACACAGAGAGAGAGAGAGAGAGAGAGAGACAGACAGACAGACAGACAGACAGACAGACAGACAGACAGACAGACAGAGATAGAGACAGAGAGAGACATAGAGAGAGAGAGACATAGAGAGAGAGAGACATAGAGAGATAGAGACATAGAGAGATAGAGAGAGAGACAGAGACAGAGACAGAGACAGAGACAGACAGACAGACAGACAGACAGACAGACAGACAGACAGACAGACAGACAGAGACAGACAGACAGACAGACAGAGACAGACAGAGACAGACAGACAGACAGACAGACAGAGACAGAGAGAGATAGAGAGATAGCGAGAGAGACAGAGAGTGAGAGAGAGACAGAGAGAGAGAGACAGAGAGACAGAGAGACAGAGAGAGAGAGACAGAGTGAGAGAGAGAGAGACAGAGAGAGAGAGACAGAGAGACAGAGAGTGAGAGAGAGAGAGACAGAGAGATAGAGAGACAGAGAGATAGAGAGACAGAGAGAGAGAGACAGAGAGACAGAGATTAGTGGTCTGGGCATTAAGATGTGTGTGCTCTCATCCTGTCCCCTACTAGAGTTAATGTAGTGTATGTGGGTCACTTGTCAGTGGACACGCATATATCCTCTCATTCAGACGCAATAAACGGCAAGGGCGAAAAGGTGTACCCCTCGAGCCAATCAGAGAAAAGAATCATGCAAATATATGTATTCTGGGTCAAAATTTGACCTCACAGGCAGGTAGTTAAAGCTTTCCTCTTTGATTCAGACATGGCTCAAACCATCCCACTTAATCAAAAGCCGATGAATACCAAATGCCTTGTTAAATCTTCTCATTCCTCCCCAAACTCCCATATAAAATGCCATCAAATGCAGATGCCTGCCATTCTTAGACAGCTGTGTGTGTGTGTGTGTGTGTGTGTGTGTGTGTGTGTGTGTGTGTGTGTGTGTGTGTGTGTGTGTGTGTGTGTGTGTGTGTTTGTGTGGCTTTGATCATCAGGCAGACTGAATTAATGCATTCCCAAAACAAAGGAGAATATATTACTCTCAGAGCATATTCAACTTTCGCTGGGCTATAATAATGTCACCCTTTCTATGCTTTCATTAACATGCCTTTCACATAAACTACTTTGCTGAATGCCTGCAGAAGCACTTACATATGCATCATGAACAGATACTCACACACACATAAATTTCAGTCTTACGGTGTCTGAAAAATGCACAATAGAATATGGCCTTGTGTTCCAAATCCGCACCTTGTTTCAGTCTTATAGTCTACAGAGAGGGGAGACACTGAGATCCCTGCAACATTCATACAATGTTTAATCACCTGGCTGGCTCGCTCTGACTTGGCAAAAAATAAATAAACCCCCAAACCAAAGCCAGACGCCAAAAGCCATCTTGTTTCAGTCTTATCCTACACCAGGAAGGACATGATGAAAGACTCAGCCAACAGTCACGTAACATTTAATCACCTGACTCACCCTAACAAGACAAGAGCCTGAAATAAGAACAAGGCAGAAGAAAACAACATTTTAATCACCATAGATTTGTACCCACATCTCACAGCAATCTGGAATGAATTCCCTTTTAATGTCGTTTGAGTGATAATGGATCTCCAAACAGCTTGTTCTTTTCTAGCTGGAGAGGTGAAAGAAGGCAAGATGGAGGGAGGAGAGATGGAGGGAGGAGAGAGAGATAGGGGAGGAGAGATGGAGGGAGGGAGGGGAGAGGCAGGGGGGGAGGAGGAGGAGAGATGGAGGGAGAGAGATGGAGGGAGGAGAGATGGGGAAGAGAGATGGAGGGAGGAAAGAGAGATGGGGGTGAGAGATGGAGGGAGGAAAGAGAGATGGAGGGAGGAGAGATGTGGGGAGAGAGATGGAGGGAGGGAGATGGAGGGAGGAGAAAGGGGTGGGTTAGAAAGAGGTCTAATTCAGACAGACTGGTCAATTAGAAGAGTCCTCATAAATAATACAGGAAGTATTGGGAAAACAAGCCCTATGGCCACAATATTAGGTATCATTCAGATACAGATCAACTGTATTATACCACCAGGGGGAAAGACATACATAAAACATGAAAACTACACAAAACCATTCAAAGTGCTATAGCTACACATTTAAAGTGAAAGTGCAATATGCTGTATACTCGAGGGACCAACAGACTATGTATCATACAGCCTAATGGCTGTTGCAATAAAAGAGTCCCCATATCTATCTGTTTTGATTTTCTATTGAAGAAGTCTCTTTCCCCTTGTCTGGCTGCTGCTGTGACTGAGTTTGGCTTTCAAGTTTTAATAGGATGAGTTTTGTGTACAGGTTGGTGGCTGATCCTAAATCTATACCAAATGATCCTTCCCACTGAAGCTTGACTTGGTCTGGCACTTGCATGTTTCCTCAACACGCATATCAGACCAAAGGACAGATTTATAGAACATTTGATAGATATGGCGGTCAACATTAAAATAGTTAATTTTGCGTAATTAAAAAAAAAAAAATCTGTTACAATTTCTTTATCTTTGCAAAGGCACAGTCATTGAATTTCAGTTTATTGTCTATTTTGAATCCCAGGTATTTCTATGTGGTCACTCTATCGACTGATTCCCCACTGATCTTCGTAGGGGGTAGTGGAGTTTTATTTCTTCTGAAATCAAAAATGTATTTTGTTTTCTTAACGTTTATTTCAAGAAAGTAATCTGCACACCACTGGACGAATTTGGCAGTTTCTCTGTCAAAACCTTGAAGAGAGGCTTGGTCTGGGTGGAGGAAACACACAACAGCGGTGTCATCTGCATATTTTAACAACTTGTGGGCTGCGTCAGAGGCTTGACAATCGTTTGTGTACAGTGTGTACAGTATCGGTGAAAGTACGCAACGTTGAGGGGCTCCTGTATTCACCGTTCTAAATGTAGAGATGGTGGAGTTAAACTTCACTTGTTGAGTACGGTTCACAAGGAAATGATTAATCCACTTGATCAGTAGAGTTGACACCAAATTCCCCAGTTTATTCACCAGTAGGTGTGGCTGGATGGTGTTAAACGCGCTACTGAAGTCAATGAATACAATTTTAAGGATCTTGTAATTCAATTATTATAATACTATCATAAGACTAATGAGATAACAAGAAATTAACCTCATATTGTGTATGAAAATGAAATTATTCTATCATTTGTTATGGCAGGTCAGTACAGATATAGCTTTCTAAAGAATGCTCAGATGCACACCCCTGAACCCTATACCCCTCAGGAGACATACTACTGTCACATTACGATGACACAGATACTGTAACATGTTCACCAGTAGGTACATTGGCCATGCTATAGTCCCTCTGGGGTGTGGAGAGTAACCCCCCTGTGGCGCCCCTTGAGCGGATCAGTCCAGCCACGCACGCCTACCCCTGCAGGGCAGAAAATTGCCATGTCCAATCCCCTGGAGAGATTGCAGAGGAGGAGGAAATGGTGCTGATCAGAAAGCCTCTGCACATTTCACAAGCCATTGACCAGTGCGCTTATCCATTTGACATCCCTCTTTAAGGAAGCAGCAGGTCCCAAAATCTCTGCTCTCCAACACGGGCTCCTTGGCTCACTTATGTATTTTTGTATTTGTATTTATTATGGACCCCCATTAGTTCCTGCAAAGGCAGCAGCTACTCTTTCTGGGGTACAGCAACATTAAGGCAGTTATACAATTTTACAAACATTACAATATATTTCACAACACATTAAGTGTGTGCCCTCAGGCTACTACTCTACTACCACTTATCTACAACACAAAATTCATGTGTATGTGTGTATATAGTGTGCATGTTATGTCTGTGTGTGTGTGTGTGTGTGTGTGTGTCTTCACAGTCTCCGCTTTTCCATAACATGTATTTGTATCTGTTTTTTCAGTCTGATTTTACTGCTTGCATCAGTTACTTGATGTGGAATAGAGTTCCATGTAGTCATGGCTCTATGTAGTACTGTGTGCCTCCCATAATCTGTTCTGGACTTGGGGACTGTGAAGAGACCTCTGGTTGCATGTCTTGTGGGGTATGCATGGGTGTCCGAGCTGTGTGCGAGTCATTTAAACAGACAGCTCGGTGCATTCAACATGTCAATACCTCTCACAAATACAAGTAGTGATGAAATCAATCTGAAAAGCGTGCCCAAATTAAACTGCCTGCTACTCAGGCACAGAAGATAGGATATGCATATAATTAGTAGATTTGTATAGAAAACACTCTAAAGTTTACAAAACTGTTAAAATAATGTCTGTGAGTATAACAGAACTGATATGGCAGGCAAAAACCAGTGGAAAATCCAACCAGGAAGTACTATTATTTTGAAAGTTTTGTTTTTCCATTGAAAGCCTATTCACCATACAAAGACTTAGGACCCAGTTCACGAGCTCTGTGGCTTCCTCTACATGTGGCCAGTCTTTAGGCATTGCTTCAGGCTTTTAATGCCCATTTCCATTCATCAGCCATGCGCCTGATCGGGAACGTGCCTTTCTTTTTTCTCCTTTCCTATTGACAAAGCTTTTGTCCGGTTGAAATATTATTGATTATTTATGACAAAAACAACCGGAGGATTGATTTTAAACATCGTTTGGCATGTTTCTACTAACTTTTATTGTACTTATTTTTTTACTTTTCGTCTGGACTTAGTGCACGCGCCTTAACCTCTCTGGGATATTCGGGACGCTAGCGTCCCACCTCAACAACAGCCAGTGAAATTGCATGGCGCCAAATTCAAAACAACAGAAATCCCATAATTAAAATTCCTCAAACATACAAGTATTTTACACCATTTTAAAGATAAACTTGTTGTAAATCCAGCCACAGTGTCCGGTTTCAAAAAGGCTTTACGACGAAAGCACACCAAACGATTATGTTAGGTCAGCACCTAGTCACAGAAAAACACAGCCATTTTTCCAGCCAAAGAGAGGAGTCACAAAAAGCAGAAATAGAGATCAAATTAATCACTAACCTTTGATGATCTTCATCAGATGACACTCATAGGACTTCATGTTACACAATACATGTATGTTTTGTTCGATAAAGTTCATATTTATATCCAAAAATCTTAGTTTAAGTATAGAATCAATCTTTAGGATGTTTTTATCATAAATCTTCAATAATGTTTCAACCGGAGAATTCCTTTGTCTGTAGAAATGCTATGGAACGCAGCTAACTCTCACGGGAGCGCGCGAGACTGAGCTCGTGGCACTCTGCCAGACCCCTGACTCAAACAGCTCTCATTCCCCCCTCCTTCACAGTAGAAGCATCAAACAAGGTTCTAAAGACTGTTAACATCTAGTGGAAGCCTTAGGAAGTGCAATATGACCCCATAGACACTGTATATTCGATAGGCAATGACTTGAAAAACTACAAACCTCAGATTTTCCACTTCCTGGTTGGATCTTTTCTCAGGTTTTTGCCTGCCATATGAGTTCTGTTATACTTACAGACATCATTCAAACAGTTTTAGAAACTTCAGAGTGTTTTCTATCCAAATATACTAATTATATGCATATTCTAGCTTTTAGGACTGAGTAGCAGGCAGTTTACTCTGGGCACCTTTTTATCCAAGCTACTCAATACTGCCCCTCAGTCCCAAAGAAGTTAAGCATTCAGATTACTGGACAAAACGCGCGAACAAAAATTAGGTTTTTGGTCATAAAGAGGGACATTAATGAACAAAACGAACATTTATTGTCTAACATGGAGACCTAGGAGTGCCACCAGATGAAGATCATCAAAGGTAAGTGATTAATTTTAATGCTATTTCTGACTTTTGTGACACTCTCCTTGGCTGGAAAATGGCTGTATGGGTTTCTGTGGCTAGGTGCTGACCTAACATAATCGCAAAGTGTGCTTTCTCCGTAAAGCCTTTTTGAAATCTGACACAACGGTTGCATTAAGGATAAGTTTATTTTTATTCGTATGTTTAACACTTGTATCGTTTATCAATGTTTATGATGAGTATTTCTGTAATTTGATGTGGCTCTGCACTTTCACCGGATGTTTGTTTGAGACAATGCATTTCTGACCATAACGCGCCAATGTAAACTGAGATTTTTGGATATAAATATGGACTTATTGAACAAATCATACATGTATTGTGTAACATGAAGTCCTAAGAGTGCCATCTGATGAAGATCATCAAAGGTTAGTGATTAATTTGATCTCTATTTCTGCTTTTTGTGACTCCTCTCTTTGGCTGGAAAAATGGCTGTATGGTTTTCTGTGACTAGGTGCTGACCTAACAATCGCATGGTGTGCTTTCGCAGTAAAGCCTTTTTGAAATCGGACACTGTGGTTGGATTTACAAGAAGTTTATGTTTAAAATGGTGGATAATACTTGTATGTTTGAGGAATTTTAATTATGGGATTTCTGTTGTTTTGAATTCGGCGCCCTGCAATTTCACTGGCTGTTGCTTGTACCAGAGAGGATATTAGTTGCTCTATATTATATATTTCTATATTAGTTGCTATAAATTCTCTATATTATTCTCTATATTAGGTATTTCTATGTTAGTTGCTATATTATTCTCTATATTAGATATTTCTATATTAGTTGCTCTATGTTAGAAAGGTCTTAGCCATGTGTTATGAGTCTTTGAAGTTGGCTTTGTCTGACCCATCTAAACATTCCAGGTCATTGGAAGGGAGAAATGTATTGTACATTTGTGTCTTCCAGCTATACTCCATAATTTTAACACTACTGTACTTGTATAAACAAAAACATTCCAAAACAAAACCGAAACAAACACAAAGCCCAAGCAGATGCTAGTCACATAACAACAGTCTATCATAGACAAAAGCAACTTGGTACGATGACTAGGACTGTTGCAGTGACCGTATTTACTGCCACAGCGGCGGTCACGAGTCATGAAGGCGGTCAAATTCGACGTGACCGTTTAGTCACAGTAATTAGGCTTCTCCAAGCTCTGATACTGCTGATGCTCATTAGTAGTCACCAAACTTGCTAACTGCCAGGTACTCAGCACTCTATTGTCCTTCTAATCACTCTAACATCAATACAAATGTAATCAAAAATCTAATCAAACACTTCATGAGAGCCCATGAACGCCGGAGGGGCGCCGAGGGGATGGCTGCCATTTTATGGGCTCTTAACCAACCATGCTATTATTATAATTTTTCTCGCATTGTTTGTAACTTATTTTGCACATAATGTTGCTGCTACCGTCTCTTATAACAGAAAACAGCTTCTGGACATCAGAAAAGTGACATTGAACAGGATGAAGACTTTTTCTTTAATGAGTCGACGAGAGGGATTTACTCCAGACACCCGACGAGGCCCTAATCCCCGTCATTCACAGGAGAAAGACGGAGATATCGCGGAAGGAGATCGGGGTGCCTTGTAAGGATCCGGCGATGAGTGGTTAATCTGTCTTTGGTACTATTGGCCAACGTACAATCGCTGGATAATAAAGTGGACGAACTACAAGCACGTATATTCTACCAACGGGACATTAAACACTGTAATATCTTATGTTTCACCGAGTCGTGGCTGAGCGACGACATGAATAACATACAGCTGGCGGGTCACACACTATCAGTAGGATAGAACAGCCTCTGGTAAGACAAGGTGTTTCGGTCTATGTAAATTTATAACCAACAGTTGGTGCACGATATCTAAGGAAGTCTCGAGGTTTTGCTCGGCTGAGGTAGAGTATCTCATGATAAGCTGTAGATCACACTATCTACCAAGAGAGTTTTCATCTATATTCTTTGTAGCTGTCTATTTACCACGACAAACTGATGCTGGCACTAAGACCGCACCCAGTGAGTTGTATACGACCATAAACAAACAGGAAAACGCTCATCCAGAGACGGCACTCCTAGTGGCCGGGGACTTTAATGCAGGGAAACTTAAATACGTTTAACCTAATTTCTACCAGCGTGTTAAATGTGCAACCAGAGAGAAAAAAACTCTAGATCACCTTTACTCCACACACAGAGACACATGCAAAGATCTCCCTCGCCTTCCATTTGGCAAATCTGACCATAATTCTATCCTCCTGATTCCTGCTTAAAAGCAAAAACTAAAGCAGGAAGCACCAGTGACTCGGTCAATAAAAAAGTGGTCAGATGAAGCAGATGCTAAGCTACAGGACTGTTTTGCTAGCACAGACTGGAATATGTTCCGGGATTCTTCCGATGGCATTGAGGAGTACACCAAATCAGTCACTGTCGTCCCCACAGTGACTGTACGTACATACCCCAACCAGAAGCCATGGATTACAGGAAACATCTGCACTGAGATAAAGGGTAGAGCTGCCACTTTCAAGGAGCGGGACTCTAACCCGGAAGCATATAAGAAATCCAGCTATGCCCTCTGACAAACCATCAAACAGGCAATGTGTCAATACAGGACTAAGATCAAATCGTACTACACCAGCTCCGACGCTCGTCGGATGTGGGAGGGCTTGCAAACTATTACAGACTGCAAAGGGAAGCACAGCCATGAGCTGCCCAGTGACACAAGCCTACCAGACGAGCTAAATTACTTCTATGCTCGCTTCGAGGCAAGCAACACTGAAGCATGCATGAGTAAGACCTTTAAACAGGTCAACATTCACAAGGCCGCAGACAGATTACCAGGACGTGTACTCCGAGCATGCGCTGACCAACTGGCAAGTGTCTTGACTGACACTTTCAACCTCTCCCTGTCTGATTCTGTAATACCAACATGTTTCAAGCAGACCACCATAGGACCACCATTGTCCCTGTGCCCAAAAACACTAAGGTAACCTGCCTAAATGACTACCGACCTGTAGCACTCACGTTTGTAACCATGAAGTGCTTTGAAAGGCTGGTCATGGCTCACAACACCATTATCCCAGAAACCCTAGACCCACTCCAACTTGCATACCGCCCCAACAGATCCACAGATGATGCAATCTCTATTGCACTCCACACTGCCCTTTCACACCTGGACAAAAGGAACACCTATGTGAGAATGCTATTCATTGACTACAGCTCAGCATTCAACACCATAGGCCCTCAAATCTCATCACTAAGCTAAGGACCCTGGGACTAAACACCTCCCTCTGCAACTGGATCCTGGACTTCCTGAAGGGCCGCCCCCAGGTGGTAAGGGTAGGTAACAACACATCCGCCACGCTGATCCTCAACATGGGTGACCCTCAGGAGTGCGTGCTCAGTCCTCCTCCTGTACTCCCTGTTCACTCATGACTGCATGGCCAAGTACGACTCCAACACCATAATACATTTGCCAATGACACAACAATGGCGAGACAGCCTATAGGGAGGATGTCAGAGACCTGACCGTGTGGTTGCCAGGACAACAACCTCTCCCTCAACGTGATCAAGACAAAGCAGATGATTGTGGACTACAGGAAAAGGAGGACCAAGCATGCCCCCATTCTCAACGATGGGGCTGTAAAAATAAAAAGCATTACATGCATAATCGCATTTGCGGTCACTTTTGATAATGGTGTTTTTGCCGCTAATGGAACATTCGCGCTTATAGCCTACTGCCGTGTGCGCATTTCTGCGCTTATAATGTGAAGAAATAGCCTAATAATTAAAATATTTTAAACTAAACGTTCTGATCTGTTGAGTCAGCCTCATTGCGTAAAAAAGTATTTTTGATGCTAGTGTTTGTTTTAATTTGGGGTCTATCGGATCTGTTCGATAGGTCTACTCATCTTGTTGGTTGACGAATCAATGTGGACAGTTCTTCCAATATCTTCAATATGCACCTTGGAATTGGATAAGGACGTGCGCAGTTGCGCCCCCGATGTGTCCGTCTTCACTTGTAGCCTGTGAGAAAGACCCGATCACGTGATGGAGAGCCATGTGAATGAGAGGTGCTTCGGCGCACACAGCACTCAGGGAAAAGGGAATACTTATTATTCTATTTAGCTCAAGGGCACAACGGTCACTGGCCGTAAAAGGGCCACAAAGGGGATGCCGCCGGGAAATTTGAGGCATTATTAAGTGTTAAAAAAAAACAAAGCAGAGCTCATGCCTTTCAAGTGACTTTTTTTCAAATCATCATTAGAGTCGCATCATGCAACCTTACAATGTATTAAAAATCTAAACATATAGCCCAACGTTTGTAGAACAACTAAAGTTACATTAATAACTCTAAATTAAGCATATAGGAGTACCTATTTCTTTGTTAACCGCTCAACACAGAATAGCCGCATGTGCGCACTCCCTCAAATAATTTGGAGAAAATATCCTTTCTATTTTATTCAGCCTTGTTGAATTGTATTCTTCATACTATAAAATAATATAAAATAATGCCACGGAATTCTAAGCAAATCTTGTCTGCTAAATGAACTAGTGTAGCCCACAGCCATATGGCATAGCCAGATCAGGGCCTAACATAAGGACAACTCAGAGTATGCTATTCTGTTCGTCTGAAATAGACTACATTTTCTTCATATCATTTTTCTTTAGACCGGTCTAAAATAAATAATGGATTTATTGTGAAGGCGTAGGCTGTATTACATGGATTTAGACTTTTTAAAATGTAGATGTTCCAAAGGTCTGCATCAGTGGCTTGTAGGCTATGTGTGAAAGCCAGGAGATGCTAAATGTGTTTATGATAATTAATGGTCAATTACCTTGAGACCGGCAGTTATTTGCTTGACAATCACCGGCTGACAAAATTTCGTGTCCGCCACAGCCCTACTTTCACCATACCTTATGGTCGTATGAATGCCTGCCTTATTTTTACAAACAGTCTGGAATTTTCTCCATCCAGTCACAGTGAAGAGTGTGAACTGCAGGGAGGCAGAGAAGCAGCCATGTAAAGGCCACAGAGGGCACCCAGAACAAGATGTTGTTGTTTTTTTACCTAGAAGCCTGCTTCACAGATTTACTAACCACTGGTGCTGAGCGATTGGTGCTTTTTGAGGTCGTTTCGGTTGGCTTATTAAAAAATAATCACGTTTTTTTTATTTACGTTTCGATTATTTGGGTTGAATGCTGTAACACATTCAACCCATGATGATATTGACTGCCCATTACTGCTTATCACTTATTAACCATCATTTATTCACATTATTTAATAACATATTTCAGTTGTCTATATTATTTGATGACTTTATTATTTCATTCCAAGTCATCATCTCATCTTTATAGGGCTGCTGCCTATGCTGTCTGACAAAATCACTATTTTAGTAGTTCTTCTAGGTAAATAAGGCATTTTTAATGACTGCTGAATAACAACTATCAATAATTACCATGTTTTATGCGCTAACCTATGTAGAATATTGGCCTGTTGAAAACTCCCTACTTCATTGCACAGTTCAGGCTGGATCTGATTTATCTCTAGAGAAATTGTGCAATGTGCGCATTGAGCTCACAAAACCCCCTGAAAGAAATGGAATTCAAACAATTGAACCGACATCAGTCAATTAGTTGTTTAAAAAAAAGTTATGTATAATCTGTGAATCTGATGTTTTTTCCCCCGTTCAAAGAAATGAAGAAACCATAACCTTAACCCTTACCCTAACCCTTACCCTAACCGTAGCCATTTAAATCTTCTACTTGAATGGGATGATGTCAGAGTTGGGACATCCCAAGGGTCCCATTTAGATGTTTCTGTTAACTAAAGAAGTTCATCATGAGGTTTGAACTTCTGAGAGGAGCCAGTGTATCATCTGGCAAATTGTTACATGTCCAACATGACATTTCCAGCAATGCAAAATATGCATCTCATCAGAATATTTGCCATAGAAAAAAATGATTTCCTCCCAGTGAGATAAGATTTGGAAAATGTAAGAAGGGTTTGCCCTTTATTACACTTATTGTAATGCAATCTAGTCTCAGCCTGGTATCTGCTCATAGCCTGAGGGGAGGCATTGTGAACAGAGAAACTAGTAGCAGACAGACAGTTCTAAGAAACATCACTCTACATCTCTGCCTTATCCTCCCAGATCTGTGATGTACAGTAGGATGAGCGGAGCCGTCCCTCTTCTCCTCCGCCCGTTAAATTCCACCTCACATCTTCTAAACACCTGTTTACTGTCTGAGACGGCTCACAAACAAGACGTAAACAAGGCCCACAACAGAGCAGACGCTCGCATCGCCATGACAACCCCCTGCCACACTGGCATCGCCTGGCTAGCACCTGGCACCCGCGGACGCTGGCAGGCTCCCTCTCACACCTGTCACAACACGCACTGCACAGAAACATCAGCTTCACGGAGGGGTTCTGCTGTTTGCCAGCGTACTGGAGGAGACTCTGGGTCTTATTATAGTTGATAGAGCAGAGCAGACATAACACAAACATGTCTGGGGATGGAATGAGAGGGAGATCTGAACATGTCTGGGGATGGAATGAGAGGGAGATCTGAACATGTCTGGGGATGGAACGAGAGGGAGATCTGAACATGTCTGGGGATGGAATGAGAGGGAGATCTGAACATGTCTGGGGATGGGATGAGAGGGAGATCTGAACATGTCTGGGGATGGGATGAGAGGGAGATCTGAACATGTCTGGGGATGGAATGAGAGGGAGATCTGAACATGTCTGGGGATGGAATGAGAGGGAGATCTGAACATGTCTGGGGATTGGATGAGAGGGAGATCTGAACATGTCTGGGGATTGGATGAGAGGGAGATCTGAACATGTCTGGGGATGGGATGAGAGGGAGATCTGAACATGTCTGGGGATGGAATGAGAGGGAGATCTGAACATGTCTGGGGATGGGATGAGAGGGAGATCTGAACATGTCTGGGGATGGGATGAGAGGGAGATCTGAACATGTCTGGGGATTGGATGAGAGGGAGATCTGAACATGTCTGGGGATGGAATGAGAGGGAGATCTGAACATGTCTGGGGATGGAATGAGAGGGAGATCTGAACATGTCTGGGGATGGAATGAGAGGGAGATCTGAACATGTCTGGGGATGGAATGAGAGGGAGATCTGAACATGTCTGGGGATGGAATGAGAGGGAGATCTGAACATGTCTGGGGATGGAATGAGAGGGAGATCTGAACATGTCTGGGGATGGAATGAGAGGGAGATCTGAACACGCCTGGGGATTGGATGAGAGGGAGATCTGAACATGTCTGGGGATTGGATGAGAGGGAGATCTGAACATGCCTGATGATGGGATGAGAGGGAGATCTGAATGGTGTCACAATAACTTTTTTAAGCGGTCTTTCATTTTCTGCCCAGCCACAGGTGGGCATTGCGCCATTTTAAGTGCTGCTGTGGAGCGATGTGCTGGGCTGGCTTTGGAGTGGTATAGCTGAGTGAGTCGCTTTGAATCAACTGGGAGTTCGATCCGACTGAGGAGCTGTTTGTAAAGTGAATCATTTGCTGTGCTTTGAAGGATCAGGGTATGGATCAGATGGATACATTCTACAGATTCAGCCAACCAACAGGTGTTAAGCCTAACACTGGTACCTGGTTTGTAGTAGGCCTACTGCTCTGAATCAACATTCAAGGAGCAATGAATCTGAGCTGTATCACTCATGTGAATCAGACGTCAATCACCTCTCTGATTCAGTCACATAGCAAAGCTCTGAATCAGACAAGAAGTATAAGTCTGACAGTCAGGATGTCAGTGGGTAGTGTAATTAATGTGTGGCGCGCCAGTGAATCAGTCTCAGTAAAAGAGGTTATTATAGCATCTGCCTCTCTAACCTCAGGGTTCCTATTCAGAGTTAACCAGGCTGGAGCTGCCCGCTCATACTGAATCAGTCAGCAGCAGGAGAGACTGACTCACCAGTCTAATGAGTGAGTGAGTAGTCACCACTACACTACTCAACTCTCTCATCTAAGTCTTCATGTGGGCCTGAAGCGTACATAGGACCTCTGGGGGCCTCATTCTCCCCCAGCTCCACCCAGTCAGCCTCCTCTAGCGTAGCCCAGCTCCACCCAGTCAGCCTCCCCTAGCGTAGCCCAGCTCCACCCAGTCAGCCTCCCCTAGCGTAGCCCAGCGCCACCCAGTCAGCCTCCCCTAGCGTAGCCCAGCGCCACCCAGTCAGCCTCCCCTAGCGTAGCCCAGCTCCACCCAGTCAGCCTCCCCTAGCGTAGCCCAGCTCCACCCAGTCAGCCTCCCCTAGCGTAGCCCAGCGCCACCCAGTCAGCCTCCCCTAGCGTAGCCCAGCGCCACCCAGTCAGCCTCCCCTAGCGTAGCCCAGCTCCACCCAGTCAGCCTCCCCTAGCGTAGCCCAGCGCCACCCAGTCAGCCTCCCCTAGCGTAGCCCAGCGCCACCCAGTCAGCCTCCCCTAGCGTAGCCCAGCGCCACCCAGTCAGCCTCCCCTAGCGTAGCCCAGCTCCACCCAGTCAGCCTCCCCTATCGTGACCCAGCTCCACCCAGTCAGCCTCCTCTAGCGTAGCCCAGCTCCACCCAGTCAGCCTCCCCTAGCATGACCCAGCTCCACCCAGTCAGCCTCCTCTAGCATGACCCAGCTCCACCCAGTCAGCCTCCCCTAGCATGACCCAGCTCCATCCAGTCAGCCTCCCCTAGCGTAACCCAGCTCCACCCAGTCAGCCTCCCCTATCGTGACCCAGCTCCAACCAGTCAGCCTCCCCTAGCGTAGCCCAGCTCCACCCAGTCAGCCTCCCCTAGCGTGACCCAGCACCACCCAGTCAGCCTCCCCTAGCGTAGCCCAGCTCCATCCAGTCAGCCTCCCCTAGCGTGACCCAGCGCCACCCAGTCAGCCTCCTCTAGCGTAGCCCAGCTCCACCCAGTCAGCCTCCCCTAGCGTAGCCCAGCTCCACCCAGTCAGCCTCCTCTAGCGTAGCCCAGCTCCACCCAGTCAGCCTCCCCTAGCGTAGCCCAGCTCCACCCAGTCAGCCTCCCCTAGCATGACCCAGCACCACCCAGTCAGCCTCCTCTAGCGTAGCCCAGCTCCACCCAGTCAGCCTCCCCTAGCATGACCCAGCTCCACCCAGTCAGCCTCCCCTAGCATGACCCAGCTCCATCCAGTCAGCCTCCCCTAGCGTGACCCAGCGCCACCCAGTCAGCCTCCCCTAGCGTAGCCCAGCTCCACCCAGTCAGCCTCCCCTAGCGTGACCCAGCACCACCCAATCCGCCTTCCCTAGCGTGGCCAACTCCATCCAGTCAGCCTCCCCTAGCGTGGCCCAGCTCCATCCAGTCAGCCTCCTCTAGCGTGGCCCAGCTCCATCCAGTCCGCCTGCCCTAGCGGGGCCTATCTCCTGGCTCAGAAAGCTGGTGTCTTCATGGAGCTTATCATGGTCAACACCCAAGTCAGAGCGCCAGAGCGTTGTCTCGGCAGACAGATTCATTAGCCACACTGCAGATGGATATAAAAAATAATTAAGTGTCTACCCTGCTGCAAATGTCCATTTTAAATCAGTGCATCAGTGAGCGTAGCTACAATCCTATTAAGAAGCTGGGGGACGGAGAGGCTATTCTGCAGCCCCTCTCCTCTTCTCTTCGCCTCAGACGACAAATTAATCATCTCTCTAATGCTTCATGAAAGCTAAACTTTTTGCCTCCTAATTCGAGGTGGGGTATATCTTTCACTTCTTTCCCCCTCACTATTAATGGGTATGATTAATGTGTTTTCTGAGGCCTCAGACGTGCTTGGGCATTAGCTGGGGAGGAGAGAGCCTCCCACACTCCAGAACGGTAGAAAGGCCATTATTTCAGAATGTTTGCTCCAAATTCATTATAGATTTCTACTTTTTTCAAAATGCTGAGATATTGATTACAAGATGAGGGGGAAACAAAGAAATAAGAGAAAGTCTTAATAGAAAAGTATAGATAGATTGATGAAGAAAGAATGTCTGTCTGGTTACCTCAGGCGTAACGTACACCTGTACACCGATAGACACAACGCTACATTTGTTAATTCCTCTCACGAGTTTGCTGATTATATGTTGTACAGGCATCGCCAGCTGGAAACAAAGTGATAAAGTCACGCAGAACGGGAGCCCCGTAAACTGCATATTGTCCTTACTCCAGAGGATGCTTTCCTAAAAACGGTTAATTTATTCAGTCAAAAAAATTGCCATGCATGCCATAGCTGGCTCTACGAGGGATTTCTCATAGTCTCTTGGGCCATCCCCCAAAAATGCAATTCAGCGTAAACACAAAAGAGGCTCACCAAACTCTCTGTTGATGAGGGGGAATAAGAATAGATGGGTGGAGAGAGCCTAAACAAAGCACCTTTTCACTCACTTGACACACTCTCTCGCACGCTGAGCACACTCACAGCTAGTCCTTGGTGATCACACCAGCAGCAATAACTTCTCACTTCCTCCTTGTGTATCTGTGGAGCTGGCCACATCAAGAACGGCACAGTAATCAATAGGGCCTTGAAAAGAGATTGCAATTCCAAGAAGGCATGAATGAAATGTCTCTGTCTATAGGATCCCTACTCCAGAGCGTTGGCCTCGGCCTTCAAATCCCCCTCACAAATGAGAGAATTGCTGTGAAGTGTTATTCATGCCCGCAATTGTGAGGACAAAAGTCTTTCATGCCTAAAGTGTATGGATTTAATGAAGACCAAGGGGACTCAATCAAACAGAGGACAATAAAGTCCAAGTGATAAAGGAAACATGCTCAATGCATGACAAGCAGCCCCAGATGACAAATGGGACCTTTACTCTGAATATTCAACCAACTTGATAGCACTACCTCATCTGCATTACCAAAAGCTCACCCATTGTCTCCAAGGTTACATGAGTGACGCACTAGCACCACTTCACGTGTCTACAGCTCCTCTTGAGTGCCCAGAATAGTCGACGTCACTCGTTGTAATACCCGCCGTATCTGTCATAACCATGTTCCCTCAAAAAAACTTTCCGGCACTGAGCAGATTTCAGGTCAGCTGAGCGTAAACTTAAACGTTGTGAAAATTCTGTGCAACTTCCAGCACGCGTTTACTGTGAACACTGAGGCTGTACCCACTTTAAGTTACAGTTATAACAGTGGCCAAGTAGGTTACTGTAGCTATTTGATCATAATGTAGACCTACCAGAGTGGCCTAACATCAAAAACAATGGAGATAATACATCCTATAACATTTTAACATGGAAATAGCTGTTCTATCATTCAGCCTACAGTAGCAGCCAATGTGTGGTGTTCAATGTAGGCCTACATCCAATGAGACTTTTGAAAAAAACGTGCAGGGCTTGACATTGACCAGTTTATCCACTTGTCCTTCAGATAAGGAGGTGACTGAAAATGTTGTTGTGCTGTTTGATTCAAGAAAACACTTTACAAAATAAAATGCATTATTAATCCTATACCATTATTATAGAGAATCAGACAAAGTTTGCTACCATCTGCCTATTGGCTACTTAGCTTATTCAAGCCTGTCTCAAAATACAAAACTGCCCCATTAACACAAAAAAAAGCTATTTACCGGACTTGCTTTTCAAAGATGCCTAGAAATGTACACATTTTGTGCTCTTGTAGGAAGCAATCACTCCCCTATTGCTGACTACAAATTATCTATAACTGGGCTAATAACTCACTAACTAGCAGAGGATATGAACAAAATGTGCACACATGGCTACACACAACTCTCGCTTTAATCTCAAAACAAGCACATCTACTCACGACCGCTCATGCTGTAAACACAGTCCAGTTCAAAGTAAATGACACAGATCCATATACTGTATGGCAATGGTCTATTTGCATATAGGCCTACTGCAGCTCTGATTGTTTATGCCGCACAGGTCTGTGTACAGTACGGTCTGAGTAGTGCGTGTCAATGCAATATAATCCTACTCCGATGCGTTCTGCCTACAACAAAATCTCTTGCATAGTTCGTTTTGTTTCGGGATGTTGCATTGAAAGTGGCTAATATTGCGTTGATTTGATGACAACTGCCACAGTAATGGGAAACATTGATGGTGTTAACAGGGAAAACTCTATAACAGTGGTCACCAACCTTTTCTGAGTCAAGATCACTCTCTGAGTCAAAATGCAAGCCGAGATCTTCCGCTCAGATTTTATTTAACATAACTTAAAAAACGTAAGCCTATGCAACATTAACCAATTAAAAATAGTTCTGTAGCAATGAGGATTGTGCAGCAGGCTATAGGCCTAATACATTATCACCGCATATTGGCTTTCCTTGAATTGCCCTGACAATGAATTGTTGTTCGGGTCATGGCAGACAGCGTCGTGATGGTGAGCGGTTTGCTAATGTCAATGTGGTGAACACAATTTGAGGTAAGCTATATGATCACACAGGTAATAGATCCATTGTTGTATTACTTGTGAAGCACAGCTGAGTGAGCATACATTTAACATTTATTTTACTGGGCTGACTGTCTGCATCTGATGGTCTGTCTCAGTGGAGGGAGAGAGCAGCAGACTGAGGGTCCGCCTCAACATCCCTCCGCTCTGCCTTTCCTCCACTGACACTGACAAAAAAAGGACACCGTCTTCCAGCTGATGGCTCATACACGAATTCTCGTTGTTACTGAGAGAGAAAGTGAAATATTCCTTGATATTAAAAAAGACCCAAGCTGCTAATAATAACAATGCAAGCCTACAGTATAAATATACTTCCCTACTCATTCATTACTGCTGCAGTGCTTGTTGTAGCACTGAGTGGAAACAGGAAGAACGTGCATTTTATGGCTTATAAAAGTGTTGAATACAAAGTGTTGACAGTGCTGAGTAAAAACTTAAACATGAATTCACTCATAAAAACAGCAGCTCTTTGCTGTATTCGTTGACAGTCTCTCTCTAGTCATGGTTTTAAACATTTTGAAATCTCACAGTATCAACTTTGCTGTAGCTTTCTTTTATGTCTGCTACATTACTGCAGACATAGACCTATAGTGCACTTGATTTGCTCTATGGGTCCGATGGGAAGTTTGTACCTTCAGACACATGCAATGGTTCAAAATGGAAAGAGTTCAGGGTCTAAGGCACTGCCCGAGATGAAAAAACAGCAACAAAACAAGGCTTCATCCTTTTTTTTTTTTTTACAGAAATGTTTGGCGATCGACTAGGAATGTCTTGGAGAACAACCAGTCAGTTGGTGACCACTGTTCCACAGAGTCGAGTGAAATTCAATCTCTTGCTTTTCTCTGTGGGCTTATATTTCTGTGCGGCAGTCCAGGGGGAGATGCGCGGCAGACTCGGGGCTACTGCGAGCGAGCGCACATGCGCAGCTTAGACGGGACATTGGTCATAACCCTGCCTGCATGTCGTTATACCCTCCATATCTGTCATAACCCTGCCTGCATGTCTTTAAACCCTCCATATCTGTCATAACCCTGCCTGCATGTCTTTATACCCTCCATATCTGTCATAACCCTGCCTGCATGTCGTTATACCCTCCATATCTGTCATAACCCTGCCTGCATGTCTTTAAACCCTCCATATCTGTCATAACCCTGCCTGCATGTCTTTAAACCCTCCATATGTCATAACCCTGCCTGCACGTCTTTATACCCTCCATATCTGTCATAACCCTGCCTGCATGTCGTTATACCCTCCATATCTGTCATAACCCTGCCTGCATGTCTTTAAACCCTCCATATGTCATAACCCTGCCTGCATGTCGTTATACCCTCCATATCTGTCATAACCCTGCCTGCATGTCTTTAAACCCTCCATATCTGTCATAACCCTGCCTGCATGTCTTTAAACCCTCCATATCTGTCATAACCCTGCCTGCATGTCTTTATACCCTCCATATCTGTCATAACCCTGCCTGCATGTCTTTAAACCCTCCATATCTGTCATAACCCTGCCTGCATGTCTTTATACCCTCCATATCTGTCATAACCCTGCCTAAATGTCTTTATACCCTCCATATCTGTCATAACCCTGCCTGCATGTCTTTAAACCCTCCATATCTGTCATAACCCTGCCTGCATGTCTTTAAACCCTCCATATCTGTCATAACCCTGCCTGCATGTCTTTAAACCCTCCATATCTGTCATAACCCTGCCTGCATGTCGTTATACCCTCCATATCTGTCATAACCCTGCCTGCATGTCTTTAAACCCTCCATATCTGTCATAACCCTGCCTGCATGTCTTTAAACCCTCCATATCTGTCATAACCCTGCCTGCACGTCGTTATACCCTCCATATCTGTCATAACCCTGCCTGCATGTCTTTAAACCCTCCATATCTGTCATAACCCTGCCTGCATGTCTTTAAACCCTCCATATCTGTCATAACCCTGCCTGCATGTCTTTATACTCTCCATATCTGTCATAACCCTGCCTGCATGTCTTTATACCCTCCATATCTGTCATAACCCTGCCTACATGTCTTTATACCCTCCATATCTGTCATAACCCTGCCTGCATGTCTTTATACCGTCCATATCTGTCATAACCCTGCCTGCATGTCTTTATACCCTCCATATCTGTCAAAACCCTGCCTGCATGTCTTTAAACCCTCCATAGCTGTCATAACCCTGCCTGCATGTCTTTATACCCTCCATATCTGTCATAACCCTGCCTGCATGGCTTTATACCCTCCATATCTGTCATAACCCTGCCTGCATGTCTTTAAACCCTCCATATCTGTCATAACCCTGCCTGCATGTCTTTATACCCTCCATATCTGTCATAACCCTGCCTGCACGTCGTTAAACCCTCCATATCTGTCATAACCCTGCCTGCATGTCTTTATACTCTCCATATCTGTCATAACCCTGCCTGCATGTCTTTATACCCTCCATATCTGTCATAACCCTGCCTGCATGTCTTTAAACCCTCCATATCTGTCATAACCCTGCCTGCATGTCTTTAAACCCTCCATATCTGTCATAACCCTGCCTGCACGTCGTTATACCCTCCATATCTGTCATAACCCTGCCTGCATGTCTTTATACCCTCCATATCTGTCATAACCCTGCCTGCATGTCTTTATACCCTCCATATCTGTCATAACCCTGCCTGCATGTCTTTAAACCCTCCATATCTGTCATAACCCTGCCTGCATGTCTTTATACCCTCCATATCTGTCATAACCCTGCCTGCATGTCTTTATACCCTCCATATCTGTCATAACCCTGCCTGCACGTCGTTAAACCCTCCATATCTGTCATAACCCTGCCTGCATGTCTTTATACCCTCCATATCTGTCATAACCCTGCCTGCATGTCTTTATACCCTCCATATCTGTCATAACCCTGCCTGCATGTCGTTATACCCTCCATATCTGTCATAACCCTGCCTGCATGTCTTTATACTCTCCATATCTGTCATAACCCTGCCTGCATGTCTTTAAACCCTCCATATCTGTCATAACCCTGCCTGCATGTCGTTATACTCTCCATATCTGTCATAACCCTGCCTGCATGTCGTTATACTCTCCATATCTGTCATAACCCTGCCTGCATGTCTTTATACCCTCCATATCTGTCATAACCCTGCCTGCATGTCTTTAAACCCTCCATATCTGTCATAACCCTGCCTGCACGTCGTTATACCCTCCATATCTGTCATAACCCTGCCTGCATGTCTTTAAACCCTCCATATCTGTCATAACCCTGCCTGCATGTCTTTATACCCTCCATATCTGTCATAACCCTGCCTGCATGTCGTTATACCCTCCATATCTGTCATAACCCTGCCTGCATGTCTTTAAACCCTCCATATCTGTCATAACCCTGCCTGCATGTCTTTAAACCCTCCATATGTCATAACCCTGCCTGCACGTCTTTATACCCTCCATATCTGTCATAACCCTGCCTGCATGTCGTTATACCCTCCATATCTGTCATAACCCTGCCTAAATGTCTTTATACCCTCCATATCTGTCATAACCCTGCCTAAATGTCTTTATACCCTCCATATCTGTCATAACCCTGCCTGCATGTCTTTAAACCCTCCATATCTGTCATAACCCTGCCTGCATGTCTTTAAACCCTCCATATCTGTCATAACCCTGCCTGCATGTCTTTAAACCCTCCATATCTGTCATAACCCTGCCTGCATGTCGTTATACCCTCCATATCTGTCATAACCCTGCCTGCATGTCTTTAAACCCTCCATATCTGTCATAACCCTGCCTGCATGTCTTTAAACCCTCCATATCTGTCATAACCCTGCCTGCACGTCGTTATACCCTCCATATCTGTCATAACCCTGCCTGCATGTCTTTAAACCCTCCATATCTGTCATAACCCTGCCTGCATGTCTTTAAACCCTCCATATCTGTCATAACCCTGCCTGCATGTCTTTATACTCTCCATATCTGTCATAACCCTGCCTGCATGTCTTTATACCCTCCATATCTGTCATAACCCTGCCTACATGTCTTTATACCCTCCATATCTGTCATAACCCTGCCTGCATGTCTTTAAACCCTCCATATCTGTCATAACCCTGCCTGCATGTCTTTATACCCTCCATATCTGTCATAACCCTGCCTGCATGTCTTTATACCCTCCATATCTGTCATAACCCTGCCTGCATGTCTTTAAACCCTCCATATCTGTCATAACCCTGCCTGCATGTCTTTATACCCTCCATATCTGTCATAACCCTGCCTGCATGTCTTTATACCCTCCATATCTGTCATAACCCTGCCTGCACGTCGTTATACCCTCCATATCTGTCATAACCCTGCCTGCATGTCTTTAAACCCTCCATATCTGTCATAACCCTGCCTGCATGTCTTTAAACCCTCCATATCTGTCATAACCCTGCCTGCATGTCTTTATACTCTCCATATCTGTCATAACCCTGCCTGCATGTCTTTATACCCTCCATATCTGTCATAACCCTGCCTACATGTCTTTATACCCTCCATATCTGTCATAACCCTGCCTGCATGTCTTTATACCGTCCATATCTGTCATAACCCTGCCTGCATGTCTTTAAACCCTCCATATCTGTCATAACCCTGCCTGCATGTCTTTAAACCCTCCATATCTGTCATAACCCTGCCTGCATGTCTTTATACTCTCCATATCTGTCATAACCCTGCCTGCATGTCTTTATACCCTCCATATCTGTCATAACCCTGCCTGCATGTCT
Organism: Salvelinus namaycush; assembly: GCF_016432855.1. Lineage (NCBI taxonomy): Eukaryota > Metazoa > Chordata > Actinopteri > Salmoniformes > Salmonidae > Salvelinus > Salvelinus namaycush. The sequence goes on from NC_052328.1 coordinate 26,396,233, forward strand.
TTAAACCCTCCATATCTGTCATAACCCTGCCTGCATGTCTTTATACCCTCCATATCTGTCATAACCCTGCCTGCACGTCTTTATACCCTCCATATCTGTCATAACCCTGCCTGCACGTCGTTATACCCTCCATATCTGTCATAACCCTGCCTGCATGTCTTTAAACCCTCCATATCTGTCATAACCCTGCCTGCATGTCTTTAAACCCTCCATATCTGTCATAACCCTGCCTGCATGTCTTTATACTCTCCATATCTGTCATAACCCTGCCTGCATGTCTTTATACCCTCCATATCTGTCATAACCCTGCCTACATGTCTTTATACCCTCCATATCTGTCATAACCCTGCCTGCATGTCTTTAAACCCTCCATATCTGTCATAACCCTGCCTGCATGTCTTTAAACCCTCCATATCTGTCATAACCCTGCCTGCATGTCTTTATACTCTCCATATCTGTCATAACCCTGCCTGCATGTCTTTATACCCTCCATATCTGTCATAACCCTGCCTGCATGTCTTTAAACCCTCCATATCTGTCATAACCCTGCCTGCATGTCTTTATACCCTCCATATCTGTCATAACCCTGCCTGCACGTCTTTATACCCTCCATATCTGTCATAACCCTGCCTGCACGTCGTTATACCCTCCATATCTGTCATAACCCTGCCTGCATGTCTTTAAACCCTCCATATCTGTCATAACCCTGCCTGCATGTCTTTAAACCCTCCATATCTGTCATAACCCTGCCTGCATGTCTTTATACTCTCCATATCTGTCATAACCCTGCCTGCATGTCTTTATACCCTCCATATCTGTCATAACCCTGCCTACATGTCTTTATACCCTCCATATCTGTCATAACCCTGCCTGCATGTCTTTATACCGTCCATATCTGTCATAACCCTGCCTGCATGTCTTTAAACCCTCCATATCTGTCATAACCCTGCCTGCATGTCTTTAAACCCTCCATATCTGTCATAACCCTGCCTGCATGTCTTTATACCCTCCATATCTGTCATAACCCTGCCTGCATGTCTTTAAACCCTCCATATCTGTCATAACCCTGCCTGCATGTCTTTATACCCTCCATATCTGTCATAACCCTGCCTAAATGTCTTTATACCCTCCATATCTGTCATAACCCTGCCTGCATGTCTTTAAACCCTCCATATCTGTCATAACCCTGCCTGCATGTCTTTAAACCCTCCATATCTGTCATAACCCTGCCTGCATGTCTTTAAACCCTCCATATCTGTCATAACCCTGCCTGCATGTCGTTATACCCTCCATATCTGTCATAACCCTGCCTGCATGTCTTTAAACCCTCCATATCTGTCATAACCCTGCCTGCACGTCTTTAAACCCTCCATATCTGTCATAACCCTGCCTGCACGTCGTTATACCCTCCATATCTGTCATAACCCTGCCTGCATGTCTTTAAACCCTCCATATCTGTCATAACCCTGCCTGCATGTCTTTAAACCCTCCATATCTGTCATAACCCTGCCTGCATGTCTTTATACTCTCCATATCTGTCATAACCCTGCCTGCATGTCTTTATACCCTCCATATCTGTCATAACCCTGCCTACATGTCTTTATACCCTCCATATCTGTCATAACCCTGCCTGCATGTCTTTATACCCTCCATATCTGTCATAACCCTGCCTGCATGTCTTTAAACCCTCCATATCTGTCATAACCCTGCCTGCATGTCTTTAAACCCTCCATATCTGTCATAACCCTGCCTGCATGTCTTTATACCCTCCATATCTGTCATAACCCTGCCTGCATGTCTTTATACCCTCCATATCTGTCATAACCCTGCCTGCATGTCTTTAAACCCTCCATATCTGTCATAACCCTGCCTGTATGTCTTTATACCCTCCATATCTGTCATAACCCTGCCTGCATGTCTTTATACCCTCCATATCTGTCATAACCCTGCCTGCACGTCGTTATACCCTCCATATCTGTCATAACCCTGCCTGCATGTCTTTAAACCCTCCATATCTGTCATAACCCTGCCTGCATGTCTTTAAACCCTCCATATCTGTCATAACCCTGCCTGCATGTCTCTATACTCTCCATATCTGTCATAACCCTGCCTGCATGTCTTTATACCCTCCATATCTGTCATAACCCTGCCTACATGTCTTTATACCCTCCATATCTGTCATAACCCTGCCTGCATGTCTTTATACCGTCCATATCTGTCATAACCCTGCCTGCATGTCTTTATACCCTCCATATCTGTCATAACCCTGCCTGCATGTCTTTTAACCCTCCATATCTGTCATAACCCTGCCTGCATGTCTTTATACCCTCCATATCTGTCAAAACCCTGCCTGCATGTCTTTAAACCCTCCATAGCTGTCATAACCCTGCCTGCATGTCTTTATACCCTCCATATCTGTCATAACCCTGCCTGCATGGCTTTATACCCTCCATATCTGTCATAACCCTGCCTGCATGTCTTTAAACCCTCCATATCTGTCATAACCCTGCCTGTATGTCTTTATACCCTCCATATCTGTCATAACCCTGCCTGCACGTCGTTAAACCCTCCATATCTGTCATAACCCTGCCTGCATGTCTTTATACTCTCCATATCTGTCATAACCCTGCCTGCATGTCTTTATACCCTCCATATCTGTCATAACCCTGCCTGCATGTCTTTAAACCCTCCATATCTGTCATAACCCTGCCTGCATGTCTTTAAACCCTCCATATCTGTCATAACCCTGCCTGCACGTCGTTATACCCTCCATATCTGTCATAACCCTGCCTGCATGTCTTTATACCCTCCATATCTGTCATAACCCTGCCTGCATGTCTTTATACCCTCCATATCTGTCATAACCCTGCCTGCATGTCTTTAAACCCTCCATATCTGTCATAACCCTGCCTGCATGTCTTTATTACCCTCCATATCTGTCATACCCTGCCTGCATGTCTTATACCCTCCATATCTGTCATAACCCTGCTGCATGTCGTTATACCCTCCATATCGTTCATAACCCTTGCCTGCACGTCTTATAACCTCCATATCTGTCATAACCCTGCCTGGCATGTCTTTAACCCTCCATCTCTGTCATAACCCTGCCGGCATGTCTTTATACCCTACATATCTGTCATAACCCTGCTGCATGTCGTTAACTACCCTCCATATCTGTCCTAACCCTGCCTGCAGTCTTATACCTCTATCTGTCATAATCTGTCCTGATGTCTTTAAACTCCATATCTGTATACCCGCCTCATGTCTTTTATACCCTCCATATCTGTCATAACCCTGCCTGCATGTCTTTATACCCTCCAATCTGTCATAACCCTGCCTGCATGTCTTTATAACCCTCCATATCTGTCATAACCCTGCCTGCATGTCTCTAAACCCTCCATATCTATCATAACCCTGCCTGCATGTCGTTATACTCTCCTATCTGTCAAACCCTGCCTGCATGTCTTATACCCTCCTATCTGTCATAACCTGCCTGCATGTCTTTAAACCCTCCATATCTGTCATAACCCTGCCTGCACGTCGTAGACCTCCCTCCATATCTGTCATAACCCTGCCTGCATGTCTTTAAAACCCTCCATATCTGTCATAACCCTGCTGCATGTCTTATACCCTCCATATCTGTCATAACCCTGCTGCATGTCGTTATAGCCTCCATATCTGTCATAACCCGCCAGCATGTCTTTAAACCCTCCATATCTGTCATAACCCTGCTGCATGTCTTTAAACCGTCCATATGTCAAACCCTGCCTGCACGTCTTTATACCCTCCATATCTGTCATAACCTGCCTGCATGTCGTTTACCCTCCATATCTGTCATAACCCTGCCTGCATGTCTTTAACACCCTCCATATCTGTCATAACCCTGCCTGCATGTCGTTTACCCTCCATATCTGTCATAA